>NC_056737.1:187248731-187896231 GCF_019279795.1 Protopterus annectens | reverse complement strand
TGGGATCTTGTTCCAAAGCATGGGAAGCCTCTGGGTTATGAATCTATCCCTCCAGCATGTCCTATTCATACTTGTGCCGAGGTTTAAGTCTTTAGCTCTCGTGGTCCTGATGGATTTGGATTTTTTGAGGTGGAGCATGTCCATGAGATCCTGATTGGACATGGCCTTGTACGTCAGGCAGAGATCACCTCTGAGCAGGCGGTATGCTACTGAATAGAGCTGAAGTTTCTTTAGTCTGGCAGAATAAGACATATGTTGGAGACCCTTGATCCTTTTGGTGAGGTACTTTTGTGGTCTCTCCAGCTGTTGCAAGTGCCGGGTGAGGTACATACCAAATGGGGCATTGTACTCAATCATGGGTCTGATGAGGGAGGAATATAGGGGTACAATGACATCCTTGGATCTGGATGTGAAACCCTTCATGATGAGGTGTGCAAGGTAGAATGTTTTTCTAACCACTTTGTCAACGTGGGTGTCAAATGAGAGGTCGCTGTCTACTTGGGTCCCTAGGTCTCTGATTACTTTTTCCGCACTCAGTGGGTTGCTGTCTATGTGATAATTTGTGGGTACTTTGTTTTTTCCAAAAGGGATGACTATACATTTTTTGGCATTTAGTTTAAGGCCGTGACACACACACATATATGCACGTATATATGTGTGGGTGCGTATATACACATACAGAATTTCTCTGTTTATGTCTGTGTACATTCATACATCTGCACATGTTTTTTAAATAGCACTACAGCAGTGTATATTAGTATGAATTATTCCCAGGACTCATGATAGGTTTTTGGAGCTAGAAAAGGAGTATTGGACCAGCCATTGATTTATGGCTTTCAGCTGCTTGTCATGTTGCGTAGTGTTTTTTTTGTTTTTTTTTTTTTTTTTTTACGTTTGACTGAATTCTTACTGTCAGTAGCCTCCACTGTTATCTTTGAAAGGCTAAGCCGTAACTCATGTCTGACTTGATTATTATAAGCCTTATGCCTGAAGAATTATTTTTTGTGTACAGTTATATTGTCATTGACTTTTAAGAAGATACAGAAACTTTTATTTTAATACAAGATTTAAACAGTTATGAAATCTGGTGGCATCATCAGTTTAGAAGAGGAAAAATGCATGCTTTTATGTTAGACTAGTTTCACTGCTGTGCTAGTTTAAATGAAATTGAGAGCTAAGTACAGATTATTTCCTGTTTTCTTGCTTTTTACTGTCTCTCTTTGCCCCATCAGTATGCCAATGAGCATTACAATAAGATGTATTTGATGGTTCTGAAAAAAGGACAGATTGGGACAGTGGACAGTATGAATGTGTTTTTATGAAACAAAGGGATAACAGACATTTCCAAGGTTTTGATAGTATGAATTTGGACAGTTAGGTGGTGCTGCGGTAGCGTTGTCGCCTCACAGTAAGACATTGTCCTGTTCAATTCTCAGCTAAAGCGTCTTCTGTGTGGAGACGTGCGTGAATGGGCGTACCTTCATTGAAGGTTATGCGTCAGGGCTGGCAACTCGGTACGTAAAAATCTACTGCCAATCATTAGCGGACCGGAGTTCTGCTGTGGCAACCCCTAATGGGGAAAAGCCGAAAGATACAAGTCTATGTGCCCATTAGGGCTCCCCAGCAAGATACTCTAATGTATCATATGATGTTATCAATGAAGGATGCAAATCAGTCCTTTTTGTGGTCACTGTTAATTATTTATATGACTGTTACTTAGAGATTGACCCTGGCAACTACTCAACAGAGGAAGGTACTCCCACGCAGAGTGAAATGTTCTACAAATGTATAATGAATGTACCTGGGTATTGGGCATACACAACAAAATACTAACCTTTTATATATTCTTTGACTGATACAATATTCTCACAGTAAAACTTATATTATTATGCTACAGACTTTCCTGAAAGTGTCTAACCATGCAGTTCCTAACAAATAGCTTTAGGGTTTGATATGGGGATTGTTTGTTATAGCTAGAAAACCGGATATAGTGGCCCAAGAAAAGAAGACAAAAAGTAGCATTGATCATTGAAATTGCCACACCCAGTGACTACAGTGTCTTGCATACAGAGAGACACAAAGTCATAAAATATCAGGATTTGCAAGCAGAAGCGAGAGCAATGTGGAAGAAAGCCAGATAGTTCCAGTAGTAGTAGGAGCAACAGGTCTTATAAAAAAGATTCTATAGTCATATTTAGATATGCTACTAATTCATGTAATAACAACAACAACAACTAATACATGTAACTCCATACAAATTGCAGGAGTCATCATTCCTGGGCACATTGCGGGTGCTGTGAAGAGCACTTTTGGCTGACATCAGACTGAAACAGTACTGATATGATGAACTTTAATCATACTTTGACTTGGGAATGAGGTACATTCCTGTCACAGTATTAGAAACCCAAAAGATTTGTTCTATCCACTTTCTAAGGAGGTAGGAAGATTTATGTGTGTGTGTGTGTGTGTGTGTGTGTGTGTGTGTCATACCTCTCAAATGTACAGATTTTCACAGAATGTTCAGATTTCTGCTTTATATTTTTGGTCTGTTTCTCATAAAAATTATGTTATTTTTTTTTTTTTACAAATCACTGGGATGAGCTAAGGATTAAAGGTAATAAATAATGACATGCATTTCAGTTTCAGACTTCATGTCCTTCAGAAAATGCATTCCAACACAAATCATTTTGTTCTAGCAACTTTCTAAATGTGCCCCTAGTTTTGGGCCTTTTTCTCCAACATTATAACAGGCTTTGTCCAGATTACTTGTGCTAAAAGACTGACGGGTATTGTGTGTGTGTGTGTGTGTGTGTGTGTGTGTGTGTGTGTGTGTGTGTGTGTGTGTGTGTGTGTGTGTGTGTGTGTGTGTGTGTGTGTGTGTATGTATCACAGAAAGGGTGTATACCCCTCAGCTATCCAGGTTTTTGCAGAATGTCCAGATTTTTGCCCCATATTCCACTAAAAAGCATTGCAGTTGCTAAATAGTGACAAACATTTTGAGTTTTATGTGTCATATCCTTTCGAAAAATGCATACTAACACAACTCCTGTTCTATAGCAATTTTATAAGTTCATCAGAGCAATATTTTTCATTTATTTTAGGCTTTGTCCAGATTTCTTGCACTAACAGGTTGAGGTGTATGTGTGTGTGTGTCTGTGTGTGTGTGTGTGTGTGTGTGTGTGTGTGTGTGTGTCTGTGTCTGTGAGAGAGAGAAAGAGACAGAGACAGAGAGAGATATGACCTAGTTAGAGTTAGCAGGTGGAAATTATTTTCAAGTGCATTTTCCAGGAATTGTAAGCTTCAAGGGAAGAGAAGTTTACTGCTGCTCATGCTAGTTCTGCTTAAAATGTGCAACTGTTTTGTTCAGCAAATGATATAATTATTGTGGTACAGAATTTTAAAGCAGTGCTAGCACTGCAGGTTGCATGCTTGTGTCTTGATACAGAGGTCTGTAGCTTCTACTCAGACAGCATGTACATTTATATTTTCAGGGGGTGGGGTGTCACAGTCCTGAGTATGTCCTCTTTTGGATGAGATGCCTAGTAACTACGAACATATATTTTCAGCTTGTCACCCATTCCCTATTGCAATATACCAGCTTACCATTTATTTTAATGTAACATAGGTAATTTATTCTTCAAGGACAGCGGGCACTGAATTTGTAGATGAAACACTGACATACATACAAGTTTTATAGCAACAATTTCTTCATTAGTTTCAAATCTTTTTAATGTGGAATTATTCAGATGACTTTTACTTCTGCAGAAATTGTGCATATTGACTGATATTGGTGGATTGTAAAGCCAGACATTTGAGTGGCCTTTTATGGTTGAAATGAAATTGGGCAGTTTGCCATTATTGGTTCATATTTTTTATTTCACTGCTTACTGGGAAAATGTTCAAAACTATAAATTTAAAATACATTCTATCAAGTGTTGCTGTATTATACAAGGGATATAATTCAATTATTATATATTAGAATCGATTCACCTTCCTGATTATATTAAAGAACTTTTGCATGGCCCTAAAATGTGTGCAAGGGGCCAATGATTTGAAAACAGCCCAAAGGTAAACTTAACCTGCCAATGGCCAGATGCATTTTCTTTGAATGTGGGTTTCAATGCTGTTTCAGTTAATGTGACTTTCAAAGGTAGAGAAGTTTTAATGCCAAGTCTGTTTTCATTGTCAAATGTCTGTCAATGTTTGTGCTATAAACTTTGTAAATTAAATCGAAATATCTGTAATATCGTAGAAGTAAAGCATAAAGCAGTAGGCACATAGAGTTTTGAACAGTTTGTATGGCAACTGGGGAGAAATACCCAAGTAATGGGACACTGAAATGGCTGTGTGTGTGGGGGGGACTGTGTGGGGGGAGTGGGCAGGGCTCTGGGTTTGCACCCCCCTGCAAAAAATCCTGTGGGCTCCCTTGCTTATGATATATAATATTATAATATAGCTAATATGGTATTTCATAGTAATCCAGAAATAATCTTGTGTCTCATTGAATGGAGATAAAAAAACATTTAAAGTGATTTAGCTAACCTATTTGCCTAAAGAAGTGCAAGTTGAGAATATTAAAACAAGAAATCCATATATCTTCACATGTATATAACTATGTGATTTTACCTATACAAATCTATATATGCTTAGATTTCTTATAACTTAATCTAAGAAAAACAGTAATAGTTTAACAACAAAATTATCACAAAACTGTATTAAATATTCTTATTATAAAATTCTAGTACTTAAATAAATACTTTTACAACAGTCCAACATAGCCCCTTTACCTATAATAGCTGAGTAATGAAATGATTAATAAAAATCAAAATAATCTAACCAGTATACTAATTGTATTTATATTGTTTATATGATTATTAATAAACTTCTATAAAAGAATAAAACACTGTAAATTAAAATCTTCTTTTAGTTGCAGTGATTTACCTAACTCCATTTTGCATACACTTATATTCAGCACAAATCCATAACATCTTCCTGCTGTACCATTTTTACAGTCTGCCATACATACACCAGTTTACATCACCTATAATAGAACAGGGAACTTCTTCCTAATTAAGATTTGAGGTGTCTCCTCAGGTCCCTTTAAAATAATAAGCAGTCAACTGGTCATGTGTGATGAGCTGGCACTTCTAGTGGCGTTTAAGGCATGCTGTCCTCTGCTGTTTTGATGTGCCATTTGCAAACCTCCAACTACACATGTGCATGTGTGCAGTACTGTCATTGTGCTATTGCACATGTTCAGCTTTATGATGAATGTTTACCATTGACCAGTCTGGCATTTGCTGCATTCTGGTTTTGTGGATATGTGTCATTGACACATTTTAAGGTACTTGCTATTGTACTCCATGCTGTTGTTTATGTTCATGACAAAATACAGTTGACATGTCTGGTTCAGTATCATTATTTGCATGGGCATCCTTCATGGTTACCATGGGCTGTCTGAGTTTATATTTTGCATGATAGCAGAACACATCCACATAAAATCTGGGACGATACTGATACCATCCTACAGTGTACAGATTGAATACAATGACGTGCATGAACAGTAGATTTCACAAAAAAAAAAATCCAACCTAAAACCAATATCTAATACAAACTTCTTTCAAAGATTCCATTAAAACCCCTATACATCTGTGTAATAGATATAAAAACTATGTGGATCTATGTATGACTGGATTCTGCTACAGTGCCAAACCTAAGTCAATTATATACTCTCCAAAATAAACTGACTTCTTTTCCATTTTCCTCAGTTCATTTGCTAATATATAAACCTCTATATCTGATGTTGTTCCTCTCATTCTGCTTCACTGATGGGTTGGGGATCTGATCCTCGGATCTGACTCGGCTGCCTTCTATGGGCTTTAGCTTCCAGGCTTGAGCTCCTCCCTTTCCCATAATACTCTGCCCCTAGCTGTCCCTCCACAAATCTCATTTCCCACTAGTACATACAGGCTCATTCTCCAGTGTTCTGAGCAGATAAGTGATTTTTCTTAGTATTAAGATATATCTAACTTTATAATTTTATAATTCACCTATCCATCCTGCCTTTCCTTTCAAGTGTACAAGAACATTAGGTTCTTCTTCTTCCTTCACTTTTCCTTTCCTGATCAAAGGGGAAAGTACTCCTCCGGTGGCAGAAGAGGAGGCTTTAATGGGAGATGCCACCCTAGAGGCAGAGGAGGCCCACAAATCCAAGGCTTTAGGGAATCTTTTTCTGACCAGCCCTTTCAGTGCTCCTGAAGTGCTGCCCAACTGTTCAACTCCGGAGGCACTCAGGGACCATTTTTTCCTTGCAACCAGGTGCCTGGGACCAAATAACAACAAATACTTGGGTGCAAAGCATACTATCCAGAGGCTACTACATTCCCTTTTCTCTCCCCCTTCCAAAAGTCCAAAAGAAGCTTCCCAATGTTCAACCCAGCCAGAGGGAGTTGGCAGTTCCAGAGATCAAATGATTACTAGAAAAAAGAGTCATCCAAGAGGTCCCAGCTGAACAGAGAGGATCTGGAACTTACTCCCGTTTCTTTTTGATGCCAAAGAAAGCAAGGGACCTGAGGCCTATCCTAGAACTAAGCAAACTCAATTTATATGCAAGGAAAGAGAAGTTCTGGATGGTGACAGTTCAGTCTGTCCTTCCATTAATAAGAGAAGATGATTGGATGTGCTCTGTGGACTTGAAGGACACATACTATCGCATAAAAATAGACAGGTGCTCCAGAAGTCACCTGCACTTCCACATGAGAGCCAATCACTTCTGATTCAGAGCCCTGCCCTTTGGTCTCACCACAGCCCCCTGGGTGTTTACCAAATGCATGGCAGTGGTCACAGCTCATCTCTGACTGAAAAGGTTTCAGGTATTCCTGTATCTAGATAATTGGCTCCTAACTGCCCCCACCCAGCGTCCACTTTCTCAAGCCAGGGATTATCTCTACCAGATATCCCACATTCTAGGCATCACCATAAATTCAGACAAGTCACAACCATTTCCAGTACAAACTTTGGAATTCAGTGGGGCTCCGCCGAACACAGTTATGCAGGTAGCTTCATTGCCCCAACATTGCATCAACACTTTGACTCTCCAGGTCCAAGCTGTATTGACTCATCCATCTCTTCAAGCCAGATTGATTCCACAGGCCCTGGGGTCTATGGCAGCTGCTGTAATCTTGGTTCCTCTAGCCAGATACTATATGCGCATTCTACAGTGGACACTGGCTGTTCACTGGTCAATTATACATCAGCCCCTATCTGTTCCTATCAGGTTGACCAATATTTGCAGAAGTCATTTGGAGTGGTGGATTCACTCTGCTCTGTCAGTAGGCAGACCCTTTATCCTTCCCCTTCCAATAGCCACAATGACCACGGATGTTTCCCACCTAGAGTGGGGGGACATTTTGAGGGAAAGACGGTCTAAGGCACTTGGACTCCCTTAGAGACCAGATTTCATATCAATGTCCTGGAGATGAGAGCTGTCCTCCTATCATTGCAAGCATTTCAGGGACGTCTACCTCTGGGGAGCTTTGCAATTCACACTGACAACATCAGTCATCTGATATATCAATAAGTAAGGAGGAACCCATTCATACCTACTGCGCAGAGAGGCCATGAGGGTTTGGGAATGGGTGATCTCTTCGCACTGCTTTCTGCTTGCAATGCATGTACCAGGGAAATCCAGTGTATTGGCAGACAGGCTCAGCAGGTGCATTCTAATGCCTCATGAGTGGTCCCTCAATTAATCAGTAACGGACGAGATATTCGACCATTGGGGTCACTCCTGCTGTGATCTCTTTACATCTCCTCACAACAAGTGCAGCTGTTATTTTGCTCTGATCCCTCCTGCAGGGAGTTCCATGAGAGACAGTCTAGTCCACGATTGCCCCCCCAGTCTTTTTTATGCTTATCCTCCTCTTCCGCTGATCCCAGAATTTCTTCATAAAGCCAAATAGCTGAAGAGTACTGTGATCCTCATTGCCCCCTTTTGACCTCATCAGATATGGCTCCCCTTCTCTGGTTTCACCTGAGATATCATCCATAGATACTGGAACCCAAAGTGGACCTCCTCTATCACCCCAAACTAGGACTCCATCCAGATCTCCCCAATCTCAAGTTAACTACTTGGTTTCTCTAGTTCCCTAGGTTGCTAAAGGGTCCAGGTTTTCCTCATCTGTCAAAGCGATGATTCTAGCTTCCCAGAAAGCTTCCACCAAGAAAGTATATAAAAGCAAGTGGAAAATATTTTATATTTAGGCCACTAATCATCACATTGACCCCTTTTCAGATCCTATTTCTTCAATCCTTTCTTTCCTTGAGTCTTATTTAAAGAAGGTTTCAGTTTTGCGATTATTAAGCTCCAGTTAGCAGCCATTTCCAGTTTTCATTCGTGATTACCTTTGGGATCTATAGCTTCAACCAGGAAATGTAAATGCATTTTTAAAAGGTGTCGTTCTTCTCAGGCCTCTGATCAAAGACCCCAATCCCCCATGGGATCTGACTGTAATTCTGTAAGGGTTGACCCAAAACCCTTTGAACCGGCTAATGATTATGACTTGAAATTTATGTCATGGAAATCTGCTGTTCTCATAGCCATTACCTCAGCAAAAAGAGTTTCTGAGTCATAGGCACTTTCGTCTAACCTCCGTACATTATTTTCAGAAGGATAGAGTTCTCTTACGTGCTAACCCATCCTTCATGCCAAAAGTGGCCACAGAGTTTAACATAAATCAGTGCATTCAGTTACCAGTGTTTTTTCCTAACTTTTCTAACAAAGGAGAAAATATGTTACATTCCTTGGATGTTCACAGACAGTTACGTTTCTATCTACATAGAACAAAACAATTTAGAAAATCTGAGCAGTTATTTGTCTCCTTCTCCTCTAACCATAATGGTCAAGCAGTTTCTAAAGTGACAATAGCAAGGTGGATAACCAGTTGCATAACATTTATTTATGAGAAAAATGGTTTGGAATTGCATAGTCTTCCAAAATCCCATTCAACAAGATCCATAGCTGCATCGGCGACTTTTTCATCTAGAGTTCCAATTGATATTTGTGCTGCAGCAACCTGGTTTAAATCCCATACCTTCATGACCCATTGTAAGTTGGACATGGTCACTAGGAGTAGGACATCTTTTGACTTGTCGGTGCTCCAGCATATCCTTCATTGAGGCCACCCAAAAAACATGTAGTTGGGGACTCTGACCCATCAGTGAAGCAGAATGAGCGTGACAACATCAGATTTATTAGTTATGTAATTACCATAACTTGGTATCTGTGTTGTCCTTCTCTTATTCTGCTTCATCTTCCCACCCAGCCACCCCCTCCAAAAAGTCTGGTTGTTAGAGGATCTAAAAAGCCTTTGTTGTAACCTATATTTCAGGGTGAGCCCTTGGTTCCTTTCTTCTTCCGTCTACTTTCTGTTAGGGCAGCAAACTCGATCTGAGGAGGTGAAACTAGGGGCAGAGGATTGTGGGTAAGGGAGGAGCTTGAGCCTGGAAGCTAAAGTCTGTAGAAGGTGGCCGAGTCAGATCAAAGGATCGGATCCGTAACCCATCAGTGAAGCAGAAGGAGAGGAGGACAACACAGACTCCAAGTTATGGCAAGTACATAACCAGTAAATGTATTTCTTGTAATAGAATCTGTAATTAAAATAGTTAAATAAATTCAATATTTAGCTATAATAAATATATAAATGACCATTACCTTAAAGACATAACACTAATGAAGATATTTAGATGCTCTAAATGAAATGATCATTCAACAAACCTTGCTAACATTAAATTTAATGTAATAACTACAAAAAGAAGCAAGGAAGAACTTAAAAAGTAATTATTAAAATTCATTAACACTAAATGAAATATCAGAGACTTCAGTTTCTAGTCATTTCAACATTCTGAAGCTTGTACATCTGGGAATTTAATGTCAAAGGTAATTTTAGCTTATGCATTTGCGTAAATAAAAAGTATGAGCTAGCGTTATGTAGAACAGCTCATGACTATATTTAAATTAAATTTAGAACATCAAGAAGATTCAAGCAGGAAAACTGCACCACTCCAAGGATTTGTACTTGCAAAAAGGCTTGTGACAGTGACAAGGAGATAATGAACTTCTTTCTAAAAACCAACTTAAGACTAAAGAGTATACAAATCGCCATGTCTACTAAAACCCAGACAAAAAAATAAAACTCCAGCCCACATACCCATATAGCAGGCAACATCAATTTGAAGCCAAACCACTGACAAATATAGCAGAAATAAAAACAGATGAAATAAATAAGAATCTCGACCAAAACAAGGAACCCAGCCACCAGAAAACACACACACACACACACACACACACACACACACACACACACACACACACACACACACACACACACATCAGTGAATCATCCAAACCTTTACTTTTCCCCAGACCCTCACAAAACTATATATTAGAACCATTAAAGCTTATACAAACATTTGAATATAAAACATAATAGATATAAAAAATAAACACTATATGTTACAAAAACATAAAAGAAAGGAAAGAAAGAGGTCATTGTCTCCCTCTACTCTTCCCTCATTAGGCCAATCATCGAGTACAATGCCCCATTTGGCATGTACCTCAGTAGACACCTGCAGCAACTGTAGAGGCCGCAAAATTATCTCACAAAGAGGATCCTAGGCCTTAAACACTTATCCTATATGGACAGACTCAAAAAACTCCAACTATTGTCTGTCTCATATCGCCTACTTAGAGGCAATCTCTGCTTGACTTACAAAGCCATGTCTGACCCAGCTCTGTTAGAAATGTTACATCTAAAGAAATTCCAATCTCTCCGCACCACACGCTTCAGAGACCTCAACCTCATTACCACAGTCAACAGAACGTGCTGGAGGGACAGGTTCATAACCCAGAGACTGCCCATGCCATGGAATAGACTTCCCATACATGTCAAACAGAGCACCTCACTGGCCCTCTTCAAGAGAAATCTTGATAAGTGGATGGGAAATAGAAAATTCACCCCGGGGATTACTCCAGTGCTCTACTCAACAGAGGCACTGGGAACTAAGGTCGGGTGGCACGATGCCAGAGTAATCCTATGGGCTAGGCTTGTAAAGGCTCCAGGGCCATTAGCCTAGTACATACCTATGAACAAGAATATAACAGAAACAAGACATAGCTTTGTACAGCAGATACCAATATTATAACACCATTTCTACTTACCCCGTATTAAATCAAAACAAATAATTAAAACAAGTGAATAAATGAAAACAATTACCTGAATGAAGAATGAAAATGGATAACACAGATGGAACATTATGGCGAGGGCATAACTTTTTTTCTCGTCACCTTTTAAATGAATTTCTGTATGAAAAATTGCTCCCTCTTCAACAGTTTTCTATTGACAACAATGAAGACTGCAGGGTAGGGCTGCAGTGTCCAAATGAAGCTTCCATTTCAGCACAGTACATGCACCACAGCCTGTCAGCGCAACAATCAGTCCTTTAATTCCTAATTTTCTAAGTATTTAGCATTGCGGTCAATAATGCCATACATTAACGTTTCATATTTCTTATTGTTTAGAAAATGCACTTGATGTAAAACCTTTTGTTCTTTTCTTGCCTTTACTTTAATTATTTTTAAAAAGTCCCGATTTTGAGCTTTTCTTCTGACTTCACCATTATTTTTGGCTTTGTCAATATTTGTTGAGCAAAGAAGTTGAAGAGGTATGGTTACTCCTTATGGTTCCTTGCCACTGCCTCCCTGCTACCTTGAATCTTTCTTAATTTCATCATCTCACTGACCGAGATATCAAGAATTAAAGAACTTTGTTTATCCATTTATTGAGTTTCTCCATTTGTTGCGATTTCATGTCATTTTGTACATACTGTAAAATAAGTATTTCTTTGTTGATGATCATCAAACTGTGCTGCCAGAGTTGCACTTAAATCACCAATGCACACAGTTACTGTCTGCACCATGCATCTGTCATAGCCACCCACCAAAAATATCAATCATTCAGTCCAAAAATATATTTGGACAATCTCATACACTCCTTCACCAACTACAAAATGGTTCTAGAGTATGCTAATTTTTCTAACTTGCCAGGCCTTCCCTTAGGATTCTCAGACTCATTGCTTCCAACTGGTTGTCTGCTTGCAGGAGTCAAATCTTTTGTCAACCAATCAGCTGCAAGTGGGGCAGGAACAATGAGGACTGCTTGAAAAAAATGGAGTAAAAAACAGAAAACTTTACAACCGGGCAGACCAGTCAATTTCCAGACAACCCCCCCCCCCCCCAAAAAAAAAAAAAAAAAAAAAAGCAGACAGGTAGCATCCTTATCAGACCCTGTCACTCAGACCATACAGTGAGAGAATTGTAACTAAGGTACTTTGTTAGGTAAAACTGTGCTACAGAAATTTCTGTTTACTCTGTCTTGAACCAAGAATGGCACCGGCAAAAGCTACATGGCTACTAAAATTGCAATGTGTCATGCTTATTATCTCTAAATTTCTCTGTAAATACAACCATACTCCAAACTACTGTAAATAACCTGTTAATTTATTGTATTTATTTCCATTTGTTAACTAAGACAGCCAGACTAAGCTTAAAAAGCCCTTTTTCATTGGAGATCTAGGGAAGAAGTGTCTACACGAGAATAAAAAAAAATCAAATTGGCAGCATTTGCATAAAGACAAGTAAAATAAGTAGCCATAACTAGTATTTGCATTGTTTTACCATACTATTTACATATGTACATAGCCAGTTTGCAGTACTTTTATACACTGTTCAGTCTGTGTATTACAGAAAAGAGTTACATATTATAATTAGTAAGCTGTACCAGGATATGGATCTCAGAGAAAAAAGAGGTAATGTTAGATTTTGATCTAATATCTAATGTATTGTAGTTCCATAATTTAACTATTGTAACAGAGTACAAGGAGTCACCATGATGATTATTTGACTTGATGGTAGTTATCTTACCATGACGTAAGCTTCTTGTTGGCCTTGATGGATTAATGTTTTGAACAACTTTTGATTTCTGGGTATTTGCTAGATTTATACAGGATGGTTGTGCATTATTTTAAGCTGAGAGCAAAGTAGCATACTTTAGTTCTAGCCAGTTTAGCTTTTGAAATGCTAAGCAATGCTATGTCTTGTTTGAGTAGTGTGCTGCAAATGTAGCTGCTTTTTTATATATTTGCTCTAGCCTGTGCAGTTGTGTTACACAAGTTGGCTAGTATAGTTGAGGCATATAAAATAGCAGGGAAGAGCAGTGTCTTGCTAGTTGCTGATATTACTTGGTCGGTTAAGCAATGTTTGGATTTTGTAACATGCCTATCTTTTCTGATATGCCGTAATATGCATATCTGTGAATTTTCAGTAATCTATGATAACTAACTTCTATGATAATGTTTTGCAGTGCTGTGATTTTAAATTCTGAACTTTGGACTGAATCCGGGAAGAAAAGAAGCACCTTTGATTTCTTTGCATTTAGTAGTAGTTTAGATGTAGTTTTCCTTTGTTCAGTGTTGCGTACTAATTCTTGTGTAATCATGAAATCGTCTATGGTGAATCTAAGATGTTCATTACCCCCACTGCCTTAGTGGCATTTTGCTTTGTCTGCCAAAGTAACTGAGTACTGGCCAGCTTTTAAAAGATCAGACTCCCCTCCCTCTCTCTTCCTGTGACAGATGATTGGCTGAACATATCCTGAGAGGGAAGCCTTTAGTTGTCACAGGAAATGAGTGTTCAGTCTTTTTATGCCATCCAAAGAAGAAAGTCTACTAATTAGATAAGCCCCATTTGAGAAACCAATGTGTCTCATTTTTTTTAGCTGTATTATTCTGTTTCTAATTTTATGTTTATTTAAAATATCTTGGAAAATATCACAGGACTTGGAGTGTTTAGCATTTATACATTATTTTACTCCATTTATGACTCTGCTGCGTGTGTTTTTAGCATTGGATCAAAATTTTATCTCAAGTGAGGTTTTCTGAATGTACTGTGGAGATTTTACGGTCTGTGACAAGAAAATATAGTTTAAATTGCTATTAAGCATTATTGTATGGCAGTTTTACATGGTTAAATTGCGTGGAGTAAAATTTTAGCACTGGTTTGGCACACTGGTTGCTTTGGCGTTTGAACTTTGTGTACTAAAAACTTTTAACTTCTGTCAGTTGTCAAACAATTCTGAATATATTTAAAACTTTTTTGTGCTAATAGCACAGTTTGTTGGAGTTTAGCCATGTGGGAACTTACTTATTACAAGAAACTTTCAAGTGCTTAGTGCGATACATCATCCAGTGCTGTCATTTTATTATTCTGGATGATATACTCTTCCCCTGACCTGATAAATCCTAAATTTGGAAACCTCATTAAATCCAGTTGCACCTAAAAACAAAAAATATGTCTCTGTGTATTGTTAGTGATCCTTTTGGGGCCACTCCTTGACCCGCAGACTGCTTACCTTTTGCCTCATCTTCCTGTAGCATAGCTTTGCTGTCCACTATTGAGCTGGGGTTTGATGCATCGTATGGGGCTGTCCCATTACCTGTTACAGGTATGGGAAAACCAAACCCCTTAGGTGTAGGAGTAGTCTGGGGAAAGTGTCCTCTTGCCAGCCATAATACTCTGTCCCCAGATGTCTTATCTAGGTCTGTGGTTAATCTTCTAAGGTTCACTTCCATGAATGTCCATTCCTTGAACATAGAACAGCGAACATTCACTAATCGAATGTTCACATCAGCAAATGGTTTGCTAGGGAAGGAAACTAGTTGGCCACCATAAGGAAAGCTTACCTTTTTCCCCATTGTAGTGCAATATTGGATTTGGTGTGTGTGTGTATATAAATAAATAAATATATATATATATATATATATATATATATATATATATATATATATATATACACACACACACACATATGGTATGGGGTGGGTGGGTTGTAGCCACACACATTGGGGGGTGGGGGTGGGTTTCACATACTGTGATGTATGTGATGGCCAACATTTGATCATCAGGCACTGGACAAATTCCGAGATTGCACCACAGTGGGGAAAAGGGCAAATTTCCTGGTGGTGGCCAACTAGTTTCGTTCCCTGTGTAAATTATTCACTGATGTGAATGTTCATTTAAGTGAACAATCTTTTTGGTTCGAGGAACAAAGGTTCACAGAAGTGAACCTTTGATGATTGACCATAGACCCCTTTTATCTAGTAGTGAAGTTTACAAGAAAAAGAAACAGAAGCTTCATCATACAGCTGATATTCAGATTATACTTATTTATAAGGCTAATGTAGTTTCCTCGACTAAATCTGCAGAAGGATAATTCTGATGGTCATATTCCCATCTATGACTCTAGTGTTAGTTTTGCTAAAGACCTTTCTGTTTCAGAAAATGATGAAGACTCTGATGAAGACAGTGGTAATTTCCCATTTGACACCGAGTCTACTCATTGTGATTCTTCAGAAGGTGAATCTGAGCTCAAGTCCAAACAAGTGTTTGGTTTTCCTCAAATGATTGCTAAGATTTAGTGATGCTTTTGGTTGGGAGCAGTTGGGAACTACCCCTAGGCAAGGCATATGACCTTATAGAGGACGAGGTGCCCATTTCTCTGGCTATCCCCTCCCCTCTTACCAGTCTTGGAAGATGCTTATAAAGCTTCCTGCAGGACACCAGTATCTATTCAAGCAGTCTCTAAAATGCTTTGAGAAAAACAGTGAGTTGATAGTATCTACAATGTTTCTTGTACCCAAGTAAGACTTCTTCATTCAAAGAGCAGAACAAACAAAAACAGAGCCAAACAAAAGTCAGGGATCCAAAATGAAATGGCAGGAGGATAATTCTTTGAATCTAATCAAGAGGTGTCATTTCTGAAAAAGGATCAACCCCCTGCAAAGGAATGGCTATGTTGAGTCACAGAGTACCAGTACTCCTTCCCTTGCCCTTTTGTCTCTTTTTCCTTCCCCTTAACCCACGTGCAATCAAGGACAGGAAGGCTAAGTTGGCCCTGAAAGGCCTTTTTCCCCACTTCTGAGGCGGTTGCGTCATCCTCAGCTTCGGTCACAGCGGCTGCTGTGGCCGCCTCTCCTTCCTCTCTTGCCCTTGCTTCTCCTCCCTCCCAAGCTGGGACTCAACCTCCCGTTTTAAAGCCTGCGGACGTGGAGTGGAAAAGGTGCAGAGAGAAGGAGAGAGAGAGACAAAATCCAGACCTAAGAAATGTAAGAAGTCTCCGGACCTCCCGTCACCCACTAGAAGTCAGCATAGAATCCGTGATTCCCTCACATCTGCATCCAATCCTGGACCTTGGCAATCTCAATTTGTATGTCAAGAAGTCCAGGTTCCGGATGGTCACTGTCCAGTCCATCATGCCTCTGTTACACTAGGATGATTGGATGTGCTCCATAGATCTTCAGGACACATACTATTATATAAAAATAGATGCTCTGGGAGACATCTCTGCTTTTGAGTAGGGGCCAATCACTACCAGTTCAGGACACTGCCATTTGGTCTCACCACAGCCCCTCGGTGTTCAAGTGAATGGCAGTGGTTGCAGTTCACCTGAGACTGCAGGGATTCCAGGTGTTTGTATAACTCGACGATTGGCTCCTCACAGCTCCCATGAAGCATTGTCTGTTCACTGCCTCTCAGTACCTACTCCAACTTTTCGACCAATTACGCATTACAGTGAATCTCCCCAAATCCAGCCTGATTCATTTTCACAATCTGGAATTCATCGGGATTCAGTTGGACACTGTGTAGGAGATTGCATTGCTCCCCCTCTGCCAGGTACACCTCATCAGATCTCATGCTTAATGTCTTCTTGATCTGTTTTGTCCCCAGGCACACCTTGTTCTCAGGGCCTTATGGTCCATGGCAGCGGTGATCTATCTTGAGTCGTTAGCCAGGTTCTACATGAGGGTTCTGCAGTGGACTCTAGTGGTCCAGTGGTTTTTCCTGCTTCATCCTATGACAACTCCAATCCGCATCACTCAAGTGTGCAGGCATCCTCTCCTCTGGTGGATCTAGTCTCCCGATCTCCTAGCAGGCAGACCAATCTATCTTCCTCCCCCCAGCACCACGGTGACCATGGACACTTCCCTGTTGGGGAGGCATGCTTTCAGGGAAAGATGATCCAAGGCTCGTGGTCTGAAGTAGAGACCAAACTGCATATCAACGTCCTGGAGATGGGGGCAGTTCTCATGTTGCAAGCCTTCCCAGACTGCCTTCCTCCAGGTAGCATTGCAGTTCACATGGACAACATGGCTGTTGTGTGATACATCAGCAAGCAAGGGGGCACATGTTCATATATGCTTTGTCAAGAGGCCATGAGAGTGTGGGAATGGGTGATGTCTTTGAGGCGCTTTCTCATTGCAATGCATATTCCCAGGAAGTCCAACATGCTGGTGAACAGACTCAGCAGGGCAATTCTGAGTCCTCACGAGTAGTCCTTGAATCATTCGGTGGTGAAATAGATCTTCCTTTGCTGGGGTCAGCCGAGCTGTGATCTCTTTGCTTCCCATCTCAACTACAAATGCAGCCGGTATTTCATCCTGATTCCTCCAAACAGGACGTCCCCCAGGGATGCTGTGGCCCATGATTTGTCCCTCGGGTCTCCTTTATGCCTATCCTCCCTTGCCGCTCATTCCCAGAGTTCTGCAGAAAGCCCGTTCCCTCAAGCCCACCTTGGTCCTCATCGCCCCCTTTTGGCCTCAGCAGGTGCGGTTTCCCCTTCTTCGGTCTCATTTGAAGTAAGAATGGTCTTCAGGATAATAGATTTTTGTTGCAATTTGATGGTTTTCAATTGGGTAATAAAGTAAGTTTTTCTGGATATCAGTTTAGAAGGAGATGTAAATGGGAAAATTATTACTAAAGTTCATTGTAAATTTGATGATGGTTTTCATTTTTTGGGGATGCTCTTAGCTGCCATCCTCCACATCTCCTAAAATCTCTTCCTTATGGTGAGTTTGTTAGAGTTAAAAGGTTATGTAACAATGTAGTACCTACCTATGAACCTATATTGGATGGGAAATAGGAAATTCACCCCAGGGATCACTTCTGTGGCTCTGCTCGACAGGGGCACAGGAAAATAATTTTCTTGGGTGGCGAAAGCCAAGGTACATTTTTGGCTAGGCTTATATAGGTCCTAGGGCCAATAGCCTAGTACCAACCTATGACCCTACTAATGAATTAAATAATGAATTACAGAAAACAGCTCAATTATTTTTTAAAAGAGGTTATGATATTAATAAAGTATTTTCTTCTTTAGACAAAGTTAAAAAGAATATTACTTGTCAGTCTAATAATAGCCAGGAAAAGTGTCTTGCTAAACCCGGTAATAAATTGAATAAGAATTTAAGAAAGATATACATGGTTATTACTTATGACCCGCTAATGGAAAAAGTAAAACAAATGATTCAGTTTTATTGGGGTTCTTTATTTAAGTATAGAGACCTTATAGATATTTTTGATAGAATTCCTAGGTTTTCTTCTTATAGAAGGGGTAAAAGCATAAGGGACATGTTAATACATGCTAGATTTTCCATGCCTAATATGAGTTTTTAAGTATTAATCCTAGTATTGTAGGTACCTATCCTTGTGGTAGATGTGTAACATGCCAATATGTTAGTAAAACATTTAAATATATTAATGGGCTACCTTTTCAGTCTAATGCCATGTTTTCATGTAATACAGAAGGCATTATATATGCACTTTAATGCCCTTGTGGTATGTTTTATATAGGTGAAAGCAAGAGGGCCTTTAAGACTAGGATTCAGGAACATATCCAGGACATTAAAAATGGAAAATTAGAGAGCCCTCTTGCTATGCATTTTAAAAGATATAATGGTAACCCTTCAGGTTTGTTAGGTACAGTTTTAGAACACATAAGAAAAAACTTTTGTACAAAGAAACACTTTTTATATTAAAATATGGTACATTAGCCCCTGGTGGCATTAATGCAGAATGTAATTGCAAAGTTCTTATTTAAGCTTGTATTTGATTTTAAATTGTTTAATTGACTTCATTATATAAACTTATGCTTGAAGTTTTATTCTGTATTCTCCTTGGAAGGCTATTGCTGAGGCGCTAGAGGTTTTATTAAACTATATGAGTGGTAGATCCTGGTCTCTACAGTCATTTATTATTATTTTTGTGCTTTTCTGGTTGTTTTTGGGTACTTTTCTATGTCCAGTGATCCTTCACTTAATGTGTCTAAAATCCTTAGGCAGGAGTTCATGGATTCCTGACAAAAAACAGACTGAATACCAGGCTGAAATAAACGAAAATACTCCAAAGAGTTGAATAAAATCTCTTTTACTGGTGCTTCCTGGATTCTAGTCAGAAGACTATCGATCAATTCACTATGTCTCTGGGTGAACGAACTAATGAGCGGTTAACTCAGGAGGACCAAACTACTAAATCTTGGAAAAAAATTTTACAAAAAGAGCAACAAAGAAGAACTAATCCATTTTCTTCCATTGGTCAGCAGGCATGTAGCTCTTTATCAGCTGAAACTAAGGAGGTGTTTGATAAATTCGACAGATTAATGTCTAAGGAGTTAGCGGTGCATCTTAATTATCTTAGTTTACAGAGATATCTTGAACTGGATATTACACCACGTGGCCTAAGGGCTTTTAAAAACCCTACAGCACTATTCAATTTACAGGATGAGGATGATAAAAAATTTCAGGCTAGATGGCTAGCCGCCCACCACTGTTAAATTGAATGGATTAATATACTGGTTGAGAGGGACAGACTTAGACAAAACTGGAAGCAGATATTGTGACAACATGCGAGTCCCTATCTAATATACTTGGTATAGAACGTATGGAACAGTGTTTGCATGACATTCAAAATAAGCTGATAGATTTTGAAAAAGAGTTGCTGAATACTAAGAAATACAAATTAAATCATGACATAAAGGATTATAGTAGCGGCTGTGCATTCACCCGGTTAAGCAATATGAAGCGACGTCAAAGAGGCATTCGGTTTGCAAGCCAGGAAGAAGAGCAGAGACATAATGGCGGCTCGAGCTTAGGCTTGGATGTCTCTATAGAATGGGAGAGTGAACCTGGAGAATATCCTGGGCTTCCAGCAGCTCAGGACCCACGTTATCTACATCGGACATTTCAGAAAAACAAAAGGTCCAACTACATGGACAGAGAGGCCAATAGGGGAACTGGAACTGCTCCAGAATCGGGAGAAAGACAGACATTTGAAGGACAGCCACCCGCACAGCAAAGGTATAAACGAGTCAGATGGAACTCACTTTCATACTTTGAATTTTGAGACTTTTGCTCAAAATGATAGTTCTGTTAATAATTGTGGAAATGAAACATATATTATTAATTTATCAGGTTATACATTGAACGAGTCTGAATATTCTGTTTTAAATCATGGTTTAAAATGTATTCCTACTGTCATGCCGAGGTTACATATTATTAAGAAGAATATATATTGCTTGGTACGTAAATTACATTTAGCTTATTTTTTTTAAAAATGAACAGCAGAATGTTTATAATGTGGACCATGATTTGTCTTTTCATAGTGATTCTGATGACATTTTCTATTCATGTGTTTCAGATGGGGAAGATTTTCAGATTCCTAATGCATATTGAAAGTTATATATATATATAAAACTATTTATACTTCCGTTTTCTCATGAAGGTATTCAGAATTTTTCAGCTATGGTTAATTTTGCTTTAGAATCCTTATATACTGATTTTATGGATAATAGGCAGCATGTTCAATATAATTTAACTAAGTTAGAATGTTGGGCATTGCAACAGCTGAATAAAAATAAAGAGCTGGTTATTAAACCAGCGGACAAGGGGAATAAGGTTGTAATTATGCATTTTTTACAATAAGTTCAAATAGGATCCGAGCAGTTGTTCGAAGTTTCACTTCTTCGAGCCCACTTCACCGAGTCCACTTGTTCGAAGTAGTAAAACTTCGAACATTGACTCCGGCAGTCACACTACAGCACGGAATGAGAATATTTCCTTTTTCCTGCTGTAGTGTGATCTCAGAGTTGGTATATTTAAGTAGAGGGTTGGGGGGCACAGCTCCCCACATGGGGAGGGTGCAGGGGGGCTTGCCCCCTGCAAAAACATGTTTTAGTGGGAATTTTTTTTGGTCGCCCAGGGAACTAGACTTAAGCGAAAGTGCACTTTTGTTGAAGTGAACTTTCGCTGAAGTGTGTCTCCTGCTCTATTTCGAAGAAGTGTTCTTTCGATGAAGAGCAGTAGACACAGTCAAATGTGTTTAGAACATTTAAATGATAATACTACTCATAAACAGTGTAGCATAAAAGAATATAAGGAAGCCATTGGGAAATTTCAAAGTTTATTACAGAAGGGGCAGAGATTAAAATATTTTACAACAGATGATATAGATAAGAAATTTATAACTGACAATTGTGAAACAGCTAAGTTTTATTGATTGCTCAAGGTACATAAAGATATTCAGCACCCACCAGGTCGCCCAATTGTGTCTGCATGTAACTATTTCCTTAATAATATGGGAATATTTTTACATAGTTTTCTTTTACCATATGTTACTAAACAAAATTCTTTTATCAGGGATAGTTCTGATTTTTTAGATAAGGTATTTTCTTTACAATGGACGAGGGACATGTATTGGCTAACTGTTAATGTGAAAAGTTTATATACCAGTGTTAATCACCAACATGGATTGGAAGCATTAAGAGCTACTTTGGGTGACAGTCCCCTTGCATATTACATAATTGAATAGTAGAGTTTTGTTTGAAAAACAATTATTTTGAATTTGATATACAGTTATTTCATCAACTAAAGGGCACAACCATGGGGGCAGCTTTTGCCCCCATGTATGTGAATATCATGATGGGACTTTTTGAAGTGGAACATCACTTCCAAAGAGATTTTTATTAGAAGCGTGTGGTGAAATACTATAGATATATTGACAATTTAATTTTTATTTGTAAGGGGGGCAAAGAGCAAGTCAGACATTTTATGAATGGTCTTCAGGATAATAGATTTTTGTTGCAATTTGATGGTTTTCAATTGGATAATAAAGTAAATTTTCTGGATCTCGGTTTAGAAGGAGGTATAAATGGGAAAATTATTACTAAAGTTCATCGTAACTTTAAGGATGGTTTTCATTTTCTGGATGCAAATAGCTGCCATCCTCCACATCTCCTTAAATCTCTTCCTTATGGTGAGTTCGTTACAGTTAAAAGGTTATGTAACAATACTAATGAATTAAATAATGAATTACAGAAAACAGCTCAATTATTTATTGAAAGGTTATGATATTAATAAAGTATTTTCTTCTTTAGACAAAGTTAATAGGAATATAACTTGTCAGTCTAATAATAGGCAGGAAAAGTGTCTTACTAAACACAGTAATAATCTGAATAAGAGTTTAAGAAAGATATATGTGGTTATTACTTATGACCTGCTAACGGAAGAAGTAAAACAAATGATTCAGTTTTATTGGGGTTCTTTATTTAAGTATAGAGACCTTTAGATATTTTTGATGGAATTCCTAGGTTTTCTTATAAAAGGGGTAAAAGCATAAGGGACATGTTAGTACATGCTAGATTTTCCATGCCTAATATGAATTTAAGTATTAATAGGTTCATAGGTAGGTAGGCTATTGGCCCTAGGGCCTATATAAGCCTAGCCAAAAGGGTACCCTGGCTTTTGCCACCCAAGAAAATTATTTTCCTGTTCCCCTGTCGAGCAGAGCCACAGAAGTGATCCCCGGGGTGAATTTCCTATCTCCCATGCAGTCATCAAGATTTTTCTTGAAGAGTGCTAATGAGGAGCTTTGTTTGATATAGATAGGTAGTTTGTTCCAGAGTATGGGAAGTCTGTGGGACAGGAATCTATTCCTCCAGCATGTTCTGTTTATTGTGGTGACAAGGTTTAATTCCATAGAGTGTGTAGCTCAGAGGGATTGGGATTTCTTTAAGTGGAGCATGTCCAACAGCTCTGGGTTTGACATAGCTTTATATGTTAGGCAGAGATCGCCTCTGAGTAGGCGATATGCGATGCATAATCCTACTCCTAGTATTGTAGGTACCTATCTTTGGGGTAGATGTGTAACAAGCCAATATGTTATTAAAACATTTAAATATATTAATGGGCTACCTTTTCAGTCTAATGCCATGTTTTCATGTAATACTGAAGGCATTATATATGCACTTAAATGCCCTTGTGGTATGTTCTATATAGGTGAAAGCAAGAGGGCCTTTATGACTAGGATTCAGGAACATATCAGACATTAAAAATGCAAAATTAGAGAGCCCTCTTGCTATGCATTTTAAAAGATATCATAATGGTAACCCTTCGGGTTTGTTAGGTACAGTTTTAGAACACATTCCTACTAATAAGTATGGTACTAATCTTAAGAAAAAACTTTTGTACAAAGAAACACTTTTTATATTAAAATATAGTACATTAGACCCTGGAGGCATTAATGCAGAAGGTTCATAGGTAGATACTAGGCTATCTGTCCTAGGGCATTTATAAGCCTAGCCAGAGTGTATTTGGCTTCCACCTCCCTATTAGATTAGCCTACTGTGCCTCTGTAAAGTAGGTCACAGAAGGTACCCTTTTAAGATTAGTTTACTGTGCCTCTGTCTAGCAGGGACACAGAAGAGATCCCAGGGGTGAATTTGCGATTTCCCATCCACGCATCCAGATTTCGCTTGAAGAGGGTCAGCGAGGGGCTATGTCTAACATGAATTGGGATTCTATTCCAGAGGGGAGCCTCTGGGAAATGAATCTGTCCCTCCAGCATGTCCTATTTATTTTTGTGCTGAGGTTTAGGTCCCTGGAGCGTGAAGCTCTAAGGGACTTGGATTTTTTGAGGTGGAGCATGTCCATTAATTCTGGGTTTGACATGGCTTTGTACATCAGGCATAGATCGCCTCTGAGTAGGCGGTAAGCATCTGAGTAGAGCTGAAGTTTCTTTAGTCGAGCTGCATAGGACATCTGTTTGTAGCCCATGATCCTCTTGGTGAGGTACTTTTGGGGTCTCTCCAGTTGCTGCAGGTGTCGGGTAATGTACATCCCAAAAGGGGCATTGTATTCAATTATGGGCCTGATGAGTGACGAGTAGAGGGGCACAATGACCTCTCTTGATGCAAACCCTTTTGTGATAAGGTGGGCTATATAGAAGGTCTTTCTAACCACTTTGGCAACGTGATTATCAAAGGAGAGATTACTATCTACGTTGGTCCCCAAATCTCTAATTACTTCTTTCGTACTTAATGGATTACCACCTATGTGGTAATTTGTGGGCACCTTGTTTTTCCGAAAGGGGATGACTATGCACTTTCTAGCATTTAGCTTGAGGCCGTGGCTCTGGCACCAAGCATCCATCTCTGTGAGACCCTTTTGGAGGATGTTTGTGTCAGCTGGAGATTCGATTATGGCCCCCAGTTTGCAGTCATCTGCGAACTTTGTCAGCCATAATCCCCCCGTGTTAGCCTGAACCTCAGAGAAGTATATACCGAACAAGAGAGGTCCCAGAACTGAGCCCTGTGGGACGCCACTTGTAACTGGTTTGGATTCGGGCATGGCACCTGCGATTCTGACCATGTGGTTCTATCTCTGAGCCAGTTTGCAACCCATCTTGTGATATATAGGGGTTGATATTTAAGCTGGTAAGCTTATTTATGATGCCCGAGTGGGGTATTGTGTCGAAGGCTTTTGCGAGGTCCAGGTAGGCTGTGTGGACTACCTTGCCCTCATCTATGGCTTTGGTAACTGTTTCAAAGAAATCAACTAGGTTTAAGAGGCAAGATCTGCCCTTAAAGCCGAATTGGGTAGGGTCCAGTGTCTGAAGGCTCCCAATGTCTTTGTTTATGAGTTCCATGATAATATGCTCCATAGCTTTACAGATCAGACTAGTCAGGCTTATGGGGCGATAGTTTCTGGGGTCCGTTGTGGCACCACCTATGTGGAGTGGGACCACTGTAGCTGTACGCCATTCTTTGGGTACATATCCTGTAGTAAGGCTAAGTTTGAACAGTGACTTAATGTGAGGGTTCAGTTCTTCTTGGAGCTCATGTAAGACACAACCTGGGACACCGTCCGGTCCCATAGATGCTGTGTTTTTTGCTTTGGAGAGGGCAGCTTTCACTTCTGCATCTGTGATGTCAGGGAGGTTACATTCAGTTGGGATAGGTATTTGCTCCTTTGGGGGGGGAGTTTGCGCTGAATCTGTCTGCCAGGATGTTGGCTATGTCTGTAGGTTCGGTATATTTTGTACCGTTATGCAACAATTCAGAGCATATCTGGGAGTTTCCGCCCATGTTTCTGACATAACTAAAGAAGGCCTTGTGATTATCTTTAGTGTCTAGGGCAATTTTTCTTTTGAAGCTGGCCTTTGATGATTTTATGAAGGATTGAAGTTTCTTGCTAATACTGATCAGAGATGCCTTCCCTTTTTGGGATTTTGCTCTGTCATGTAGTAGCTTCCTCCTCCTGTTGTATAGCTTATTTATGGCCGGGGTCCACCAGACCGGTCTCCTGTTTTTGGAGGAGTGAGTCTTGGTTTTATTTGGGATAGCATGATCCATGCATTCCTGCAGGTGCTCATAGAATGCATTTGTAAAGGGTTCTGCGGATTGGGCTGTATTATCCTCTGGCCCAGGGGCTTTGAAGGATTCCACCTCAGTCTTGAGAAGTGCAAAGCTGGGTTTTGAGAAATTCTTTACAGTGATTTCCTTGGCTGGGGGTGGGGATGGGATATGGATGTCCAGGGAAATTTGTTTATGGTCTGATCTTACCAATGAGGGGTTTACTTCTGGTGTGGAACATGGAGTCCCCATGTTGGTGATGACCAGGTCCAATATGTTGTTCCCTCTTGTGGGAGTTGTGACCAGTTGTTCCATTGCGTTAGAGTTTATAAATTCAAGGAACCGTTGCGCGAGGGTGTTTGGGCTTGAGTAGTTTTCACAGTCAATGCTTGGGTAGTTGAAGTCACCCAATAACATAGTGTTTGGAGAGACCTTCATAGGTTCATACTAGGCTATCTGCCCTAGGGCATTTATAAGCCTAGCCAGAGTGTGTTTGGCTTTCGCTACCCATTTTAAATTAATTTTGCTATGCCCTTTTTCGAGGTTAGTATACTGTGCCTCTGTCTAACAGTGACACAGAAGTGATACCCGGGGTAAACCTACGATCTCCCATCCACTCATCAAGATTCCTCTTGAAGAGATTCAATGAGGGACTCTGCCTAACCTGGACTGGGATTTTATTCCAGAGTGAAGGGAGCCTCTGGGTTATGAATCTGTCCCTCCAGCATGTCCTATTTATTTCAGTGCTGAGGTTCAAGTCTCTCGAGCGTAGCTCGATGGGATTTGGATTTTCTGAGGTGCAGCATGTCCATTAATTCCGGGTTGGACATGGCTTTATACGTCAGGCACAGATCGCCTCTGAGCAGGCGGTATGCCACTGAGTAGAGCTGGAGTTTCTTTAACCAGGCAGCATATGGCATCTGTTTGAGCCCTTTGATCCTCTTGGTGAGGTACTTTTGGGGTCTTTCCAGTTGCTGCAGGTGTCTGATAAGGTACATCCCAAAAGGGGCATTGTACTCAATTATGGGCCTGATGAGGGATGAGTAAAGAGGCACGATGACCTCCCCTGATCTAGATGTGAATCCCTTCATGATTAGGTGGGCTATATAAAATGTTTTTCTAACCACTTTGGCCACGTGGTTGTCAAATGAGAGATTGCTATCAACTTGGGTCCCCAGGTCCCTAATTACTTCTTCTGTACTTAATGGATTACCACCTATGTGGTAATTTGTGGGCACTTTGTTTTGCCAAAGGGGATGACTATACACTTTTTGGCATTTAGCTTGAGGCCATGGCTCTGGCACCAGTTGTCTGTTTCTATGAGGCCTTTTTGGAGGATGCTTGTGTCGGCTGGAGAGTCGATTATGGCGCCCAGTTTGCAGTCATCTGCGAACTTGGTCAGCCACAGTCCTTCCGTGTTGGCCTGTACCTCCGAGAAATATATACCGAACAAGAGAGGTCCCAGGACTGAGCCTTGTGGGACACCACTTGTAACTGGTTTGGAGTCTGACATGGCTCCAGCAATTCTAACCATGTGGGTTCTGTCCTTGAGCCAGTTTGCAACCCATCTAGTGACATAGGGGATTATATTTAAGCTGGTGAGCTTATCTATAATGCCCGAGTGGGGTATTGTATCGAAGGCTTTTGCGAGGTCGAGGTAGGCTGTGTGGACCACCTTCCCCTCGTCAATGGCCTTGGTGACTGTTTCAAAGAAATCGACCAGGTTTAAGAGGCAGGATCTGCCCTTAACAAAGCCGAACTGGGTAGGATCCAGTGTCTGTAGGTCCCCAATATCTTTATTTATGATGCAGACCAAGCTAGTCAGGCTTATGGGGCGATAGTTTCCAGGATCCGTTGAGGCACCACCTTTGTGGAGAGGGACCACTGTTGCTGTAAGCCACTCTTTGGGTACATATCCTGTAGTAAGGCTGAGATTGAACAGTAGTTTTATGTTTGGGTTTAGCTCTTCTTGGAGTTCATGTAGGATGCAGCCCGGGACACCGTCTGGTCCCACTGATGCTGTGTTTTTTGCTTTGGAGAGGGCGGCTCTTACCTGAGCATCTGAGATGTCAGGGGGGCAGCACTCTGCTGGGATAGATATTTGCCCTTTTGGTGGGGAGGGGAGAAGTTTGCGCTGAACCTGTCAGCTAGGATGTTGGCAATGTCTGTGGGTTTGGTGTATTTTTTGTCATTTTGGACTAATTCTGAGCATATCTGGGAATTCCCACCCAGGTTCCTAACATAACTAAAGAAAGCCTTGTGATTATCCTTAGTGTCCTGTGCAATTTTTCTCTCGAAGCTGGCCTTAGATGATTTTATGAGTGCCCGTAGTTTTTTGCCAATACTGATCAGAGATGCCTTCCCTTTTTGGGATTTTGCTCTATCATGTAGTAGCTTCCTTCTTCTATTGTATAGTTTGTTTATGGCTGGGGTCCACCAGACAGGACGTCTGCCTTTGGAGGATTGGGTCTTGATTTTATTTGGGATTGCAAGATCCATGCTTTCCTGAAGGTGTTCATGGAATGCGTTTATAAAGGATTCTGCAGTCTGGGCCGTATTTTCCACAGGCCCGGGGGCTTTGAAGGATTCCACCTCGGTTTTGAGGAGTGTGAAATTTGCTTTAGAGAAGTTTTTCACTGTGGTGTTCTGGGCAGGGGGTGGGGTCGGGATGTGAATATCCAGTGAGATTAGTTTATGGTCTGATCTTACCAGTGAGGGATACACTTCTGGTCTGGAGCATAAAGTCCCCATGTTGGTGATGATCAGGTCCAGTATGTTTTCCCCTCTTGTGGGAGTGGTAACAAGTTGTTCCATAGCATTTAAGTTTATAAATTCTAGGAACCTTTGGGCTAGGGTGTTGGAGCTAGAGTAATGCTTCCAGTCTATGTTTGGGTAGTTGAAGTCGCCCAATATAATGGTGTTTGGAGAGACCTTCATATTTTCCAGTGTTCTCAGGAAGGCCGAGTGGGGTTCCTGGGTTTGGGAGGGTGGTCTGTAGCAGGCTATAAACTGGAAAGCAGTTTTACCCACTGTTAGTTGCACATGGATAGTCTCTGATGCTTCGTGCTGTGCCACCAACCTGGAGGTGTGGGTATCTTTGACGAATATTGATACTCCCCCTCCTTTTGTGGTTCGGTCCATGTTTTGGGGCCGAAAAGCATGGTATGAGGTATAACCTGGTAGTGCTGGGGTGCTCTCGGGAGCCTTGAACCAGGTTTCTGTTACTGCACAGATATCGATGTTCTCCATGCTAAGGAGAGTTTCGAAAAGTGCATCTTGAGGTTTAGACTTCTGGCGTTGAGTAGCATTACTCTTAGTTTCTTATCCCTTGTGATACCTATGGAGGTCGGTTTGTCTTTTGAGCCTTGCCTAAAAAAGGCACTATGGGGGTAGCAAGAGCCTTTGCCAATATCCGAAAGCCCAGGGGTGACAGGTGCAAGCCGTCCCTAGCGAAGCATCGTGGCTTGTCGAGCATATCATCCCAGGCTGACAGGCATTGGATCCCCTTTGAATGACACCAATACTTAAGTCAATTGTTGAAATTGATCATCTTGTCTTCATATTGTGGCATCATTCTTGGTGAGGGTAAGATGCTACTCAAGGTCAGGGTCATACCGGCCTGGGCTACATGCTCAGAGAGCTCCTCTATGTCTCTTTTTATGTAGTCCAGGGAGGTACATCTCAGGTCATTCACAACAGCATGGACAATGACTGAGTTATATTTGTACTTGCCTTGGAGTGACCTGAGTGCTTGCGTTATGTGGCGGATCCTGGCACCCGACAGGCAGCTTACATTGACCTTCTCCGTGTTCAGTCTGGTGAGCGGGACGTCAGTGTGTCAGACAATAGAGTCCCCTATAACAAGTGTATTTGGTGTGTTGTTTGGCCTTAAGGGCTGTGACTGTGAGGCACACTGATTTTGTGAGATATGTGATTCGTGGGTATTGTTGAGGGGTGGCTGTTGCTTGGATATCTGCTTAGGAGGTCTTTGCTGTTTAGGCAGATTTTTATTTAGAGCCTCCGAGTATGTTTTTGTGTTTATGTGTTGGGTATGCAGATGCAATAGGTCTGTGTGAGACTGGATTTGTGGTGTGGGTGGTTACCTTTTCCTCCTGACTGACTGTGCCAGTCTTGGGTTGAGAGAGCTCTGCCTCCAGTTTGGCTGTGTAACTGCATCTCTCACATGTATTAGAGTTTGTTGGAAGGAGGAGAGGGTTGTCTGTATACATAAGGCAATTGTAACATTGCCTCAAAATTCCCAGATTCACCAGCTGGAGAGTAACCTTGAAACTGACCCTTGGACATACCAGATTAGTATAGGGAACTGTTTTTTTACTGATCAGATTAGGTAAGGGAACTGATTTTTCACTTGATCAGGAAGGACCAATTGGGAGCCTAATACTTATGAGAAGTCAATGAGGGTGTAGTGCTTTAGTTAGTTAGTGTTTCCTTATAAGAGCTGAGCAAGTGCAGGGCTTTAGAAAGAGAATAGAGTGATTACTTTGAGAGTTTGAACAGTTCTAAGGGAAAAAGTGAAGAGCAGACTTTGTGGAGCCTGGAATAGTTTAAACCTGTTTAGGCGGCGCTGCCTGACACTGCTCAGTGTAATTGGAAAGTTCTTATTTAAGCTTGCTATGTGATTTTTAAATTGTTTGATTGACTTCATTATATAAACTTGTGCTTGAAGTTTTATTCTGTATTCCCCTTGGAAGGCTATTGCCGAGGCGCTAGAGGTTTTGTTAAACTATTTGAGTGGTAGATCCTGGTCTCTACTGTCGTTTATTATTATTTGAAGTACCCCACTTGGGTACTAGATCCCATTCTGGATCTAATTTTCCATCCAGCTCAGCTTCCGATTTCCAACTTACAGATGCTTCATCTGATGGCATGGTTTGTCCACTTCAGTAATCCTGAACCAGCCCAGGCTACCTTCTCCCATTAAGAACATTACCCTGACTTCTAAGAAGGCTTCCACTAGAAAGATTTATGCCAGTAAATGGAAACAGTTTTCTATGTGGGCTAAATAGCAAAATCTCTATCCAGCTTTGGCTTCCATTTCAGGTATCTTGCTCTTCAACTTCCATGTTTGTGAGGAGCCTGCCTTCTTTCACTTGTGTAAAGCTTTTTTAAAAGGGATTTTTCTGCTCCAACACCTTATCAAAGATCCTTCTTTTCCTTGGGATCTTTCCTTTTTGCTACAGTTTCTCACACAGAGTCCATTTGAGCCTGCTGCTACATGTGATATCAATTTTTTCATGGAAGATGGCTTTCTTCTAGCTGTAACATCAACTAAAAGGGTTTTGGAGTTGCAGGCTCTTTCTATCAAACCGCTTTTCATGGTTTTTCATAAAGACAGAGTAGCCCTTCAAACTAACCCTTCGTTCATGTGTAAGGTTGCCACAGAGGCGAATCTGAACCAGTCAATCCAATTGCCAGTCTTCTTCCCAAATTTTACTAATAAAGGGGAATATCTCCTGCATACGCTAGATGTGCATAGACAACTGTGTTTCTATTTAGATAGGACAAAGGGTTTCCACAAGTCTGGCCAGCTGTTTGTGGTGTTCTCTCTTAACAGAAAGGGTCAGGCAGTATCTAAAGTAACTATCTTCTATTGGATTTCGATGTGCATTTCCTTTGCTTATTCGTCCAAAGGTTTATCTTTACCAGGGCCAGTCAGAGCTCATTCCACTAGGCCAATGGCTACATCAGCTGCCTTCCTTGCCCAGCATTCTATAGTTGACTTTCCTGTGGCAGCCACCAGGTCTTCTCCTCATACTTTTGTTAGTCACTACAAAGTTGATATTGTCTCCAGAAACAGACCTTCCTTCAGCTCCACAGTTCTTCGGCATGTCCTTCCTTGAGGCCACCCAGGATTTAGGGTAGCTGGGGACTCTGACTCAAGAGTTTGGAACAGTAATGTTGCTCTTCTACTTTGGACACAATAGAAGAGTCTTCTTGGGTTCTGTTTAAGCAGCATTATTTTATACAAACACATCACGATAGAAGTTTACTGACTTTAACTTAAGTAACTTATACACAAACTGCTGTTATCATGCATGTTTACTCCCTGGCTGCATTCTCAAAATGGCACTAGGAATGGCATGTGCTTGATATTTATACATGCACTCTCAGTCTTTGATGTGCTTCTTAAAGATACAGCACATAGCACGTGCTCTCTGATCTACATCCTCCCTCTTGAAAAACGAAACATGCAATGTAATGGATATTTTGACATGCAGATATCACAGACAGTTATCAGTCATGCATTAATACAGTATATAACACACGTACACACAGACACACACACACACATATATATATATATATATATATATATATATATATATATATATATATATATACAGTTAAGTCCATGTTGCTACATATTTCACACTGGGCTTAGATACTCTTTCCATAACGTATGATATAAAATTGGGAACTGGGATTTACTACTGGAGTTGTCTCTGAAAAATGTTTGATCTGTAATTTACTTGAAACATCTTCAGGAATGGAGTCAGAGGTAGGAACACCCTCTGGGATGGAAACAATAGTTGGCTCTCTCTGAGATTTAGAGTTTAAGTTGCTATAGCAATGTTGTGATGATGATTCTGGCACAGGTAATAGATGTTTATGGTTTTGCCTGTACTGCGTACCTTCCGAGTCTGTAAGGTAGGATCTCAGTTCAGGACATTTGCCAATAACTTGCCCTATATGGTCAAAACCTTTTTTTGTTTGAAGTCTGACCATTTCTCCTTCCCTTAATGGAGAAAGAAGTTTGCTCGACTTGTCGGATATGACTTCTGGATGGAAAGTTTCTTAAATAATTCAGCCTTAATGATCTTATTATTCTTGGCTTTAGGCTTTAGTAGATCGGTAGGAATAGGTAAAAATAATTCTTGTTTGCCTGGAAAGAAATCGTTGAGCTGGAGATCCAAGAACATCATCACGAGGTATGTTTCTAAGGTTAAGCAGATTTAAGAAAATGTCTGAATTGTCACGTCTTGACCTTTCAAGTAACTGTTTCGCACTTTGCACAGCTCACTCAGCCAGGCCATTCAACTGAGGATACTCAGGACTGCTAGTAATGTGTAGAAAGTCCCATTCTCTTGCAAATTTCTGAAACAACTGGCTAGTAAGTTGAGTACCATTGCCAGAAATAACTTTGTGCAGAGTACCGTGGACAGAGAAATGACATTTCAGCTTAGTGATAACAGTAGTAGATGTTAGATTAGGTAGTAGATCAATCTCAAACCAATTAGAATAAGAATCTACCAATACCAAGTAGTGTTGATTGTTCCACTTAAAGATATCCGTGGCTACTGTCAACCAAAGTAGTTCAGGAACTGGATGTAGATGAAGCGTTTTTTTTTTTGCAAGTGCAGTCTAGTACTATTGCATACTGAACAAGAAGAAAGTACTTTATCAATGTCTTTCAGTAATGAAGGCCAAAATACTAATTCTCGCTCACCTCTTGGTAGATGCGGAACCTGGGTGACTATGATGCAAAATCTGGATGTACTCCTGTTGTAAGGAAGCCGTAACAACAATTTTAGGAAAATGCCATCTTCCATCAACATTTCATCTCTGTAGGGAAAATAGGTTTGTACTTCAAGTGGTACACTAGATTGCTTTGACGGCCATCCAACATTAAGGTAGTGACTGAGCTTTTGCAAAATCAGATCAGTCTTAGTGTGCTTTCTCAACTCATCAAGCCTAGTGGTAGAAGAATTATGCACTGCCATCACATCAAAGTCAAAGTTTTTTTTGCCAAGCTGCTCCATTGTATTCCTGGGCAATCTGGATAAAGTATCAGCCAGATATAGTAGTTTGCCTTTCATACAGATGATTTTGAAGTTGTACTTTTGCAATTTGAGCATCATTCTTTATAATCTTGCTGGAGCTGAATGCATAGACTTCTTTACAATAGTAACTAGAGGTTGGTGGTAAGTCTCAATCTGAATAGCTCGGCCATAAATATAATCATGAAACTTGGATCCTGCAAATACTATTGACAAAAGTTCTTTCTCAATTTGAGCATACTGCATCTCAGTTTGGGTAAGTGTTCTAGACGTATAGGCTACTGGTTTGCCCTCTTGAAGTATAACTGTGCCTAGACGAAATTTTGAAGCATCACAGGAAAGAGTAACTGGTTTGTTCACATCATAGTATCTTAATGTAGGTGGGGTGGCAGTTTACTGCTTGAGGTTTTCTGGTGATGTTCTAACCGTGACCGTGTAACATTTTTGCGTGTTAGCTCTCTTAAACGTGCTGTCAACTCACTGAAGTCTGGTAAAAACTTGCCTGAATAGTTGACCATGCCTAAAAATTGCTGTAGACCTTGAACATTGTCTGGTGCTGACATCTCAAGAATTGCTGCTTGCTTGGTCAGGTCTGGTCTCAAGGTAGTACTGGTAAATAAATGGCCTACATATGTAACTTCTGGAAGTCTGAATTTAAACTTCAGAGGACTGAGCTTCAAGTTTATTTCATGTGCTCTGTCTAGAACTTTCTTTAGGTTTCTGTCATGCTCTGCTTTACCTTTGCCTCCACCCAATAAATCATCTATTATTATGGCACAGGGATAACCCAAAAAAAAAATTTGCTCTATTGCACACTGGAAGACTTCACTTGCAGAGTTTATTCCAAAATGGCATCCTTAGAAATTTGTATCCGCCAAACAGAGTACCAAAAGTGGATGAAAATGAGGATTTGCTATCAAGCATCACCTGCCAAAATTAACTCCTTGCATCCAAAACAGAAAAAAACAGTGGCATTTGGTATTAGAGCTGCAACCTGTTCGACTGTGCACATTGGATGATATGGTCTTTTCAATGCTTTGTTAAAATCTCTTGGGTCAATGCATATTCTGATTTCATCTGAACCTATTTTGTGAGCTGCTACCATAGACATCACTCATTCTGTTGGTTCTGTAACTGGACAAATTACACCTTGCTGGACCATTTTATCCAACTGAGCCTTAACTTTGTCTTACATATCTTTCAGAACTCTTCTCGCTGGTCTGACTACTGGAGTGACTTCTGGGTCTAACTTCATGGAATACACTACTAGATGTTTGCCCAACCTGTCATCGAAAACATCAGCATACTCTGAGAAAATGGCTTCTGAAAAATTAGAACTAGGAGATGCATTTATGTGATAAACTTCTTTGGTAAAAGAAAGCAGATTCATTCTGAAACTATCTTTGAGACCAGTAAAGACTGTACTGGTCTTCTTACTACATAGAATAACAAGTTGTAACAGTTTTTGGCCAAATAACATGAAAGCACCACCGAGCCTTCGGTTTAAATCTCTTCACCTCCATAAGCAACAAGTTTCGCACTACTGGCCACATTGAGTTGATCATTAGTTCTCACTTTAACAAGTGTGTCTGCTGATATAACATTGCACTTTGAACCAGTGTCTACCATTGATTCGGACTGTACAGAGCACTTCGATTTTTGTCAATAAATTCACTGCATCAGCTCTTTCACCAATTACTGATACACCATCCACACAGAAAGCTGACTGCTGCATCTCTACTTGATCAACCTGCTTTTTTGTGTGACCTTTCTTCACTACTGCATGAGGTTTACCTGATTTGCAAACTTTTTGGAAATTGTTCTGTTTTTGACACTTGTGACTTTGTTGACCAAATTTCTCTCTTTTAGACTCATGATTTGTACCACAATTGCGACAGTTAACAATAAAGTTGGACTTGGGTTTTGCTGATTCATGCTTGTACTGTACTGAGCATGCGCCTTTAATTGGACTGGTCTTAGAACTTGCCAGAAAACTACGTGGTTTCCTTAATGAGCCAGCAGGGGTTGTGTCTGCCATGTGCTTAGTAGGCCTATTTCTGTTTGCCACGTGTTGCATGCTGTCTACACTTGTTCTGGAGCCTGCTGAAACCACGCTCTTGTCACTTGCAAGCATGCCTGTGTGTTTTTCTGTCACCTCATGGATTTGGCAAATCTCTATGGCTTTACTCAATGTTAAATCACTATCACGAAGCAAGATCTTTCTCACAGCAGTACTGTTAATACCACACATGAACCTGTCCTTGATCAACTCATCTTTTAAATCAACAAACAGACACATTTTAGCCTTGTTTCTCAGATCGTTTATATAAGTTGTAAAAGTTTCCCCTGGTTTCTGATCTCTCGTGGAAAAAAATGCCTCTCTAATGTAGTATTTGTCTGGGAAGTACACATTTCTCTGAACTTGCGCTTCAAAGACTCTGGGTCTTCCCTTGACTCAGCCTGTAGAACAATACATTTTTCACCTTCTCCTTCATATGATGGCAGTGCTTACAGAAATGAACACTCTCTTTCTATGGCCTCTGATCCATTTAAGTTTAGCAAAATGAATGCCTTGGTGCGTGCATCTTTATCTGAATAAGCTGTTTGTATAAAAATATAATACTATGCTCAAATATTCTCTAATTCTCTGCAATATTCTGATTAAATACAAGTGGTAAGGGCTTTCGAAATCATTTTGTCATATTAACACATACCATTGAAGGGTTTTGCAAGTAAGCACGAACACATACAGATATGCCAGACATTTATGCCAATACTTGTAACTTTGCTCAATAGCACAATGAGCCTCTGTACAACTGAACTATGCAAATAAGTATCTCTCAGGCACTGTAATATTCTTGAAATTACTATATTACACGAAATCACCTCTTACCAGTACAAGAAACACATCAAATAAATGCACAATGCAAGCTTTTGTGTAACTGGACTTTGTGAAATAAGTTTCTTGGGCAGCGTAATACTTTTGAACTTAATGTATTGCTAAAGTCATTTATCATCATTTTAAGAAGCACGTCAAATAACTGTACGGTATGAATGAATTGGGTAGGAGAAGCTCAGAATCAATATTTCAAAGTAATGAGACTTTGCGAATAAACTGTACACAACACACTGAAACTTGCCCAAAATGGAGGCACCTGTCTAAGCAATTCTGTACAGTGCAAGAAACACTCTGTAGTGGTGGCACTTTGCGAATAGACACACCCAGTACAAAGAAACTTTTCGAAATGGCTATATTTTGACTGCAATTTCACGAAATAGTTGCACTCTGCACACAAATAACTCTTCAAAATACATGGACAGTAAATGTCTTTTCATGCCCATTGTGCTTTCTTTGTGCTTGTTTTACTCTAAACATGCCCATTTTGCCTTTAAACATACTCGTTTTGCTTTTAAACACACTCGTTTTACTTTTCTGTTAATCTTTTCATCAAATACCTTTATTTTAAACATTTCCCTTAGTTAATAAGCCTTTTGTGCCTCCCATTTGTTTAATGATGTGTTTTGTGCCCTTGTACTGCCCTGTTTTGTTCTTTTTATGAAACAAGTAGTTTGTGTATATTCTCATTACCTTTGCTTCTTTTCTTTTTCATGCTTGTTTCTCTTAGTTTACCTTCACTGTCATCTCTGCATCTCATGGCTCTGAATCTTATTCTCTGCGATCCCCGTTCTGACACCGTGTCACTCTCTTACTTTGGACACAATAGAAGAGTCTTCGTTGGTTCTGTTTAAGCAGGTTTATTTTATACAAACACATCACAAGAGAATCGTAGAACCACAAACTGCAGACCAGCAACACGAAATAAAGGAAAAAAGATCACAAGAGAAGTTTACTGACTTTAACTTAAGTAACTTATATACACACTAACTGCTGTTATCATGCATGTTTACTCCCTGGCTGCATTCTCAAAGTGGCACTAGGAATGGCACATGCTTGATATTTATACATGCACTCTCAGTCTTTGACATGCGTCTTAAATATACTGCACATAGCCCATGCTCTCTGATCTACAAGTGACATGGATAACATCAGATAAGGAGTTATGTACTTACCATAACTTGGCATCTATGTTATGTCACTATTCATCACTATCCCTCCCTCCGTCCTCCATCCTGTAGGATCTAGAGGATTTGGAGATCTCCTATGTGCTGATCAAGGTCTTTCTTTAGCTGCTTTCTAGCTTAGGGCAAACTTGATTTGAGGGGTTAGAGGGAAGCAAGGGATAATGGGAGTGGGAGGAGCTCGAGCCTAGAAGCTGTCTGTAAAGTTGCCGGCTTGGATCCGATGTCAGATCCAAGACTCGAGTGATGAATAGTGGCATAGAGTAACACAGATGCCAAGTTATGTTAAGTACATAACTCCTTTTAGCATCTATATCATGTTATCGAAATCTTACTACATCGAATCAATAAAGGTCGAACTTTATTGATCGAAGTAGTAAAATATTGAATAATGTAAAAAGATAAATAAATCAATAAAAAAAAACTAACTAGCGTAAGCAGGGGGGCAAGCCCCCCTGCACTCCCAAATCCGAGACTGCACTACATTGAGGTAAACGGAAATCTCCCCATTACAGAGATTTCTGTTTACCTGCGCGATGTTCTGAACTTTTGACATTGTCATGCCGACAATATCATATTTGATATTGTCAGCTTATGACAACGTGAAGTAGGCCCCTCCTTTTATACCACATGACATTTTGCATGAACAGTTAATTTGTGTTATATCCTAGGGAATACTCTGCTAACCTTTTGTATTTGACTTTAGCCATGTTTCAGTAATAACTAACACTTCAGGTTTGTTACATCAGTCCTGGAATTCAGAAATTTTGCTGCAGATCACTCTTGACCTTTGTATGTTGTATTTTTAGTCCTTGTGTAATTGGGTTGTTTTTTTTTTTTTTTGCTTTGCATTATAAGGTAGGTTGTTTTCTCATTACATCCGAGTGACACCTCCAGGTGCATCTGCAGTTAACTCCTACTGACGCCTCTAGGCGTCAAATATTGCTTGTTCATGTTTGCATCAATAATTCCATAACCATTCTATGTACAAGGTTTTAAAAAAAAATCATCTTAAAGCTTACACAATGGCAAACTCAACTGCATTAATATTTGACCTCTATCTAGTGCAGGTAAAGCTATATTAACTGTTGTTTTTTATGATATTAATTTATATAGATATAATTTTCACATTTTTCAAAATATTTCAACAACCAAGTAAGAGAGAAAACTCTTTAGCCTCATATGAAAGCTCTCGGGTAGATGAATAAGATGCTGCTGACAGTATGTGTATAACTTGAGTGTTTGCTGAGATATTTTAGTTGTTTACAAAATAGCACAAAAGTAATTATTTACTGTGACTTATAAAATTCAGTTTAAGAACTAGAACCTAAATAATACTACCACTATAAAAATAGTTTGTGCTGAAGGGTTTGCCATTTATACTTCTTTCATAACCCCTATGGTTCCAGAGATATGAACATTTGTTTGAAATGTGAGGACATAATCTGATACTGTCAAAAGACTTAGGCTCCACCCATTGGAAGTTACAGTGCAAACTTCCTGAGCTCCATTGGAGTGAATGAGTTAATTGAGATTATTTATTAGAGTTTGTGGATACTGTTGATAAGTATAGTATTTTTTGGAGATCAGTGTTGTAGATAAATAATTGAACATCGATATACAACCATGGACATCTTTTGCCTGGCATGACAGTTTTTTTTCTAGTTTATATTTTTGGGCATATGAGGGACATTGGTAATCTATACCAATTGTCTACAGGGTAAGAACTGATGCTGTCAGCATGTGAGATAGCATTACTCTAAGCATGCTGTTTTGTGAACATGTCGCAAGGTTGTTTTAGGGTAAAAAAATGTGTGTTGTTAGGAAGATGGTGTATAAGTATTTCATAGAATGGTGGGTTTAGGGAGAAAAGGGAGAAGAAATATTCTGAACATCAAATGATGTAAAAGTTAGATCTTCTCCATTTAAACAGCCCAAAAGTGTACTTGTGGCACATTACACATAAAGGTTAGTACACCCAGTGCTTGTTCTAAGTGGGGCCTAAGTAAGAGCCTTGTGAATGTTTAAATTTTAACAGGCTTGCTAGACTAAGAGGATTAATGGCACTTTTTAAATGAGAAATGCTAAGATATTTAACAGAGTTATAGAATAGTGAGGCAAAGAGAAAAGAGATGACCATACGTCTCAACTGTATAGATTTTAACAGAATGTTCAGACCTTTGTTTCATATTTTGGTCAATTTTTCATAAAGCTGTGATTTTCTGGCAAAACACTGCCAAGTCATTAAAGATTGAAGTCAGAAAATGATAGGCATTGGAAAATTCATGGTAATGTAAAACCTATCAGTCTATCAACGGTATAAGTTTGTAAGAGCAATATTTAAAAATTGTCCCTATTTTTGGGCCTTTCTCCTCCTCATTATTTATGGTTTTATCCAGATGTCTTGCCCTAAAAGGTTAAGAGGTATGGAGATAAGACAAATCTTAGAAGACAGCAAATTTGTAGGAGTTATGTGACTCCTGTATCATCTGGACTGAAAATTGTTGATAAAACATGGATCTCTAAGCATTCACAAAATACCCAAGGAACATTCTTTGATGTCATTGTTTCATACTTTACAAGTTGAGGAGATAGTAAATCTTCAGTATATTTTTTTTAGATAATCCTAAATCTGCCATTGTGGTAGAGGTGTTACCCCATGTGGAACCATTTACAGACAGTCTTTTGATTTCTGTTTCTGAAGATGACTGTAGTTTATTTCCCTTTAATATTTTAAAACTCTAGAAGCTATTATGCAGGAGCAGGGAGCTGTCTTGGACTCTTCCCCAGGGCCAGTGTTCATTAGCACTTCATGCAGTGAAATACAGACCTTCGCCATTTCAAAATCCTTAAGAGTAAATAAAATGTAAAATAAGTACACTTCCTCCATCTCCTGTTGAAATAGATCATTTGTACATGACCCAGACTGAATTTTTGCCATACTGAGGCTCTGAACACAAGGCTACATCCTTATAATCCCTTAGCTTTCCCTGCTGATGTTACATTTGCTGAAAAAGTTAAGTACATGGGGTGATTTGGATGGCAAACAAGGAATTCCCGATTGTTAGAAAAAGGTGCATGGAACTGATGAATCTCTCAACATCAAAGTGTACTAGCTCATCTATGTTCCACACATTCCATGATATTCTTAAGGCTAATATTCAACACTCGGAGACGCAAGGTAGCAAACACCCAAAAAGACATTTAGACTTTGTAGTGCATCAGCAGATATGCAAGATCTGTTTAATATTCAGAAGCAGATCAGTCCTCCATCTCTCTCTCTCTTTGCCAGTTCTAGGATCGTTTCTTCAGAGATTCCTGACAAAACAAAACAGAAAACTAAACCCTTATCTTCTCCTGTATCAGTTACTCTCGACAGGGATAATTTAGGTTTAGCTGAGGATCCAGTGCAACTTCTTGACCCTTCTTATAAGGTTGTTTCTGGTAAAAGAAAAGTGGATTTCTCTTTCCCTGCAGAAGTTGAACTTGTAGGGAAATGTGAAGGGAAGGATATGGCTCTTACTCCTCAGGTTTCCTGTTCTGATTCTAAGGAGAGTGTGGTATCTTAGTCTCCCTTGTGAAGGATTCTCTTTCTGTGTATTTCCAGAGTGAATCAATTTTTTTCAGTGGGAAAACAATAAGGTGTCTCAGTCTCTCAGATATTACGATTTGTTACAACTGGAACTTCCAAAACCTTCACCTATCCCTCCAGTTTTGTCAGCCTTTGAAGTTATTTTTGCCACAGTCTGCAATTTCCCTGACAGTCTGCCGTTCCTAAAAAGCAGAATATATAAAGTTCCTTAGTCTTTTAAGTTTTTATACACTAATCCCTGACCTTCACCCAGCAGCTGTTGCTTTAGTGAATCTAGCTGTGCAAAACATTTTGTTAATTCTAATCCAGATCCTTCTGACAATGATGGGAAGGTTATTTTTTTAACAGCTTTATTAAATTATCATTTAAGACATAAGCAAACGCACATTAACAGAAAAGAAAACAAGCCATTTTAACATTTTCCCATTTAAATACAATATACATCACATATATTTTCTTTATTACTATCATCATTCCAACATTACAAAAATTATTGAATTCCTGCATTACCTTAAACCTCACTCCTCCTCCGGAATGTTGTTATGCATGCATTGTTCCCACAATTTCCATTTACTTCTATGTAATGTGCTCTTTCCCTTTTAGGATGGGAAGGTTTTTGACAAGTTTGTGGAACAAGTGCATGCTTTTGCAACTTTCATTTTTAGAATTTTCAGTTGTCAGGCTTATATGTTGAAGTTTATCCTGGCTTATTGTGTATGTATGACAAATGTTTTGTCATCAGCTTCATCTTATGAAGGGAAATCTACTTTGTGTAATTTGGTATGTTTATTATATTGATCACTGCTGCTGCTGTAGTAGCCTTAGCTAAATGGGCAATATTCTGCATAAGGTATAATAACTGTCCAACTTCAAAAGCTTCAAGGGCACCTTCCTCTCTCCCAAACCATCAGTCAGCTCAAGCTGAGCTGAGCTGACTAAAAAGACAGATCTGATATTGTCATTTTCATTCATCCATTCCTCAATGAATGGGTCTCGGATCTGACCCTGGATCCAGCTTGGCCACATTTCCTTTGACTCTTGGATCTGACTCTCGAGCTCCTCCCTTTACTCATAATATCTCACAGCCGTGTTATACCTCAGATCTTGTTTGCTGCTTCTCCGCTACACACGTGGATCATGCTTTCTTGAGTTTTTGATGTAGTTTTTCAATTGATAGTTACTAAAAGTAGGCTATTCTATATTTTTTCTGTATCTTTCACCCTTCCTCCCTTTTCCAGTTTTTCCTTTTTTCTCTGTGTTTGGTTTAAAACCTTTTTTCTTCCTACCCATTCATCTTGGGTACTTTCATTATCACTGCTGGTAACTTTTTCCCCTTTTCACTCCTTTGCTAAATTTCTCTTACCTGATTTTTGGGTATTTCTTAGATACCATTGTTGATATCCTTTCTTTTTCTTTTCTAATTTCCAAAAAAAAAAAAAAAAAAAACTTTCTCTCTAAAATGATTGAAAAAGCCAACAGGTTTCAAAAAGTGCACTTCCTGTGGGTATAAGATACCCAACTCTGATGCCCACAGGGAGTGCGCATATTGTTTAGGAGCAGCCCATCTTGAAACCCTTTGTCAGATATGTGCGGGTTTCAATTCTCTAGCTTTAAGTGATAGAATAAGTTAGTACTAAAGGGATTGCTGTCTACTTCTGCTCCTTCCTTTGCTGCTTAAATTTCAGGTGCTCAAGTGCCCACTAAGAACTTGAAGTCATCATTTGGTGTCTAGGGAGTGCAGAAAATGCTCTCCTGTCCAGTCTCCAAAACCTGCTGCTGCCTTGGAGCTGCCTGCTAGACAACCTAAGAAATTGGATCCAACATCTTTGGATCTGATGATAGGGATACTCAAGTCTCTTCAGCGTCAAAGTCCTCATTTTTCACCAGAGCCTATTTCCTCTCTGCTCTAATCCCCTTTTCTACAAGAGACACGCAAAAGAATGTCACATCCTCCTTCCATGTCATAATCTATCAGGTCCTCCTAAAGTCTTTCTGAAGCAGATTTGAATAGGATGATGAGCAAGTTCCTCAGGGCTCAGATTCAGATAGGGTATTTACTGTCTCCAGCTCCCATCCAGTAAGTGAACCTCCAGCCTGTATCTCAACCCATTGTCTCTCTTTACCGAGCCACAAAACAGTTTTGGAGCCCTTGGATCTAGGAACTCTGAGAGTCAAAGTGTCAGATATGACAAAGGTTATATCTTTGACTCTGACTGTGTCCCTGACTCGTTCTGCACTGATTCCCCTAGAACAGGATGAGTCTTGAAGCTGAAGCATCAATGCTGGATCTGGGGAGATGGTTTCTACTCTGAGGTTTTCAGAGCCATCACTTCCCCTCAGAACCTCAGTGCTGGACAGCTTGAGTCCAACTCCTCCCTCATGACAGGAGCCTGGGCAGCATTGGAGCTTGGCAGCACCTGGAGCTTCAGCTCCGGTGATGCTAGCAATGGCTTCTCCCAGTCATTCTGCCTTTGAGATAATGTAGAGGTTTTTTTCTTCCGTCTTCAGATCCTACAACCACACCCCCTTCTGATCTACGTTCTGAGCCTAATCAACCTACCATTCTGGGACCACTGGCCCATATGAGCTTCCAGGCAGTTCTGTACAAGAACGTTCCCATCTTCCTTTACCTCTCCAGATCATCCCACTGAAGAGGTCCCCCAGAAGAGGTTGTGCAAAAGGAGACACATAGATTCCTCTCATGAATCTTTAACTGAAGATCTCTACCAGAAGACATCTCTTTTGGAGACATCCTGGAGATCTTTAGCCAGAAAGGTGGATGGTCTTCCAATCCCCCTTCCCAGGAAAAGTCAGTATTCAGAGAAGCCTTCAGGTCAGACCCATCTACACCTTGGGTTACCCCTCTGGCAGATGACCTTACAGATCTCATGTCTCACTGGGCATGAAAGGAACCGTATACTATAGAACTCATTCCCTATCACCCCTATAAATTTCTTGCTCCGCCCAAACACAGACCTCATTGGACTAAGGGAGTTCCCGTGGAGGACATGGTTGTGGTGGCAGCCACTAAGAAAGCGCTAGCTGAACAAAGCTCTACTGTTTGGGTGATGGACAGGTTTGGAATGTGCATTTACCCCTCTGCAATCTTTGCCGTATGGTCGCTTAACTACTTGGCACATTTTACCAGATTGCAGAGACACTTGATTAAAGAGCTCTTTAAGTCTATTCCTGAGTCCATGTCGGCGGAAGAATATAAACAGTTTTCTTCATAGCTGGGCATCCTTCAATCGATTTCCAGCATGGTCATGAGGTTAATCTCTCGTGCAGCAGAAGGTTCCTCACAGGCTGCGGATTCAAGCATAGCCATCAGGAAACACACCTGGAAGCACTTATGCAACTTTGTGGAGCCCTTTAAGTCTTCTTTCATCATTTCACCCTGTGATGCCCATGCACTGGCCCAGCAATCAAGGAGCCTCAGTCCTCACCAGTAACACCAGTGAGGGCATCCACATTGGAAAGGATAACAAATACACACACACTAAGTACAATTTCCCTTAAGATCACACAGAGATCACAATCATTCTGGGGCAGGTTTCTCCCTTTCTCTCCAGATCCCCAATAAGACTTCCCACTGGCACAGCTATAGGGTCCAGATCTCAGCCTAGTGGGCAAGCTAAAATCTCCAGCAACCTCTCTGTCCAACCAGTGCTTCGTGTCCCTGCCCATGTAGCTGACACGCACACACTTTGAGATATGAGTTATATACAAACACACAGACATTCCTGGGGAAGGCTGGCACAGGTTCTCCAGCTATGCCCCTTCTACCCGGTCTATACGGTAGTACAACTTGCCACCAACCAGTAATATCAGCTACTAATGAGGCCCTTATCAAAGGGTATCCGGTTATTACTGTGCAGTATTATTATCCAAATGGTAAGTGTGACAGGCAGCAAGGCTTATTTGGAGTGGCTTGGACGGTATCACTATATACATGCAATGCACTCTAGAGCTTAAATTATCTCTACATAAAACAGCCACAGTTGAAAAGTTTAAAAATATTTAATAATAAATAATAAGAACACAAGACAGTACATCTTACTACACAGTGCTAGTCAAAAGTTTAGAGATCACAGAAAAATGCTTAAAATGATACAGTAGAAAAGTTCTGACATCAATACAGAAAACAGCTAGACTAGACTTCATATTTCCTATCTATATCTAAGAGCAAAGACAGTTCTAAAATAAACTTACATATAGAGCAAGGCAGGGCTGGTGGTGATGTCAGTTACATCATTATTTTCTGTTTCCCCTGGCTAACAGAAACTCAGAGTTTAACGGCCCTTTTGATCTTGCAGCTGGTCAGGAAGCCAGAGCAATAAAAGTCATTATACATGTAAATTCTAGTCATTAACTCTGGTCTCAAAGCAATAGGAAGAATTCCTTCATTCAGACATCTCGGCTCCGTGTTTTGAGATCAAATAATTATACAATGCTTGACTTATCAGCTTTCCTCCAGCAGAGTGCAATGTGGTTACATTTTTGAAGTTCAACATTTAACACCATTTTCTTTCATTTAAGAGAATAAGCCTGTGGCTTATATTAATATTTACAAATGACAGACTTGTCTACAAAATTCTATCTGGCTAGGCTAGCGGCCTTCACATATTTTCACCCCCCCCCCCGAGAACTCAAGCTAGTTTTTCAAGTGACCCTTGAGAAACATTGCTTGAGAGGGTTAGGTCTATCTGAATATACCTTACCCCATTCCCTGTCTTGAGAGCCCATCTGCATTGGCATTGCTACTCCCACTGCGGTGCTGCACTGACATATTGGCTTGCAACCCTAGGCTCCATCTTAGCAACTTGGTATTTTGCTGACTGGCTCTACTTAACCATGTTAGGGAATTGTGATCTGTCACTACAAGTGAATTTTCTTCCATACAGATAAGGCTGAAATTTCTGCAGTGCCCACACTATGGCTAGACATTCCTTTTCTACAGCTTCATAGCATTCCTCCCTGGGTTGGAGCCGATGACTGAGATAAACCACTTGGTGCTCTTCTCCTTTTGAAGAATTCTGGCTAAGTACAGCCCCCACCCCTTGGTTCAAAGCATCCACCTGCACAACAAATTATTTGCTGTAATCTGGACTGGCTAAGACAGGGGGTCCTCCCAAAGCTTCTTTAAGCTTCTTGAATGCCTGCTCACATGCTGGGGTCCACATTACCTCATCTGGTCTGTTTTTCCTTGTCAGGTTTGTGAGGGGAGCAGCTATGGTACTATAACTGGGGACAAACTTTCTGTAGTACCCTGCTGTCCATAAGAATGCCCCCACCTGCATTTTGGCAACAGGTGCAGGCCATGCCTGAATGGCTTCTACTTTGGCAGGTTCTGGTCTGATCTTACCACTCCCCACTCTGTCCCAGGTAGGAGACCTCTGCCATACCCACCTGACATCTGTTGGGCTTAATGGTCAACCCTGGCCTCTGTAGTGTGCTCAGCACCTCCATGACATATTGAAGGTGCTCTTGCTAGGAATGGCTGTAGATGGCAATATCATCTAGGTAAGCAAGGGCAAACCCTCCTGCTCCTGCTAGGATATGATCTACCAGCCTCTGGAAAGTTGTTGGGGCATTTTTCATCCCAAAGGGCATCTTTGTGAACTCATACAAGCCAAAAGGAGTCACAAAGGTTGACTTCTCTTGAGCACTGGGAGTCAAGGGCACTTGCCAATAACCCTTGGTAAGATCAATGGTTGTAAGATGCTTAGCCCCACCCAGCTGCTCTAGGGCCTCATCTGTCCTAGGCATGGGGTAAGCATCTGACTGTGTGTGACTATTTAATTTCCTGTAGTCCACATGGAACCTGGTGCTGCCATCCTTCTTTGGCACCAGCACCACTGGGGAGGCCCAGGGACTTGTTGGACTCTTAAATTACCCCTAGTTCCAACATTTCCTGTATCTCCTCCCACAGAATCTGTTTGACTTTCTCAAGCACCCTATAAGGGGCCTGACTAATAGGCCTTTGGGGTCCTGTATCCACCTGATGCTGCACCAGGTGGGTGCACCCTGTTTTCCCAGTGAACATGTCCCCAAACTCCTGTAACACTGTTCGGATTGCTCGAATCTGGGTAGGAGATAGCTGCTGGGACATTGCTACCCCTTCCACTGAAGTGTCAGTCCAAGCTTCACTGAGGAGATCAGTCACCAGATCTCCCTCAGACTCCTCCTGCAAGCTACTGCAAATACTCAGCACAAGGGCCTCCCTATCATGGTAAAGTTTCATCAACTTAACATGGTACAATTTGTGCCCCTGCCTTGCAGTTCCGCCATGTAGTTAACATCACTTACATTTCTTGCCACCTTATAGGGTCCCTCCCAGGCTGCTTGCAGCTTGTTGTGTCTGACAGGAATGAGAACCATTACCTGCTGCCCTACAGCATAGTCTCTAGCTCGAGCATTCCTGTCATGCCATACCCTTTTCTGTTGTTGAGCTTCTGCCACGTTCACCCGGGCCAAGCCCATGAGTTCCCTGAGCCTTGACCTGAGGTTTAGGACATATACTACAACAGACTCCTTGTGAGATTCACACTCGCCTAAATCTAGAGGTCCCCTCACCCTATGCCCATACAACAACTCAAAGCATGAAAAACCTGCAGATTCCTGGGGAACATCTCTGTAAGCAAACAACAGATAGGGCATATATTTGTCCCACTTCTTCTTAAACTGGTCTGCAAATGTCCATAGCATGGACTTGATTGTAGAGTTTAACCTCTCAACAAGACCATTAGTCTGGGGATGGTAGGGAGTGGTCTTCAGGTGCTTCACCCCACAGTACTTCCACAGACAAGCCAGATGAAATTGGCACCTCTGTCAGTCAGTATTTCTTTTGGGAAACCTACCCTGCTGAAAATCTCTAACAAAGCATTTGCCACTTTTTCTGCCTCAGTGGAGGACAAAGCCACTGCCTCAGGGTATCTTATAGCATAATCTACTACCACTAGGATATACTTTTTCCCTGTGGAACTTGGGGTGCTAAGAGGCCCCACAATATCCATAGCTACTTGTAAGATTATGCTCAACAAGGTTTTAAGGTTGAAAGTAATTCTGCTAGAAATATGCAACATAAATAAGGTGTAAAATAAAACTTGATTAAATGTAGAAATACAGTTTAGTAACATGTGATCAGTATCCATACTAAATGACTGTGGCTTAAAAAGTAAGGAACTTGCTTATGAGTGTATTACACACACATCAAGAAAGCTGACTTCTTACAGACTTGGCAAGAATGTAAAAAACAGGATATATCAGAAAAAAAACGAATCTGCTTTCTTTAAAGAATGGACAACAGGACATGCTTTTATCCACAAGGCGTTTCCTTGAAAAATATGCTTTTCTAAGAAAGTTTAAAAATATGCTTTTCTAAGAAAGTTTGTCCACAAGGCGTTTCCTTAAAAATATGCTTTTCTGCACTTATCAGCATTTGCACAGGAACAGATGTGTCAGCATTTGCGTCATCAAGGCAGTATCTTTCCAAAACCAAGAGGGTATGTGCTTAACTAAAAATGTATATAAAGTATGTATTAAATCCAGTTATGTTTGAGGTGTGGTAGGAACATATCAGTTCCGAGGTAAATGATACGTCTCACATCATCCATGATTGTTTGAGAAGTAAAGTAAAGCTAAAGCTGTAACATTAGTACATGTGGTTTATTATTAAAAGTTATTTGTTACTGCTCTGAATTGATGCTGCAAAGTATATTCTTTCATCAGTGCATATTCTGCAAGCTTCTGTGTGCAACAAGACTATAAAATAAACTATAACCAGACTTTGATTTTAGCAATCCAGCCAGCAAGACTGAGTATCTTGAGAAATCTTCAGATCCATCACAGTAAACAGCACAGTAAGCAGCATCAATGAATAATTTAATTTTTCAATGGCAAGCTAACCTGCATTCGAACACAGAGGGAGTGGTAAGCTCTGCAGAGGTCACTTCAGTCAAATTGCAGTAACTAACATTTGTACGTGTGTGTAATTTCTAAACAGAAGTGTTCCAGTTTATGCAGCTTGCAGCAGTAAAGTTTTTTCAGATGTCTGAATCCAGATTGAGCCTGCAGTGCAGGAAAGTCGCAGTGCCATTAATTCTTCAAGGAAAGGTGGACATCTACTATACACAGCAGTTCGCTGCCTGTTGTGTTTCCCCAGCTTCTCAAGTGACTCTGAAAAAATTCCAGCCATCAGCAACAACAGCCTGATCACCTGTTTTTTTTTTTTGTTTTTTGTTTTTTTTGCTAACTGGTAAGACTTTTTTCTGTGTCACATTTTTAGTATGGATGCTATTAGACATAATTTGTGCAGGAGTAAGCCACGCTTAAGTAAATTGCAATGTTGGTATACACAGCACATTAGTAAATGTAAAACCTTATTAGGGCAGGTTGATAGTAAGGCATTATGCAAATGTATTACAATATTTGACTGGTATCTCAAAGAAAACCATGTGGGGTATGACAAATGTTTATTGTGTGATTCAACAAAAACTGCATTCTGTGTACAATGTCATAAAAAAGTATTGCATGATATTGCTAAAAAGATAGACTGTGAATACAGACCTTTTCATGATAAAAAAATTAACTAAGGGTAAAGTGTTTCCATTATATTCAGATGTTGAACAGTTATGTTCTGTCACCACATGTAAAAGGTTTATTTCAGAGTTACAACAGGAGTCAAATAAGTTACTGACAGGACCTCTAGTACATCTTGTTAGAAAAGATTGTAATAAACCTCTAAGAGACAGACACAATGAGTTCAGGAAGCTTAGACAAGTTATACAAACTTTTTTTCAAAAGTGCATAGGAGTTTCAAATTCAGCAGAACAGCTTACTAAAGAATGTCAGAAAGACCATGCAACATTACAGGAAACTCTTCAACAGCAGTTACAAGATAAAGGAAATAAATTAGCTGAACTGACAGAAACTGACTTCTTACATACAGTGGGAAAGAGCAGGAAACTACAGCTGATCTGTACAAAAGAGATATATAATATGTTTGTGTTTTAAAAATGGTTAAGCATACATGGCAGGATGGTAGGATCTGATGTCTGGACAAATCATTCTCAAATGTTTAAAACTTCCATTCAGTTAAAGCAAGACATTTATCAGTACTACATTAAAGTAGAATAAATAACTGTCATTCTAATAGCATAGTCAAAAGGTAAACAAAACAGTTTTAGTGTATAAAATTAAATAAAAATAGTTAATAACAGTAAAGATTTAAAGTCACAAGACTGACATGCATGTATTTTTTTTTCATCTGAAGTACATCTGTTAAAATGCACAAGAATAACAGGCAGACAACAGCAAATATAAATAATGTAAATATAAACATGTCAGTTAAGCTAATATCTATTTTTTTTACAAATTTTTTTTTATAATTGCATAGTAACACCACACCAAACAGTTAAAGTTCTGAATTTAAAAAAGAAATACAATCACAGATGCAAGCAGTCTTTGTAAAATGAATGGCAGAGCAGTTAAATAAATAAAAACATACTGAAAAATATGTAAGATAATTGTAAAATAATGCTAGTTATGTAGTATAAATGCATAGTTATGCAAATCACAAATATAATACTAAGTGTTTTATAACTGCATTTTACTATTAAATTGCAAGTGTATTAATAGATGATTAAAGAAAAAAATGCTAAAGAGTTAACTATAGCTACAGAGTGTGTGAAATGTGAGCTCAGACCTTCCTAGACTGGATGAATAGTTACAGGAAATGTTGAGCAGATAAGATAAGAAACAAGACTGATTGCCAAACAAGTGGCTAAAGTTTTTCTAAAAAACTTATTGTTATTAAAACATAATTGTTAAATGTTCACGTGCAACACTATTTGGTAATAGTAATAAAACATCACAATTGTACATATATGTAACTGATAATCTGTTTGCAGGTAAATGATAAAAGAAAAAAAACTCATTTACATCAAGTACAGCCAGCAGATGGGTTATAGTATACATACAGTTCAAATAAAGTATACAGGAGGGTACAAATAACTACTAGTAGTAGTAGACAGCAAAGGCAACAGAAAAATATATTCTGCCATTGAAAACAGCCAAAAAATGATCAAATCAGACAAAGGTCTAAAGCAAATAAACAATAGTGCAGTACTACAAGGGGAGGGATACTTTCTTAGTTTTACACTGACTGTGTGAACAGTATGTACTGCAAAAGGATCTAAAATAAAGCTACAGGAAGAAATAATATCTCATTCCTTCTTGACAATGCTCTTTTAGGGGGAGGGGAAAACAGGTAATGTTAAGTTGTCAATCTCGCTTTCATTCTTGCTGGATGGGTTCGGAGCCGACCTTCGGCTCCGACTCGGCCTATACTAAAGCTCGAGAGCTATTTATACCGGCTCGAGGCTACCCTATATCCCATAATGCTAGGCGCTAACTACCCAGATCTCGTTTGCCGCTTACAGCTACGAGGTGCATTTACTACCGGCTCTTCAGGTTAGAAGTTTTCTGTTAAAAAAATTGCTATTTTTAGACTGGGTTTTTCTTAGTTTTAGTTAGCGACCATCCCATTAGCTTCCCATTCATAGCTAATCCCCCTTTAGGCCCCTTTTAATCCCTTTTAAGACCTTTTTTAATTCCCTTTGTTATAGGGTTAGGCCTTTGGGCCTTTTTTCTGCCTTGTCAGTTTATTTTTTTGTGTGACTGACTTTACTGTTAATAGGGTGTCTGTGTGTGTGTGTGTGTGTGTGTGTGTGTGTGTGTGTGTGTTTAGTTTTTTGTTGTTAAGATGTCAAAAGGCACCAGGGTCTCAGGCTTCAAGAAGTATGACTCTTGCTGTCAGAAAATGTCGCTGACAGACGGTCACACTTCTTGTGTTTATTGCCTGGGCCCTCTGCACCTGCAGGACTCTTGTTCGGTCTGTCATGCGTTCAGCCCAAGAGTCCTGCAGGAACGCAGAAATAAATTGATTTTGAGGGGCTTGTTAAAGCCTGAAGGTTCCCCGACCAAGTCTTCGTCGGGGAAGCCTTCGAAGCCATCTAAGCCATCGGCTCCGAGCTCAGAGCCTTCGACTGGTGGTTCTCGAACTGCTGTCTCATCGGCTCCGGCTGGAGCCGATGTTTCCAAGACACAGTCTTCTTCATCGGCTCCGGCTGGAGTCGATGTTCCTCAGATTCAAGCTTCTACATCGGCTCGAACCGGAGCTGATGTTTCCAGGACACAGTCGGTGCCGATAGTGGTGTCGGCGCCATCTGCCAGCCGTAAGAGGTCCAGATCTCCATCCTTGGAGTCTGTTCACTCGGCTCCGAGGTCTCCCTTACTCGCGGAGCGGAGTCATCGAACCCATTCCTCCAGGTCTTCCAGGCTCTCGGACCACGACCTCGAGAGGGTGGTTAGTAGACTTGTTAAGTCTCAGGCACTAGCCCAAATGCTTCATAGCCCTTCTCAACAGACAGTGGCTATCCCCACCCCATCTTCGATTCCTCCTCCGACTCCTCCTCTGAGTTCGGAGCCAGAGCTTGTTGGAGCCATGGCCATCGACACGTCGGAGCCGATACCTCACATTTCGGCTCCATTGTCGGCTCCGGTCTCTTCCATGGTCCCATCCTTGGAGGGATCCGGGCACATGGACTTCCTCATCGGCTCCGAGGGGGCGAGTGGCATCGGACCCTTGTCCGACCCCGTTCTCCCTCTCGGAGCTTCGGCGCTGGTAAGTTCGGCCCCGACATCGGCTTCGGAGCCGTCCCTCTCGGTGCCGGGAGGGGTCCTTATCTCTTCAGAGCGGGGACCTTCTACCCTGCCTGATAAGGGCGCCTTTGAAGTCATGAGGAGCGTGCTGGCCTCTGTGCCTGCTCCACGGTCGGCTCCCTCAGCTCCTCCCTCTGTAGTGCCTGCTGCGGTCTCTACCCACCCTCTCATTCCTGACCATAGAGATCCAACGCCTCAGGTTTCCCCATTGGGAATATCCTCCTCTTCCGAGGTTTCCCCTGATCCGTCAGGGGAACCCCTCAGAAGAGGAAATGTAAGAGGAAGCATGTGGACTCCCCTGAGTCCGTCACATCGGATACCGACTTGGATGAGTCGGAAGGGTCCCCACGGTCCCCCTCTGAGGATGTCTCCTTTTCAGACATCCTTGAAATCCTGAAGCAGAGGGGGAACTGGTCTACCCTTAACCCTTCCGAGGACGAGTCGGTTTACCTAGAGGCTTTTGGCTCTCGCCCTTCCACCTCCTGGGTGTCTCCGCCTTTTGACCCCCTCATGAAAGTGGTGGCGCGGAAGGCGTGGACGGCCCCTGACATGATGGAACCTACCCCACGGAGGCCTTCCAAATTTATAACAGCCCCTTCGGACAAGCAGTTTTTAGCCAAGGGTGTCCCGGTTGATGCCATGGTGGTGGCTGCAGCCACTAAGAAGGAACTGGCTGATCCTTCAGTACCTGTCCATCCTCCTAACAAGGAGTCTAGGACTATGGATAGGTACGGCAAGCGGATGTTTTGTTCAGTGACCTTTGTCATGCGTTCGCTGAATTATTTGTGCCACTTCACCTGCCTTCAAAGAGATATGCTCAAAGAAGTGGGTGAGGTCTTACAGGATCCAACAGCTGCGGGGTCTCAAGACAAAATAAATTCCCAGCTGGCAACCCTGAATTCCATTGTCAACTCCTCCATGCAGCTTATTTCCTATGCGGCTGATGGGGTGAGTAGGGCTGCAGGCACAGGCGTGGCCTTAAGGCGTCACGTCTGGATGCGGCTTTGTAACTTTGCAGACCCCTTTAAGGCGTCCTTCACTAACTCCCCCTTTGACGGTTCAGCTTTGTTTGGACCTCAGGTGAAGGATACTTTGACCCGATGCGAGCAAGAAGGCAAGACTCTCTCTGCCATGGGAGTCCGTTTTTCCACCCCGTCTAGACCATACCCTAAGGGTCAGAAGGGTGGAAAGATGTGGTTCCGTAAACCACAAGAGGTCGCGCCTGATGCAAGAGGTCAGTTCCCCTCTAGAGGCAGGGGGGGGACAATAACAGACCCCAGGGGCAGAGGAGGTCCGCAAAATCAGGGTAGCAGAGAGTCTCTTTCTGACAAACCCTTCCAGCATCCCTGAGAAGCTGCCCGACTGTCCACCTTCGGAGGCAGTCGGGGGAAGGTTATCACTGTACCCAGAAGCCTGGCTTTCACTCACTCAAGACAAATGGGTACAGTCGATCATATCCGAGGGTTTCAAAATTCCATTTATCCACACCCCAACTCAGCCAAAAGGACCCCTTCCAGACGTTCCACCCAGTCTAAGGGAACAAGCAGTACTAGAAATATCAAAACTGCTAGCAAAAAGAGCCATCCAGTCAGTCCCAGCAGACCAACAAGGATCCGGAATCTACTCCAAGTTCTTTTTAGTACCAAAAAAGACAGGGGACTGGAGACCCATTTTGGATCTCAGCAGACTAAACAGGTCTGTAAGAAGAACGAAGTTCCGGATGGTCATGCTACAGTCCATTCTACCCTTTCTGGGTCAGGACGATTGGATGTGCTCAGTAGACCTTCAGGATGCGTACTACCACATCAAGATGCACAGGCGCTCCAGGAGGTTTCTCCGCTTCCGGCTGGGAACCAGTCATTATCAGTTTAGTGCCCTGCCCTTTGGTCTCACTACAGCCCCCCCCGAGTGTTCACCAAATGCATGGCAGCGGTTACGGCTCATCTGAGACGTCAAGGATTCCAGGTGTTTCCATATCTAGATGACTGGCTCCTCACTGCCACCACCAGGCATCAACTTCTCCACTCCAGAGATTACACCATTCATACTTGCAAAGGGCTAGGTATCTCCATAAATTTCGAAAAATCTGCCTTGTCGCCTTGTCAGTCTATTACCTTCATAGGCGCCACCTTGGACACAGTCCGGCTTTCCGCAAAACTGACCGAACAAAGAGTTCTAGATATTCGCAGGCATGTTCACATCCTTCTTCAGAACAACAAAATACAAGCCAGGTTTGTCCTGAAGGTATTAGGTCTCATGGCGGCAGCCATTACTCTACTTCCCCTAGCTCGCTTTCATATGCGGATCCTTCAATGGATGCTTTTTTCCCAGTGGTCCTTTCAACAGCTTCCAATGTCACACAACATTTTAATAACCCTGTTTTGCAAGAAACACCTTTCTTGGTGGATGGTCTCCCCTCAAGTACTTCAGGGCAGACCATTTGTTTCTCCTCCTCTGGTCGCCACGGTGACAACAGATGCCTCCCTGATCAGGTGGAGGGGGCATTTTCAGGGCAGGACAGTCCAGGGCACATGGCAACCTTTCGAGTGCCACCTGCACATAAATGTCTTGGAGATGAGAGCAGTACTTTTAGCGTTGCAAGCCCTTCAGGACTCTCTTCCCATCGGGACTATTGCAGTTCAGACGGACAATATGTCCGTAGTGTGGTACATCAACAAGCAGGGCGGAACCAAGTCCTATCCCTTGTGTCGAGAGGCTGTCAGACTTTGGCAGTGGGCGATCTCCTCTCAGCGGTTTCTGACAGCAACGCACATCCCCGGGAAGTCCAACATCATAGCGGACAGGTTGAGCAGAGCCATTTTCATGCCTCACGAGTGGTCTCTCAAACAAACAATAGTGGAAGAAATTTTTCAGAAATGGGGTCGACCTTGCTGCGACCTTTTTGCAACACCTCAAAACAGCAAGTGCCACGACTTCTTCACTCTCTTCCCGGCCACCCCCCCAGAGACACTCTAGTCCACGATTGGCCCCGGGGACTTCTGTATGCCTTTCCCCCCTTTCCATTAATCACTCAATTCATTCAGAAAGCTACCGCTGTGAGAGCCACCATGATCCTCATTGCTCCTTACTGGCCTTGTCAGATATGGTTCCCGTTCCTGCATCGTTACCTCTTGGGGCAGCCCTTGGATCTGGACCCAGTGCCAGATCTTTTGACCCATCAGTCGGGACAGCTGCACTACTCCCTGCAATCTTTCAACCTCACAGCTTGGTTGCTCCAATTCCAACCCTAGCCAGGCTTCCCCTTATTTCCCATTCTGTGCGTGACATACTTATAGCTTCCCTAAAGTCATCCACCAGGAGGATTTACGCCAGCAAGTGGAAGCGTTTTTCCTTCTGGGCAGGAGCCGGAAATATAGATCCTTTTACTGCCCCTATCCAATCAGTCCTAGACTTCCTAGCCGAATTGTTTCACTCAGGGTCTTCTTCCTCCACCATCAGAGTACAGTTAGCGGCTATTTCGAACTTTCATGCAGGCTTTTCGGACTCCAGTATCATGTCCCATAAGCTTTCTAAAACCTTTCTCAAAGATATCTTTTTGCTTAAGCCCCCAATCAGGGACCCCCCCCCCACCGCAGTGGGACTTAAATTTGGTTCTAACCTCCTTGATTCTTCCCCCCTTTGAACCTGCGGCTTCCTGCTCCCTGAAATTGCTATCTTGGAAAACTCTCTTTCTGGTCGCCATAACATCTGCGAGAAGAGTGTCAGAACTTCAGACCCTTTGCATTCGTCCACCTTATCTAGTTTTCCATAAAGACAGAGTGTCCCTCAGGACTAATCCGTCCTTTTTACCTAAGGTTTCTTCTGAAGCGAACCTAAACCAGACTATTGATCTTCCAGTTTTCTTCCCCAACTACTCCAATAGAGCGGAACAAAAACTGCACTTTCTAGACGTTCATCGTCAACTCCGTTACTATTTGGATAGAACCAAACAAACTAGGAAATCTGAGCAGCTCTTCCTTTCTTATGCAGCAGGTAAGAAAGGCCTTCCAGTTTCCAAAGTAACCCTTTCTGATGGCTGGCATCTGTGATCACTTTCATCTATCAGCTTAGATGCCAAAAGCTACCGTCAAGGCCCAGGGCTCACTCAACCAGAGCTTTAGCCACCTCAATAGCTTTTCAGGCTAGATTACCAATAGATTCCATTTGTGCGGCAGCCACTTGGGCCTCTCCTCATACCTTTATCTCTCATTACAAATTAGACATGGCCTCCAGAAGCCGGGCTAATTTTGGTTCCACCGTTCTCAAGAGTCTGTTCCGATGAGCCACCCAGGGTGAAGGTGCTAGGGGACGCGGTCCCATCCAGCAAGAATGAAGGCGAGATTGACAACTTAACATTGAGAAGTTATGTACCTACCATAACGTTCCATGTTAGTTGTCTTCTTCGCCTTCTTTCTTAAGGCCCCACCCCCATCCCCCTAGCCTGGACAGACCTAAAGGATCCTTGGGGATCTTCTTCTTGCCTCAGCTTGACCCCTAGGCTATCCCTTCTGGTAGCTATAGTTCTAGGTGACTTTCTAGCGAGGTTCCTCTCCTCCTTTTGTTGGAGAGCTAAACTGCTATGGTTTTCAGCTATCAAACGAGATCTGGGTAGTTAGCGCCTAGCATTATGGGATATAGGGTAGCCTCGAGCCGGTATAAATAGCTCTCGAGCTTTAGTATAGGCCGAGTCGGAGCCGAAGGTCGGCTCCGAACCCATCCAGCAAGAAAGAAGGCGAGAAGAAGACAACTAACATGGAACGTTATGGTAGGTACATAACTTCTCATTAGTGCATTAGAAATACTGGATTAAACCTGACAGGATAAGATATTTTACAAGTTGCTAATAGCTATAATTTTAGTTATTATTAAATTGTATTTACAACCTGTTAAACTGTAAAGCTGTACACAAGATGATTTAAAATTGCTTTATTAAAGCTATACAAGAGAGAGTAAAGATATGTATAAATTGAGCAAAATGGTCACTGTTTTTTAATATGTTTTTGGCAAGACAATGTTGGTATGCAAAAGCATGAATGTTTCTAATTGCTGGGTATGTAGTTGCCTGTGGTGGCAATTCCACTAGATACTTCTACAGAGACATACACATTTTCCAAGATTTTGCTTGATGTTAATGTTACTACATTTGTAAGAGTTAATAAATGTACTTGACAGTCTTTGTATGTACAAATACATAAGAATTCAGTACAAATGAAATTAATGTCTAGTAATGAATATGTGTGAAAAACCATGTTTAAAAAAAATGGGTTCAAGATAGCTACTAGATCGAAATGCATGAATGGCAAACAGTCTGTGTAAATACATACTGTACAGAATACATTGTAAAGTTCAAACTTATTATTACTTTTTGTACCATCATTTTATCTGTACTAGTATTGGGTATCCCAGTTAAAAAAAAAAAAATATATATATATATATATATATATATATTGTATAAATCATACTTTTTTAAATCCTCAAGTATTAAATATACTGAAATAATTGCATTCAAATATTTATTATCTAAGCCCAGTTCAGTACTTTACCAAGGTGTTAAATATGTTCACTTCCTTGTCAACCAAGGTGTTAATGGGCAGTTCAAAAATATGACCACAATGTTATGGTTAAAATGACATTGAAACTGTATATTTTCAGCAGTGTATAAATAACATTTGCAGTAGCACACAATTCTTGTCTCTTATAGATATAAAATGATTACAGTTAATTCAACAGTTGCAAAGAGTTAATAAAATAGTTCTAAGTCATAAAATGAAATTATGTGATTGCAAAAGAATAAATGAATCAAGTTAAAAACAAAACTAAAGCAGACACAGCTCATAACTGATAAAATATTTTCACAAAATGGTCTGTAAAAGAAAAAGTTAAATACATTCAGTTTTAGTAGTAATACTTGATATCATTGTATTAACAATGTAAAATTGCATTTTGACTTGTGTATCAAAAGAAGACTAAAGATTTTGTTTCTTGATGTGTTTTCTATATAATGTGATCAAAATACATATCAGTATAAAGTGTTTTGAGTATGTTTTAAAATAAAAAGAGAGAACTGTAAGATTATGCTCAACAAGGTTTTAAGGTTGAAAGTAATTCTGCTAGAAATATGCAACATAAATAAGGTATAAAATAAAGCTTGCTTCAATGTAGACATATAGTTTAGTAACGTGATCAGCATCCATACTAAATGACTGTGACTTAAAAAAATAAGGAACTTGCTTATGAGTGTATTACACACACATCAAGAAAGCTGACTTCATACAGACTTGGCAAGAATGTAAAAATAAAAAGAATATATCAGAAAAAACCTAATCTGCTTTCTTTAAAGAATGGACAACATGATATGTTTTTATCCATAAGAAGTTTCCTTGAAAAATATGCTTTTCTAAGAAAGTTTAAAAATATGCTTTTCTAAGAAAGTTTATCCGCAAGGTATTTCCTTAAAAATATGCTTTTCTGCACTTATCAGCATTTGCACAAGAGCAGATGTGTCAGCACTTGCGTCATCAAGGCAGTATCTTTCCAAAACCAAGAGGGTGTGTGCTTAACTAAAAATGTATATAAAGTCTGTATTAAATCCAGTTATGTTAAAGGTATGGTAGGAACATATCAGTTCTGAGGTAAATGATATATCTCATATCATTCATGATATTTTGAGAAGTAAAGTAAAGCTAAAGTTGTAACATTAGTACGTGTGGTTTATTATTAAAAGTTATTTGTTACTGCTCTGAGTTGATGCTGCAAAGTGTATTCTTTCATCAGTGCATATTCTGCAAGCTTCTGTGTGCAACAGGACTATAAAAGAAACTATAACCATACTTCGATTTTAGCAAGACTGAGTATCTTGAGAATAATTCAGATCCATCACAGTAAACAGCACAGTAAGCAGCATCAATGAATAATTAATTTTTCACTACCCTCTGAAATGGCTCCTCAATCACAGGCAAAGGCATCAAAGGAGCTCTCACCTTGTCTCCTGCCTTGCCTACCTTTTGGCACTGCTCACAGGTCCTGCAGTACCCTGTTACATCTCTGGAAATTCCAGGCCAATAGAAGTTCTGCATAATACGTCTCTTTGTACTTTTTATGCCCATATGACCTGCAAAGGGAATATTATGGGCTATGGCTGGAAGCACCAGATGGTAGGCTCTAGGCACTACCAACTGCTGTATTCTCTCATCTTCTAGCCCTTCCTCAGGGGTCCACTCTCTATACAGTAGCCCGTGGTCCCAGTATACAGATTCCCCCTTCCCTTGAGAATCAGTTGCCTCACTAGCTACCTCTCTCAGGCCTTGCAGTGTAGGGCCTGAGAGCTGAGCCTGTCTCAACTCTCTCTTTGTAACACTCCCCAGCTCCCCTTCCACAGGAAGTCTGGTATCCTCTGACAGCAGTGCCTCACTGTCAGCTTGGGTACTACTACTCACCCTCTACCTTTGCAGTCACTCTGTCCAAGGGAACATCAGTACTCACAAGCAGCTGTGGGTCACCTTCAGTCTCACTGCTACAGAGTTGCTCCCTCCCTGAAGTAACCACCTCACCAGTCCTGACTGCATGTATGTGGTCTGTCTGGGTCTACCCCAGGCTACCAGACTCACCTGCTTATCTCCAAGCCCGACTGCAGGTAACTGCACAAACACATGGTTCTGCACTATCAAAATCATTCCCTATCAGGACATCTGCAGGGACATCCTCAAACACACCTACTTGCTGGCTTCCTTTTCCACCCTCCCAAAGTGAATCCTAGCCAAAGGTATTTGGAATGGGATCCCTCCTAAAGCCCTGACTGGAGTAGATCACCCAGGCAAGTAGTGCTCCTTTGTAACCATTGCAGGCTGCACAATGGTTATGTCAGAGGCTGTCTCTCTCTTAGCAGTGGCCTCTTTGACATTCACTACGATAGGATATAACCTCTTGTGGTAGTTTGGTACCCATGTTTTCTCAAGACAACCTACTGTTGACATTTTGTCTTTCCTACTTACTGGCTCTCTCACCTTTTGTTCCCCACCTTGCCTCCGTCGACATCTGTATGCCACATGGCCCCACTGGTTGCATTCAAAACATTTAACCCTAGGTCCTGGACGTGTACCTGGGCTAGTGGCTTCCCCTGCTGCTGGCAGATTCTGTTGGGGAAGTCTGGGATTCCCACCATCATCAGTATCTTCTTTCGACTGTTCCCATGAGGGATCACCACAGCGGATCATCTGTTTCCATTTCTTCCTATCTTCTGCATCGTGCTCTGTCACACCAACCACCTGCATGTCCTCTCCCACCACATCCATAAACCTTATATTAGGCCTTCCTCTTTTCCTGTTACCTGGTAGCTTTATCCTTAGCATCTTTTTCCCAATATACTCAGCATCCCTCCTCAACACATGTCCAAACCAGCGTAATCTTGCGTTTCTGGCTTTGTCTCCAAACCTTCCAATCTGGGCTGACCCTCTAATATACTTATTCCTAATCCTGTCCACCCACGTCACACCCAGTGCAAATCTTAACATCTTTAACTGTGCCACATCCAGCTCAAACTCCTGCCTTTTTGTCAATGCCACAGCCTCCAACCCATATAACATAGCTGGTCTCACTACCTTCTTGTAGACCGTCCCTTTCACTCTTACTGGTACTCATCTGTCACAAATCACTCCTGACATTCTTCTTCACCCACTCCATCCTGCCTGTACTCTCTTCTTTACCTCTCTTCCACACTCACCATTACTCTGAACTATTGATCCCAAGTATTTAACTCATCCACCTTCGCCAACTCTACTCCTTGCATCTTCACCATTCCTCTATCTCCCCTCTCATGCACATACATATATTCTGCCTTAGTCCTGCTGACCTTCATTCCTCTTCTCTCTAGAGCATATCTCCATCTCTCCAGGGTCTCCTACACCTGTTTCCTACTCTCACTACAGATCACAATGTCATCTGCAAACATCATAGTCCATGGGGACTCCTGTCTGATCTCGTCTGTCAACCTGTCCATCACCATTACAAATAAGAAAGGGCTCAGAGCTGATCCTTGATGTAATCCCACCTCCACCTTAAATGCATCCGTCACTCCCACCGCAGACCTCACCACTGTCACACTACCCTCATACATATCCTGTACCACTCTTACATACTTCTCTGACACTCCCGACTTTCTCATACAATACCACAACTCCTCTCTAGGCACCCTGTCATATGCTTTCTCTAAGTTTACAAAAACACAATGCAACTCCTTCTGAACTTCTCTGTACTTCTCCATCAACACTTTCAGAGCAAACATCTCATCTGTAGTGCTCTTTCCCGGCATGAAACCATACTGCTGTTCACTAATCATCACGTCCCTTCTTAACCTAGCTTCCACTACTCTTTTCCCATAACTTCATGCTGTGACTGATCAATTTAATCCCTCTGTAGTTACTACAGCTCTGCACATCACCCTTATTCTTAAAAATTGGTACCAAAACACTTTTTCTCCATTCCTCAGGCATCCTCTCACTTTCCAAGATTTCATTAAACAATCTGGTTAGAAACTCAACTGCCATTTCACCTAAACACATCCATGCTTCCACAGGTATGTCATCTGGACCAGCAACCTTTCCATTCTTCATCCCCTTCATAGCTATCCTTCATTCCTCCTTGCTAATCAATTTCACTTCATGATTCACTATCCCCACATCATCCAACCTTCTCTCCCTCTTCATTCATCAATCCCTCAAAGTACTCTTTCCATCTGGTCAACACACTCTTCTCGCTTATGAGTATGTTTCCCTCATTATCCTTTATCACCTATACCTGCTGCACAGTCCTTCTGTCTAGCCAATTGGTACAGGTCCTTTTCTTCCTCCTCTCTGTCCTTAGTGTCCAACCTTTCATATAACTCTTCATATGCCTTATCCTTAGACTTCGCCACCTCTCTCTTTGCTGTGCACATCATCTCCTTATACTCCTGTCTACTTTTTTCATCTCTCTGACAATCCCACTTCTTCTTTGCCAAACTCTTTCTCTGTATACTCTCCTGTACGTCCTCATTCCACCACCTTGTCTCCTTGTCATCCTTCCTCTGTCCAGATGTCATACCAAGCACCTTGTAGCAGTCTCCCTTACTAGCTGTGCTGTAGTTACCCAACTCTTCACTGCCACCCAGTGCCTGTCTTAACTCTTCCCTGAACTCCACCTCACAATTACCCTTTTTCAATTTCCACCATTTGATCCTTAGTGCTGCCCTGACACTCCTCCTCTTCTTGATCACCAACGTCATCATACAAACCACCATCCTATGCTGGCCACCATGAGCTTCTTTAAATGTAAAACTAGCCACCTCCAAATCCAGCTCCAGATAAGTGACAAGTGGAGTACCTCGGGGTTCAGTCCTGGGACTGCTCTTGTTTGGCATCTACTTCTCTGAAGTACAGGCCAGCACTAAGGGACTCTGGCTAACAAAGTTTGCAGATGACTGCAAACTGGGAGCTATTATTGAATCCCCAAATGATGTGGATATTCTACAAAAGGGCCTTACAGAAACAGATGCTTGGCGCCAGAGCCATGGGCTCAATCTCAATGCCAAGAAATGTATAGTTTTCCCCTTTGGGAAAAAACATGTACCCATGAATTACCACATAGGTGGCAGTACACTAAACATCGAAGTGTGATAAGAGACTTAGGGACACAGGTGAACAGTGGTCTCACCTTCAATAACCACATCGCCACAACAGTCAGAAAAATCCTTCTATGTGGCACACCTCATCACTAAGGGCTTTTCATCCAGAAAAAAGGAGGTCATTGTCCCACTGTACTCATCCCGCATTAGACCCATTATAGAATACAACGCCCCATTTGGTATGTACCTCTCAAGATATCTGCAACAACTAGAAAGACCGCAGAAATATCTCACTAAAAGAATCACAGGCCTAAAGCAGATGCCCTATGCTTACCATCTAAAAAAACTCCAGCTATACTCTGTCGCATATCATCTACTCAGAGGTGATCTCTGCTTAACATACAAGGCCATGTCAAACCCAGAGCTGTTGGACATGCTACACTTAAAGAAATCCCAATCCCTCAGAGCCACACGCTCCAGGGATCTAAACCTTTGTCATCACAATGAACAAAACATGCTGGAGGGATAGGTTCCTGACCCAGAGACTCCCCAGACTCTGGAAAAGACTGCCCATACATGTCAAGCAAAGCGCTTCATTAGCCCTCTTCAGAAGGAACCTTGACAATTGGATGGGAGATAGAAAATTCACCCCGGGGAATATGTCAGTCGCCCTGCTAGACAGGGTTCCAGGGAAGTAAATATTGTGGGAAGAAATAGCCAGGGAATTGTTATGGCTAGGCTTGTATAGGCCCTAGGGCCGATAGCCTAGGGCCTGAGCAGTACTGGGAGTCCCTTTCCTGTACAGGGATGCCCTGCTTGCTAGGTATAGATCTCCCTTCTTCCCCAACTCCTCTGAAATAGCACATTGTCTATCAGCTAAGCAGATCCTCATGTCCTCAGGCAAAGTGCTAAGGGCTTGTTCCCTCAGTCCTTCAAAAGTGGTAACCTGCCATTCACTCACCCAACTATGAAAATAAGTGCTCAGTTCAGCAACTTATTTACACACACTTTCATCTGTCTTGCGTCTATGCTGACAAAACTTTTTCCTATAAGTTTCAGGTGTTAGCTTAAATAATTCTAACAAGCAATTCTTAACAGCAGTATAATCAAAACAGTCAACGTCAGACATTTTGGACAAAATATTTACAGCTTTACCATGGAGTATGGGGGTCAGAAGCCATACACAGAGCCTTTGGTTAACATCATACTGTTTACATACTATCTCAAACATATGAATGAAACTATCAAAATTATCCCCCTCTGTAAACTGCGGAAGAAATGTACTGACCTTTTATGCTTCTGGGGTTCCGGTTACTCCCTTCTCCATTACCTCCATGACTCTGGCGAACAGTCAGCATCTCCTTTTCATGCTGCCTCTGCTGCTTTTTTTCCACAGCTTCCATTTCCAAACGCCTGGCCTCCAATTCCTGTCTCTTTAGCCCCAGATGGATTTTTAAGTCCTCTGCACAAAGGTTGAGCTGTCCATTCCCTGAGTGTTGTACATCTCCACACTCAGTCTGATCATCCTCCTGGCTACTGTTTTCTGATGAAGCTGTGACCAAAGCTGCAATCATGTCTGCCTTAGTCAGGTTTCCCTGCACCAGTCCTTTAGCATGACACATCTCAGCCAACTGGCTCCTTGTCAACTTTCCATACTCCTTTGCTGACATGCTTGCCTGCTCTCCCTGAATAAATAAGCTCACAAAAGAAATAAAACAATTGTGATCTGAACTCTGAATATTCACTCTGTGGCTGATTTAGAGTACAAAAACACCTTCTGTAATCACTGTACACAAGCTACAGGACTTTACTATCCACACCACTACAAGCCAATTAGTATGTGCCAACCAATTAATATGTGGTGTGGATATCCCACCACTGCCAGACAATTAATATGTGACACCCGTGCACTGGCCCAGCAATCAAGGAGCCTCAATCCTCACCACTAACACCAGTGAGGGGCATCCACATTGGGAAGGATAACAAATATGCACACAGTAAAGTACAATTTCCCTTAAGAGCACACAGAGATCACAGTCCATCTGGGGCTGATTTCTCCCTTTCTCTCCAGATCCTCAATAAGATTCTCCACTGGCACAGCTATAGGTTTAGATCTCAGCCTAGTGGTCAAGCTAAAATCTCCAGCACCCTCTCTGTCCAACCAATGCTTCATGTCCCTGCCCAAGTAGCTGACACACACACGCTGTGAGATATGAGTTATATGCAAACACCCAGGCACTCCTGGGGAAGGCTGGCACAGGTTCTCCAGCTATGCCCCTTCTGCCCAGACTGTACAGTAGTACCACTTGCCACCAACCATTAATATCCACTCCTAATAAGGCCCTTATCAAAGGGTGTCCAATTATTACTGTGCAATATTATTATCCAAATGGTAAGTCTGATGGGCAGCAAGGCTTATTTGGAGTGGCTTGGATATTATCACTATATACATTCAATGTACTCTTGAGCTTAAATTATCTCTACATAAAAGAGCCACAGTTGAAAGATTTAAAAATATTTAATAAATAATAAATAAGAACACAAGACAATACTTCTTACTACACAGTGCTAGTCAAGAGTTCAGAGATCACACAGAAATGCTTAAAATGGTACAGTAGAAAAGTTCTGACATCAATACAGAAAACAGCTAGACTAAACTTCCTATTTCCTATCTATATCTAAGAGCAAACAGTTCTAAAATAAACTTACATATAGAGCAAGGCAGTGCTGGCGATGTTGTCAGTTCTGAAAACAAATGGAAAATGCTCTGATTCTCTCTCTCTCTCTCTGTCCTTAAATTGATAACACAGTACCACTGACTCATTTCAGATTACATCATTATTTTCTGTTTCTCAGGCTAACAGAAACTCAGAATTTAACAGTCCTTTTGATCATGCAGCTAGTCAGGAAGCCAGGGCAATAAAAGACATTATACATGTAAATTCTAGCCATTAACTCTGGTCTCAAAACAATAGGAAGAATTCCTTCATAGAGACATTTCGGCTCCAAGTTTTGAGAACAAACAATTATACAATGCTTGACTTATCAGCTTTCCTCCAGCAGAGTGTAGTGTGGGTACATTTTTGAAGTTCAACATTTAGCACCATTTTCTTTCATTTAAGAGAACAATCCTGTGGTTTATATTAATATTAACAAATGACAGAATTATCTACAAAATTCTATCTGGCTCACCTGGCAGAATTCACATATCTTCACACACCCTTTGATGGATTTTCCTTGTTTGGCCATACAGTAAGCAAAACACTCTCCCAAAGTGAGCAGGATGGAAATACCTTGTCTGCCATGGAAATACATTTTTTGACCCCACAGAGATCATTCTTCAGGAATCAGCACAGAGATGGAAAGATGTGATTCTTTCAGGACTTATGAGGGGGAAATTTCTCCCAGAGCAAGGGGGAATTTCCAATGGAAGACCCACTTACGCTGCAGAGGATGCCCACAAAACCAAGGGTTTTGAGATTCTTTTTCAGATATGCCCTTTCAGCACTCCTGAAGGGCTGCCTGACTCCTCTTCTCTAGAAGCAGTCGGGGGACGCTTGTCTCTGCACTCGGAAGCCTGGGTGTCAATCACAAAAGACACTTGGGTGCAAAAAAAGTATATTAAGAGGATATTTCATTCCCTTTTTGCAAATCCCACCATCCAAACATAAAGATCTCCGTGATGTTCCACCTAATTAGCAGCCTTAGAAGTTCAAAAGCTGCTAGACTTAAGAGTCATCCAAGAGGTCCCACCAGACCAAAGAGGATTCGGAACTTACTCAAGATTCTTCTTAGTGCCAAAGAAAACAGGGGACCTGAGACCCATTCTGGACCTCAGTAATCTGAAACAGATGGTCACTGTTCAGTTCATTCTGCCTTTTCTACAGAATGATGATTGGATGTGCTCTATCAATCTCCAGGATGCGAACTATCACATCAACATGAATAGACTTTCCCAGAGATACCTGGTGTTTCAGTTGGGGCCAGTCATTAGCAATTCAGAGCCCTGCCCATTGATCTCACCATAGTCCCCGGAGTGTTCACCAAGTGCATGGCAGTGGTGGAAGCTCATCTCAAACTGCTCGGATTGAGGGTGTTTAAGTCCAATTATGTCAGTCTTTAGGGATCGCAGTCAGTTATGCCAAGTCCCATCTTCAATCCTTTCAGGTCTTGGAGTTTTTAGGAGCTCACCTGGACATCAGCAGTCAGTTGGCCTTTCTTCCATCAAACAGAGTACAGTCCTTAAGATTGCAAGTCAGACAGATTCTTTAACTCCCGTCTTCTCCAGTGAAACTGGTTCCTCAGGTCTTGGGATCAATGGCTGTGGCTATTACCTTGCTCCCAAGAGCTCATTTCCATATATGTGTTCTTCAGTGGACTCTAGCTGTTCACTGGTCAATTCTTGTACAGCCTCTGTCCTATCCAATAAAAATTTGGTTTTGCAAGGATTCTCCTTCTTTGCTGGATACAGTCCATTGAAGTTTGTCAGGGACGCCCCTTTATGTTTCCACCCCCGTTAGCCACTGTGACCATGGAAACCTCTTAATTGGGATGGGGTGGGGCATTTCTTGGGATGGAAAGTCCAAGACATATGGTTCACAGAAGAGACCAGTTTGCATATCAGTGTCTTGAAGATGAGGGTGGTCCTGCTAGCTTTGCAGGCTTTTCAGCATTGTCTTTCTCTGGAGACAATTGCTATCCAAACAGACAACATGTTGGTGGTTTGGTACATTAACAAACATGGGGGACCTGGTACTAACCCCCCTTTGTCGAGAAGCAGTGAGAGTGTGGCAGTGGATTATCTCCTCCAACCTCTTTCTTATAGCAATGCACATCCAAGGGAAATCCAACTTGCTAGCTGACCAACTCTGCAGGACTATTCTGATGCCTCATTAGTGGTCTCTCAATGAAGCAGTTGTGAAGAGGATCTTCCATCGATGAGGTCAACCTTGCTGCAATCTGATCAACTCTCCCTTCAACAGCAAGTACAACAGGTTCTTTGCCCTAATTTCCTCCACCAGGGGGAGTTACTGAGTGATGCTGTAGTTCATGTTTGGCTCTCTGGTCTCATTTATGTTTATCACCCCCTTACCTCTAATCACAAAATTTCTTCAGAAAACACTTCAGTTGAAGAACAAGGTTAGCCTCATTGCCCGTTTTTAGCTGCCTCAAGTGTGGTTCCCCTTCCTTTGGTCTCATCTTCTATGTCCCTCTATGGTTACTGGACCCCACTCCAGATATGATCTTTCATCCCACAGTGATGGCACACCAGAGCATTCTAGAACTCAAGTTGACCACATTGTTTCTCTAATTCCAATTATGGCTAGACAGCCCAGGCTTTCTTCCCTGGTTCATAAAATTTTGCTGTCATCCAAAAAAGCCTCCACTAGAACAATTTACAAGAGAAAATAGAATAGATTTTCTTATTTGACCCTTCAGAGAGTATTGAATCCATTTATGCACATATTCCTACTGTTTTAGATTTTCTTGTTTCAGTTTTTCAAGAAGAAGCTAGCTTTTCCACCATCAAAGTTCTGTTAGCAGCCATTTCCAATTAGACTGAAGATAATGCTTTCCCTCTAGTTTCTTTCAAGTTTCAAAGCCTTCCTTAAAAGTACTTTTTGGCTTATACCTCCAACTAAAGAACCTACTGCACCCTTGAATCTGATGCTGTTATTGCAGAGTTTGACTCAGCCTCCCTGTGAGCCTTTGACCAAATCTGATCTTAAGTTTCTTTATTGGAAGTGCAAACCTTCTGAAGGGTTATTCACTCCCAAAATGACACAACTAAGAAGAGCAAATGGAATGAATAGAAAGGACAAGTCCAGAATGCACAGTGTTGTAAACTTTAATAAAAAAATACTAATGATGATAAAACACTTGTACAGCAAAGATTAACATTTTTAAGAGTGTATGTTTGTTTAACTTCTATCCAGTATTTGATTAATTAGCAGTAATTAGTTTTAATCAAGGGGAAACTTTGGTATAAATAGAGTTTGTGGGCAAATGATGGCATTTTTATGAAGTCCCCCAAGTGGGACGAAAGTGCTTAATCTTTGGTGTGCAAATGTTTTATTATCATTAGTATTTTTTTTTTATTAAAGTTTAATACATTATGCATTCTGGACTTGTCTGCTCTCTTCACTCCATTTGCTGTTCTTTCTTTCTTGGAAGACACTCTTTCTAGTGGCTATCACTTCAGAGAGGCAAGTTTCTGAACTCCAAGTGCTCTCCTCAAATTCCACTTAACTTGATTTTCCCCAAAGATAGTCATTTTATGTAGCTTTGGAAGCAAACATCAATCAAGTCATCAGTTTCCCTGTGTTCTTCCCAAATTTTTCTAAAAAATGTGAATATATGCTTCATCTCTTAGATGTGCAAAGACAGCTCTGTTTTTATCTTCATTGGACAAGGGTTTCTAAAACAAAACTGATCAGTTTTGTCTCCTTTACCTCAAACAGATTGGGAAACCAGTTTCCAAAGTTATCTTAGCAAAATGGTTAACAGATTGCATTTTGTTTGTTTATACTCAATGAAGTTTGTCTTTGCCAAGACCTCCAGAAGCTCACTCCACTAGATCCATAGTTACTTCATCTGTTTTCTGGTCCAGAGTTTCAATTGATGATATTTATGCTGCAGCCACTTGGTCTAATGTCCTTACCTGTATTGGATCTCATTTCCAGAGGCATAGCTGCTTTTGGTTCTGCAGTACTCCGGAATATCTTTCCATGAAGGCCACTCAAGGTTCTCTTAGCTGGGGACTCTGTCCCTTTCATTGAGAAATAAATGAAAATGGCAAGATTAGTCTCATACCTGGAAACTCTGGCCCTTTCGTTGAGAAATAAATGAAAATGGCAAGATCAGATATAAAAGTATTGTACTCACCATAACTATACATCTGTGTTGTCCATTTCCATTGTTCCTCAATTCCCCCACCCTCCTTCTCTCTCACCTTTTCTTCTGTGAGTGACCTGATAGAGATATTGTAACCACTGATGTTAAGTTGTCAATCTCGCCTTCATTCTTGCTGGATGGGTGACTTGGCCTATTACTAAAGCTCGAGAGCTGTTTTCACTGGCTCGAGGCTATACTATGTCCCATAATGCTAGGCGTCATATACCCAGATCTCGTTTGCTGCTTCAGCTACGAGGTTGCATTTTCTCCAGTTCCAGGTCATATTTAAAAAGTTTGTATCTACAGTTAGTTTTTCTTAGATATTTTTCTATTTAGTTTATTTAATTACAGTTTAGAGAGTAGCGACTAGTTTCCCTACCCTTTTTCTGTAGTTTTCCCTACCTTTTTTCCACCCTTAAGGTGGACGGACCTAACCCTCCCTTCAGTAGTTAGTACAGTTTTCCCCTTAGTGTGTGGAATTTCTGTCTTCTTTTTACTAGTTAGCTTAACTTAAATTTTTTGTTGAGTGTGTTAGTGTTCTTGTGTAGATTCTTTGTCTCGACCCTGTGGTGTCATGTCCAAAGATACCAAGGTATCGGGATTGAAGAAGTGTGACTCGTGCTGTCAGAAGATGTCTCTGACAGACGGTCACACTTCTTGTGTGTACTGTTTGGGCCCTCTGCACCTGCAGGACTCTTGTTCCATCTGTCATGCTTTTAGCCCCAGAGTCCTGCAGGAACACAGAAATAAGCTCATTCTCAAAGGCTTATTAAAGCCTGAAGGTTCTCCGCCCAAGCCTATCTCCGGAAAACCTTCAAAGCCCGCCAAATCGTCGGCTCCATGTTCGGAGCCAGCGCCGAGCGGTCCTCTTTCTCCCTCGTCGGTTCCAGCTGGAACCGATTCACCGAGGCCTCAGTCGGCTCCGGCTTTGGTGTCGGAGCCATCCCCAAGCCGAAAACGCTCCAAGTCTCCTTCACTGGAGTCGGTTAGATCGGCTCCGAAGTCTCCCTTGCTGTCAGAGCGGAGCCATAGGTCTCACTCCTCCAGGTCTTCCAGGCTCTCGGACCATGACCTCGAGAGGGTAGTCAGCAAGCTTTTAAAGTCGCAGGTGCTGGCCCATTTATTGCATAGCCCATCTCAACAGACAGGGGCTACCCCAACACCTGCTCAAGTTCCTCCTCCAACTATTTTGCTGAGTTCGGAGCCGGAGGTCGTCGAGGTTAGTATCGTTGGGGCGTCGGAACCGATCCCTCCGTAATCGGTTCCTTCGTCGGCTCTGATCCCTTCATTGGCTCCGTCCTTGGAGGGATCCGGGTGTCGAGACTCCCTCGTTGGCTCCAAGGGGGCGAGTGGCATCAGACCCTTGTCTGACCCCGTTCTCCCTCTCGGAGCCTCGGCACAGGTGAGTTCGGCCCTGACATCGGCCTCGGAGCCGTCCCTCTCGGTGCTGGGAGGAGCTCTCATCTCCTCGGAGATGGGTCCCTCTTCCCTGCCTGACAGGGGCGCCTTCGAGGACATGAGGAGCGTGCTGGCTCCCATACCGGTGCCACGGTCGGCCTCATCGGCCCCTCCCTCTACGGTGCCTGCTTCGGCCCCTGCCTGCCCTCCCGAACCCAAGCGCGTTTCCTCCTCTTCCGAGGCCTCCCCTGATCCTGCAGAGGAGCCCCCTCGGAAGAGGATATGCAAGAGGAAGCATGTCGACTCCCCTGAGTCAGTAACATCTGACACCAACCTGGATGATTCGGAAGGGTCCCCAAGGTCCCCCTCTGAGGATGTCTCCTTTTCTGACATCCTAGAGATTTTTAAACAGAGGGGGAACTGGTCCGCCCTCAACCCTTCCGAGGACGAGTCGGTGTACCTGGATGCGTTCGGTTCTCGCCCTTCCACCTCCTGGGTGTCCCCGCCTTTTGACCCACTCATGGAGGTGGTGGCTAGGAAGGTGTGGACGGCTCCGGATACTATGGAACCAACTCCCCGGAGGCCTACAAAATTTATTACAGCCCCGGCAGACAAGCAGTTTCTCTCTAAGGGCATCCCCGTTGATGCCATGGTGGTGGCGGCAGCCACTAAGAAGGAGTTGGCTGACCCTTCAGTACCTGTCCATCCTCCTAATAAGGAATCTAGGACTATGGATAGGTATGGCAAGCGGATGTTTTCTTCAGCGACCTTTGCCATGCGGTCGCTGAATTACTTGTGCCATTTCACCCGTCTTCAGAGAGACCTCCTTAAAGAACTGGGTGATACCTTACAGGACCCAACAGTTGTGGAGTCTCAGGAAAAGATCAACTCCCAGCTGGGGACCCTGAACTCTATTGTCAACTCCTCCATGCGGCTCATTTCTTATGCAGCCGATGAAGCGAGTAGGGCCGCAGGCATGGGCGTTGCTCTAAGGAGACACGCCTGGATGCGGCTTTGCAACTTTGCTGACCCCTTCAAGGCGTCCTTCACTAACACCCCCTTTGACGGTTCTGCCCTGTTTGGACCTCAAGTGAAGGATACATTGACCAGGTGTGAGCAGGAAGGCAAGACTCTCTCTGCCGTGGGAGTCCATTTTTCCGCCCTTTCTAGACCATACCCTAAGGGTCAAAAGGGTGGAAAGATGTGGTTCCATAAACCCCAGGAGTACTGCCTGACGCATGTGGTGAGCTCCCCTCCAGAGGCAGAGGAGGGAACAATAACAGATGCCACCCTAGGGGCAGGGGGGGTCCGCAAAATCAGGGTAGCAGAGAATCTTTCTATGACAAACCCTTCCAGCACCCCTGAGGAGCTGCCCGACTGTCCACCTTCGGAGGCAGTCGGGGGAAGACTTTCACTGTACCCAGAAGCCTGACATTCCCTTATGCAAGACAGATGGGTACGTCGATCGTATCCGAGGGTTACAGAATCCCCTTTATCCACACCCCGCAACAACCAAAAGGGCCTCTTCCAGACATTCCACCCGGTCTGAGAGATCAAGCAGCGTCAGAAATTTCAAAGCTGCTGTCAAAAAGGGCCATCCAGCAAGTCCCAGCAGACCAACAAGGATCCGGAATCTACTCCAAATTCTTTTTGGTACCAAAAAAGACGGGGGACTGGAGACCTATTTTGGATCTCAGCAGGCTGAACAAGTCTGTTCAAAGAACGAAGTTCCGGATGGTCACGCTACAGTTCATTCTACCCTTTCTGGGTCAGGACAATTGGATGTGCTCTATAGATCTTCAGGATGCGTACTACCATATCAAAATGAACAGGCGCTCCAGAAGGTTTCTCCACTTCTGGCTGGGAGCCATAGGTTCATAGGTTCATAGGTTTGTACTAGGCTATCTGCCCTAGGGCATTTATAAGCCTAGCCAGAGTGTGTGTGGCTTTCACCACCCCTTAGGATGAGAATACTACGCCCTTTTAGGGTTTAGTTTACTGTGCCTCTGTCTAGTAGTGACACAGAGATGACCCCCGGGGTAAACCTACGATTTCCCATCCACTCGTCAAGATTTCTCTTGAATAGAGTTAGTGAGGGGCTCTGCCTAACATGGATTGGGATTCTGTTCCAGAGTGTAGGGAGCCTCTGGGTTATGAATCTGTCCCTCCAGCATGTCCTATTTATTTCTGTGTTGAGGTTTAAGTCTCTTGCTCTCGTGGCTCTGATGGATTTGGATTTTCTGAGGTGGAGCATGTCCATTAATTCCGGATTGGACATGGCCTTGTACGTCAGGCACAGATCACCTCTGAGTAGGCGGTATGCGACTGAATAGAGATGGAGTTTTTTCAGTCGGGCAGCATATGACATATGTTTAAGACCCTTTATCCTCTTGGTGAGGAACTTTTGGGGTCTTTCCAACTGCTGCAGGTGTCGGGTAAGATACATCCCAAATGGGGCATTGTACTCAATCATTGGCCTGATAAGAGAAGAGTACAGGGGCACAATGACATCTCTTGATCTAGATGTGAAACCCTTCATGATAAGGTGGGCAATATAGAAGGTCTTCCTAACCACTTTGGCAATGTGAGTGTCAAATGAGAGGTTACTGTCAACCTGGGTCCCTAGGTCCCTGATTACCTCCTCCGTACTTAATGGATTACCACCTATGTGGTAATTTGTGGGTACCTTGTTTTTCCCAAAGGGTATGACTATACACTTTTTGGCGTTCAGCTTAAGGCCATGGCTCTACCAATTCAGTCACTACCAATTCAGAGCCCTGCCCTTTGGCCTCACCACAGCCCCCAGGGTGTTTACCAAATGCATGGCAGTGGTTGCGGCTCACCTGAGACGACGAGGATTCCAAGTGTTTCCATATTTAGACGACTGGCTCCTTACTGCCACCACCAGGCACCAGCTACTTCAAGCCAGGGATTACGCTGTGCAAACGTGCAAAGCGCTAGGCATCTCTATAAACTTCAAAAAGTCTGCCTTGTTGCTCTGTCAGCATATTACCTTCATAGGCGCCGTGTTAAACACGGTGGAGTTGTCAGCAAAACTACCTACACAAAGAGTTTCAGACATTCGCAGCCATGTTCAAATCCTTCTACAGAAGGACAGGGTCCAAGCCCGATTTGTACTGAAAACACTTGGTCTAATGGCAGCAACAATCACCTTGCTCCCCCTAGCTCATTTTCATATGCGGCTACTGCAGTAGATGCTTTTTTCCCAATGGTCCTTTCAGCAGCTTCCCATGTCTCACAACATTCTCATCACTCAGTCATGCAAGAGACACCTCTCGTGGTGGATGGTCTCGCCTCAGGTGCTCCTGGGCAGACCTGTTATTCTCCCCCCTCCGGTTGCCACTGTGACAACGGATGCCTCCCTGATCGGGTGGGGGGGGGGCATTTTCAGGGCAGGACAGTCCAGGGCATATGGCAACCCTTCGAGTGCCACCTGCATATAAATGTCTTGGAGATGAGAGCAGTACTTTTGGTGTTGCAGGCCCTTCAGAACTCTCTACCCAATGGGACGATTGCAATTCAGACAGACAATATGTCTGTAGTGTGGTACATCAACAAGCAGGGTGGAACCAGGTCTTACCCCCTATGTCGGGAAGCGCTCAGACTTTGGCAGTGGGTGATCTCTTCTCAACGGTTTCTGGTAGCAATGCATATTCCAGGGAAGTCCAACGTCATAGCGGACAGACTGAGCAGGGCCATTCTCATGCCCTATGAGTGGTCTCTCAACCAGCTAGTAGCGGAACAAATATTCAGAAGATGGGGTCAGCCTTGCTACGACCTTTTCGCAACCCCTCAAAACAGCAAGTGTCAGGATTTCTTCACCATCTTTCCTCTTCCGGGTCTCCCTCCCAGAGACGCTCTAGTCCACGATTGGCCCCGGGGTCTTCTATATGCTTTCCCCCCTTTTCCCTTAATTACCCAGTTAGTCCAGAAAGCAACTGCCTTGAGATCCAGGATGATCCTCATTGCCCCTTACTGGCCCCGACAAGTCTGGTTTCCGTTCCTGCAATGTCGTCTACTAGAGCAGCCCTGGCATCTGGACCCAGTGCCAGACCTTCTGACCCATCAATCGGGCAGGCTGCACCAATCCCTTCCATCTCTCAACCTCACAGCTTGGTTGCTCCACTTCCAACCCTAGCCAGGCTTCCCTTAATTTCTCAGTCAGTACGTGATATCATCCTTGCCTCTCACAAGTTGAACACCAGAAGGACGTATGCTAGTAAATGGAAGCGTTTCTCTATTTGGGCAAGGAAAAATCAAGTGGACCCTTTCACAGCTCCTGTCCAAACAGTTCTAGAGTTTTTGGCAGAACTTTTCCAAACGGGCTCTTCCTCAGCCACTATCAGGGTCCAGTTGGCGGCTATTGCAAATTTCCACGTTGGCTTGTCAGAGACCAGTATTATGTCCCACAAGCTTTGCAAAGCCTTTCTAAAAGGAACCCTATTACTTAAGCCCCCGGTTAAAGACCCTCCTCCACCGTGGGATCTAAATTTGGTACTGTCTTCTTTAATTCTGCCTCCCTTTGAGCCAGCTGCTTCCTGCTCGTTAAAACTGCTCTCGTGGAAAACACTTTTCTTGGTAGCTATTACCTCAGCGAGAAGGGTTTCGGAACTACAAGCTCTCTCTGTGCGCCCCCCCCTTATCTTGTTTTTCACAAAGATAGAGTGTCTCTTAGGACTAATCCTTCCTTTATACCTAAGGTACTCTCTGAAAAAAATCTTAATCAGACTGGACATCTCTGAAAAAAATCTTAATCAAACTGGACATCGCCTCCAGAAGTCGGGCTGATTTTGCTTCCACTGTACTCAAGAGTCTATTCCATTGAGCCACCCAGGATTAAGGTGCTAGGGACGCTATCCCATCCAGCAAGAATGAAGGCGAGATTGACAACTTAACATTGAGAAGTTATGTACTTACCGTAACGTTCCATGTTGTTTTCTTCTCGCCTTCTTTCTTGCATCCCACCCTCCATCCCCCTTGCCTGGAAAGACCTAGAGTATCTTGTGAGATATCTTTTGTCACCAGAGTTATCTTCTCAGCTAGCTCTCTTGCTCCCCTTTTGGTAGCCCTTGTAAGAGATATATGTAGAAGAGCTTATTTTTACATATATTAGATAGATTTACTCTTTTCTTGTGGTGGGACATGTATGTCCATAGTGAGCTATCAAACGAGATCTGGGTATATGACACCTAGCATTATGGGACATAGTATAGCCGCGAGCCGGTGAAAATAGCTCTTGAGCTTTAGTAATAGGCCGAGTTGGAGCCGAGGTTCGGCTCCGAACCCATCCAGCAAGAAAGAAGGCGAGAAAAAGACAACTAACATGGAACGTTATGGTAAGTACATAACTTCTCATTCTTGTTTGAGCCCCATATCCTTCCTTTATCTTTTTTCCTGTTATGTGGGCTACATCAAATCTTTCCTTATTGAGCAGACTCGATCCAAGGTATAACAGGGTAAGAGAGGAGCTTGAGAGTCAGATCCAGGAGTCTAAAGGAAATATGGCCAAGCTGGATCTGAGACCCATTTGTTGAAGATGAATGAAAATGGACAGCATAGATGGATAGTTATGGTGATTTGTTGTTGCTGGTCTTTCGGCTTTTTCTCGGTTAGGGGTCGCCACAGTGGAACTCCGGTCTGCTAATGGTTGGCAGTAGATTTTTATGGTGCCGAGTTGCCAGCTCGACGCCCAACCTTCAACGAAGGCACACCCATTCACGCATGTCTTTTGGAACGCCACTCAACCGCGGGGAGGACATGCAGACTCCACACAGAAGGCACTCCCCGCACTCCAGCCGAGAATCGAATGGGAGAACCTCTTGCTGTGAGGCAACAACACTACCGCTGCACCACCGCAGATCTTGCATGGATAGTTATGGTGAGTACATAACTTTTATGTTTGAACCCCAAGTCCTTCAGAGCTTTCCAACCACCGAAGAGTGTGCTTCTCTGAGGCTTTTGAGGATTGACAAGTTGGCTTGAACTATTCCTTTGCTGGGCAGTCAAGTTCCATTTTGGGGAAAAACTGTTTAATTACACTTCCAGTTTGGAAAGGTTGTTTTAAAGCTAAGAGTTTGTGTTTTAATGGACTGTCACAAGACTGTATTGTACTTTTAAACAAGAGTGATCTTTTTGCCTGTCAGTTTGAAAGCTTCGTAAATTATTTGGAAAGCATTTTTTCTATGGAAAAATTGTGTTTATTTTACTTTTTAGGGCTGGCAAAGTGTTTTAAAGTGCTTTTAAGTGTATTTTTATGTTTAAAATGTGACTTTAAAGACTGCACATTTTTACTGGCTTTTGCTGCTTGCTTTTCTTGGGAAAGAGGCACCATTTTTGGCTTGACAGTGGAACAAATTGTTGGTCCCATGGTCGGTCCTTCTGGCCACAAAAAGAAAGAGTTAAGCAAACAGCCTTTGCTACCACAGCAGTCCAGCAGTTTGCCTTAGGCATAAGTGGGTGACTCTGTGATGGCCATTAGTTGTACTTAGACCGCTCATGTTTTACCCTGGATTCCTCTGGTGTGTAGCACCTACAACCACTATGGGCTGGGGGTTAGTCGTGTCCTCTGTGGCTGTTGAGGTTTCCTCAGTCAGTCCTGTGAGAGGGAACAGGAAGCGCTTCCCTGTTTTGTCAAAATGCTGTGCCCATCCGTAGAGAAGCTGCTGCTATAACACTGTTGACACCATTTTTCCTGTCAAAAAGAAACCGAAAACTAAACATATATCTAGTCCTTCTCAAATTTCCTTAGAGAGGCGTAGTTTACTGGGTCTGACTCCAGATTTAATTCAGGCTATTGATCCTTCTTATAAGAAGAGGGATACCTCTTTTCTTGAAGAGATTCAAGATTCTGAATCTGGACAGAAAGATGGTGTCTAGCTACAGTTACACCCCATTGTAGGCTACAGGATATCCATATTTTTTCATATTTATATGGCTTGCTTATCTTTGCAGGTAAGAGTTTATTCCTTAGATTTCTGATTCAGACTCCAGGGAGAGCTCAGTTTGTGATTCCCCTTGTGTTTTTTTTTTCTCTGAGATTATTTCTAGAATGTGCCAGTGTTTTCAGATGGAGAACATTAAGGTTTCTCAGTCCCTCAGAAAGTACTTTGAACTATTACAGAATGAATTTCCAGAACCCTTACCCACTCCTCCAGTTCTGTCAGGTTTTGAGAGGATGTGTGATACTGCCTACAATTTTCCTGATAGTCAGCCAGCTTCCCCTAAACGGTAGATCGAATGTATAAAGTTCCTTAGTCTTGTACGTTTTATACAGTCTTCCCAAACCTGACCCAACAACTATAGCTTTAGTTAATCCTACTTCTGATAAACATTTACTTAATTCCAATCCTACTTTTTCTGATGAGGTTGAAAAGATTGTTGATAAGTATTTGAAAAAAAGTGTATGCTTCTGCATCTTTGATTTTTAGAATTTTGAATTGCTCATATGTTAAAGTTCTGTGTACTTGTGAAAGTACAAGGAATGTTTTGTCTAAAGTTTCTTCTTATGAGGAAAAATCTGCTTTAAATAATTTAGTTTCTTGTATTGTAAAAGTCACTACTCATTGTGTACAGTGTATGTATGACTCATTTGATACTTCTTCCAGGGCTGTGGCTACTGGTACTGTTTTGAGGAGGTTTGCCTAGTTGCATTCTGAGAACCCCCAAGATGATGTCAAAAATGAGATTTTAAATTATCCTTTTGGAAAGCAATTTAGTTTTGGACCCCTCTGCTGTAGATGTGATCAAAAAGTGTCTTTTTCAAATTTTCTAAGGGATTCTGTAACCCCTCATCCAATTTTGGCACCCCCCCAAAAAAAATAGTGTCAAAAATGCAGGTAAATGGATGTTTAAGAAGAAGAAATGGTGTGTGTGTGTGTGTGTGTGTGGGGGGGGGGGGGGTCCTGAAAAAGAATTCTGGAAATCCCCCTAGAAAAAAGGACAGTCCAACAAGTCAGACTGATTATTTAGGGAACCTTGTCCTCCACCCCCCCCCCCCATCCTAGCAGTCCCTTTTTCCTTCCAGAAAGTCTGAATCTCCACCTTCCTCTTTGGTATCAGATAGTTTTAGACAAATGGGTTCTGAAGATCATTCATCAATGTTACAGATGGCAGTGGGAGGAAATTCTTCCTTTCCAGGGGTTAATCCCTCATCCACTAGACCTGACCGTCAGCACATTCTGTCCCAGGGAGTAATAGAACCAGTTCCAGCTTCCCAGATGGGAAAAGGTTTTTATTCAAGAATGTTTTTAGTGTCAAAGAAAGAAAATGGAGACCAATTCTGGATCTTTCTTTCCTAAACCTGTTTGTGATAATGCTCAAGTTCAAAATGTTTTCTCTTCACGACATGTTATCTCTTCTTCCTCGTTCAAGTTCCCCAGTCAGTGTAGATTACATCTAGTCATCCCCGTTCATCTAGATTTCAGGCTTTTCTTAAGGTTCTGTGTGTCTGGATCACATTATCAGTACTCTGTCTTACCCTTTAGACAATCCACTGCACCAAGGGTATTCACAGAGTGGCCACATTATGTATATTGGATTATCAGGAATCAAGCCTGGTTCCTCTGCAGTGCTTTTTTGGCTTGTTAATAGTTCATCGCAAGCTACAGTATATTCCTATTTCTCCATATTTAGATGGCTTGCTTATTTTTGCAAAGTCTTTTTGAAAGGGTCAGGAATCTCTCATACTCAGGTGAGAGATCTCTTAAGGAAGCTGGGATTCCAGAACATTCAACAGTCATTTTGACCCCTTCACATGGGATTGTGCTCTTGAAATGTTAGCTGGATACCTCAGTTCAAAGAGCTTTTCTTTCACAGGAAAAAAAAATAGATCTGTATCTAGATTTATTTATAAGGTTTTCAACTCAGTCTTTGGTCACTGCGATGGAATACCTCAGGACTTTGGGTCTCATAGTATCTGTGGTTCTCATGATACCTAGCAAAACTCCACATAAGAAAGATACAGTGGTATTTGAAGTCTCTTGGGTCATAGCACCAACATCCCTTGTCTTTTCAAATCTCAGTGCTGTGATTTGTCAGAAGGGAAATCATTGGGTGGAGACACCAAATATCCCTAAATCCATGTCTCTCCTTCTCCTTTCTTGTTTCACAGCAGTCAGTCACTACAGACACCTCGGTCTTTGCTTGAGGAGCAGTTTCAGGAAGGATAAAAGTGCAGGGTTTGTGGGACACCAAGGACAGCTGCAAGTACATAAATTTAAAAGAGATGCTTGCCCTGATCATGTTACTCAACCTTCTGAATCATCTTTAGTCCCTGGGATGTCTTCAAGTTGTTACAGACAATAACACAGTCATGTGGTACATCAAAAAGCAAAGGGGAATTAAGTTATCTTCCCTTTGCAGACTAACCGTGTTAGCTTGGGATATAGCTTTTTAGCACAGTCTCTCTACAGGCATTCTACATTCCATTAGAGCAAAACTGTGTGGCAGACAATCTGAGCAGGACAAGGGCAGACACTTGTGACTGGAAAGTAGACCGGAGGGTCTTTCAAGATGTGATCCATCTGTGGGACGTTCCTCATCTCTAAACAATCAGCTAGTAAGATTCTGCTCCAGGACTCCATGCAAGAAGGCCTGGAAGACAGATGCTTTTTTTTTCTTGGGCAGGAATGTTCCTGTATACTTTTCCACCCTTTCCACTGATATACAGGGTACTTTTGAAGGTTCAGAAGGAATCCCCCAAGATTATTATGGTGATTCCCTTCTGGCCCATGCAACAGTGGTTCGTTTTTCTTTTGGAAAAGACTAGGGGAAGTTGCCACAAGCTTCTTCACAGACTGGATCTACTCATACAAGAACAGGGGCATTTGATATACACCAGCATAAATCAGCTTCATTTGACTGCCTGGATGATAAGGGTCTTAATTCCCTTTAGGCATCTATTTACTGAAGATATGCAGTAGGTATTAATGGAGGCAAGAAAGCCTGCTACTAGAAAATCATATATTAGCAAATAGAAAAGTTTTTCTATTTGATACCAACAATATAACCAGCAGCCATTCAGGGTTAATTGTCTGATTTTAGAATATTTGTGTGAGTTACTCTCTTGTGGCCTTTCTTTCTTCTCTATCAAGGTTCATTTATTGGCCATTTCAGCATATCTTCCCATAGATCCTCCTCTTTCGATGCATTCCCAAGTCAAAATGTTTTTGAAAGGGGTTCTCATAAGAGACCTGTAATAAAACTGGTGACCTTTTCTTAAAATCTTAATTTTGTCCTAGAGAAGCAAACACTTGTTCCATTAAAATCAGCTAACCTGGCTGATTTGAGGTTCTTAACATTGAAAACAGTTCTACTGCAAGAAGGGTATCTTAGTTGCCACTCATCTTATTTTCCAGAGGGAAAGGGTTTATTTGAGAACTAATACTTTTTTATGCCTAAAGTGGTATCTGAGTTTACTTTAAGCCAAACTATCTTTCTCACCATTTTCTTTCCCAAACCCGTAATGGGGGGGGGGGGGGTGTGTGTGTGTGGATACTTTGTACCTTGGATGTCCACAGGCAACTCTGGTATTATTTTGACAGTACTAAATCTTTCACATCTTTGGATAAGTTGGTTATTTCTTGGTAAGATAAGAAGACACAACCTGTGTCCAAACAGACGATTTCCAAAAGGTTGTCTAAGTCTGTCACCTTTTGTTATATTCAGTACAACAAACCTAATCCAGGCAGTGTCTAGGCCCACTGTACCAGGGTCTTGGCTTAATCTTTGGCTTTTGGGAAAGGGTTGGATTCTAGTAGCATTGTATGAGCTGTGACTTGATCCTCTGTACATACCTTTACAAAGCACTATAAGCTTGATTAATTCTCTCTAGACCAGGCTTTGCTAGGACAATTCTGCAGGGGACCTAGACTCTTCTCCTTCCATCTCCTAAATGTAGTAATCTAGGGTATTCTACCCCTAAAGCTAAGGCTACAGCAGCAGTGATCAGTATAATCAAAATAGCACAGTTGTTTAAGTAAACTTACCACAACTGTAGATGTTTGAATGATTACTGCAGAAGTAGTCACTTCCTAACTCCACCTCTGTTGTTTGTTGGTGTGTTGTTTATGCCAGTGTTTGGACATTTATTTTTTGCTGTTCCTAGCACTGTCCTTTCAGAGTTCAGCCTCTCTCTCTCCACTGGCATGAAAGCTCTGAAAGGTTTGGCACCCAAACCTACCTTTTTAATCAAATCATCTCAAGCTGCCTGACAGTTTGGGCTCGTGAAAGATGCCCTGAAGTTTTGGAAGCTGCTCAGCTGTTCTGTCCTTTTGAGGATATAACCCATATACCTAAGGCTGCTGGAGGAATGATCATTCAAACATCTACTGTTAAGTTTACTTACATAGCTCTATTTTCCTCTTCCTGCTGTGTCAGGAGAAGCATTTTATTCAGGAATATTTCTGGTGCCAAAGAAAGAAGTTTTTTGGAGACCAGTTTTCTCTGTTTGCTTCCTGAACCAGTTTGTTAGTGCCAGTGTTTAAAATGCTTTCATTTCAAAACCTACAACCCCTCCTTCCTTGTTTTGGTTTCTTAGTGACATTAAATTCAAAAGATGCATATTATCACATTTCTTTTCATCCAGATTTCAGGCATTTTGTAAAGTTTTGTGTGTCAGGATCACATTATCAGTTATCTGCCTTACCCTTTGGGCTATCCATTGCTCCAAGAGTATTTACAAAGTGTCTAGCTCCTGTGATAGCCCACTGAAGGGTTTCCACATTTTTTTTATTTAGGCAACTTGCTTATCTATGCAGTCTTTTTCAAAGTGTCATGAATCTCTCTCTTTGATAAAGGATCTCCTACAGAGGCTGGAATTTCAAGAGAATACTCAGAAGTCATTTCTGACTCCTCATAAGGTTGTTTTTCTAGGGTGCCTGCTGGACACCTCAGTACAAAGAGCTTTTCTTACACAAGAAGAAATTAGATCTGTATTTAAATCTATTTTTGGACCTGCGGTGGTGGTGCTGCAGTAGTGTTGTCGCCTCACAGTAAGACGCTGTCCAGTTCGATTCTCAGCTAGAGTGTCTTCTGCGTGGAGACATGCGTGAATGGGTGTACCTTCATTGAAGGTTGTGCGTCAGGCCTGGCAAGCCGGTACATAAAATCAACTGCCAATCATTAGCGGACCGGAGTTCTGCTGTGGCGACCCCTAACCAGGAAAAGCCAAAAGACACAAACAATTTAGATCTATTTCTGGAATTTTCCACTTAGACTTTCATCTCGGCAAGGGAATTCCTCTGGACTGTGGGTCTCATGACATTCATGAATATCATGATACTTCTTGCAAGACTTCACATGAGAAAGATAAAATGGTATCTAAAATTTCTGTGGTCCCAGCATGTACAACCATTGACTTTTCAAGTAATAGTCTTATGATTTGTGAAAAGGGAGATCATGTGGTAGAAACATCAAATATCCAGGTCTCCTATTCTTCCTTCTCTAACCCAGTCATTTGCAACAGAAGCACTACACTTTGCTTTCGAGGAGCAGTGCTTATGGGAATAAAACTGCAAGGTCTTTGGAAGAAAAAAGACCATCAAAAAAATCAGCAACATAAAAGAAAAAACAAATAACCCATAGCTACGTTTCCTTACTTGGATGATTACCTGTTAGTAGCCCAGTCTAAGAAACATTTACTCTAACACATCTTCCCAATGGGATGTATCTTACTAAGCATATCAAGCAGTTGAAAAGACCCAGAGGTTTTAAACTAAAACAATCGTGGGCTTTAAAGATCTGAGCTACCAAGAGAAACTGGATGCTTTATCTCTGTATTCAGTGTCATATAGACTGCATAGGGGCAATCTCTTAGCTATAGGGGATCCAGTAGTTCAAGAACTCTTGCATCTCCAAAAATCAAACAGTCCTATTAACATTAGGGTCAGAGATATAAAATCCATCCATGTACACGTTTTTCCCCACTTTTGCACACGGGGATGAGGTGTCACTTCAGTGACAATCATTTAGAGCCAAGGTTTACACCGCTGGGTGGTTAGCCCTGCTGTGACTCCTCCTCCATGCACTCGCACCTATGGGCAATTTAGAGTATTCAGTCCACTACTGCATGTTTTTGAAATGTGGGACAAAACTGGAGCACCTAGAGGAAGTCCACATGAACACAGGGAAGACATGCAGACTCTCCACAGAAAGCACCCCAGACAAGAATCAAACCTGGGTACCTCTTGCTGTGAGTAAGGAAGTATAAGGAATGAAAAGATACTTGTTCACATTTATGGATATAATTTATCCTGGATTTGAGCAAGAACGGAGTCCTATTTTAGCTAGGAAGCCTTTCGGAGTGGTTTTGAAAGATGTGAAGGAGGTTATAGACCTGATGGATACAGGTTAGGAATTCCAGGTCTTAGCAAAGTTGTACGAGTACAGACAATGCTAAAAAGATTTGTTAGGCTTATTATTGGCCACTGGATCGCAATGACTGACTGGGAACATAATTGTTTAGAATGTTTTTTAGAGCTGGACAGGTAGATGGATGCTGGATAATTTTTATAGGTGGTAAGCTGAGTATATGTTAGTTGATGTGGCAGTTCTAACCAATTTAGGCTTTTCAGTGCTGTATAGTGGTGGGTTCTGAAAGGGGTATGTATGTGCTGCAAATTTAGCAACTTTGTTAGAGCATTGTTCAAGTTTTATTTTTGTGAAGTCTGGAGGTTAGGAAGGATGGGAGCACCATAAAGAAAAGTGGGGAGGAGATAAGTATTGGCAAGTGTAGCTTTAGTTGCATCAGTGAGAAAGTTTTTTTTTTTTTGGCTCTATAAAGCATCCCTAGTTTTTGATGAGTTTTTCTTATGCAACTTTGTATATGCAGGTCAAATTTAAGATTTTCACCCACTATCATGCCTAAAAGTTTGCTATGAGAAGTAACTTCAGTGGTTGTATTATTGAGAGAGGACTTTAAATTTATGTTTTTTTTTCATGAGAGAGAGATTTGGAGGAACGAATAGTGGTGTTTTGGTCATTTTTGGATTGAGCTTGAGTTGTGAGTCACAAAGACATGTATCAGTGGTTGTTAAAGTTTCCTGAGTAATTTTTGGGAGGTGAACCATGTTGCCAGATGTGCAAATGAGAATGGAATCATCTGCATATTGTACTAGGGTAGCCTGTTGTGTTGATGTATAGAGGGTGTTTGTAAAAATGTTATAGAGGAGGGGACCAAGGATAGAGCCTTGTGGTGACTGGGAGGTAAAGAGAAAGCATAAAGTGCCGTTTTACCAACTGATACCTTTTGGACAGGTAGCTTTGAACCACAGAAGGATGAGCTGGGAGAGACCTAGTGATGGACATTTGAGGTAGAAGTTTGCTGTGACAATCTGTATCAAATGTTTTAGTCTGGAAATAAGGAAGAGACTAGTTTGCCATTATTGCCAATATCCCTAGCTTTATTTGGCAGTACCTGTATAGGTTAGAAGGGCAGTGCTAGTACTTTGGGAATGATTGAAGCCATGTTATGTAGGGGATAGGAGTCCTCCTTGCAGGAAATAGTCTACCAGTTGTTTTTGAGTACATTTTTCAAGTATTTTGGTGAGGGGAGATAAGATTGTTATAGGTCTAAAGTTATTAATGTCTGTTGAATTTCCTCATTTGTGCTGAGGGATAATGATTGACTTGTGACACTGATGTGTGACTGTTTGGCAGGCTGATCTTTTATACAGTTATTTTTTCTCATCTCAATTTGAACCTATATCACATTTTCAAGACCCCCAGATAATAAATCTAAATATATTTTCAGAACATCCCCATCCCCAGTAATGTAGAACAAGCATACAAAACTGTGTACATCTTTGAAAAATTAAGTTTAATTCTCCAGATAGGACTAATTGCCTTAAATCAACAGCTCACCAAAAGGTTACCCATGCTAAAGTGCATACTATAGCCTGTATTTCCACTTACACTGAATGCTATCTACTCTTTTCTTATCTCTTTTCCCCACTGAATGCTATTTACTCTTTTCTTACCACTTTTCCCCTCCCAGATGTGAAAAACAGCATGTATGCTTTCAAAAACATTAACTTTTAGCTCTAAGAAAAATGCACTGGCTATCTTTAAATAAAACTAAATTGCACAGTGTTCTGTTAAATGCTTTAAAATATTAAGACTGCTAGGGAGGCTGCTATTTTTTACTCACGTTCCATAATTTCAAACTTTATTTTTCACTGAATTGCTTGCCATTGTACCTTTAGATTTTACATTTCCCTCAGCAAAGAATGCTCAGATCTCTCAAGAGTAATTGCTTGCACCTGCAGACAGCTTGGCTTCATGTTAACATAAGCAAAGAATCTTTGAATGTTTCGCTCAGAACAGAATGTACAACTGCCTTCAGCTGCAGATTTCTTGACTCACTCAGCATTTGCTAATGGAAAAAAACAAGCTAATATTTTTTCAGACTTGAGACACATGATGTCCATCATTTTTTCAAGCCTACCTGCTTACAAAGAACACTTGTTTATACTTTAAGCCAAGGGTAATAATTTAGACAATAAACAAATGGCAACAAAGCCAGTGTACCACTTTATTCTCCTGGTATCTCTGCCTTTCACCTTCAAGGGATGAATCACACAAAGAACCAGCAGTCCATAGTTACCCAAAAATAGTCACTCTACCATTTTAACCCTTTAATACATTCACAAAGTTATGCTGTAGCTGGATTGGACACTAAATTGGTCCTATGTGTGCCTTCTGTGGAAGGTTGGGCACTGGGCTGTCAACTCTGCACCATAAAACTCCACTGCCTATCATGAGCAGACAGGTGATCTGCTGTGGTGACCCCGAACCGGGAAAAGCCAAAAGAAGAAGAAGAATACATTCACAAAGTTCCTGGCCATTCTTAATATGTGCTGGAACATTAACAAAAAATTGTTTTAACACGGAATCCAAAAAAAAAAACCCCAACATTTTGCATGTAAGAACCAACACAATAAACAATAGGTCTTCCCAGTGGATTCCATCTATCTTTGTGAATCTTTGGAAGGGCAAACAATAATGGCATATTGGATCTTTCAGTGTATATTTTTTTAATGTCTGAAGCTGTAAGAAAGCCCAATCTGCTCCCTTTCACCAACAGTTCTAAAAGTTCCATATTAAACTGAGTCATCAGGTTGAATGACAAGCATTCATAGTCTTCCTGTTGGCCAAAGAAATCCAAGACCATTTTTTTATATTGTGCATTGTCCATTGTAACCCAATTAGCTCCTTTGTCAGCTTCCTTAAATACAAATGAATTGGCTTGTCCCCGTAAAGATTTTAGGGCAAGCCATTTATCCTTACACAAATTAAATGACCTGCATTTATATTTTTTATACTCTTTCTCAATATTATAGAGTAACAGCTTTTCAAACAGGCAAATACTTTGGCATATTTCAGGAGGAAAAAATGCACTTGAGGAACAGGGAAGTGTAGGTAAAACAGAACGGTTGTAACCTGTATTAAATCTAGCCACATCAGATTTATCACTACAACAAACTTCCTCATCACAAAAAAATTCCATGTTAAATTCATCATCATAATCATAAATAGACACATTTAATAGTGAATTTTCTGACTCCAAGTCGGAACCACAAGGCTGATTAACAATTTTCTTTGAAAAGCAATGTTTTAAATACAATTTACGACAAAACTTAGACTCCTCAATTAAGAGGCTTGCTAATGTGGGAGTTTTAGTGGGTACAAACTTAGCTCCCTTCAGAAGAACACTTTTTTCCACTGCAGATAAATTTAATTCAGTCAAATTAACAATGTTCAAAGTTTCATGCTCACAAGAATGTTCACAAAAGTTCACAGTTCCTTGAACCAAGTCCCTGGTGTTAGAAATATCTCCCCGTACGTCGTCTTCTGTTTATTGTTTTTTTCATCTAGTGTTGGTTTTTGCTAATAATTTAGACGTGCACTTTTATACCCACTCAAGATCATAGAATATTAACATTAAACTTGCTTTTGTCCATCCTTTCTTCTCTTGTTATACTGTAAAGCCTGTATTTCTTACAATAAAAAAAGGCAGTAAGGCTGAAAAAGGAGAAAACAGTTAGTGGCTTAACTGGAGCCAGGATCCACTAAATCATGGATGCTCTCAAGTCATTACACCACAGGTACCAGTATGATTCCATACCTTTCTGGACTATATGAAGAGAGAGACAATGACATTATGGAGCTTTCAGACTGTGTTTTTCAGATTGGTATGAGCCTGGCATTAAGCAGCGTGTTTCTAACACTGAGGATGATGCCACAATATGAGCAAAAGGTTATTGATTTTGGCTGTGTTTCAGGTGTAATTCTAAGGGGATCCAATGTTTGTTAGCATGGGAAGACATGGTGAATAGACCATTTTACTTTGCCATGTGTGGCCTACATTTGTCCCCCTCCAGGCATTTGAATAGTGGGTAAAACTTTATCCACTGCCATAGTACCTATTTTAGGCAATGATAAATTGAGTAACCTACCTACATAGCAAACTCAACTGAAATGGGAAGCATAGTGGATAGGATTGTTGTGTCACAGCAAGAGATTCCCCAGTTCAATTCTCAGCTGGGGTGCCTTCAGTGCAGAATCTGCATGCCCTTCCTTTGTGTGGGTTTCCTCCAGGTGCTCCGGTTTTCTCCCACATTCCAAAGACATGCAGTAGGTGGATTGGACACTGTAAACTGGCCATAGTTGTTGATATGTGTGTAAATATGGTGTGGAAGAGCTACTAAGGCAGGGCTAGCCTCCCGGCAGTGTAAACCTTGGCTTTAAGTGACTGTCACTGTTGAAGGGACACTCGGATCCCATGTGCAAAAATTTGAAAAGGGGCTATGGATGGATGGATGGATGGTTAGCAAACTCAACTCAAATGAACCTCAAGGTGTTACCTGCTCAATGCCAGGAGCCTGAATAAAAACATAACACTCCCTCCAAGCCCTTCTCACACTCTAGAATGTAGACATTTGTACAGTTACCAAGACATGGTTTAAAGTGACAAAGAGGACCCCAGCAGTGTAATGTTTCAGTACCTTCCACACTTTTAGACTAGTAGCTGCACAGATAAGGGCTAAAGGTGGAGGTGTCTTGATATACATCAGTAACAACCATACCTCTAGGTTGGTCAAACATGATGACATGCTGGATTTCCTCCATGTGCAGACCACCATAGGCAAAACTGCTTATTATATCCTAGCCAGATACAAGTCACCCTCCATGTCTCAAGAAGCCCAAGATGCATACTTGGACCTACTGGGGACACTTAGCATCCAACATAGCACCTTTCTCATGGGAGACTTTAATTACCTCTCTATAGTCTGGAAAGCCTACGTGGCCTCAGATCTTTAAGCAGAGATTCCTAGACTTTGTAAACACAAACACCCTTGACCAAATGGTGAATATGCCCTCTAGAGGCTCTAACATACTAAACCTTATACTCTCAAATAAGGGAGAATGCTGCTCCACCCCAAATGTCTTGCCCTCCCTGTTATGGTCTACCCATAAAGCTGTCTCCTTTGAAATCAAAATCAACTCCATAACCCCAGTAAAACCAGTAACAATAAGGAACTATTCCAATGCAAACTACCTTTTATTAAGTGGTGGTTTGTCAAAATTCACTGGCCTTCCAAACCCCAAGAACACATCAACCTATACTGAACTCCTCTCAGAAACTCTATACAACCATGCCCATGGCTGCATAGAAGCTGCTGTACCTAGCAGAAGTAAGCCCAGAACTAGCCCCAGAAGCCAACAGCACTGGTGGCATCCCAAATTAAACGGGATATACACCAAAATGTGAAAAAATTATAGAAAAAAATTTGGAAGGGTAATTACCATAAAGATAAACACACTGTCATGAAACTAAATTGGCAACCAATAGGACTAAGTACATCTAGCAAGATAGCCATCCAGGTTAAAGATAAATTATTTATTGTGTGTTTTATTTATTGACATTTGCTTACTGGGTAAGTCTGACTGGGTAGAAGCCCATTTTCAGCAGATGCCCAGGGAAAAAAGTTCCAGATTATTGCAAAACATTTCAAAAACAATAATTTTACCATCTTCAAAAATAAAACAAAAACATCTGCAGTTTAAATAATTATGACAAATTAGACATAATATAAAAATATTGGTTAAGAATTGATACAAGGTGTATAACAGTCGTTTAATATTTAGAGAAATTTTAGACAATTTGTAGAGAAATTAAAAGTAAGTTAGTGTAATACAATTAGGAGTTGCAATATGAAGTGAGGGAAGAATAGGCTTCTGGTATATTTAGAGAGAAAGTCAGAGAAGAGAATTAGATAGCAGTAAGGCAGTAAGTGAAGAATGGATATTAAGGAGGTATAAGGAATGAAAAGGTACTTGTTCACATTCAGGGATATAGGTTATCCTGATTTTGAGAAAGAACAGTGCCAGATTTTAGCTAGAAAGTCCTTCAGAGTGGTTTTGAAAGATGATAGGGTGGGTAGAGTCCTGATGGATACAGGTAAGGATTTCCAGGTCTTAGCAACCTTGTACGAGTGGAGATAATGCCCAGCAGCTTTGGTACGCTTGTAGACAGACAGGCGGTTTTGGTCATTGGTTCGCAATGACTGACTGGGAACATAGTTGTGCTGAATGAGTTTTAGTGCTGGACAGGCCGATTGACACTGGACAATTTTATAGGTGGTAAGAAGTTGTGTATATGATTAGTTGATAAGGCACTTATAACCAATTTAGACTTTTCAGTGCTGTACAGTGGTGGGTTCTGAAAGGGGTATGTGCTGCAAATTTAGCAACTTTGTTGTACCATTGCTCAAGTTTCAATTTTTTGTGAAGCCTGGAGGTTCAGAAGGATGAGAACACCATAAAGAAGAGTGGGGAGGAGATAAACAATGGCAAGTGTAGTTTAAGTTGTATCTGTGCGAAAGTTTTTGGCTGTGTAAAGCATCCCTAGTTTTTGATGAGTTTTTCTTATGCAAATTGAATATAAGATTATAATTAACTATTACCCCTAAGATTTTGCTATCAGAAGAGATTTCTGTGGTTGTGTTAGCAAGAGAGAGGACTTTAAATTTAGTTTTTTCATGAGAGAGGGATTTAGGGAAAAAAGTAGTAGTTTGGTCTTTTTTGGGTTGAGCATGAGTTGAGTTATGAAGCCATGTTTCAGTGGCTGCTAAAGTTTCCTGGGTATTTTTTGGAGGTGTACCACTTTGTCAGATGTGCAAATGAGTGTGGAAACATCTACGTATTGTATTAGGGTGGCCTGTTGTGTAAAAGTATAGAGAATGTTGGTGAAAATGTTAAGAGGACTGGACCAAGGATAAAGCTTTGTTGTACACTAATGGTGACTGGGAAGTAAGGAGAGAGCATAGAGTGCCATTTTACTGACTGATACCTATTGGACAGGTAGCTTTTGAACCACAGAAGGGTGGACTGAGAGAGGCCTAGTGGTGACATTTGAAGAAGTTTGCTGTGAAAAACTGCATAGAAGGTTTTAGACAAGTCTAGAAATAAGGAAGAGACTAATTTGCCATTATTTATTGCTTTATTGACAGTATCTGTATAGGTTAAAAGGGCAGTGGTAGTACTATGGTAAGGATGGAACCCATGTTGTGTAGGGAATAGGAGTTTTTCCTGCTGGAGATAGTCTAGCAATTGTTTTTGAATACATTTTTCAAGTATTTTGGTGAGGGGAGATAAGATTGCTATTGGTTTAAAGTTATTCATGTCTGTTGAATTTCCTTCTTTTTACATAGGGATAATGTGTGACATTTTCCAGAGAGATGGAATGTGGGATTCCTGGACTGACCTATTTATAAGGATTGAGATAAGGTAAGCAATGCTACTGGCTGCTATTTTTAGGTACTCGCTTGGAAGGTCATCAGCTGAAGAAGAGCACAGTTTAAATTTGTTTGAGTAGTTTTATATAGGATGTGGGCACAGGTTTTAAAGCAAAAGTGGATGTGGTGATATGTGGCTGTTGGGAAAGGCAGGGATTAGATTTTGAGGAATCCTTGGTTAGAGATACTATACAATCTATAAAATAAGAATTGAACTGTTTTGCAATTTTGAGTGGTGAGTTTTCGGGAGAGGGGTTTGAGTTGAATTTTTGTCAGGAATGTAAGAATTCTGTAATGGATGTCCAAAATTTTTTAGGGTTGTGTTTGGTATTATTTTGAAAGTTGTTATAATATTGCTTTTTGTTTTCAATTATTTGCATTTTAGTACAATTGCAAAGCATTCTGAAGTTTTCAAGATATTGAGGTGTTTTACATTTTTGCCATTCATTCCCTGCTTTTTCTCTATCTTGCATTAGCCCACCCGCAGGCCAATTTATAGGTCATTTTAGAAATGGGGGCAATCACTTTAGAGCCAGAACAAAGCAATTAACAAAGATATCCAAGTAAAACAGGTTTTTCTATTATTTCCTGAAACTAACTACCTGGCATATGCAGCATAGTCTACTGGTCAAGCAAAAAGAGATGGTGGCCAACTTAGTAAGGGATTCACAGAGCAGGCATGTATTTAACTGATTAAAATTAATACTCAGCAAGGTTCATCATGATAAATATGCTTATATGAAACAATGACAAAAGTCTTAGTAAACATGTAGGTGTAGGGCTTTGTGACAGAGATCCTGCTATATCGAGGTCAGATGTAGTGACCACAGGCTATGAAACAATGGTGAAAGTCTCAGTAAACTTGTAGGTGTAGGGCTTTGTTACAGATAATCATTATGGCCTTCTTCAGCTATGTCAGAAACCTCAAGGGCACTTCTAGCTATTGTATTTAATGGGTCTATATTAGAACATCAAATGTTTAATAGTTTGAATCACTAAAGGTCGACCTTTAATGATCAAACTATTAAAACATCGAATGTTCCTAAAAAATAATTAAAAAAAAAAGAAAAACTAAAGGGTGTAAGCAGGGGGGGGGTTGTGTAGGCAGGGGGGCAAGCCCCTCGCTACTTAAATATACCAACTCTGAGATTGCACTACATTGAAGTAAATGAAAATTTCCCCTTACGGAGATTTCCCTTTACATGGTCAATAGTCTGAAAGTTCGCTATTGTCGCGTTGACAATATCAGATTCAATAGTGTCGGATTTTGACAATATAATATAGACCCGTATTTAATATTCCTTTTGCAGGTGATATTGATGTAGAAAAGGTGACAAGTGCTTTGCTAGAAATTTTCAGCAAGATATGTTTTCCAAGGGCAATACTGACTGACCAAGGTGTCAGCTTCATGTCAGACCTGCTGACTTGTTTGTGGAAGCACTGTGGGGTGACACATTTAGAGACCACCCCCTACTGTCCCCAAATTAATGATCTGGTGGAGAGGTTAAACTCTACATTAAAGACTATGTTATGAGCATTTAGAGACCAGTTTATAAGGGCAAAGTTAACCATCAAACCCAGTAAGTGTCAGGTGGGTATGGCAGAGGTTACTTACTTAGGGCATAGAGTGGGGAGTGGTAAGATTAGGCCAGAACCAGTCAAAGTGGAAGCTATTCAAATGGGGCCAGTTCCTGTTGCTAAAAAGCAAGTGAGAACATTTCTAGGGACAGTGGGGTACTGTGGAAAATGTGTACCCATTTGTGGTGCGGTGGTTGCACCCCTTACTGATCTAACTAGGAAAAATAAAACAGATAAGGTAGTATGGGCCACAGATTGTGAACAGGCATTTCAAAAACTTAAGGAGATTTTGGGAAGACCACCTATGATGGCCAGCCCACATTATAGTGAAGAGTTTGTTGTGCAAGTGTATGCTTCGGATTGTGGGGTGGGGGGCTGTGCTCAACCAAGTTTCCTCAGAAGAGAAGAACACTGCAGTAGGGTTAATAATGCCAATGCAAATAGATTGCCCAGGAGAGGGATGGGTTGATATTCCCAGACAGACCCATTTTTCTCAAGCGTTGTTTTTCTAGGGTTCCTTGAAAACCGTGCTTAAGTCATGGGGAGGAAAAATGTGAAGAAATTGGACACCGTCATTTGTGCTAGCATGTGTGGCTGATGTTTTGTATATACTTTCAGATTAACCTGTGTATTATATGCCAGCATGACTAGCTATGATATTGTAAATAGGTTCTTACATGTTGATTTATGATCTGTTTGTACATAATGTTTTAAAGAGTTGAACAGTGTCCTTTTACATTTCTAACTGCAACATGTTTGTGAAGAAAGATTCTAAAGGCAAACTCTTTCAGATTTAGCTGATCTGCAGATGATGTCATTGGAATGTTGACAGTTGCTATGCGTTACTGTCAGAAGGTGAAAGACAGGAAGGAACTTTAGTAAACAGCTGTTGGTTGATTTTCAAAATATGAAATGAAAATTAGAACTGGAACAGTTGTGACAGTTAGGCTAGTCTATAAAAGAACCCGCTGAAGACGGTTGATGTCAGTTACAAAAGTCTGTTGTCAGTTAACAGCCAGTTGTGAGTTGTCCACAGATGTACTGTAGAGTGGATACCCAAAAGGGCTCGTCAAGAACTGTATTCTGCCTTTGCTGTATTATAATAATTTAGTTTAGATCAGGGACAGTGTTAGATAGGAAATTATAACTAATCAGTTAGATCAGTTAGAATTTTTCTAAATGTTGGATGTCTGTCCTTTAGTATTGATTTCATTTCCTGGTGATTGAGTTCTGTTTGTTTATTGGAAATTACTGTGTTATATTTTTTTAATCATTTTACTCGTTAAGTATTTTTATTAACTTACATTGTGGCTGGTCAGTCAGTGTTTTCTTTAGTGATTTGAGAGTGCTTATACTTGCTTTGGTAATTCCCAGGGCCACCCTAAAAGCCTCACTGCTTAGGTCATTTGCTACTATTTGTTTTAATATTTAATTTTCATAATTGGATACCCCTTTAAAAGGACATAAAGACTGCTTGGTGACAGCACATTACCTTATTATTTTGGGGAAGGGACATAGCTGTAAATCTGTCAGGCTTTCCCAGAATTGTTTGGATATGTGAGATTTAATCTGTTTAAGTATGAGTGTAACAGAGGCCTTAAACTGGGACACATTGCCCTGGAGTGTGTAATAAGGAGTTACATTAGGGGTGGACAGAAGTATACAGTCCAGTCCCAGGTTATAGAGCATGTTCCTGTTGTGCTCTTAGGGGAAAATTGTGAAATATTACTACTGTTTAGGTGACGGTCTCACATTGGAGTCAGTAGTGAGGACTGAAACTCCTTAGTTACTGAACCAGGATAGTGGGAGATATCACAGTCCGGTGGAGTATTGCCCAGGCGTTACATTACTTGGTGACAGTATAGTGGGATATTAACTGTATGTCACAGGAGACATTGGACCTAGTCCCCTAAATCTGGCTAAAGCATTTAATACAGTACTCCACTCCGGCATTGTCAACAAACTTATAGAACTAGGCATAAACCCCTTTATAACATGCAGGATAGCTAGCTGGCCCAAAGTTAGGACTGAAAAGATTAGGATCAGTGAAACCACCACTACAAAAAGGCCATCACCATTTGAGTCCCTTAGGGCTCTGTGCTGGGCCTGTTCCTCTTTAGAATCTACTTCTCTGATGTCAAAGCCAATGTCAGTGGCCTCTGGTTGACCAGGTTCACAGATGATTGCAAACTGGAAGCAGTCATTGAATCCTTCAAGATGAGAACACCTTTCTGGAAGGTGTAACACAGACAAAGATTGGTGCAAAAGGCATGGCTTAAAACTCAATACCAAGAAATGCATTATAGTACCTTTTGGGAAGTCAACCACCCTGGGTAACTGTGTCATCAATAATACACCTGTAAAAGTTGATGTACTAGTAAGGGATTTGAGAACTCATGTAGATAGTAACCTAGTCTTCGATCAGCATGTGTCCATGTAGTAAGAAAATCCTTTTATGTTGTTATAAGTAAGGGCATTCCATCTAGGTCCAGAGAGGTCATCGTACCACTGTACTTGTCACTTATCAGACCCATCATAGAGTATAACACCCCCTTTGGGATATACCTGACCAGACACATGCAGGAAATGGAATGTCCACAAAGGTACCTTATAAAAAGAATACAGGGAGTAAATGCAATGCCCTACCCTCATTGCCCCAAATCCCTGTCTCTTTACTTTGTATCATACAGACTTCTGAGAGGTGATGTTTGCCTGGCATACAAGGGATCCTTGTATTCTGTTTTGATGAACCTTTTGCCCATCCACAAAACAAACAGCATCAGAGCTACTAGATCAAAAGACCTAAATTTTGCTTGCAACATTAACAGGACATGTTGGAGACACATCTATGTTTCTCAGAGAATTCCCATTCTGTGGCACAGGCTCCCCATCTGTGTAAAGCAGAGTTCCTCCCCAACTCTATTTAAGTGCATCTTGGACCAGTGGATGGGTAATCGGGAATTCACCCCTGGTCCGGAGCCTATGTCTCTGATGGACAGAGGCAGTCAGTAAATCACCCCTATATAACTCAGATATGTGGGTCACAGTTAGGTTGTAAGGCAAGGCTTATAAGGCCCCTAGTGGTTGTTAGCCAACTATACACGTATGTGCCTATGAACCTATTAACTTACTTAGTTTAATATCTTAAACATGAATAACATTTACTGAAAAGACTTTCCACACATTTAAAGTTCTCTTGAATGCACATTACACAAAACTGCTTTACTATATATGCCATGCAGTTTATATAAAGAAATGTTTTATACCAATGCTTATAAGAACAAAAACTGCTTTACTTATAGTTGCTTTTTTTCCCTTTTAGTATCCTTCTAAATATTAATGGCATAAAGTGAGTGTGTATGCTTTATAGTCCACCCACAGGTTTAACAAAATCAAGAAAAGTTCAGTCTTTTTCAGCCATGTTTTCTTGTAAAGCCATGTTTCACAAATGTGATTGTTGCTTTATAGTCTCCCATTTATTCATTAATTTCTTTTTTTATGAGTTGTTTTCTTTCTATTCATCTCCTCTCCCAACTCCTGATTTTGGTTTGGATCCAAAGTATTCCTGATTCTTCTAGTTAACTTCTTTGTTTTGATTCTCTCTCTCTCTCTTTCTCTCTCTGTCTCAAGCTTTGGGATATAGGAAGAGGTTTCACTGGCAAAGTCTCTGTACGAGTTTTATTCTCAGAAGAATGAGAAGCAGAATCCCCTTCTGTTAGCTGGCTCACTTTTTGTTGGATAAACTTTATTTTCCACTTTGCCTGTTCTGCATCCAAAAATGAATGAGCCTCCAGGAAAAAAAAAGCATTCTAAAGACAGCTGGAATCTCACACCTGCCTTTCAACATTCCCTGATTGCTGGAATAAATTTGCTTCTCTTTTGGCTGGTGTGCAATAAATAATCATTTTCAAGAAACATTCTGCTGACTCCAATTTGTAATACTTCTCCCTTCTGCCCGAGTTTTGTCATGATCATCACTTTCTGCTGGTATGATTGCATCTTTACTAATTTAAGTCTTGGCTGCTTTCTTGTTGTCGGGTTTGGAGCATACACTTGATGTGCCCTTACAATTAACAAATCTTGCTCTGGAGTACCAGTCAAGTTTCTTATTTGTGCTTTCATAAAATTAATAGTCTGTTACTTCCAGTTTCTCTGATACATCAGAAAATCTCAGGATTTCTCTGTGAGGTCTGTCTTCCAAGTGCCATTTTTTTGAAACAGATCAATCTTATACTTAGCCAGCATTTTCTTCATTTTATCCTCTTTTTTTTTTTTTTTGCAGTTTTATCAGTTCATCTGAATAGCTAGTTAACCCTTCTCTCTTTCCCCATCCTTTTGTTACTTGGGTTGATATACTCTTCAGTATTTCATTTATTTTAATCACCTCTGAGTGCATTCAGTTTATTTTTTCCTCTAAATTACTGGAACCCATCTCTTGCACCAAAGCTGAAGCTAAACTACTTTTTGCTGAACAGCTACAAGATTCTTCCCAGTTAATGTTTTCTGTTCACCTTTTCTGTTTTTTTCTTTTAGATTCTCTAAAATTCTTCTTTTTTTGGCATCCAAGCAGTGTACTTACTAGCCAGAAATTGAATTTTCTTCAAGCTGACAATACCACTGGTTCTTATTTCTTATTTTTTTTTTCATACTGGTAAAGCTGAAATTAAGCTGTTGGTGTGCACCCATCTTGTACATCCAAGATTTATATTTGCATTGATCCAAATATCGTGACTAAAAGAGAGCATTACCCATTATGTATTAGATGTATGCTAGGGATTTTGAGATATGCAACCAAATTGAGAGCACTACAATCCGTGTAGATTTAATATGCCATTATGAAGAGGCCGATCAGTGAGACAGCATGTGGTAACTTACCTGCACCAGAAGTATTTCAAGGAACAACTGTATAAGTAAATTGAAAGCTTAAGTGATGTAGTGAGCATAACTTTCTATTAGAGTGGGGCAGACCCAAGAAGACCATAAGAGAGTCGTAAGTTGTAGAACAGATTGAAACTATACAGTTTTAAATAAAAAAAGTGCAAGTGCAAAATAAAAATGACAAGCGTAAAATATATGGATTGCATTGTAATGTCAGTGGGATTGAAGCTAGACTTGGAAGTAATGCAGATGCTGAAGCCAGAACAATAACAGGTGTTCATAACAATGATTCACTGTCTTGCAAAGTTAGTTGCTAATATGCCTGAGATGGCTATACCACTTTGTTACAATAAGTTGAAGCATAGGAATGGAATCCAGAAATGGAAGAGTTTTGAAATACTCATAAATTAGTAATTACCTGCAATGAAATTTTATTTTACATTTGTTGACTGGGCTAGTCCAACTGGATATATGTCCATTTTCAGTAGAGGCCCGGGGAGAAAAGCTCAGCTTTTAAAATAGATAAAATCAAGACAATACAAAAAAAACACAATACAAAAAAGGATACATGCAATATGTAAAGTAAATAAAAATTTCTCCATCAGCTTAGCTTATATAGAAACTAAAAATAAACAGATTGTGAGTAGTAGGTTAATAAGGTAGAATGCAGTATTATGACCAAGAGAAAAGGGATAGATCATTCAATATTAGTATAAAGGGTAAGAATGTGTCTTTAAAATGCTATAAAAAGGTTATGAAAGGTGAATAAAAAGGTAATGTAAGGTGTAAAACACAGGGTAGATGGTGAAATTTTAGAGGACAGGGAAGTAGGAGAAAAATCTGGAGGGTAAGTACAAGAGGAAGTAATTATAGTCAAAGTGGAAGAAATAGAAAGGTTTATGTATGAGGTGGGAAGATAAGAGTTCACAGAGGAATTAATAAGTAGTAAGGAGCATGCCCAGTGATAGCATGTTGGGAATAAGATACTAGGATGGGGAAGAGTGAGGAATTGCTGTTATACTTCAAAGTGGGTAAGGAGGAGAGATATAGAAAAGGTCATGGTGGGGGGGGGGTTAGTCTGGGTTAGTACAAGGACAAAGCCATTGTGATTTTAAGTGAATTTTTAGTTGATTTTTAAAGAGAGGTAATGATGAAAGAGATGTAAGATTAGTGGTGAGTATGTTCCAAACCTTCCCCACAGAATTAGAGAAAAGAGAATCACCTGCCTTGTTGTGGGATTTCAGGGTGGTAACCAGTAGTTTATTTGCTGAGCGAAGGTTAGAAAGGTTTGTGTAGGGGGAGATAAGGCTACTGAGAATAGGAGTCTTACTAGGTTGATATAGTATTTTATGAGTAATGGAGAGTTGTTGAAATTTTAGCTGGTTATTTAGTTCAAGCCATCCTAGAAGTTTTAGGTTTAGACAGTGATGTGTTCTAAATGAGGACCCAGTAGCAAACCTGGCAATATTGTTATACGAAGTAGACAGTTTGTTTAGGTTGCTTTTGGAAAGATTCGTATAAACTGGCGAGGCATAGAAGAGGGTGGAGATCAGATGGGTCTGGGCAATAGTAGTTCTGGCTTCTGGTGTAAGAAAAGGTTTTATTCTATATAAGGATCCAAGTTTTCTGTTTACAGTTTTGATGGTGGCATTAATATGAGCGTCAAAGTTGAGGTTGTGGTCAATCAATACACCTAAGAGTTTTGTAGTTAGGTCAGGAGCTATGATTGTACCATCAATGGAGGTAATAGAGAAATCTAGTGGGGTGGATTTGTTAGTTGGAGTAAATAGTAATAGCTTGTTTTTTTGGCATTAAGGAGGAGATGATGTTGTTGGAACCAGTTTTCAACATGGTTGAATACTGATTGGGTGATGGCCTGGAGTTCAGATAAGGTGGTTGCTTTACAAATCAAAGTGGAGTCATCTGCGTATTGTATGCATGTAGGTAGAGGTAGATTAGTAGAAAGATCGTTAATGAATATGGAGAATAGTAGAGGTCCCAGGATAGAGCCCTGTGGGACACCAAGGGTAACAGGGAGATGCTTGGATAGATTATTATCCCAAAGGACAGCTTGCTGTCTATTGTGCATATAGGACTTGAACCACTGTAATGCCTGTGTGTCAAGTGAGAACAAGGTGAGTGTATTGAGTAATAATTGATGGTTGACCATATCAAAAGCTTTTGAGAGATCAATGAATAGTGCAGAGGAGAGCATGTTATTGTTACGATGTTTATTAATACAGTCTGTAAAGGATAGGAGAGCAGTAGTGGTACTGTGGAATGGTCTAAAACCATGTTGACAGTCAGCTAGGAGGTTATATTGGAGAATGTGGTCAAGAATTTGTTGGTGGATACATTTTTCCATACTTTTGGCTAGTGGTGATAGTAGGGCTATGGGCCGGAAGTTAGAGAGTTCAGTTGAGTTCCCTCCTTTGTGAAGTGGGATTATATGAGAGATTTTCCATACTGAAGGAATGGAGCCTTCAGTTATGGTTCTATTAATAAGAATAGAGATGGGGTAGGCAAGAGATTTAGCAGCAGTTTGAAGGTATTCAGGTGGTAGGAGATCGGCTGAGGGTGTACAGGGTTTGAGCTTATGAAGCAGAGTATAGATGAGGGCTGTGGGAATAGGTTTTAAGTAAAAGGTAGGTGGTAAGGTAGTGGGGGAGGGTGATTGGGTAGGGCTGGGAGGTGGTAGGGAGTTTGCTAGATTGGATAGTTTCAGTAAAAAAGCTGTTAAAAGCATTAGCAATCTCATTTGGAGAGTTCTGGGAGAGACCAGATGGGGTCGGTGTTTTAGAGAGTCCTGGATGTAAGAGTTTATTTATGCCTGACCAGAAGCTTTTGGGTTGACTATGGTGATTTTGTTGGAGTTTGAAGAAATAGTGTTTTTTATCCTGAAGTATTGATTTTTTGGTTGCATTTCTTAGTTGTCTAAAGTGTTGCTGATCAATTGGGTCTTTGGTGTTTCTCCATTTGGACCAGATTTTGTTTCTTTGTAGGATTTGTTGTCTGGTTTCTTTAGTGAGCCATGGGGCTGCTTTGCATCTAGTTCTTATGGAGCGTGAGGGGGCATGGAATTCTAAAATTTGTAGGAATGTGGAGTTAAAATGGGATACTGCTTCATCAATTGGCAGGTGCCTTAAGGGTGACCAGTCACAGGCTTGAAGCTCAGTTTGAAAATTGACTGGATTACATTTTTTTTTCTTGCGGGTGATTTTAAAGGTAGGTTGATTTGGAATATAGGATTTTTGTCTGCATAGGTAGGTTAGTGCGTGGTCACTAATATCATCAGGAAGGACACTTACTTTGTAAGAGAGAGAGTGGCAGTTTATGAAGATCCAGTCTAAAATACTTTCTTTGCCTGTGGGTTTATGGATTCTAGTGGGGGTGGTAATAGTTTGAGAGAAGCCGTAGAGGTTTATATGGGTTGTGGGTTCTAAAGTGGTACAGGAGTTCCAGTCTATATTAAAATCACCGAGTACTATGGTTTCTTGAGGGAAGGATGTAGAAAGCCAGCAGAGGATACTTTCTATGATGCTAATGTTATTGCCTGGGGGTAGGTAGGAGCATATTATGTTAATAGATTTAGTATTATTGAGCTGGAGTTTGGCAATAAGAATTTCCACATTGGTTTCTAGAGGGGGTTGTACCTGTATGGATGAGACCTGTAAATCAGATTTGTGCAGTATTGCTACCCCACCACCCTTTTTGGTAGTTCGGTCTAACCTCAGGATGTTATAACCAGGTGGGAGTATTTCATTGTCTTTTGTAACTGGTTTAAGCCAGGTTTCAGTTAAGCATAGGATGTCAAAAGAGTGAGTATCTAGTAGAGCGTGCAGTTGGCTTACTTCTTATATTGAGATGAGCTATAAGTAGTGAATTACTGGGAGTGAAAGGGGGGGTGAGTTGTCTTATGGTGTTGTTATAGGGTCCTGGGTTGGGATGAATGTCTCCATGAAGGAGTGGATATTTGAGAGGACTATATGGATGCTTCAGTGGTTTAGTGTAGTTAAGTTGTGCTTTCCTAAAATGTGTAAATGTAAAATGAGCTACTGTGTGGTATTTAGGTGATAGATAGGATGAGGAGGATGTTATGTTAGAATGGCTAAGGATTTCAAGATTTATTATTACTGTTTGTTTAAGGGATTGGTGAGAAGATGAGAATTGTAGGTTTTCTTAGTAAGTGAGAGTATAGGGAATAGAGAGGATAGATAGTAGTAAAAGGAGGAGTGGCAGTTTTATGTAAATGAGTGTATAAGTAAAGGTCATGGTGAAGGAGATGATAAAATGTAGTAGGAAATTAGGAGGTTGGAGTTAATGAGGGTGTGGACTAAATGGGTGTGAAAGAGGTATTGGAGAGTGATTATTAGTATGTGAGTGGTTGTATAAGTGGTAGGTTTGTACAGAGTGGTGAAAGATGATTTGATAGGAATGAAAGGGAGTGGCTTGGTAAGTATAAAGGTAGGACCCCTGGGGGTGGGTGGGAATTGGGGGTAGGGTAGGGGAGCGGAGTGAGCCTGCAGGGCGAACGGAGCGGGTTACAGCAGGCAAGAGAGAGTCTACAGAGACAATCAGGGAGCTGCAGACTCCTGAGGTGTCACTGGGTGAGTAGAGTGTGGTAATGCAGGAGAGAGGTAGTGAGTGATAGTGGAATAAAGAGAAGAAAACAGAGTACAGCTGGATAGTAGTGAGAAGAATAGGTCCTAGTAGCAAGAGGAGTTTCGGCTCATCAAGGGATAAGAGCTATAAAAGTATTAAGAACAGATAGTAGGGAATGCGGAGTACAAGGTGTAACTCTAGATAGGAAATTGATGCCACCTAGTGGGCAGAAAGTATAGTGGACGAAGGTAATAGTATTAGATACAGCTAGAGAGAGAGGAGTTGCAGATAAATGTAGGTAAGGGGGTGAAAAGAAGCAAATTGCTATTGGGGTGTAGAGGAGAAAATATTTGCTGCTGGTTTCCCTGCTCGCTAGCTTAGATATTCTAGTTGCTAGGTAGTTATAAATAAATATATAATGTAGTCTAGCTTAGTTATTCTAATTGCTAGGTAGTTCTAAATAAATATATAATGTAGTTTAATTGGTAGGTCCAAGATGGAACATACTTTCTTAGTCCTTATGGAAGCTGGGAGCACAATATATGTGCAGGGGCAACAGGTTTCCTTGGCTAGACGTTGGGATGGTTGTAACAAAAAAGCAGGGAGGGGTCTTTTTTGCTTTGATGTAAATAAGCCAGTGGTATTACAAATGGGTGTGAGTCATTTTGGTATTGGAGTTGTGATCTTATAGGAAAACAAACAAATTGCCTCTGTGTTAAAATCATTTACAGAAGAATAAAAGGGATATTCTCCATATATAGAGAGAACTACTAGCAGTAAATCATAGAAGCAGGAAATTACATGACTATACATATGGTAAAGAAATTCAGGTGGAAACAGACTGCAAATCCCTGAAAAACATATTCAGTAAGTCTTTGTGCAAGACATATTTGATATTATGGAGAATGTTGCTTAATCTACAGAAGTATTGTGTCAAAATAAAGTACATACTGGGCAAGGAGTTATGTGCAATAAAAGTGTTGAGCAGAACATATTTTTTAACAGAAAAGCTGCTAAAAGATCTGGAAAGAAACTTTTGGTAATACTGCAGCTGCCAGTGAAAAAAGAAACAACAAAAGAACTCTAAAGATGTACTGAAGCAGCTTTCTTTAATGTTGTCAAAGGTGCATTTTTTTGAGCTTGCTCTGAAACAGTGCAAGCTATTGAGTGTAAGGCTGTCAAAATGGGCGGTTATCAAGTAAATTGTTATCAAATATAAACTATTAACATGATGTACAATATTATAGCAATAACCCACGCCTGGGTGTGGGTAATGCTGGATTTACCCACAGTTGGTGTGGTTTGGTCATGAGGGCGAAGCCCGAGTGGCCAAACAAAGACAACCGTGGATAAATCCAGCAATACCCACACCCAGAAGTGGGTTATTGCTATTATACAATGACATTATTTAAGAAAAAAAATAATTACTTTTCTTAAATAATGGCACTGTATAATGACTCTTTGCTTCCCCTCCACATCTGTCTGGTATTCTGCGGCAGTTCTGATGTACTGCAGATGCGTATGCTTACGCAGTACATCAGAGCTGTGGGCAAAAGCAACAGAGAAAGCAAGATCTCTGTTGCTTTTTACAAACTGTCTCGCTATGTTAAAGGAGTTTAAAATGGCGAGACAGTTTTGAAAAAAGCAACGGAGAAAGCAAGATCTTCATTGCTTTTTACAAAGTGTCTCGCTATGTTAAAGGAGTTTAACATAGCGAGACAGCTTTAAAAAAAGCAACGGAGAATCTCCTTTGCTTTTTTTAAAGCTGTGTCACTATGTTAAACCCATTTAACATAGCAAGACACCTTTAAAAAAAAGGAACGGAGATAGGAAGATCTCTGTTACTTTTTTTAAAGCTGTCTCGCTATGTTAAATTCGTTTAACATAGCGAGACAGTGTGTAAAAAGCAACAGAGATCTTGCGTTCTCCGTTGCTTTAAAAAAAGAGTTATACTAATGGAAAAAGTCCGGGCGACCGGACCTTTTTCCATTAGTATAACTCTGATTTACAATGTTCACTCTGTCCAATCAGCGTGCATGTTTTAGAATATTAATGGGGGGTCATTGTATAATGGGATTGTAATCATTCCTGGTATGGATTGTGTTGCTGTGCCAGCAGTGATTCACTGTGTGTGGTCTGTTTTGACAATTTGTATATGTTATTGTCTCCAGGGATTTCACTTGTTTCTTTGCTTATGTAACCATGGTGCTATTATATATTAGGAAGTCAGTGTGTGGGCTTTAACCTTTCACTGTAAATGCTTTTATACTTTAATTGGAGAATTTTGTTGTGCAGTTGATTATGCAGCAATTGTTTTTGCTGCTGGCAGTCAATATCTTCAGCAAAAAACAGCCAACCCAGACTGCTGTAAAAATGAAGTCTAGGGAGAAAAAAACAAGTTAAATATTATAGATATGAGAATAGTTTGAGAGAAACTTGTGACACAAGAGAGTCTGAAAAGCCATATTCACCAAAATGTCTTTTGACATTGAATAAAAATCTGATTTGACTTAAAAAATAACAAGCTTAGAGAAGAGTTAAAGGTAATTTAAAAATGATCAGTGCATAGTATTGCATGACACATCATAGAATTACTTATAAAACAGTATATTTTATAACTAGAAAACAGGGTATAGTCTATTGGGGTACATAGTCCATTTATTTGACAGATTGCAGATAGGAAATGCATTTTTTATAGAAACACACACAGTAAAGACCTCATGGAGGTTGGAGTATCATCCTTTTATTTATGTTTTTATTTATTTAGCCTGTGTTGACCGAGTTAGTAAAAATCCAAAGAAACAAGAACAGCAAGTAGGTAAACCAGGCAGGATACAAAATGCAAAACAGTAGTAAAAAAATCCAAAGCCTGAAAACGTTGAGGTAAAATGCAGCATTTATTCCAAACAGGAAAAAAATCACAAAGCTTTCGGGATCAACCCTTCATCAGTGTGTAAAAAAGAAATCAAATGCCTTCATTGAAATAGTAAATTCAAACCATAAAACTAATCACATGACACAGTTGTATTAAGCACTTCAGTTTAAAGACACATATATGATAAAATGTTACTGAAAGTCAGTATAGCCATAAAATAAATAAAACATTTAACTAAGCCCCATCCACGCAAGATGTTATTTCAAAGTTAACTGTCTTCTTTTTAGAATATGTTTAATGCTTACTGCTGTATTTAAACATGGAAATCAATCAGCTTCTAAAAGTGTGATCCATGAATATTCACATACCTCTAACATTATAAAGATCCCCCTTTTTTTTCTTCTGTCTGATGTCAATCACCCTAAAGTTAAATGTATATGTACTTCCTTTCTCCCTCATATGCTTGCCCAAAGCATTAGTTGCTACCTCTCTATGTATTTCAGATTTATATTCAATAATTCTGTCCTTCAATCTTCTTGTGCATTTCCCTATGTAGAATGCTTGACACACCTTACAGCATGCCATACACACAATGGCAGCGGTATTACAAGTTGCAAAACACCTGAAAATATATTTCTTCTTAGTGTTAGGATGTATAAATTCACATCTTGTATTTATATCATCACAGCATATGCAATTATAACAAGGAAATGTACCCTGTTTTCTACTTATGTTCAACTTTTTATTATTTTTAAAGTCCTTATAGCATAATCTTTGTTTCAAATTCGGACAGGTACGATATAAAAACATGGGGGCCTCTAAAACTATTCTGATTATCTCAGACATGTTTTTAAGAATACCCCAATTGTTTCTAATAATATTCTTAACACACACATCTACAATTATATGTCATGACATAGAGTATATTATTTTTAATAGAATATGCTTAAAAAGAAGACATTCAACTTTAAAATAACATGGATGGGTCTTAGTTAAATGTTTTATTTATTTTATGGCTATACTGACTTTCAGTAACATTTTATCGTATATGTGTCTTTAAACTGAAGTGCTTAATACAACTATGTCATGTGATTAGGTTTTATGGTTTGAATTTACTATTTAAATGAAGCCATTTGATTTCTTTTTTTGCACACTGATGAAGGGTTTATCCCGAAAGCTTTGTGATTTTTTTTCCTGTTTGGAATAAACGCTGCATTTTACCTCAACGTTTCCAGGCTTTGGATTTTTTTACTACTGTTTTGCATTTTGTATCCTTTTTTATTTATTTTTATTTTTACATTTGTTAACCGGGATAGTCCAACTGATACATATCCATTTTCAGTGGAGGCCCGGGAAGAAAAGCTCCAAAGATACATATGTGCAGACATACAGACAAATTTCATAATGTATTTCAATTATATAGTGAGAGTATTTAGTTGAGCACACATATTAAGTATATGCCAGTGACATCAACAATGATCAGTAGTTGTACAAACAATAATAAAGTACTCTGACTATCAAAATTCACATCATACCTTTATTGTGGTGTACTAAGGCTATGCAGACCTTTCAAGAGCAATGTGTACAAGGCAATAGTTACAGTAGTATTAGAGTGGGACTGGGGTTAGTCAGGTGTGGAGCAGGGACATAGCCATTTGTTGTTTAGATGACATTTGACAGACTTTTTTAATTTGGATAGGGAAGCTTCCAGGGTTATGGATGAAGGAAGGGAGTTCCAGATTTTGGACATATAAGATGAGTAGAGGGAATCACCTGCATGGTTGTGGGATCTAGTAACTGTTAAAAGTAACTTGTCTGTGGATCGAAGTTGTCTAGGACAGGAGTACTGCTCAATTAGGTTACTTAAAGAAGGTGTTTTATTTGGTTGGGAGAGCAGCTTGTGAGTGATGATCAGTTGATTATGGATTAGTAAATTTGGCAGTTCAAGCCAGTCCAATTGTTTTAGATTGTGACAGTGATGGGTTCTGAAGGAGCTGTTGTTGGCAAATTTGGCTGTCTGATTGTAGCAGGTTGTCATTTTGCTGGTTTCAGTTTTGGATAGATTGGTTAGTATTGGGGATGCATAAAGTAATGTTGAGAGAAGGTGGGTACGAGCAATGGCGGATCTGGCATTGTGGGTCAGAAAGGATTTGTGCTTGTAGAGACTACCTAGCTTTTTGTATGTGTTTGTAATAGCCGGATTAATGTGTATATCAAATTTTAACTTGTTATCGATGGTAATGCCTAGTAGTTTTGTGTGGGATTCGGGTGAAATAAGTGTACTGTTTTTAGAGTGGATATTGAAGTCTGAGTTAATAGTGGTATTTTGTGAGGGGTGAAATAGCAGGAGCTTGGTCTTTTTGGGGTTAAGAATGAGGCCATTCTCAGTAAGCCAGTTTTCAACTGAGTGGAGATTATCTTGGGTTTTATTGTGTAGTTCTGGCAGGATAGGGGCACTACATATTATAGTGGAATCATCTGCGTATTGGATAAGGCTAGTACTATTTGCAGCTGAGTGGAGATTATTTGTGAAGATTGAGAACAGCAAGGGGCCCAGTATAGATCCCTGGGGTACCCCAAGTGCAACTGGTAGGAGTGGAGACAAGTTCTTGTTCCACTGTACTGCTTGTTGCCTATTGCTGAGATAGTTTTTGAACCAGGAGACTGATTGGTTGTCTAAGCCTAGGTTTGTGAGGTGATAAGACTAGTTTGTCATGGTTAACCATATCAAAGTCTTTTTGATAGGTCTAAGAAAAGGGCTGAAGTAAGTTTACCATTGTTTCTGTTATGGTTTATGGTATCTGTGAATGCTAATAGAGCTGTGGTTGTGCTATGATCTGGGCGAAAACCGTGTTGTGTTTGAGATATGAGTTCTTGATTAAAATAAGGTGGGACATTAGCTGATGGTGGATACATTTTTCTAATATTTTAGCCAGTGGAGATGGGATTGCAATTGGTCTGTAGTTAGATATGTCATAGGAACTTCCCCCTTTGTGAAGAGGTATAATGTAGGCAGTTTTCCAAATCAGGGGTACTGTGGCTTCAGAGATTGATCTGTTGATTAGTATAGAGACTGGTACAGCTATTTCTGCTGCTGCCAGTTTTAAAAATTCATTGGGGAGGGAATCTGCTCCTAGTGTTGTAGGTTTTAACTGGGAGAGCAGTTTTCTTATGTAAGAGGTTGGGGTGGGTTGTAGCTTAAAATTGGGTCTGTGGTTAGAAGTAGGATGATCACCTGTTGCACTAGCAGTGAGATATTTTTGTGCTAGGGCAAGCACTGTTTCGGTAAAGAATATATTGAAGGATTAAGCTATGTTATCCTTTGTTAATCCTGATGTTGGGGGTGGGGTAATGGTTTTACCGGAGTGTAGTAACTTGTTTAAAGCTGCCCAGAATTTCTTAGGATTATTCTTGTGTTGGTTTTGCTGGGTAATAAAGTAGTTTCTCTTGTCTTGCATAACTAGTTTCTTGGTTAGATTTCTAATCTGTTGGTAGGATTGTTGTGTAGGGTTTTTGTTGGACCTCTAAGTTATCCAGGCTCTGTTCCTTTCTGCTATTTTTTGCCTAGTTTCCCTTGTTAACCATGGTACTGTGTTAGCCTTAACTGTGGTAGTTCTTACATGGGCATGCCTGTTCAATATTTCTAAGAAGGTGGAGGTGAAGTGGTCAATGGCTTCATTTACGGGTAGGTGATACAATTTAGATCAATTGTATAGTTTTAGTTCTTGTGTGAAGTTAGTCGGGTTAAAGTGTTTCTTGTTTCTGATTGTTTGAAGTATTGGGGTTTGGGGGTGGTGGGAGTTATATTTAAGTAGGAAAGTAGTTTGATGGTCACTCAATCAGTCAGGAAGGGTGCCTACTAAGTAGGTACAGGCTGTTTTATTTAGTAAGATCCAGTCTAATAGGCTTTCTTTTTTACAATTTTTGACTAGTCTAGTGGGCTGTTTGATTACTTGAGAGAAGGTATGTAGGTTGATATGGTCGGTAGGTACTTGGGAGGAGCATGAGAGATAGTCTATATTAAAGTCTCCTAATACAATGGTCTCTTGAGGCATTGACTGAGATAGCCATAGAAGTAATGTCTCCATGGTGGGGATATTATTGCCTGTTGAGATATAGCCTGTTACAAGGTTGATTGTTTTTCTGTTACATATCTTGAGCCTTGTTATGAAAATGTCTGCTTTTTCCAAAGGGGGCATGGTTATATCAGTTTTACTTATGGTTAAACTATTCTTGTAAAGCTGGGCAATGCCACCACCCTTTTTCTTTAGTCTGTCTTGCCTAAGGATACTGTATCCTGGTGGTAGGATCTCTGTATCTTTGGTAGATAGTTTTAGCCATGTTTCTCTTATACGGACTATATCTGGGGAATATTGAAATATTGCTTGAATATTGATCCTGCCTGGTTTACCCAAGTGCTGTTCTTGTTTCTTTGGATTTTTGGTTGCTTTTGCTTTGGAACAGCTACGGGTATTGAGGCAGTTTTATCCATGAACATGACACAGTCCATGGTGAATAATAGTGGTCGTTCTGTGAACCAAATACTGGTAATTCAACATAACCCACTGCTATCCTGCTTGGGGGAACCAAGAGAAGTCTTGACATCTGATGTGGATGAGGCTGCTGCTGGCTTAAAAGAAAAAATAACTGTCTTGGAATGTAAGGTACAGTCATTTAAACGATTACAGTGGCAACACTTAGTTTTTTACATATTTAGAATGTGGTGTTGTTCCACTCGTTCTGAGGATTTAAAAAATGCCCTCATACAGTAATATGTACCTAGAGTTACTCAAAAAGTGGCAGGAGTTTAATTTGAGAATTGGGGCTGACTATATGAGATTAATGAATGAATATTTTTACAAAATTGAATGTGACTTACAACAGGAGATTATTCAGACTGAGAATGAATTGCTTGAAACACCTTTAACAAAGAGGGTTCATTGCTATGTAACAAAATGCTTGAGAATTTAACAATATTTGAACAAAAGCTGATTGCCACTAAGAAACGCAAATTGAACCGAGACATTGGATATTCTAAAAATGGGCACATTTTTTTCTTGGCCTAGGGAACACCCTATGCCTTTTGCACAGGAAGGTAGATGTAATAATAAACAGTGAAGAATGAAAAAGACTATGGACTCATTAGATGAATTTTCTCCTGATGAACTTGTTAGTGGGCATAATGTTAACTTAGATTCAACTAACAGGAATTTGCAACCTGCAGACTCAAACAATGTTACACATTTACTACCAGATGCAAGTACTTTTGTGAGGTCCACAGCCCCCACTAAATATACATGGTACTACCCTACAGAATCAGGATTTTCAGCAGGGGAAGACTCTAATTGCTATCATATTACCAGAGAAAGCATAGAAGGCAGTGTGGAATACATCAAAGAACTGAGAGAAGGAGAGGGACAATTCGAGGGGCATGAAGCAGACTCAAGGTCAGCAGTCCAACAGGTAGAGAAGCCGAGGACCAGAGACCCCACAGCAGGACTCACAGCAAGAAGAACTGAGTGAATTCTTTGTTGTTAATCTATCTTCCATTCAGTTAACTGAAGCCGAGTTAAAGCTTTTGAATAAAGGTATAGATTTCATTCCACCTAATGTGGACAATGTTGTAACAACGCTGACTGATCTTAGATTGTTTATAAGGAATGTGAGTTTGAAATTTATATTTCAGGATGCACCTGATACATCTACACAGGTATGTAAAAATCCTAGTATGTTTATTGTGAATTGTCCCATTTTAAATGCATTTATGGGGGCATGTGAAAGGGACACATGCAACTATTATATGAAGTCTGAAAAAAGAAATACAACTTTTCCTTGTCTGAGTTCTTGAGAAATTACAAAACAACGATATTATTATTAAACAGGCTTACAATGGTGGTGCAGTTGTTATTTTTGATAGAGATATGTATAATACTTATACTTGAATTTTTGAGTGACTTTAATAGTTTTGTTGTAGTCCCTCCAGCAGAAATATTTAAATGTATAAGCAAAGTTAATATGTGTATTTTTGAGCTGCAACTTAATAATGACATCAGTACTGACTTGTTTAATTATTTTACAGTTCCATGCCCTATAACACCTGTTTTGTATGGTCTCCCGAAAATTCATAAAAGTTTAACCTATCCACACATGCATCCTGTTGTATCTGGTTCTGGCTGGGTCACCAAATCTATTTCTCACTATTTACAGGTTACTTTAAGCAAATATTTATATAAAGTTAAAAGTTTTATTAAAGATACAAAAGATTTTTACGACAGTTATACTGCTGGTTTAATGAACATCAGAATGTTGAATTTTTATTTGTAACTCTTGACATTAAATCATTATTTACTGTGATGCCTCTACAATATGGGTTAGAAGCACTACGTGACTTTCTAAGTAGAACATGTGACATGGTTGGTAGAGAAGTGGAAATAATTTGTGAATTGACAGAAGTGGGGTTGACTAATAATGTGTTTATATTTAACAAATGCACATACATACAGAAAAATGGGGTAGCAATGGGCACCCCAACGGGCAAATACATATGCCAATATTGTTGTTTCGTGCTGGGAAGAGCAATTTGTTTATAGTGAACTGCATCCTTTTTATGGCAAAATATTTTTTAAACGCTTTGTGGATGACCTATTTTTTCTTGTGGGCTGGCAATGATGCTGAACTTGAAGTGTATGTAGAATATGTAAATGGAACCACTAACTTTTTGAAATTTACAGTTCAGTCTTCTGTGGGTACTATCAATTATCTGGATGATAGTCTAACTAAATGTAGTGGAGGTATTAATACTTTGATACAAGAAAATAGATACACTCCAACCAATATGTCCACAGAAATAGTATGCATGCCGCACACACTTTTAAGGGTGTAGTCAAAGGACAAATGTTAAGAACTAGTCAACTAAACATGGATGAGGACAATTTTAAATTGGAACTGGATAGAATGACCACATATCTGAATGCTGTGGTTATAATAACTCATTATTAAGATGTGCAGCAGATGAAGTTATTATGGAAAGAACAGGCAAAGCGAGACCCCACTTTTCTAGTAATACTAGCCATGTTAATTCTGGTCATAATTCTACTAAAAATAACAATATACTCTATGTCACGACATATAGTCATAGATCAGAGGGTGTTAAGAAAATTATTAGAAACAATCGGGGTATTCTTAAAAACATGCCTGAGATAATCAGAATAGTTGGAGAGGCCCCAAGAGAATGGTGAGATTAAAACTAGTATTTTTAGAAAATTTCATCAAGTAAATCATATGTTGCATGCTCAAAGTTGTCATCCGAGGCACACACTTAATAATATCCCCTTTGGAGAAATTTTAAGAACTAACAGATTATGTAATAATGTGAGTGAAGCTACGGAAGAGGCTAATAAAGTGGCAAACATGTTTATTAATAAGGGGTATAATGCAGATATGGTGGCTAATAGTTATAGTAAGGTGTTCAATAATAAGGTTAAGAGGGAAAATAGTTATAGAGGCAATATACTAAAAAACAAGGGAGTATACAAGTTAACTTCAGAAAAGCAGTTATGTTTCAAAATACACATTATTCTCAGACAAGCAAGCTCAGTTAATTAGGAATTATTGGCAAATAGTCATAAGGGAAGTTTCTTCCTTAAAAGAAGTAGCCTTAAAGTTTTCATACCAATGTGGCCATAGCCTTAAAGACTTTTTAGTTCACAGTTCCTATAGAAGACCACAGGAGTCAGTTAGTAGAGCAATGAAATGGGCAGGTTTAATGCCTTGTGGGAAACATGCAATATGTAAATATGTAGTATCAACTTTGAATACTATTAATGGCACTACATTTCATACACTAGGTAATTTTTCCTGTAAATGTACAGGTATAATCTATGCTATAAAATGTTCTTGCCACAATTTTTATATAGGAGAGAGTAAAAGAAGTCTTGGAGAAAGGGTTAAAGAACATATTAGAGATATAAGAAATAATAAATGTACAAGTCCCTTAGCAGAACATTTTAATCAGGTACATCAAGGTGATTTTAGTGAATTGAAGGTAACAATATTAGAATAAGTAAAAACAGATTATACGGGTGAAGATACTATAAAATATATATTAAGTAAGAAGGAATCTGTTTTTATATTAAAATAGAACACTTTACATCCCAGTGGTATGAATAGAGAATGTAACTGGAAAAGTTATATAGAATAAGCCTGGAAGTATGTATATGTCTTTTTAAAAATGTGTAATATATTTAATTGATTAATTGTTTAATTATACAGTTGTTAATGAATTTAATTGATGTTTGATTTTATATAAAAGTTCTGTTTTTTTACATCAGTAATTTACTCTGTAAAGGCTGTTTTAAGCCGAGGCGCTAAGAGCGATTTATTTCTGTGCTTTTCAGTTTTATGACATTTTATTTGCTGTTGAAATAAAAGAACTTGGAGGTATAATTCCTGGTCGTTTGTGGTACTAAACAATTTTCTTGTCTTTGGTGGATATAATTAATGTTAAGAACTAGTCAACTAAACACAGATGAGGGCTATTTTAAATTTGAACTGGATAGAATGACCACAGAGTTTGAATGCTGTGGTTATAATAACTCATTATTAAGATGTGCAGCAGATGAAATTGTTATGGAAAAAACAGGCAAAGCAAGACCCCACTTTTCTAGTAATACTTGCCATGTTAATTCTGGTCATAATTCTACTAAAAATAATAATATACTCTATGTCACAACATATTTTCGTAGATCAGAGGGTGTTAAGAAAATTATTAGAAACAATTGGGGTATTCTTAAAAACATGCCTGAGATAATCAGAATAGTTGGAGAGGCCCCATGTTTTCATATCGTACCTGTCTGAATTTGAAACAAAGATTATGATAAAAAGACTTTAAAAATAATAAAAAGTTGAACATAAGTAGAAAATAGGGTACATTTCCTTGTTATAATTGCATCTGCTGTGATGATATAAATACAAGTTGTGAATTTATACATCCTAATACTAAGAAGAAATATATTTTCAGGTGTTTTGCAACTTGTAATACCGCTGCCATTGGGAAATGCACAAGAAAGTTGAAGGACAGAATTATTGAACATAAATCTGAAATACATAGAGAGGTAGCAACTAATGCTTTGGGCAAGCATATGAGGGAGAAAGGAAGTACACATACATTTAACTTTAGGGTGATTGACATCAGACAGAAGTAAAAAAAGGGGATCTTAATGAGTTAGAAGTATGTGAATATTCATGGATCACACTTTTAGAAGCTGATTGTTTTCCAGGTTTAAATACAGCAGTAAGCATTAAACCTATTCTAAAAAGAAGACAGTTAACTTTGAATTACATCTTGTGTGGATGGGTCTTAGTTAAATGTTTTATTTATTTTATAGCTATACTGACTTTCAGTAACATTTTACCTGTATATGTGTCTTTAAATTGAAGTGCTTAATACAACTGTGTCATGTGGTTAGTTTTATGGTTTGAATTTACTTTTTAAGGCATTTGATTTCTTTTTTACACACTGATGAAGGGTTGATCCCGAAGGCTTTATGATTTTCTTCCTGTTTGGAATAAACGCTGCATTTTACCTCAACGTTTCCAGGCTTTGGATTTTTTTTTTTACTATTGACTGTGTTTGTCCCACTAATGGCCTCTTTTCATGGGAGACCTGAGTGGTATTTGTACTACTTGGGAGGTTGGCCAATGCACTGAGGAACTTCCCCTACTCTTTTTGATAGGTGCCACGGGATCTTTTGCATCCTCCTGAGCTATCACCAACTCAAGCAGATGTTGTTAGAGTCTGGACTGAGCAACTTGACAGACATACAGACATTATATATGTCACAACCTTGTGCAGGGTAATGTTCCATGGCATTAAAAATGGTGAAGGATAACTAGTGTTGGTCATACAAGCCCAGGTATTGCTTGCGACTCTACATCAAAGCTCATCAAGTGTGGTAAGTACCCACACACAGTGGTACTTTTATTTAACTTCATTGACATTTATATCCACTTTTCTGTGGTTGTTTGATGACATAATTGAATGCAGACTATGGGGAGTTAAACATTTCTGTCACCATTGCAATTTCCAGTATTTCATATCAGTGGATTATATTATTCCTGAATTTCTCAATTGTAGTTAGTATTTTTAATATTGCCTATAAATTGCTAGCCACATAAACATTTTTCTGATATGTATATTAGATATTCACAAACAAATAACTTTGTATGAAGCACTACTTATTGTAATAGGATTTTTTTTAAACTTGCTGAGTTTCATGTCATGTGCTAATACAGCTATTTTAGACACATGTCTAGCCACAGGCTGTGAAGCTGGGGAAATGTAACAAAAATTATCACATTATTTAGTGCTTTGCACAGTCTTGCTCATTTTTAAATACCTCTTTCATTTAATTTTTTCTTCTGAGCTTTCTTTTTGTTGAATCATTTTTGACTATTGCTGTATTAAGTAATTTTTTTTGCTTTTTTAAATTTTAGATTGAAGCAGTTACTGTGTCACAGTGCTATTCTGAGGCCAGAGTATGTTTTTACAGGAGGTTATACAGGTGATATATGGAAGAAAGGCAGGACAGTTAGTGCAGCCTTGAAAGATTCTGCTGTAATAAAGGCCACATGGCCGTACAGCCCTTCTGGTAAGTAATGTTTAAAAGCAATTTTATAATTCTCTGAAATTAACATATAATACCACTTTTTCAGTGAAAATGAATGTTTAAAGTATTACAAAACTGAAAATGTTTTATGGGTTCTTCATGTTCCTAAGATTCATAATTTCATTTGTTTGTGTTTTAGGAGCAAACTTCCAAGCTGAATAGCCTTTAAACCCTCAATCTGATGTAAATCTTTATTCATTCCTTACTGTTAGGACTTCAGTTCCATCCTCAGAACTGACAAAAACGTTACCAAGCTCATGTCAGCTAAAACCTCTCCGCTAAGACCTACCCACAATGCCCCTCTCTTAGTCTTTCCAGATCTCGTTTGCCGTGTTCCTTGTCAGATGTGCCAAGCCGTCTCTCTAGCTAAGTGTAGCTTTTTGTTTTGTTTTTTTTGGAGCTCTTAGTGTTAATTAGCCAGTTCGTTCTAGTCTAAGGTTATCCCTACCCACTACCTTGGTAATTCTTTCGTACCATCGTTGGTACTACTCCCTTTTCCCTTCCTAGTAGGCCCTTCTCTTACCTTTCTTGTATTTCTTGGTACCATTGTTGGTACTTTTTTCCTAGCCTTCTGTAAAAAAAAAATGCACACAGTTTTGTACTATCCCCTTATCTTTCTTGTTTAGTAGTTTAGTTTATTGTGTGATAGTATGAGCATGTTATTATGTCGGATAAGGCTAAGCTTGGGTTCAAGCAGTGTGATAACTGCGGGCGTAAAATGCCCAACTCTCATAGTCAAGCCTGCTGTGTTTATTGTTTGGGCATTGACCACATTAACATTTCCTGTGACATTTGTTCTAGCCTCAGCAACAGAACTCTAGCTGAATGCAAGAACAAACTTATTCTTAAGGGTATGCTGAAAACACCCTTCTTGGAGGTTCTTTCTAAGATGGAGGTCTCACCACCTCCTAAGCATAAAGACATGAAAAAACATAAAGAGAAACGGAGTCACTCAGTTCCGACATCTCCGTTCTCCACAGAACTGAGTCGGCACCAGGGTGCATGTCTTCTTCCTTGGTGCCACCTTTAATTTTGACTCAGACTCCAACCACTGTACCAGTGTCGGCACCATCCCCCTTGGTGCCGACTTTGTTTTTGACACAGGCTCCGACTACTGTACCTGCATCAGCACCATCCCCGGCCATGGTGCTGATGTCTTATATGGCTCCACTGATACTGACACCGTCAGTTCGGAAGGTTGAACACCTTCCCAGAATCAGGTATTCTCCCTCTTATGACCCCTTTTTGGAACAGCAATTTAGCCCATTTCTTGAGAGGCCAGAATCTCCATTGGCAGCTTCCTTCAGATCCACCAGGAGTCTTTCAGAACAAGATGTAGTGAGGGGTGTGGACCAGCTTTTGGCAGCTAGAGGATTATCCACCGTGGTTAGGTCTTCCCTCCCTCTTGGATTGGAAGCTCTCGTGGCGTATTTACTTGTATATCCACCTCTGGCCTCCTCCCAGGTCTCGGAGACTTTGGTACTGATGGCCATCCTGGTGAATTCTGTCTCAACTCCAACAGCGGAGGCTTCCCTGTCAGCACCGATTACTCTTTGGAACTGGCGCACTCTCAGAGCAGTGATTGGGCTGTCAGCACCGTGGCACCTAGTTCGGCGCCTATTTTTTTGGTGGCGCCGTCTATGGCCACGGCTCCCCCGGCAGCTACCGGTCCTCTCGGAGCTCCTCACCTGGAGGTGGGCTCCTCATGTTGGGGTGTGACCCTAGTTCTGAGGTTGTCCTTTTCGGTTCCGGGCTCCCATCCCTCCACGGGCGGGCCTGCTTTCCAGGTGATGGAGAGGGTCCTTGCTTCAACAGGCTCACAGTTGGCATCATTGGCATCGACACCAGAACCCCCCCTAGCAGGCAGCTGTCCCAACCCCCTACTCTGGGACCCCGAGCACGGGAGCCACAAGACCTTCCCTTGAAGGGAACCATTTCTCCAGAGTCCTCCTCAGAAGATCCCACTGGGGAGCCACCCCGGAAGAAACTTTGCAAGAGGAAGCATCTTGATTCCCCTGAGGAATCCATCACTGAAGACACCGATTACAATGAGGGAGGAGGGTTCCCAAGGTCTCCCCTGGAAGACGTCTCATTTGGAGACATTCTCGAGATCCTCAAGCAGAGGGGAGACTGGAAGCCCTCCAACCCTTCTTTGGAGGAATCGGTGTTTTTACAGGCCTTCTGTGCTCAGCCATCTACTTCCTGGGTGACCCCACCAGTGGATGAGCTTATTGTGCAGCATACCTGGAAGGCTCCTGACAACATAGAACCTGTCCCCCGGAGGCCAGATAAAATTTTATCCACTCCTAATGACCAACTCATTTGGTCCAAACAACTGGTAGTCGATTCCATGGTCATGGCGGTAGCCACCAAGAGGGAACTGGCAGAAGATAGTTCCACTGTTCATCCCCCGAACAGGGAGTCTTGGGCTATGGACAGACTGGGGAAGTGGGCCTACTCTTCTGTGGCCTTTGCCATTTGGTAGCTGAATTATTTGGTACACTTTACTCGCCTCCAAAGAGACCTAATCTCAGAAATGTCTGCCTCTTTGGCGGGGGTACTGCCTGAGGAGGTGCATGATATTGTTGCCTCTCAGCTAGCTACCCTGGAATCCATATCGAACTCTTCAATGCGCTTGATTTCTCACCCTACCGAGGGGGCAGCTCGAGTAGCCACATCAGGCATCTTCATGAGATGGCATGTTTGGATGCATTTGTGTGACTGCAGACCCCTTTAAATCTTCCTTCGTCAACGTGCCTGTTGACGAATCTTCCCTTTTTGGTCCCAAAGTAAGAGACACACTATCACGTAGTGAGAAGGATGGCAAGACCTTGTCTGCTGTGGGCATACATTTTCCACCCCCCAGAGATCCTACTCTAGGAATCAGAGGGGAGGAAAATTGTGGTTCAAGAAGTCCCAAGGATTTTTCGTGACACTCATGAAGAGCAATCCCCCTGGGGCAGAGGGGGCCCGCGCAACCAGGGAGCTAGAGATTCCTTCTCTGGCCGACCCTTCCAGTGCTCCTGAACAGCGGTCCGATTGCTTTCCTCTGGAAGCAGTCAGGGGTCGATTTTCCTTGCACCTACAGACCTGGCAACTCATAACAATGGATGCGTGGGTGCAGACAATAATATCCAGAGGCTATCATATCCCATTCGATCTTACTCCAAGACCCGTAAAATGAATCCCTGATGTCCCACCCAGTCAAAGGGATGCTGCAGCCTTAGAAATCGAAAAGCTGCTAAGAAAAAGAGTCATCCAGCCAGTCCCACCAGACCAAAGAGGATTCGGGTTTTACTCTAGCTTCTTTTTAGTGCCAAAAAAGACAGGGGACTGGAGACCAGTCCTGAATCTCAGCTTACTAAACAAATTCATAAAATCTTAAAAATTCCAGATGGTCATGGTACAGTCCATTCTCCCCTTTCTGGGGAAGGACAACTGGATGTGCTCTATAGACATCCAGGACACGTATTACCACATAAAGATGGACAAACACTCCTGGAGATTTCTCTGTTTCTGGCTGGGTGGCAATCACCATCAGTTCAGGGTACTGCTCTTTGGCCTCTCGACAATCCCCAGAGTGTTCACCAAATGTATGGTAGTCATAGTAGCTCATCTCCGGCTACAGGGATTCCAGGTGTTTCCATATTTAGACGATTGGCTCATTACTGCCATGACCAGGAATCTCCTCATTCTCAGTCTCTCTTACACTCAAGGCCTTGCTCTTCACTTAGGTATCACTATCAACATGGTCAAGTCATAAATTTCCCAAACAAGAGCACTGGAATTCATTGGAGCGATCTTTGACACAACGTCCTGTCAAGCTTCCCTTCCTCCTCACAGGCTGTCAAAAATAAGAAGCCAGATTCAAGTCCTCCTTCCACAGACATTTGTGCCAGCACGCCTTGTACTACAGCTATTGGGATCTATGGCAGCAACCATTACCTTAATACCACTGGCGAGGTTGCACATGAGACTAGTACAGTGGCTCCTTTCATCACAATGGTCAATCTTAACCCGTCCACTCGACCACATGATATGCCTTACAAACCTTTGCAAGAAAGAAATGCTTTGGTGGATGAAGCCAGAATCAAATCTTTGATGTCGACTGTTCTGCTTTCCCCAGCTCAGGGCCATGGTGACCATGGACGCTTCCCTGTTAGGGTGGGGGGAGCATTTCCAGGAGGGGAAAGACAGTCCAAGGCACCTGGTCCCCCATGGAGGCCAATTTGCACATAAATGTCCTGGATTTGAGGGCAGTTCTCTTAGCGTTGCATGGCTTCCAACCACTTTCTCATAGCAATGCACATTCCCTGGAGTTCCAATCTTATTGCGGACAATCTGAGTAGGAACATTTTGATGCCTCACGAGTGGTCCCTCAGTCCTATAATAGCAGATCAGATCTTTTGCCGTTGGGGCAGGCCTTGCTGGGACCTGTTTGCTTCTCCCCTAAACAACAAATGCAGAAGATATTTTGCCCTGATTCCACCACAGGGGGAGTCACCAAGGGATGCTCTGATGCACAATTGGCCCCCGGGTCTGCTGTATGCCTTTCCCCCATTTCCCCTCATCCCGAAATTCCTCCAGAAAGCTCAAAGGTTGAGAAGCAGAGTGATCCTCATTGCTCCTTATTGGCCCTGTCAAGTCTGGTTCCCTTTCCTATGGCCTCATCTGATTCACAGCCTGTGGATCCTGGATCAATCCCAAGGTCTGCTGTCTCATCCTCAGGGACTGATTCACCCCAGTCTCCACAGCCTCAAGCTTACAGCTTGGTTTCTCCACTTCCAGTGATTGCCAGGCTACCTGATATTCATCCCCTGTTAGCGAGATTCTTCTGGAGTCACACAAACTTTCCACCAGGAAAATTTATTCTAATAAGTGGACTAGGTTCTCTAGATGGGCCAAAGAACATAACATAGACCCCTTCTCCATGCCTATTCAGAAGATCCTACAATACCTGTCTACCCTATTACACACAGGAGCTTCAGCATCGACAGTTACAGTGCATTTAGTGGCTATTGCAAATTTTCACAATGGAATTGACAGTTCTTCTGTTATGTCACACCGACTGTGCAAAACCTTCATGAAAGAAGTATTACATATTAAACCTCTGGTCAAGCCTCCTATAGAGCCATGAGACTTGTCTTTGGTGCTTCAGTCATTAACAAGTCCTCCCTTCAAGCCCTCTAACTCCTGTGATATAATTTTTTTGTCTTGGAAGACTCCACTTCTAGTAGCCCTTACCTCAGCGAGAAGAGTATCTGAGTTGCAGGCCTTGAGTGTCAAGAGACCTTACTTGGTTTTTCATAGGATAAGAGTGTCCCTATGTACTGACCCTTTCTTTTTGCCCAAGGTCATGTCTAGGTTTTCCATTAATCAATCTATTGACCTACCGGTTTTCTTTCCTCAGCATTCAAATAGAAGGGAATACCTTCTTCATACCCTCGATGTTCATAGGCAACTTCGTTTCTACTTGGACAAAACTAAATATTTCAGAAAAACGGATCAACTGTTTGTGGCCTTTGCAGGACCCATATTGGGTAAACCTGTTTCCAAAATGACTTTATCTTCTTAGCTCAGAAACGCCATTACTTTTATCTACCATCAGAACAAAGTACCCTTACCTTCCAGAATAAAGGCTCACTCTACTAGATCAATGGCTACTTAAGTGGCTTTTCATTCCAGAGCCTCTGTCATGATATCTGCGCAGCAGCTACTTGGGCAAGACCTCATACCTTTATCACTCATTACAAATTGGATTTGGCCTCTAGGGGACGAGCATCCTTTAGTTCTATGGTGCTCCGGAATGTCCTTCCTTAGGGCCACCCAGGACTCAAGTAGCTGGGGGACTCTGCCCTAACAGTAAGGAATGAATAAAAATTTACAACATCAGCTAAAGAAGTTATGTCTTACCATAACATTCCATCTGTGTTGTAGATCTTCATTCATTCATTACTTCCCGCCCTCCTTCCCCCTGCCTGGACTCCTGGTGGAATTTAGGATTTCTTTATGAGTTAAGGTATTTGCTCAGGCAGAGCCACCTACTATCACATTTATTACTTCTATACTATAATGGCGGGCAAACTCGATCTGAAGAGACTATGAGAGGGGCATTGTGGGTAGGTCTTATTTGAGAGTTTTTGGCTGGTGCGAGCTTGGTAACGGCTGTGTCAGTTCCGAGGATGGAACCAAAGTCCTAACAGTAATGAATGAATAAAGATCTACAACACAGATGGAACATTATAGTAAGACATAACTTCTTTTTTTCAGTGATACTAGCAAAATAAATATAAAATAGAGATACTTAAATAGTGGTACTTACAAATGCCATATAGATTCATATAGTTTCATAGATATGCATGGTCTTGCTAACAAAGTTTAAATGTTCTGCAGTTACAGTGTTATTCAATCAGGTAATCAAATTTATAAGGTTAAAATCTGAAACAATTATAGAACAGTGTACAATTTTATTTTTAAAGATAACCAGTGCACTTTTTTTCTTAAGGCAAAAAGTTAATGTTTTCTGAAAGTATATAAGCTGTTTTTCACATCTTGGAGGGGAATAAAGATAAGACAAGAACAGACAGCAATTAGTTTAAGTAGGAGCACAGACCATAACAAGCACTTTAACATGAATAACCTTAATTTTAGTTTAGGTGATGCCTTTGGGTGCATTTTTTGATTTGTAACAGTTGTTCCCAGGAGGGTTCAACTTCATTATTTGAAGATGTATGCAGTTTTGTGTGTTTGTTTTAAGTTAATAGGCTATGGGAGTGTTCTGGGGGTGTATTGATTTTATATTTGATGGTTTTCATTAAAACAAAATGTCTTGAAAAATATAAGTTCAAATGAAGATAACAAGAAACAACTGTATAAAGGATCAACCTGACAGACATAAGTGGGTGTTATGTAACACAAAACCTGGAAACAGACATTTTAGAAAGCTGGCATATATAATAGATGGGTGTAATAACTTCTTATCACAATGGCTATGCCATCCATATTATTTTGGAATAAGAATGACCTCACTGAAATTAGGCAAAAAGATGAGTATTGAATTATATTAAGAAATGCCAAGTGCATGTAGCAATGCTGCAGCTGAAACATTTGTAAGGAAGTGAGCATGTGAGTTTCATAAAGAAAGGATTTCAGGATTGATATTCAGCAGAATATTAGGGACAAAGGAAAAGGGGAGTACTTACACAAATTGCTAGAGGAGCTCCAGTAGTGAGAGGAGAGGGGAAAAATGGTAATAATAGATTTTTGGCAGTAAAGGACTACTGCCAAGGGAAGAAAATTATGCTGGAATGTATTTATAGTCCAAATAAAATTGCTATTGTGGAAGTTAAGAAAACTTTGGGAGAAATAATTAGCTTTCAGCAGTGAATATTACCTATAGGTGTAGACTGGAACTTGATTTTACAACAGTGAGGATGCATCTGGTGGACCTAGAAGGGAAATAAAACAAAAGAGGGTAAAATTTTGAAGAAATGTTTGAAAATATTTGGTAAGGAAGATGTGAATTCAGTAGTAGAAACTTAGGGAGAATTTACATATTATTCCACAAGGTAAAATAACTGGGCTAGACTAAATAGAAATTTCACAGGAGAATGTGTATTTTATTGAAAGCTTTGACACATCCAGTAACTATTTCAGACCATGTTCCAGTAACAACTAAGATAAAAATGCAAAGTAATGATGTAAAAATGGGTAGTGAAAATTATCCAAGAGTTATTAGGAAAGATAGAATTTTCTTCAGAAGTTATAGCTAGTGAGTGGGATAAAATGAAAGTGGAGTTTACAAATTAAGTAGAAATAAAATAAAAGGAGATATGTTTAAGAAATAGCAAGAATTATTTAGAGAGGTTGACAAAGGATAGAGTATTGCCGAATAAAAGGAATCTCACAGAACAAGAAGAGAAATTGCAAAGTACTAAAGAGAAAATAAGGGGTTATCTGGATAATATGCATAAGTTTCGAAAGATTTTTGTTAAGCAACAGTTTTTTGATAATATTTCTAGAGCACAAAAACATTTAGCACAGTGACTTAGGCAACAGAAAGTAGAAAGGGTAGTTGCCAAGCTTAGGGAGCTTGTAAGAAGAAAAATAGCAAACCTCCTGTAGAGTTATTAGAGATATTCTGGAAGCTAGGAGGGAAGAATGTGATAAAGATCTGTAAGGTTTTGTTAACAGTATTATTAAAGGAGGGGAAGCACCGACATCCTGCAAGAAAGCTGTGGCGGCTGTAATACCTAAAGATGATAACGACCCATCAGATCCAGCTTCATATAGGTCCATTTCAGTGTTAAACAGTTATTATTATTAATTGTTTATATCCATAATAGCTAAAAGAATGGCAAAGTTGTTGCCAAAAGTGATAAATATGGATCATTGTGGTTTTGTTGGGGGGAGGGGGTATTACAGTCATGTGGCAACATAAATAAAACGATGATCCAGAGGGAAGCAGAATGTAAGAAAATATCACTGTTGTTGGTGGGTCTTGAAGCAGAGAAAGCATTCAGCAGAGTAAGCTAGAATGTTATGACTAGTGCAGTAAAAGCATTTGCAGTCCATGATATAATAAAGTTAATTTGGAATATATATGAGAAAAAAAATAAAGTGGAAGGGTTCCTGTCTGATAAGTTGTGTCTGAACAGAGAAACCTAGCAGGGATGTCCTCTTTCTCCATTGTTCTTTGCATTATATTTAGAGTAATTGGCAAAGAAAACAAGGGATTCAGAAATTAAAGGATATAATTGGTATGGTAATCAAGAAAAGTTGGGTTTATTTGCAGATGATATTTTGTACCTTATAAAGACAGAAAAACTACATCACTGTGTTGTGGTACATTGTTTTTAACACATTTATTATCACTGAAAACATAGGTATACATACATGTATATAAAAAAACATTAACTTGTCCCCAGTTAAATACATTATGCATTACATATGTTCTTTTGTATAACTATCATATGTCCAACATTACATAAATTGCTCATTTCCTTCCTTCCCTTAAACCTCACTCCTCCTTCAGACCATTATTCTGCATGCATTGTTCCCACAATTTCTATTTATTTTTATGTAATTTACTACTATTGTTTTCTACAGATTCCACTTCTTTTAATTCTGTTACAGTAGTCAATACTTTAAATACAGTTGGTTTAAATGATTTCCATTTTCTAGCAATTGCTCTTTTGGCAGCCACCAAAATTGAAACTTTATGTATAATGACAAAATGACATTCAGCTTTTACCTCCCCACCTGCAATAATGTGGTAACCAGCAAGGTGCTCCCCACATTAAAAGGGAAGAATTCCTACCATATAATGTTATGGGATCCTACACCACATAGGATGGGAATAAGTAAGTCAGTAGGTGTCCAGGAAGGCTAGATGGATAAAAACATGTTGTAAGGAAAGTATCTGAATTAGAGGCATGGTGATAGTGTAGAAGCATTAAATATTGCCAAGTTGGCACTGATGAGTCGGATATATTGTTATAGATGGTTAGAAATGGTAGGAAGCTAAAGTTTATGTATTCACTCTGACTTCCGTGATGTGTGGAAGAAGCTGATGCTGGGTCTAGGGCATATGGTCACAAAAATAAATAAAACTTAAAAAAACAAATGACAAATAACACTTTCAGCCAAAGCAACCCATAGAGATGCATAACATCAGACTGGCTTTACTGTGAGAAGTTGCTTTGATGCCTTCCTGTTTGCTTTTTTCCTTCTGTTAATGAGAGATTTTTTTTACTAGGGTTGAAGTGTGCTGGCTAGCCAGATAGATGTACTGGAAATCACTGGATTTAATATTTCATTAAGTCAGCATAAACATAGTAAGTATATCTTACTTACTTACTTATCTTCCACTAATGATTGGTAGTCAATTTGTATGGTGCCGAGTTGCCAGCCCAACACCCAACCTTTAGCGAAGGCATGCCCATTCACGCATGTCTTTTGTTGGCCACTCGACCACAGGGAGGACATGCGGACTCCACACAGAAAGTACTCCAGCTGAGAGTCAAACAGGAGAACCTCTTGCTGTGAGGCAACAATGCTACCGCTGTACCACCACGGATGATCTTTATCTGGAGTGCCTTCTGTGTGAAGTCTGCATGTCCTCCACATGGTCGAGTGGCCTATGAAAGACATGCGTGAATGGGCGTGCCTTCGCTGAAGGTTGGGCGTCAGGCTGGCAACTTGGCACCATAAAAATCGACAGCCAATCATTAGCGGACCGGAGTTCCGCTGTGGCGACCCCTAACCGGGAAAAGCTGAAAAGACAAACAAACATAGTAAGTATATCTGTTAAGAGGAAAATTCAAACTGCTAAAACATATTCCTAAAATTATTCATTTATGGGTGTTATCCAGTGACATAATGTGATAATAATCATAACTTGACCAGCAGTGAAAGCAGTGTTTACCCATGACTAGTGAGGTGTATCCATGGGGTTAAAACCAAAGTGGGTAAATTTTGTAAGGAGTGGGTAAATCTGGCCTCGTTGCTTTTCAGCTAGTGATGATCACAACTAGTTTGAGAAACATTTTTTTCTTTAAAAAATCCATTGTATACTACTGTTTGGTGGAGATGTGCTGCTGCACTGAAGCAGTTCATTGGAGACATCTGTCCAATGTACATTGAATGTACACATGCCCATGTCGGTATTCCCATATGCAGCACATTTGTTGTTTTTCTGCAGCTAATGCTGTGGCAATACAAGAATGTGCTTTTTTAAATTCATTTTTTTATTTTGATGTTGAATAATAAAACATAAAAAATTTATAAATATAAAATATGTAATAGCAAAAAAAAGGTGTCCGTTATTATAAAAATAACTTTAGACGATTTTATATCAGATCTTCAGAATCTATGAACTGTAGGTGATTTCAGAGGTTGAAGGCAACAATAATATATTTTTCACTTGTGTCATTTAGAAATTTCCGAACATCGTCTACAAAAATTTACATCTAGTGCAGTTGTAATCACCTCATCTTTAATGTCTGTATGGAGCATTTTGAGACTTGGTGAAAAAGAGATAAATTAGAATTGCAAAATAAATTGTCAAATCATAAAATCATTATTAAAGAGCTAAATACAGTGGTAGGCAGCAGTTTAAACTCTTGACTATCTTGTATCCACTGTAGTCAGAAAAGAATATACTGAAGCCTGTCTAGTTTTAAAGGGTATGTCTGTTCATTTGAGGAAGATCATTGTGCCACTTATATCTCATTGATCCAAGCCATTGAATATAATACTACATTTTGTAGCCTTTAAACAGTCTACCTCAAGCAGTCTGTACAATTACTCCTTACTAGAAAAATCATAAGGATGTATAATTTGAACTATTCTGGAAGGCTTTAAAAGTTGATATTACATTCTCTTGTACCTTACTTAAATCTCCTTGGTCTGTAATAAAATATCTGACTCATTCTTTTTTGAATGCACCTGCCTGCACCTTTAGATGCATTAAGATCGTGCTATGGAACTTAATACTAAAAATACATATCACTAAAAAAAAAAAAAACCCAGTAACAGATGAATTACACAGCACCTTCTAAGATTATGATTATGGAATAAGCTTCCCCTTACAGTTGAAAAACAATAGTCATTAACTTCGAAAATCAACATCATGGGTTATGGAAGCTGAGCTTCTTGAAAGTCATTAAGTCATATGCTTAACACTGGAGCTGTAATGGTGGCAATTAAGATATTTTTGTAGGAAACAGTACTATTCATATGTTCTTTTGCCAGATGATAGAGTATCACTTTTGCAAATTCATTTTCATATATAGCAAGTGTTTCATCATATCAGAGTTTGCTTTGTTGCAAATGCTATACTATAATGTGGTGTTGTACACCTTGGAGAAGTGGACATAGTAGGTGTCTTTCTTGTTTTCTAACAAACAATCTGATGTTGTCAATCTTCACTCAGTCCTTGACTCTTGGGTTTGGTTCCGTATCTCAGAACTGACTCAGGTGTTACTCCAACTCTTGCCTCCAAAAACTCTCAAGCTAAGCTTATACCCATAATGCTCCTCACAGAATTACTTCAGATCTCGTTTGCTGCTTTCCAGTGCCAGACGCGTTTATCTAAATAGCTCTCAAGCAAGCTATTTCTTTGCTAGTCCATAACATTTTTTCCCTTTTGTTCACTTTATTGGTGATTTCTTTCCTTGGTAATACCCAGCTCCTCTTCCTGCTATCGCTCTTTAACATGTCTGTGTTCATCTAATATTACCATTGTACATATTTCTTTCTCTTACCATTTAAGGTAACTCTTCATAGCCTCATTGGTACCTTCCCTCTCTCTTTACTCCCCTTCTTTCCTTTCTTCTTTACCATCAGGTAATCTTTTGTAACATTGTTCTTATGCCTTCCAACCTTAAAAGTCTGAACTTTATATAGGTTGCTTTTCTTCCTTGGTTATGTGTGCATGCATGTGGGCTTGGAAATGGCCGACAAATAAAAGGAAACTTCTGACTTCAAAAGATGCCAGAAGTACAAAGGTAAATTATCAAATTCTGGTAGGCACTCCTTATGTGTGTACTGTTTGGGCCTGGTGCGCCTTCAAGAAGACTGTGTCATCTGTCATGGCTTCAGTCACTAGGCCCTTACTGAGAGAAAAAATAAGTTTATCCTAAAGGATCTTATTAAAACTGCTTTCGATGAGCCATATCTGGTTCATCTGAGTCTAAAACGGATATTAGATCTATTTCTTCATCTTGCTCCTCTTCTTAGAATGTTTTGACGAAGAGCAATTCAGTGCCAACAGAATCTTTGGCACTATTTTCTATAGTGCATAACAAATCCCTGGATCCAAAAGTTCCTTTGGAACCATCTCGGAAAATGGATATGTCTTCAGTGCCATCCGTGTCTGCTTCTGCACCAACTGTTTGGGTGCTGTCCTATACTGTCACTCCTCCAATTACTTTGGAACCGAAACAATTTATGCTTAAAGAATTACCTCATACCAGGTACTCTCCTTCAGTGGATCCCTTCATAGACTGACCTCCTAGTCCCTTCTTGGACAAATACAGATCCCCGTTGGTCCCGTTCCACCAAGAGCCTCACAGAATCTGATATCTTGAGGCTGGTGAATCAGCTCTTGGTGGCAAGGAGATTGTCCTCTTCAACTGTTCCCAGCCACCCTAGCTTGGGAAGCTTACCCTTTTCAGCCCCAGTAACTATTCCTCTTCTGACCCCAACTGGACGTACATAATTTCTGGTTCCTACAGTCCCAGTTTCGACTGACTCAGTGCCAGTCAGAGTTTCTTCTCTGGCACCGAAAATGGCCTTGAGCTCTTCAGTTCTGTCAGAACCGGAGACCTCCCAGGCTCACAACTTCGTTGCCAGTTCCAGGGGGCATGGATCTACTCTGGGGTTGTTGGAGTTGTCCATGCCTCTCGGGGCATCAGCACACGTTAGCTCGATGCCAGCTTCGGAGGAGGCTTGGGTGCAGTGTAGGATCTCAGTTCCAAAGCAGTCTATTTCAGTTCTGGGCTCCCACTCATCTACTGGGGGGCCAGCCTTCCAAGCTATGGAGAAGGCATTGTCCACTGTGGGCACGCAGTTAACACCACTCTACAACCTTGCCCTTCCCCTTGCCCAGAGCTTCCTCCAGCCTCTACCCTGGAACAGCAGGCACTGAAGCCTCAGGGTCCAACTGTTGTGGTCATCTCCTCTTCAGATGCCACTCTGACCCATCCCTCCAAAGAGGTACCCCTGAAGAGAAAGTGCAAAAGGAAGCAGTTAGACTCCCCTTAAGAGTCTTTCACTGAAGACATCAATTTTGATGAAGGGGAAGGTTCCCCAAGGTCACCCCCAGAAGATGTCTTCTTCTGTGACTTTCTTGAAATCCTGAAACAGAGGAGTGGCTTGACTTCCCTTCAATCTCATCTGAGGAATTGGTATACCTAGAGGCTTTCCACACCTGACCCTCTACCTCCTGGATCTCTCCACCTGCTTATGATCTGATACCTGACTCTATCAAACCAATCCTGAAGAGACCAGATTGTATTTTGTTAGCTCCCGAAGATCAGCAGCATTGGGAGAAAGGAATACCAGTTGATGCCATGGTGGTAGTGGCAGCCACAAAAAAGGAACTTGCAGATGATAGTCCTACTATTCATCCTTCTAATAAAGGATGATGGATAGATTTAGGAAGCGTGTATACTCTTCATTGACTTTCACACTAAGGTCCTTGAATTTCATGGCACATTTCATTAGACTTAAACCAGATCTGATAAAAAGAACTTTCAGATACTCTGACAGGAGCAGTAGCTGAAGGAGTTAGAGAAAAGGTGACTTCTCAGCTAGCAACCTTTGACTCTGTTTATAATTCAACCATGAGGTTCATTGCACATGCAACCAAAGGGACAACAAGGGCAGTGGGTACAGACGTAGCTATTAGGAGACACACCTGGATGCGCTTATGTGAGTTTGTGGCGCTATTTAAGTCTTCTTTCATCAATGCTCCGTTTGACGGAACATCCCATTTTTGGCCCTAAAGTTATATACCCTGGCTAGATGTGAGAAGAATGGCAAGACCCTTTCTGCCATGGGCATACACTTCTCCACTCCTCAATGCCCCTACTCCAGGAACCAAAGAAGTGGAAAGCTATGGTTCAAAAATTCCCAAGGGCCTTTCCAAGACTCATGCGGCAACGACTTCTCCCGGGGCAGAGGAGGAAGTCAAAATGGAAGACGCCATGCTCAAGGCAGAGGTGGCCCATGCAATCAGGTTTCCAGGGATCCTTTCCCTGGTAACTCTTATCAGCGCTCCTGAAAGGAGGCCCAATTGCCATCCTCTGGAGGCAGTCAGGGGACGATTATCTTTGCACCTTCCCACCTGGTTCAAGATAACAACAGATAACTGGGTGCAGAGGATCATCACCAGAGGTTACCGTATACCCTTCTCAAAAAAAAAAAAAAAAGAAAAAACAATTGAAGAGAATTCCAGATGTTCCACCCAGTCAGAGGGATGCAGCAGTCTTGGAAGTTCAAAAACTGGTCAACAAAAGAGTCATGCAAGCAGTCCCATCAGACCGGATAGGATCCAGAGTTTACTCAAGATTCTTTTTAGTGCTAGAGAAAACAGGGGGCTGGAGACCGATTCTGGATCTCAGCCAATTGAATAAATCAGATCAACAAACCAAATTCGGGATGGTCATGGTTCAGTCTATACTTATTTATTTATTGGCATTTGTTTAGCAGGAAAGTCCACTAGGCCAAAAAAGCCCATTTTCAGTGGAGGCATGGGGAAAAAAGCTCCAAGGTAACAGTAACACTTAAAGTTTCAAGACGTTTCCATAAAAATTTCCAAAAAAGCTCGAGAATTACAAAACTGAAATTGGTAGAAAATGTACCTAAAAATTGTAGGAAATTGTTAGAGCTGATATAACTTTATGCTAACAGCAAAGTTAAGCATGTTCATAATACAGACAATAACATGACACAAAACTATGCAAAACAAAATAGTGCAAAAATTATATAGTTATGAGCACCTCAGAACGCAAGTAAATCCAGGCATTATATAGAATAAAAAAGCATGTGTATATATATATATATATATATATATATATATATATATATATATATATATATATATATATATATATATATGTGGAGAGAGAGAGAGAGAGAGAGGAAGAAAGGGATAAAAGGCATACTTTGTACTACATAGGGGAGATGGGGAGGGAAAACTAGATAGGATGGAAAGTAAAAAGAAGAAGATTAGAGAGAAAGAAGTAGAAGGAAAGTGGATGGAGGGAAGGAAGCAGGAGAAAGTGGTTAGTAAGTAAGAGAAATGCCAGAGGAAAGTTTTAAGTAGTTAAAAGTTCATTAGGAATTATCAAGAAAACAAAAAGTTCCATTTTTGGAAAAAGACAATTGTATGTGCTCAGTAGATTTTCAGGATGCGTATTACCATATAAAAATGGACAAGCGATCCAGAAAATTCCTGCATTTCGGGCTGGGAACGAGTCATTACCAGTTCAGAGCCCTGCCGTTTGGTCTCACCACAGCCCCAGGGTGTTCAGAAAATGCATGGCAGTGGTAGCAGCTCACTTCAGACTGCAAGGATTCCATGTGTTTCCATATTTAGATGACTGGTGTCCCTCCGCTTCCACCAGCATCTACTTTTAAAGACAAGAGACTGCGTTCTTCAAACGTGTTCCACGTTAGGAATCACTGTAAACTATGAAAAGCTACACATAGACCCAACTCAGCCATTGGAAACTTCAAAGAATCAGATCACAACTGAATCAGATTATTCACAGTAAAAAGGTGACTGCACGTCTGTTACTTTAAATGCTAGGATCAGTGTCAGCTTTCATTACTCTAGTTCCTCTGGCCTGATTTCACATACAGATTCTTCAATGGCTCTTGGTCAATGGTCAGTGGTATTTACTGAATCAGCCAATGTCCCATCCGATATTAATCACCAACTTGTGCAAGAGAGACCTAAGTTGGTGGCTTCACTCTAACAAAATGTTGTCAGGCGGACCCTTTGTTCCTCTTCCACCTCAAGCCATCGTGACCATGGACACATCCCAGATGGGGTGAGGGGGCATTATCTGGGAAAGGCAGTCCAAGGCTCATGATCCCAATGAGAGTCCAATTTGCCCATTAATGTTCTAGAGATTAGGGCAGCGCTCTTAGAGTAGCAGGCATTCCAAGATATCCTCCCCTCAGGGGCAATTGTGATTCAAACAGACAACATGTCAGTAGTCTAGTACAGCAACAAGCAAGGGGGAACAAGGTCTTACCTTCTTTGTCGAGAAGTACTCAGAGTATGGAAATGGGTGATTCGTCTGACTGCTTTTTAGGTGCAATGCATATTCCGGGAAGTTCCAACATGATTGCAGACAGATTGAGCAGAACCATCTTAATGCCTCACGAGTGGTCTCTCAATCCAGTAATGGCGGAAAAGATATTTCACCTCTGGGGCAGGCCCTGCTGTGATCTGTTTGCACCCCCCCCTGAACAAGTGCAGCAGCTACTTTGACCTATTCCCCCACTGGGGGAGTCACCAAGGGATGCTCTTCTCCATGATTGTTCCCCCCTGGTCTATTGCATGCCTTTCCCCCATTTCCTCTCATATCTCATTTTCTAAAGAAAGCCTACAGGTCTAAGAACAAAATAATTCTCATTGCCCCATTCTGACCTCATCAGGTCTGGTTTATCTGTCTTTGGCCTCACCTAATTTGGAAGCTTTGGACACTGGACCCAGATCCAGACCTTTTGTCCCATCCAGATGGACTAATTCATCCAAATCTGCCCAGTCTCAAGCTGACTGTGTGGCTTCTCCAGTTCCAGTGATTGCCAGGAATTCGACTCTTGCTTCCCCAGTTCAAAGAATTGTTCTAGTCTCCCACAAACCTTTGACTAGAAAGTTATACTTCAGTAAGTGGAAAAAGTTTTCAAATTGGGCTTTGCAGATGAATCTTGATCCTTTTTCAGCACCAGTCGATAAGATCTTGGAGTTCTTAACATTACTTTTTGAAGCAGGAGCTTCTGCCTCAACCATACAAGTGCATCTAGCTGCTGTTTCAGATTTTCAGATTTTCATAATGGTTTGAATGACTCAACATTAATGTCCTATAAACTCTGCAAAGCCTTTCTCAAAGGAACTTTGATGCTCAGACCGCCATATAAAGATCCCTCTGCTCCTTGGGACTTGAATCTCTTACCTCAGTCAGTAATTAGTCTCCCTTTTGAACCTGCAGTGACTTGCGATCTGAAGTTTTTATCTTGAAAAACTGTATTACTGACAGCTATTACTTCCGCAAGAAGAATTTCTGAGATTCAGGCATTATCTTGCAAATCTCTATACCTTATTTTTCACAAAGACAGGATTGCTTTAAGAAAAAAAATGCCTCTTTTCTACCTAAGGTAGTGTCAGAAGACAATGTCAATCAGACTATTCAACTCCCAGTCTTCTACCCCAATTTTTCTAACAAGGGTGAATATTATCTTCATTTACGAGATGTTCATAGACAATTGTGTTTTTACCTTCACAGAACAAAGGAAATCAGAAAATCAGACCAGTTGTTTATTTCCTTTTCTTCTGCTTACATGGGAAAGTCTGTTTCTAAAGTTACTTAATCAAAGTGGCTTAAAGACTGTATAACTTTCATTTGTTGTTGCTCAGGAATATTCTTCCATGAGACCTTATAGCTTTGTTTATATGCTTGTTGTTTGTTTGCTTGTTATTTCCCTGGAATGCTAATTCCACCTAATACGCGGCTTCTCAGTGCTTCTGTGGCTCACTAGTGATATCTGCATTGCTTACTGTACTTATTTCCTTGTTTCACTTGAAAGTAAGTTACTGTTTGTCATTTTTGCATTTAAGTTACCTGTAACACATTGCACTTAAGTTACCTGGCACTTGCTCACTAAAGCAATTATATAAGTCAGCACTAAAAATTAAAAGCACTACACCCTCACTCCCCACTGGCCCTGGTTTTCAATTATTAAGGAATTCCCAATATTATTCTAGCATGTCCAAAGGTCAGTTGTCAATCTCCTCTCCGGTCCAGCTGGTGAATCTGGGAATCTTGAGGCAATGTTACAACTGCCTCATGTACACAGACAACCCTCTCCTCCTCCCAACAAATTCCAACACATGTGAGAGATGCAACCATATAGCCAAACTGGAGGCTAAGCTCTCTCAACTCAGTACTGGCATAACCAGTCAGGAGGAGAAGGAAACCATACTCACTACAATTCCAGTCTCACATAGACCTACCACGACAGCAAACCAAACACATAATCACACAAAAACATACTCGGAGGCTCTAAATAAAGATCTGCTGAAGCAGCAGAGACCTCCAAAGCAGACACCCAAGCAGCCGCTACCCCAAAACAAAACACGTGCAACACATATCTCACAAAGCCAGTGTGCCAAACAGTCACAGCCCTTAAGACTAAACAACACACCTGATACACTTGTAATAGGTGACTCTATCGTCAGGCACACTGACGTCCCGCTCACCAGGCTGAACAAGGAGAGGGTCACGGTGAGCAGCCTGTCGGGTGCTAGGATCCGCCACATAACACAAGCACTCAGGTCACTCCAAGGCAAGTACAAATATGACTCAGTCATTGTCCATGCTGGTGTGAATGACCTGAGACGCACCTCCCAGGACTACATGAAAAGAGACATAAAGGAGCTCTCTGAGCATGTAGCCCAGGCCGGTATGACCCTGACCTTGAGCAGCATCTTACCCTCACCAAGAATGATGCCACAATATGAAGACAAGATGATCAATTTCAACAATTGGCTTAAGTACTGGTGTCATTCAAAGGGGATCCAATGTCTGTCAGCTTGGGATGATATGCTCGACAAGCCACGATGCTTCGCTAGGGACGGCTTGCACCTGTCACCCCTGGGCTTTCGGATATTGGCAAAGGCTCTTGCTACCCCCATAGTGCCTTTTTAGGCAAGGCTCAAAAGACAAACCCACCTCCATAGGTATCACAAGGGATAAGAAACTAAGAGTAATGCTACTCAACGCCAGAAGTCTAAACCTCAAGATGCACGCACTCGAAACTCTCCTTAGCATGGAGAACATCGATATCTGTGCAGTAACAGAAACCTGGTTCAGGGCTCCCGAGAGCACCCCAGCACTACCAGGTTATACCTCATACCATGCTTTTCGCCCCAAAACTTGGACCGAACCACAAAAGGAGGGGAGTATCGATATTCATCAAAGATACCCACACCTCCAGGTTGGTGGCAAAGCACGAAGCATCAGAGACTATCCATGTGCAACTAACAGTGGGTAAAACTGCCTTCCAGTTTATAGCCTGCTACAGACCACCCTCCCAAACCCAGGAACCCCACTCGGCCTTCCTGAGAACACTGGAAAATATGAAGGTCTCTCCAAACACCATTATATTGGGCGACTTCAACTACCCAAACATAGACTGGGAGCATTACTCTAGCTCCAACACCCTAGCCCAAAGGTTCCTAGAATTTATAAACTCAAATGCTATGGAACAACTTGTTACCACTCCCACAAGAGGGGAAAACATACTGGACCTGATCATCACCAACATGGGGACTCTATGCTCCAGACCAGAAGTGTATCCCTCACTGGTAAGATCAGACCATAAACTAATCTCACTGGATATTCACATCCCGACCCCACCCCTGCCCAGAAAACCACAGTGAAAAACTTCTCTAAAGCAAATTTTACACTCCTCAAAACTGAGGTGGAATCCTTCAAAGCCCCCGGGCCTGTGGAAAATGCAGCCCAGACCGCAGAATCCTTTATAAACGCATTCTATGAACACCTTCAGGAATGCATGGATCATGCGATCCCAAATAAAACCAAGACCCAATCCTCCAAAGGCAGACGTCCTGTCTGGTGGACCCCAGCCATAAACAAACTATACAATAGAAGGAGGAAGCTACTAAATGATAAAGCAAAATCCCAAAAAGGGAAGGCATCACTGATCATTATTAGCAAAAAACTACGGGCACACATAAAATTGTCTAAGGCCAGCTTGGAGAGAAAAATTGCACAGGACACTAAGGATAATCACAAGGCTTTCTTTAGTTATGTTAGGAACCTGGGTGGTAATTCCCAGATATGCTCAGAATTAGTCCAAAATGACAAAAAATACACCGAACCAAAGTAGACATTGCCAACATCCTAGCTGACAGGTTCAGCGCAAACTTCTCCCCCCCCCTCCCCACCAAAAGGGCAAATATCTATCCCAGCAGAGTGCTGCCCCTGACATCTCAGATGCTCAGGTAAGAGCCGCCCTCTCCAAAGCAAAAAACACAGCATCAATGGGACCAGATGGTGTCCCGGGCTGCGTCCTACATAAACTCAAAGAAGAGCTAAACCCAAACATAAAACTACTGTTCAATCTCAGCCTTACTACAGGATATGTGCCCAAAGAGTGGCGTACAGCAACAGTGGTCCCTCTCCATAAAGGTGGTGCCTCAACGGATCCTGGAAACTATCGCCCCATAAGCCTGACTAGCTTGGTCTGCAAAGCTATGGAAAGGATCATCATGGACCTCATAAATAAAGATATTGGGGACCTACAAACACTGGATCCTACCCAGTTCGGCTTTGTTAAGGGCAGATCCTGCCTCTTAAACCTGGTTGATTTCTTTGAAACAGTCACCAAGGCCATTGACGAGGGAAGGTGGTCCACACAGCCTACCTGGACCTCGCAAAAGCCTTCGATACAATACCCCACTCGGGCATTATAGATAAGCTCACCAGCTTAAATATAAACCCCTATGTCACTAGATGGATTGCAAACTGGCTCAAGGACAGAACCCACATGGTTAGAATTGCTGGAGCCATGTCAGACTCCAAACCAGTTACAAGTGGTGTCCCACAAGGCTCAGTTCTGGGACCTCTCTTGTTCGGTATATATTTCTCGGAGGTACAGGCCAACACGGAAGGACTGTGGCTGACCAAGTTCGCAGATGACTGCAAACTGGGTGCCATAATCGACTCTCCAGCCGACACAAGCATCCTCCAAAAGGGCCTCATAGAAACAGACAACTGGTGCCAGAGCCATGGCCTCAAGCTAAATGCCAAAAGTGTATAGTCATCCCTTTGGCAAAAACAAAGTGCCCACAAATTACCACATAGGTGGAAATCCATTAAGTACAGAAGAAGTAATTAGGGACCTGGGGACCCAAGTTGATAGCAATCTCTCATTTGACAACCATGTGGCCAAAGTGGTTAGAAAAACATTTTATATAGCCCACCTAATCATGAAGGGATTCACATCTAGATCAGGGAGGTCATCGTGCCTCTTTACTCATCCCTCATCAGGCCCATAATTGAGTACAATGCCCCTTTGGGATGTACCTTACCAGACACCTGCAGCAACTGGAAAGACCCCAAAAGTACCTCACCAAGAGGATCAAAGGGCTCAAACAGATGCCATATGCTGCCCGGTTAAAGAAACTCCAGCTCTACTCAGTGGCATACCGCCTGTTCAGAGGAGATCTGTGCCTGACGATAAAGCCATGTCCAACCCGGAATTAATGGACATGCTGCACCTCAGAAAATCCAAATCCCATCGAGCTACGCCGAGAGACTTGAACCTCAGCACTGAAATAAATAGGACATGCTGGAGGGACAGATTCATAACCCAGAGGCTCCCTTCACTCTGGAATAAAATCCCAGTCCAGGTTAGGCAGAGTCCCTCATTGACTCTCTTCAAGAGGAATCTTGATGAGTGGATGGGAGATCGTAGGTTTACCCCGGGTATCACTTCTGTGTCACTGTTAGATAGAGGCACAGTATACTAACCTCGAAAAAGGGCATAGCAAAATAAATTTAAAATGGGTGGCGAAAGCCAAACACATTCTGGCTAGGCTTATAAATGCCCTAGGGCAGATAGCCTAGTATGAACCTATGAACCTATGAACCTCCCTGGAGTTAGGTAGAAGAAGGTGCAATTACCTGGACCTGTCAAAGCAAATTCAACTAGAGCAGTAGCCACTTCTGCAGTTTTTCATTCCAGAGCTTCAGTTGATGACATTTGTGCAGCGGCTACCTGGGCTTCCCCTCATATCTTTATTACAAGCTAGATCTGGTCTCTAGGGGAACAAGCATCATTTGATTCGATGGTACTCAGGAATATTCTTCCGTGAGACCTCCCTGGATTTAGGTAGCTGGGGACTCTGTCCCAAGAGTCAAGAATTGAGTGAAGATTGACAACATCAGATAAGGAAGTTATGTCTTACCATAACATTCCATCTGTGTTGTCGATCTTTACTCATTCTTGACATCCCCACCCTCCTTCCCCCTGCCCTTCGGTTTCTTGGTAGAATGGATCTTTTTTGAAAAAATGATTCCTTCCTGTTAGGAATACAGATATGGTCTCTAGTCTGTTATTTCCAGTCTGTCACGTTTTTATGGAAACTCGATCCGAGTTAATTTTGTGAGGAGCATTATGGGTATAACTTTAGCTTGAGAGTTTTTGGAGGGCACGAGCTGGAGTAGCGGCCGAGTTGGTTCCGAGATACGGAACCAAATGCAAGAGTCAAGGACTGAGTGAAGATTGACAACATCAGATTGTTTGTTAGAAAACAAGAAAGACATCTTTGTCCACTTCTCCAAGGTGTACAACACCACATTATAGTATACCTGGACTTCCCCTCATACCTTTATTACTTATTGCAAGCTAGGTCTGGTCTCTAGGGGACGAGCGTCATTTGGTTCGATGTTGCTCAGGAATATTCTTCTGTGAGACCTCCCTGGATTTAGATTGCTGAGGACTCTGTCCCAAGAGTCAAGGATGATTGAAGATTGACAACACAGATGGAGCGTTATGGTAAGACATAACTTCTTTTTTCACTTGTATAATATAGACATATAGAGACTAGGGTGGGAAGATATAGCTTTTTATTGGGCATTGGTAGAGTGTAGGGGCCCGGAAAGAAGTATTTGCATTATGATGTTTTTGGGACTTTGTACTTTGATATGTTGAGCTGACGGTTTTATTTTGTGTATATATTTGGCTTACTGTGTTAGTTCATGTGAGTGTCTTTTCTCCAGATCCAGTGTTTTCTCTTCCATCTGTCCTCATCTGATGAGTCATTAGATCCAAACAGATCCAATGCTGGTAGCATTTAGACATTTGGATTCAAGGCTGAGGCTCTTTCCCCACCCATACTTCCACTCTATCAGATCTCATTTTCTGCTTGAATACTTCAGATGTGGTCCTAGGCTCAGTGCTTGTTTTTCTGTTTATTTGACATTGGTCTTTGTCCTTTCTAGTTAGCTTTTATCCCAGTCTGTTCTGAGCTTAGTTCACCTTCTCCTTTTTGTAGATTTTTGTCTATTTTACCTGTTCACACCTTTAACTCCCCCTAAAAAATTTCTGTTCTCTGTATTCTTCTTGGTGTCAGCTTATTGTTGGGGATTTGTTTCTGGTATTGCTAGTATAGTATAGTTTTTTTTTGCCCTTGTGCTTAATGTTTGCATAACTTTTTCTTACTACTTTGTGGATTTCCTCCTTTCACCTGACATGTTTGACAAGGCCTTGGGTTTTAAGAAATGTACTGCTTGTAGTCACAAGATTCCACCTCAGGACCCACATTCACATTACGACTATTGCTTGAGGGCTTCCCAAATGGACAAAGATTGTTCTTGCTCAGCATTCAGGACTAGGGCTTTTTTGGACAGTAAGTCCAAACTTTTGTTTAAGGGTTTTTTCGCAGCCACATTGAGGAAATTGACCTCTTTCCAGTCCAGCTCCCCCACTAGCAAGAAATCATAGGAGAAAGTTGAGGAAGACAAGTTTAAGAATAAGTATACAGAAAAGGACAAGGAGTCATCCAAGGAAAGATCTTCTGATAGGCCCCTTGAGAAAGAAGCTCAGAAGAGATCCCCCAACCCTTTGGGGCCCATGAGTGCAGCACCAAAAATTTCAAAATCTTCAGATCCGACTTCTTTATTGAAATCTAAAGAATTTGGTAACCTATTCCTCCTGTTGTGGAAGCAAGGTTCTTAAGTAGAAAAGTTTTCAGAAATACATGGAAGAGATGTTCTATTTCGTCTTCCATGATTATGAATCCTTTTTCAGACCCACTCCCGTCTGCTTTAAATGGATGGAAGAGACAAAATTGGATATGAAAGGGAAGGATAATTCAAAAAAAGAGAAAGATATTTGTTTTTGCAGGGGCAAGAGACTTGGTTCCCCCACACCCTTTTATTTATTTGCCATCTTATATGGTCATGCAACAGTTGAGAAACTTAAAATCCCCACTGCCATGTACCAGTAGCAATGCAGTACAAGTCAAAGTGGTTTTGAAAGATCTCGATCAAAAGAAAAACTAATGTTATGATTCATGTTGTCTTCTTCCATCCTCCTCAATTTGTTCTCCCTCCATCCCCCTGTCAGATTATTCACTGTTCTTGGGCTCTCAACTGACTGCAGTGGACCTTCCCGGAGCCTTGTCTTACAGTCAGTGACTGTGTATTTTTCTCTATGCTTATAGCGATATGTTTTATTGTTAGGCAATCTTTCTGTGTTAGTCAGGCAAACTCAGTCCAAGATACTGTATTGACGAAGGAGAATTATGGGTAAGGGAGAGGAGCTTGAGCCCTGGATCCAAATGTCTAAAAGCTGCTGTCGTTGGATCTGTATGTATCTGATGACTCATCAGTTGAGAAGGACGGTAGAAGGCATGGATCTAGCATTATGGTAAGTACATACATTTTCTTCTCTGTTGGTCATGTTTTTCTTCAAAACCAGTTTGATTTGCATTGAATAAGTTGGTGGTACACTGCAATGGGGATTTTAACTTTCCCCACTGTTGTGTGACCACAGAATTGGCATATAAGTAAAGAGGTGTGGGAGAACCAAGTCTCTTGCCATCCTGCAAAAACAAATATTTTTCTGTCTGAATTATGCTTCCTAATTTAAAAAAGGGTACTCAGTGACATGTTAACTCATTCTATAGGTAAACCATTTTGCATCTGAATTAAGATGTAATGTATCAAGACCCCCTTTTTTGCACTAGAAAGTCTAAGCTGCGAGTGCTAGCAATCTGTTTAGACAAAGAATTAACCCAGCTGTAGGGCCATTTTTAGATTTGTATAATGTATACTGCACCATCCACATGTGTCAGTTAAGTAGTATAAGGCACACTTTCATTGCAAAATAGTAACTATGTTGATCAGAAAGTCAGCATATTTTTATTATAAATTTATGCCACAAGCCTTTATACTTATGTTTATTAAAACCATTAATTTACTAGGATAAAGACAGTTTCCTGAGTTAATGTGAAAGCTCATGCTCATGCTCATTTACTTTTAATTCCTTTTTCACTTACAGGCCACATATTTAAATACCACCATGCAATTCAGAAGACTGCATTGCTCTGATCAATGTTGCATGAAGCAGTTGTGCTCAGTGTGATCCAGATCTCTCATTTGGAGATGGGAAAGGATAGTGCCATTCAATAGGATGGCACAGGCAAACAGCACCTCCCTCTTCTCACTGGCAAAGGTTACATGCAAATATGGCAGTCTGGGGACATAGCTAATGCTAACTAGCAATGTGCTGTTCCCCAGAAGTCTTCTGTGAGATTAGAATAGCACAGTAGAGTATCAAAGGATATCTGGGCCATGCAATTAGAGGATTGAGTGCTTTTGATGACATGCATCCATTAACCCCTATGGCAGGAACAGGGACAGCAGTGCTGCAGTGAGTAAATACTGCAAAGACATCTCTGTGTGTGTGTGTGTGTGTGTATGTGTGTGTGTGTGTGTGTGTGTGTGTGTGTGTGTGTGTGTGTGTGTGTGTGTGTGTGTGTGTGTGTCTCTGTGTGTGTGTGTGTGTGTGTGTGTGTGTGTGTGTGTGTGTGTGTGTGTGTGTGTGTGTGTGTGTGTGTGTGCACATGCGTGCATGTGTGTGTGTGTGTGCGTGCGTGCATGTAGGTAGGTGCCTGTGCAACTGTGTTGCATGGGTTGATGGGGGAACACTAGCTCAATTACCTCTAACTGCAGTAGTGTTTGATTCAGGGACATGATAACAAACTACTAATGTGATGCTGCTTAGTGCAGCTTTAGGTGTATGTTTGAATCACAGAATATTGTCACTGGACTATTGGGCATAGTAACATTGACTCGATATCCATGACAGTATTATGCGTCAGAATCTAGGCCTATTTTTTAAAAGCAGTAATGGATACTGGAGTTCCATTATGGTGAAATAATTAACTAGAATATGTGTCTGTCTGCATCTGCTTAGCAGTATGTTTTGCATCTGACTACTTCATTCTAATTGCAGGTTTTGTCATGTTGTATTGATTAGGTGTACTACATTTTAGGTTGAGTGCTCTTCCTACATATCAAATGCAAAACTGTCATGCAAGAAATAGACTTCCAAATGATGAAAATGAAGAATGGTAGACAAATATAATGTTGCAGTAGTTTGTTAGAACCATGTAGCCCATTCTTCTGTTTTTTATACTGAGTTTTAAAATACATTAAACATACTTTAAAAGGTATGTTTTATGAAAAAGGTAAAATTACATATTTGCTCAGTGCAATATTTTTCTGTTATGTAAAAGTATGCAACTTTGACAATCTTCAATCTTAACAACCATCTGTAGAGCAAGTCTCATTTTTCAAGTATCTTGGTCTCTAGTTAGATGCCTTACTCACCATCCACCTGCATCTTGAAAATACACACTATGTTTTTGGACATCTCCTTTTTTCTCACCCTCCACCATATCTGCAACAGGAAAAAAAAGCCTACTCTTTGAAATCAAATTCAACATCTTTCTTACATCAGCAGCTTTCTACTGAAAACTCCCCAACTCTTCAAACACTAGAAAACAAAATAATGTAGATTTATTACATACTATCCCAGAAATAATCACTATAGCACAAAGAAAGGCAAACTGGTTCTTTGTTAACTAAAGAGCTGACCTGCTCCTAGACTTGTGAATTTTCGAACTCCTTAGTGAACATACTCTCCCTCCTTTAACCTCAAACGTTTTAAGATGTATTCCCTCTCCCCAAACACAAATACATCCTAAGAAAGTTGAATCACTCAGGCCCTAAAACACAAATCCCACACTGTAAACTACATATCTTTGACCATGTATTCTTAGTTCTCGCACCCTAACCGAGTCCCTCGCTTGGAAATTAAGGATTTATTCTCTTAATCCAAGTTCCATTCTCTACTAAAATCACATTCACTTATTCTGGCAGAAGGTACCTGTTACCCCTTATGTCACATCACTTAGGTTTACTTTAACCCCCCCCCCCAAATCCTCCACTGAGATCCTTTGCTCCTTTTCATATCTCTATTTTATTTTACTTTAAATTCTCTAATATTTTGAAACTTCTAAACATATTGTAAGTTGAGACATTGAATTTATTATGTATCCAAATCATAACTCTACCACTATACTGTTTTATTGTAATTTTTGTGTTATTGTATTCTTGTCTATTTTGTATGTCTGGTCAATTTTGATGCCTGGCTGAGACTGAAATTGGTCAGAATTGACCAGTGCTCTACCCTGGAAAACAAATTCAAATAAATGAATGAATGTATTTGACAGTTGAGATATATGGTTACTGTGATGATTATTTACATCAAATGGCTGTTTCTATTGCAGAAGGTACACTGGTGAAAGTGAAATGGTATGAGGCTGTCCTGTATTGTGCATTGAATCTGTGTACCAGCAATAAACTCTCGCACTCGCAGTCAGTACAGCTGCTTAATGAAATTCTTCTGCATCCATTCACATCTGAAGAAACAGAAATGACACCATCAAAGTTTGTTCCAGAGAGTTTTGTGAACAAATCCTTCTGTGCCACAATGTCCGTTGAGGAGTAAGACACTAATTTTTCTTAGTAGAATATATACTTCTTGTGATGGCAAATATATAATTGAATTACTATAAATATTCATATGTTACCTTTTTCAGGCTGTTGGCTTGCTAGTGTTTTTAGAGGATTTCGTGTAAATCTGTCAGTTGGCAGCATAAGAGTCATGTGGATTCTCTGATGTCTGACTATGGGCTTGGCAAGAGGTTCAGCTTGATGTACATGTTGGTTTAGTTATATGCCGGCTTCCAAAGTTAGTGAGCAAACAGTACGACTAGCTTTGAAACAAACTACTGCTGTTCTTCCACTGTAGAAGAGATTCTAATGTGCTCACTATGGGTTACATGATGGGGAGAAGAGAAAAGAATTAGCAGTGCATTTATTAGAAATGTATTTATTGATTCATTTGACATCCAGATGCATATGTTGAATCTAGGTGAGACTTTTCAAATCAATATTGGGCAATCAAGAACAGAAGAAAAATATAATGACTAATGTTATAGATTTCAATACAAAAGTTTTCTGTATTGAACTCTCGTGTAACAAAACAGTGTTAAAATGTGGTGACAAGGTAAATAGAAGGTTAGTGAAAACACATTATGGAAGTAAAAAGGGGCATACTTGTCTGAAAGATAATATAACTACTTGGAACAAGAGAGTGCAAACCAAATGAAACCAAACAAATAACGAAAATCTGGAACCCGTAGTCAAGGCAGTCAAGAAACAAGCAGATTAGCGTACCACAGTTTATTCAATGCTTTCGTCAAGAGACTTCATCAGAATACAAAATCGTTTCATGAGAACAATGCTTAAATAACCACACCAATCAAATAATTCATTAACAATAATCACTTGATTAAAACTGCTTTCTTTAAAGGGGTAAAACCTAAACATATGTAACAAAAATAATTTAATAAAAGCATGAAATAGTCAAATCACTTAATCAAAATAAGAAGTAAAATCCATGTTTTTATTTATATTTAGTTTTCTATCTTTTAAGAAACATTTGATGTTAATAGCCTTATTTAGGCCAGGTTTCTTATCAGAATGAAGTTTGATCTGCCAGATAGTCTCTCTTTGTTCGAGATAATTTTTAAAATCTCCATCCCTAAGATCTTTTTGGCCAACTTCTAAAATAGAAAAGAAAAAAATTTCTTAAAGTTCCCACAATCAATAGAATGTCTGTATAAAGCATTCCTAGAGTCCTTAGTCTTGATAATATATAAATGTTCCCCCATACGTTCTCATAAAGTGCGAGTGGTCATACCGATGTAAAACGCCGAACAACCACTGCACAAACTGATGTACACCACCCCTCTAGTTAAACAATTAACAAAACCAGGAACTTCAAATGTCATGTTCAAATGTTCTAGCATAACATAAGGCCCTTCAAAAACATATCTATACATATAAAAGTAACCATCCCAAACACATTAAGAAAAACATACCAAAGGGACAATATATCAGAGCTTGTCGTATGACTACGAACTATAGTGACTTATAAAAGAATTTGAACTTATTTCAACAACGTTTGTCAAAAGGGGATACGACAAAGTCTATTTGGACAGTTTATGTTCTGACATTCTTAGTAAACGTGAGTTGTTTTATCCAGCATTATTGAGGGCACCACTAACTAAAATTGGGGGAACTAGTGATAAAAATAGTTTTAACAATGTTTTTTTGGTGCTGTATGTTCACTTGACATGACTGTTGACAGTTCTGGTATCAAAAATCTTTTGGAAAAAAATTGGTGCATTTTAAAAGGTAATTTAGATTTATTTAAGATACTTGGGGACCGACCTAAATTTGTTTTTAGGAATCAATTGATTTTAAAAGATTATTAGAAAATGTTCCTTCAGGTAATAAAGTCAAAAGATACGTAACACATAAAAAGGGTATGTTCAGGTGTGAACAGTGTAACTTTTGTAGATATGTTTTTGAAGGGCCTTATGTTATGCTAGAACATTTGAACATGACATTTAAAGTTCCTGGTTTTGTTAATTGTTTAACTAGAGGGGTGGTGTACATCAGTTTGTGCAGTGGTTGTTCGGCGTTTTACATCGGTATGACCACTCGCACTTTAAGAGAACTTATGAGGGAACATTTATATAGTATCAAGACTAAGGACTCTAGGAATGCTTTATACAGACATTCTGTTGATTGTGGGAACTTTAAGAAATTGTTCTTTTCTATTTTAGAAGTTGGCCAAAAAGATCTTAGGGGTGGAGATTTTAAAAATTATCTCGAACAAAGAGAGACTATCTGGCAGATCAAACTTCATTCTGATAAGAAACCTGGCCTAAATGAGGCTATTAACATCAAATGTTTCTTAAAAGATAGAAAACTAAATATAAATAAAAACATGGATTTTACTTCTTATTTTGATTAAGTGATTTGACTATTTCATGCTTTTATTAAACTATTTTTGTTACATATGTTTAGGTTTTACCCCTTTAAAGAAAGCGGTTTTAATCAAGTGATTATTGTTAATGAATTATTTGATTGGTGTGGTTATGTAAGCATTGTTCTCATGAAAGGATTTTGTATTCTGATGAAGTCTCTTGATGAAGGTGTTGAATAGTGTGGTACGCTAATCTGCTTGTTTCTTGACTGCCTTGACTACTGGTTCCAGATTTTCGTTTTATATATATATATATATATATATATATATATATATATATATATATATATATATATAAAACTGCCTAATGCTAAATGTACATTGCTGTGTTGTTAAGACAGTTTAATTGCTTTATTTATTTATTTATTTATTTATTTATTTATTTATTTTGAGGGGGGGGTTCTCCCTGCAGCTGACCATCCACTGCCACTGGTGCCTGTCCTTGGCCACCTCCTGAACTCGCTCTGACCCGCGCTTGGTGAAGTTAAGACGATTGAGGCATCCTGGTGCTGTGCCATATTGTTGTTAAGGGTTTTCCACTTTTTATGCGTAACTCCCTCCTTCCCCTTGTGCACACATGTACTTCTATACAGGCAGCTGTGCAACAGGGACGTGCACCATATCAACCTGCCTCTGCTGTGACTTAGGCAGTGCCACCTCCTATTCCCATTTAAGGACATGCCCCCTTACATGTCCCCAGGCTCCACCAGAGAAATATTGCAAGGAGCATGCAGAGGCATGCTCTCCACCCCAGGATGGGTATGCCTATCCTTTTTGCAGTTCATACACCAGAGACATTAATCAAACCCAGGATACATGGACCATAGTTTGAGCTTTATGCTATAGCGGTGCTATAGTTTAATAACTTTTTTAACAGGAGCACACTAACTTAACCATGGCCTTACTAAATGTGCTTTTAAACTCCCTCTGGACCCCTGCTAGACAAACATTAAAGGAATTTTGACAAACCTTTTAAATTATAGCAGCATTCTGTTATATAAAATTACAGGCATGCTTCTGTGATCAGCTTAATAGTTTAGCTGCTTCAAATACTGAGCTCGAAATGCTAATTAGATAGGAAATATAGAATGGTGTGGATGTTTATAGCATAATTTTAAGCCTTCTCTTTCTGTCTGTATTGCTCTTCTACCATGACATAGCCAGAGAAAAACTATTAAACAGTCTTACTTAAAAGGAGGAAAAGAGGAAAACAGCTAACAGTTCAGAACTGACTGCAAATATTACTAATATGAAGATGTTCTTCATTAGATCACTGTTGCAGTAGCCATTACAATTTAGGACATATCCTACCAAAGATACTGTATGTCTGGCTAGTCTGCAAAACGTCAGGCTCCTTCATCACACATTATACATATAACTTGAGCACAAGAAAATATGTTAATACAATACAAGTTAATATGCACCAAAAGTTAGAATATTCTTGCCATTACCAATACAATGTCTTCAAAGCTGACACTGTCGAGCTACAATAGTATGTTTCCCCAAACCAAAAATGTCATCCAAACCACAGCTCCAAAACATTTATTGCATGATAAAATTGTGAATAAGCAATGTTACATTTTCTTAATACCAAAAATTAAAAATAATCTATCTATATATATATATATATATATATATATATATATATATGTGTGTGTGTATGTGTATATATATATGTGTATATATATATATATATATATATATATATATATATATATATAAAATATGTATATACATATATAGATATATAATATATATATAAATATATATATATATATATATATATATATATATATATATATATATATATATATAATTATTTAATATGACTGAGATGTATTCTTTTCAGCACTGGGTTAATACTAGCTATTTAAGCCTGGATGTGAATCTGCACATAATGTTGAAATCCATTTATATTCAGTCATTTCTGTATTTAAAATGATATCCCCACCTCTCACCTACTTTGAGTAATCTGCTGTATAACCCTAAACCTGAAACTGTGCTGTGCATCTATTTTATTCACGTTTCACTAAAGCTTTGGTATTCGCATATTGCTTTATATCAGAAAAATGCTGACAGATGTTTTCTTTTAATTTTACCTATATAAAAACTTTGACATTATCGCAAACCACTTGATATACAACTTTCTCAGTATTACATGATGCAAAACATTTGAAGTAAAATTTTCTTTTTGTTGAAGGATGACAATTATAACATGGATGGATTCCTTCTTTTTTTAATTTCTACCATACATCTTTTAGGGGCAAATGGATAGAAAGATCAGGAAAGGACCTGTTTTATTCCCTTTTGAGGGTCAGTTGGATCTGAAGGCTCCAAGGCCTTCATTTCCTTTGGCTTCCACTTTGGATCCTGAATCAGTAACCTCTAGGTACTAATCTCCGTGTCTGTCAGCTTCAGCTTTAGATCCGACTAATTCACTGCCATTGAACATCCCATGACCATTCTTTTTTGATGGCTCCAGAATGTGGTTGGCTCCATTCTCTTTTTATTGCCATTTCTTCAGAACCTTCTTCTCAGTAGGTTTCTCCCTTCCAATCCCAAGAGAGAGCTCAGCCCTTGCCTTTACCCAGTAAACCATCTTTTATGGCTTTCTTAAGGTGAGTGAGGTCCTCCAACAGTGGTAAGAAATCAGCTTGGATCAGCTCATGCAAACCTTTCTTAAGGTCCAGATGGACCTTGGGATCATTCCCTCACCCTCAGCCCAGAGGACATAGGGATATGCCTCTATGGCCTTAACTTTTGTCCACACCTCCTCCAGCCCACCTTTCAGTGCTAGTGTCTGTGGTTCCAACACAATCCTGTGCCATGCCTTCTTCAGTGCTGACTAATGCTGACAGCTTGGATGCTGTCTACACTGATCTCCACCTTGATGTATTTGACTGATCTCCTTGGAACCAGGTGTATCCCGGAGCAGTGAGCCCAGGTTCAGGGTTGACTCTGAAGTTGTTGCAGCCATCCTTGTTCTTGGGTGCTTTGGGTCTGGACAGCTTCACTAGAATGTCAGTTGTGGCTGGGTTGACAACTGGAACTGGGATTTCTCCTAGATCTCTGGATAAAAGAGGTTTTCTTTCCAGTTGTCCAACCTCATTGTCTATTTTTGACATTGTGGAAAGGATTTTGTCTCAGTCTGAGACAGGGACCACTACTCTGGTGTCAGATCCATCCTGATTCTCCCAATCCTACCAGGGTCTTGGTGCCACATGAGATTTCCTCAGAGTGGCCCATAACCAGAGGCTTTGAGCAGTCCCAGTCCTGGTGGTGCCCCCAGCATCTCCCTCCAGGAGGAGCAGAATTAAATGAAGCAGTGCAAGAAGGGGGCATTTGGATTCCCCTAAAGAATCTCTCACTGAAGATTCCAGCCCCAGTGAAGGGGAAGGGTCCTCTAAATCCCCCATGATGATGATGATGCCTCTTTTGACAACCTACCAGAATTGATGAAACAACGGGGGGGGGGGGTGCTCTGCTGAAGCTCCTTCCTTTGAGGAGGTGTTCTTTCTCAAAGCCTTTGGTGTGGGCTGATCCTCATCTTGGGTAGTGTCACCGCTAGACTCACTCACCAGTCTTGTGTTCCAGACTCCCAGAGGTCATGGAGAGAACCCAGTGTGATGGATCCTATCCTGTACAGACCAGATAAGGTCTTGGTCCTCCCCCCAGAATAGGTCCTTTTGGAGCAAAGGTCCCATGATATATGCCATTGTCATCACTCCAGCCAAAAAAAAATGTCGGAAGAGAGAGCATCAATTTATTCCCAGAACAGGGAGTCATGGCCGGTGGACTAATTTGGAAAGAGCACAGTAGGCTTCAGCCACATTTGCATCATTCCATGCACTGAACTGTACGACACACGTGACTAGAATTCAAAGGGACTTAATTACCGAAGTGTATAAGTCAGTGACATCACAACTTTCTCTTGAGTCTCATAATACCTTGGAGACTCAGTTGACCACAATGTTATTGATATCTCACATCTGCATATGTCTCATTTCCAGTGCAGTGGGTGGTATGGCGCACACAGCAGGCACTGGCATTGCAGTTTGACACCATGCCTGGATGTATTTATGTAATTTTGTGGAGTACTTCAAGGCATCCGTTTCATTATGCCCCTTTAAGTGGGTCCACGTTGTTTGCACCAAAAGTTAAGGAGACACTAACCAAGAGCAAATAGGGGGGGGGGGCAAGGTGTCTGCTGTGGGAGTTTGCTCTTCCACCCTTCAGAGCTCCTTTTCAAGAAACCAGATGGGCAAAATAATGTACTTCCACAAATCCCTACAGTTTTCCCAGGATGTTTCAAGTGAAGATTCTCCCACAGGCAGAGGAGTGAATTTCAGTTAGCACCACCCAAGGGGCTGGGGTGGTTTGCAAAAGGAAGACTTCAGAGGACCCATCTCTGGCAAGTTTTTCCAGTGCTCCTGAAAATCTGATCGCCTGCTGTGTTTTGCAGACAGTTTGGTAATGCTTGTGTTCTCTTTTCACAAGTTTGAAGAGTCTATCCTGTCAAATGTCTGGGTTTTGAGTTGTTTCCAGAGGCTACACCATTTTCTTTCATTTTACTGCAAAATTGAGACAAAAATCCCTTGAGATCTCATGTTTGATGCCACCCCTAGAGCAAAGGGAAGCAGCAGCAGAGATTTGAAAGCTGCCCATGAAATGTGTCATCCAACAAGTCCCACCAACATAGATAGGATCCAAGGTCTCTTCATGGTGCCAAAGAAAATCAAGGACCTCATGTATGTTTTGGGCCTAAGCAGGTTAAACCTGTTTGTAAAACAGACCAAGTTCTGGATGGTGACAGTACAATCCATTTTACCTCTCCTGAGGAAGGATGACTGGCTGTGCTTAGTGGGTCTTAAAGCTGATTACTATCCATAAAGATATCAGGGCACTCCAAGGAGGCTTCTGCACTTCAGGCTGGGAACCAGTCATTACCAGATTCAAGCACTGATATTTGGTCTCACCACAGCTCCTCGGGTGTCCACAAAGTGCATGGCAGAAGTTAGAAGCCTGACTCAGGCTGTAGGGATTCCAGGTATTTCCATACCTGAACTGGCTGTTTACAGTGACTTCAAGGGCATCATTGATTCAAGTGAGAGAGTTTTTGCTCCAACTGCACCTGTCCATGGGCATCACAGTGAATTTTGCAAAGTTCATTCTGGAACCTCTTCAAGCTAGAATTTATCAGATGCCATCAAGCCACCACCAAGCAGATCACCAGGAGAACATTCAAAAGTCGTTTCTGACTCTGTTACACAGGATTGCGTTTCTGGAGTGCTTGCTACACACCTCTGTACAAAGAGATTGCCTTTCATATGAAAAATTAGATCTATATTTTTATTATTCCAGAGGTCTTTCCACTTAGACTTTTGTCAGAGCGAGGGAATACCTCAGAAGTTTGAGAAACAGCTTCCATGATTGTCATAATACCTCTTGCAAGACTCCACATGAGGATAGGGTGGTATCTAAAATCTCTTTGGTCCCAGCATCAACACCCTTGTCTTTTCAAATTCCAGTTTTGGGATTTGTGAAAAAGGAAATCACTTATCGAAGACATCAGATGTACCAGAATCCAAGTCTACAATTTTTTGTTCCTGCTCCAAAGCAGTCAATAACAGCAGGCACTTCAGACTTTGCTTGTAGACCAGTGACAGTGTGTATAAAAGTGCAGGATCTTTGGGATAAGAAAAACAGACTAAAGCATAAAAGAAAGGTAGCTTTTATAAAGGCTGTCAACTGTCTGAATCATCTGTGTCTCCAGGATCCCTCCAAATGGTTACAGACAGTATTTTATGTAATTATTTATTTATTTATTTATTTATTTATTTATTTATTATTTTGTTTACTAGAAAAGTCTGACTTGATAATTTTATCTGTTTTCATCTGAGGCCTTGAGAGAAAATTTCCACAAATAAAAGAACAGAAAATACATATACATAGGTGAAAACTGACATCATATTATAATATACTCCAAATGCATAGATACAAATATGAATACACATGACATATTGAGTAATACATATTCGCCATCATGAAAACGAGATAAACACAATATTATATCATACCTCAATAACACAGTGATGTGGTACATAAACAAGCAAAGGGGGACAAGATCTTACCACCTATATACACTAGCCATGTTAGCATGGGATATAGTTTTATAGTAGTCTCATTGTACAGGCAGCTTACATTCCAACAAAGCAAAATTGTGCGGCAGACAAGCTGAGCAGGACCAATGCAAAATGGAAACTGAATTAGGGCTTTCCAAGATTTCCCAGGAAGACCTTTTTGCCTCATCCGTAAACAATCAACTGGCAAAATGATGTTTCAGGACTCCTTGCAGGAAGTCCTGGAAGACAGATTAATTTTCTTTTCCTTGGACTAGAATGTACTTACATGCTTTTTCATCCCTTCCACTGATTTCCAGGGTACTTTTGAAGATTCAGAATGATTCCCCAAAGACAATTGCGGTGACTCTGTTCTGGTCTGAATTTACTCAAATAAGATCAGAAGTGTTTGATACATCCTAACCACAAATAACTTCAACTGACTGCCTGGATGAAAGGGTCTTGATCCCTGTTAGGCACCTGTTTTCTGAGGACATGCAACATGGAGGCAAGAAAGCCTGATACTAAAAATATCATATATATATAAAGAAATGAAAAATGTTTTCTACTTAGTGGTAACAAAACAAACAACATCCAGTCAGGGCTAGTGTTTTTCTAGTTTTACAGTATTTGGGTGAGTTACTATCCTATGGCCTGTCTTACTGCTCTATAAAGGTTTGTTTATCTGCCCTTTCAGCATGTATGCCCATGGATCCCTTTCTTTCAGTGCAATCTTATGTGAAAATATTTTTGAAAGGGGTGCTATGTAAGAAGCCTTCCAGAAAAAAAGTGGCTGCTCCTTAGGATCTTAATTTTGTGTTATTAAAGCTAACACTTGCACCATTTGAATCATCTCAACTCACTGAGTTGATGTTCTTACCATGGAAAACAGTTTCACTGATTGCAATGACCTCTGCAAGAAGAATATCTGAGTTGCAGGTTATTATAGTGGGGTCAACCTTATCTCTTCTTTTACATAGACATGGTTCCTTTGAGAGTTAATCCATCTTTTATGGCTAAAGTATTATCCAAGTTTATTTTAAGCCAATCTGTCCATCTCTCGATTTTCTTTCCAGAACTCAAAAATGAGGGAGAAAGCATACTTCATACCTTAAATGTCCACAGACAACTCAAGTGCTACCTTGACAGTACGAAATCTTTCACAACTTCTGATCAGTTGCTCATTTGTTGTGAATGTAAGAAGAAGGGACAACATCCATCAAAGCAGAATATTTTCAAATGGTTGCCTCAGGCTATTACCTTTTGTTATTCTCACCACAACAGAACTATTTCAGGAAGGGTCAAGATGTACTAGCAGGGCCTTGGTTTCATCTATTTCTTTTTGGAGTAGGTTGGAATCTAGAAGTATTCTAAAAGCAGCAACTTGGTCCTCTGTCCATACCTTTACAAGGCACTATAAATTAGACTCCTTCTCCATTTCTAGGATATGCTTTGCTTGGATCATTCTATAGAGGCTCCTGGACCCTTCCACCCCCAAGTCAGTATAAACTATTCAAGAATAAAAGCGAAAGAAACTCACAAAGTGATGCAAAAATAAGTTTAATAGCAAAGATTTTGAGATAAAACTCTTCTTCAGTGCTTAAAATTATACTAAAATACATTTTCATATATACACTGCATGAATAAATTCGAGCCAGTAGAAGCGCAGAAACAATAAAATAATTAAACAATTAAGTGCTTGTTTCATTGGAAAACAGACCATCTCTGAAGAACAGGTTTTAAACTCACAGTATCATTCAGCCCAAGGGGAACATCTGCTTGAAAGTCATTAATATATCCATACTCACCATTCTCAGTATTCAACACAATATCCCCTCCCCTAAGACTTCTTCCAATGGTTTTTATAACCCTGAATGTAAAATAATGCATTTTATCTGAACTTATATGTTTAGCAAGGGCATTACCTTTCATCTCCGTACGTATGTCAGATAGGGTTCCTATTAGAAGAACGAAAATGCATTTTGTCTAATGCGTTTTCATCGACACCTAAAGAGCAAACAGGCAAAACAGCGAAGCAGCTATTCAGCGAATTCTTTCCCTGGGAAAGAAGTTGCTTGACCACTTCGTTACTTTGCCGTGTTTTGCACTATAGTGTGGTCTCAGAGATTCCCTTGTCCGGTATAGCTCCCGAGCGTAAATGTGCAACAGTTACTGACCTTAGGGTTAGGGTGCGGGTTAAGGTAAGTGCATATGTATGAAAGTGTTTACTGTTTTTTTTTTTTTGCGTTAGATGTACAGTTTAGTTAAGTGCATATGTGTTTTAAGCTGTTTACTTTTGTTTGGGGGGGTAGAATTAGGGTTAAGGTAAGTGTGTATGTGCTTGGAATTGTTAAGGTTAAGGTAAGTGTGTATGTGTTTGGAACCGTTTACTTAAATGTGCAACAGTTACTGACTTAGGGTTAGGGTACGGGTTAAGGTAAGTGCATATGTTTTAAAATGTTTACTTTTTTTTTTGCGTTAGATGTATGGTTGAGTTACGTGCACATATGGGGGGATAGAATTAGGGTTAAGGTACGTGTGCATGTGTTTCAAACTGTTTACTGTTTTTTTTTTTTTTTTTTTTTTTGGTTGGAACAGCGATTTCTTTCCCTAGGAAAGAAATCACTGTTCTGAGGTGTCGACATTTTCAGCTTTTGCTGAAATAGGGTCGATGAAACATCGTTCACTGTTTTAAGCGTTCAATGTTTTAATATAGACCCGTCAGATAGGTGTTGGATTATTCTTTCTTTTAACATCCTGTTTGTTTTTCCAGGATAAAATGAAGTGCATTTTTTACAGGTGGCTAAATAAACCACATTATTGGTATAACAAGTGGCAAACATGTGAAAATAAAATGTCTTACTTGTATTAGGATGTACAAAAACAATCTTCATTTGTCAGTGCACCTTTTGACGGCGCTTCCCTTTTTGGCCCAACTGTTAGAGACATTTAACTAAATGTGAGAAGGATGGGAAAACTCTTTCTGCCGTAGGAGTATGTTTTTCCACTCCTCAGAGGTCCTTTTCTAGGAGTCAACGAGGAACGGGCAAAATGTGGTTCAAGAAGTCCCAAGGGTCTTCCCAGACTACACCTGGTGACGGTTCCTCCAGAGGCAGAGGGGGGAACAATAATGGAAGATGCCAACCTCGCAGCAGAAGTGGCTCACAACATCAGGGTTTCTGGGATTCCTTCTTTGGGAAGCCCTTCCAGTGCTCCTGAACAGACGCCCGATTGTCCACCTGTAGAGGCAGTCAGGGGTTGCTTATCCCTGCACCTAAAAGCCTGGCAAGAAATCACCTCTGATACTTGGGTGTAGAGAACCATTTCCAGAGGCTATATAATTCCCTTTTCCCTTCCTCCTCCCTGTTCAAAGAGATTCCCCGATGTTCCACCTAGTCAGAGGGAACAGGCAGCTATTTAAATTCAAAAGCTGCTAGACAAAAGAGTCATCCAAGAAGTCCCACCAGATCAAATAAGATGCGTATTTTACTCAAGATTCTTTTTAGTGCCAAAAAAGATAGGGGACTGGAGACCAATTTTGGATCTCAGAGAACTGAACAAATCTGTTTGAAAAAACAAATTCCGGATGGTCACGGTTCAGTCCATTCTTCCATTTTTAAGAAAGGACAACTGGATGTGCTCTATAACTCTTCAGGATGTGTACAACCACATAAAGATGGACAGACATTCCAGAAGATTCCTTCACTTCTGGCTGGGAGCCAGTCATTACCAAGTCAGTGTTCTGCCCTTTGGTCTCACCACAGCCCCCCGGGTGTTCACAAAATGCATGGCAGTAGTAGCAGCAGCTTAAGACTGCAAGGATTCCAGGTGTTTCCGTAGTTAAACGACTGGCTCATTTCTGCTACTGCCAGGTAGCAAAAGAAAAAGTACAATTGTGCAACTATCTAGGCATCACAATCAACTTCGACAAATCCTCACTGAAACCAACATGAAATCTAAGTTTTATAAGAGTGTTGTTAGACACAAGAATCTCCATTGCCTCACTTCCTCCGTCTCGATTGGAAACTATCCAGACTCAAGTCCGTACAGTATTACAAAGAAACAGAGTTCCAGCACAGCTAGTACTTCAAGCATTAGGATCAATGGCATCTGCCATAACCTTATTCCCCTAGCCAGGTTCCACATGAGAATTTTACAATGGGTACTTGCAGTACAATGGTCCATCCTTCAGCATCCCTTGTCATTGCCAATATTAATCACTAAAACATGCAAGAGAGATCTGTTGTGGTGGATTAATTCAAATCAAATCCTACAAGGGTGCCCTTTCATTCTCCTTCAACCAAAGACCACAGTGACCATGGATGCTTTTCAGCTTGTGTGGGGGCAGGGGCATTGCCAGGGAAAGACAGTCCAAGGCATTTGATCCCCATCAGAAGCCAATCTGCACATAAATGTTCTAGAGATGAGAGCAGTGCTATTGGTGTTACGAGCATTCCAAGACTCTCTGCCTCTGTGGATGATTGCGATTCAGGCAGACAACATGTCAGTGGTCTGGTACATCAATGGGGGGGGGGGGGACCAGATCTTACCCCTTATGCCGAGAAGCCCTCAGAGTATATGGCAGTGGGAATTCTCATCCAACTACTTTCTGATTGCAATGCTTATTCCGGGGAAGTCCAATGTGATAGTAGACAAATTGAGCAGGTGCATCTTTCCACCTCACAAGTGGTCCCTCAACCCAAAAGTGTCAGAAAGGATTTTCCTCACATGGGACCAGCCTTCCTGCAACCTTTTTGCCTCCCCTCTGAATAACAAATGCAGCAGTTACTTTGCCATCATCCCCCCAGAGGGGGGATTACCGAGGGGTGCTCTTCTTCACAGTTGGCCACCCAGTCTCCTTTATGCCTTAACTCACCCAACTAATTCCCAAATTTCTACAGGAAGCAGCCAAGATGAAGAGCAAAGTCATCCTCATTGCCCCCTTTTGGCTTCACCAAATTTGGTTCCCCTTCCTATGGCCTCATCTGGTACAATTCCAATTCCAGACCTCCTGTCACACTCGACAGGCATTAATCACCCAGACATTACAGCTCTCAAGCTGACAGCTTGGTATCTCCAATTACATTAGTGGCCAAGCATGATATGCTATCTTCCCTGGTTAGATCCATATTTATGTCATCTAATAAGCCATCTACTCACAAACTTTTTGCAAGTAAATGGAAAAGATTCATTCATTGGGTCTTCCTACATCACTTTGATCCTTTTTCAGCACCAATCCACGAAATTCTTCATTTCCTAGCTTCCATTTTCAGTGATGGTGCTTCCACTTCTACGATTCAAGTCCAACTGGCAGCCATTTCTAATTTTCACAATAGTTTCCATGGATCATCTGTTGCTTCACATAGGCTTTGTAAATGCAGTACCTAACTTCTGATTAAAAGTATTAAAATATTTGTACGAAGATTTCGCAATGAGTAAGAACTATTTATATGCACTCCCCGGACAGACACCAGCCTGGTTAACAACAGGAAAAAAATGCTCTTACTTAAGAGTGAACCTGCAAGCTACCCTAAAAATTATAGACCAATAACTTGCCTTCAACAACGTATAAACTATACACCGGAATGTATGCTGACAGAGTTTATAGTTAATTAGAAGAAAACTCAGTTATGGCAATGGAACAAAAGGGCAATAAAAGAAAGTCATATGGAACAAATGATCATTTGTTGTTGTCATAGTGGAGAACTGTAAAAAGGGGAAGAATCTAAGTATGGCATGGATTGACTACAAAAATGTATTTAACAGAATCCCCCATTCATGGATAAAGGCGTGCTTAAAAATGTATAAGATACACCCTATACTGATCGTTTGATTACGTCACAGTGACCATGAAACAGTAGCAAACCACTTTGCAATTAAGCTATGATAAAGGACAAATTATTATTATTCTAGGGATAAAAATTCAGAGAGTGATATTTTAGGGTGACTCCCTGTTACCGCTGCTATTCTGTCTTGCCTTTAACCCATTAAGCTGTCTGCTTAACAGATTAGGCCATGGCTATAATTTGTCTGCTAGAAAACAACAAAGTGTAAAGACTTCTCATCTTCTCTTTGTCGATGATTTAAAATTGTATAGCTCATCAGGTGACCAACTGAAAGCACAACTGCAAGTAGGCAAAACATTTTCAGATGATATAAGAATGTCATTTGGTCTTCATAAATGTGCAAAGGCAACCTTTAAGTCAGGAAAGCTGCAGCACCAAGAAAACATCAGTTTGGGACAATAATGTGATATAAAAGAACTGGAACAAGAGGGAGTGTATACATATTTGGGAATTGATGAAGGATCAAGAATAAAACATGAACAAATGCGAATAAAAGTAAGGAATATTTTAGAAGACTTAAATTAATTCTGAAAACAGCGATGACATCTAGAAACAAAATTCAGTTTATAAACCAATTTGCTCTTCCTGTCCTAACTTACAGTCTTAGACTGATTGACTGGCCCCAAAAGGTGTTGGATAGATTAGATAGGAAAACAAGAAGGATGCTTCATGCTCATTTATAAAAATCAGTACATACCAAGATTATATATTCCCCATTCCAAAAGAAAGTATGGGCCTCATTGAAATTGATTACATGTATAGGTCTGCAATCGGGGGACTGCACATATATCTGCTGACCTCACAAGACCCAAACATAGTGAAAGTTTTGAAACATGAGTAGAATAAATCTAAGATGACGTCCCTGCTTAGTTTAGCAGAAGCATTTTGGCGTCTAGTGCGAATGGAAGTCAAACCAGAAGTAGATAAACATCAGGCACCAACTGAATGTGTCAAAAACAAAAGAAAGAATATAAGGTGAAGGATCAGATCAAGATCAGAAGGCAAGAAATGTGGAAAATACATAAATATAGTTGCAAGTATAAAAAACTTCTGGAAGAACCTCATGTTGATCAGAACTGAATGCAGGAATGGTTAAGGAGAGGCGAATTGAAACCAAAAGATGAAAGGTTAATATTGGTAACCCAATATAGTGGGCTATGTACACGTTGGTTTACAAAGTCCATTGAACATGTGGGAGAAACAGATAAATGTAGGTTTTGTAAAACAGAATTGGAAAGAGTCGCACACCTCTTTGCTGGTTGTGATATACTAATGACAGAAGGGCTGTATAGTGAAAGGCATAATAATGTGGCAAGACTGTTGTACTGGGGATTGTGCAAACAAATGGTATTGAAGTGGCTGAAAAACACTGGAAACATGAACCACAAAGCATTATAGAAAATTGTGAAGTTTACATCACATGGACTCACCCATTACCAACAGTTCAAAAGATAGATGTGAGAAAACCAGATATAGTGGCCCATGAAAAGAAGACAAAAGTAGCATTGATCATTGAAATTGCTACACCCAGCGACTACAGTGTCTTGTATACAGAGAGAGACAAAATCATAAAATATCAGGATTTGCAGGCAGAAATGACAGCAATGTGGAAGAAAGATACCCAGACAGTTCCAATAGTAGTGGGAGCAATGGGTCTTATAAAAAATAATCTACATTCGTATTTAGATATGTTACCAGTACATGCAACTCGGTACGAATTGCAGGAGGAGTCATTACAGGGCACATTGCTGGTGCTGCGAAGAACATGTCTGGCTGACATCAAGGATTCAAACAAACTAATTTCATGAACTTTTAACCATACTTTGATTTAGGAATGGGATCCATTCCTGTCATGGTATTAGAAACCTAAAGAATTTGGAGAAATAAAAAAAAAAAAAGCTTTGTAAAGTCTTTTTAAAAGGTCCTCTCCTTCTAAAGTCTTCTTAGAAGGACCCTACCCCTCCTTGGGACCTTACCTTGATGTTGGTAGCTCTTACTCATCCCCCCTTCGAGTCGGCCTGTAGATGTGATTTAAAGTTTATATCCTGGAAAACTATCTTTTTAGTAGCCATCACCTCGGCTAGACGAGAAAATTCAGGCACTTTCGTCTAGCCCACCATATTTGATTTTCCACAAGGATAGAGTTTCTCTCAGAACCAGCCCATCCTTTCTACCTAAGGTAGTGTCGGTAACCAACCTTAATCAATGCGTTAACCTTCTGATGTTTTTCCCAAATTATTCTAACAAGGAAGAGTACTCATTACATCTGTTAGATGTTCACAGACAACTAAGATTCTGCCTTGACAGGACCAAGGATATCAGGAAGTCTAATCAGCTGTTTGTTTCCTTTTCACATATTAAATTGGGACTACCTGTAAACAAAGTAACCCTAGCTAAGTGGATTTCGGACTGTATTTCTTTTGTTTATAGGATGTGGGGTATTTCCTTACCTATACCCCCCTAGCTACTTCTGCTGTCTTACAGTCGAGAACTTTCATGGATGACATCTGTGCAGCTGCAACTTGGTGTCTCCCCATACCTTTGTTTCTCATTACAAGTTAGATCTGGTCTCTAGGAGAAGAGCATCATGTGTTTCAGTGGTGCTCGGGAATATCCTTCCTTGAGTCCACCGAGGGTTCTAAGTAGCTGGGGACTCTGTCCCACAGGTTGTTGGCAGAATGAAGATTGACAACTTCAGATAAAGACGTTATGTCTTACCATAACATTCCATCTGAGTTGTCCATGTTCATCTGTCATCAACTTCACTCCCTCCTTCTCCCTGCCAGATTTCTTAGAGGAATGGATGTTCACTTGAGATTTTTCCTTTTGGAATATAATTCTATTCCAGATATGGTCTGTTTCATTTCTTTTTACATCTTTCATTCACTTATCAGCAAACTCGATCTGAGGTAATCTCTCTAAGAATTCTGGGTCAGGGATGTGCTTGAGAGTTTTTGGAGTCCACGAGGTATAGAAACAGCTGAGTCAGTTCCAAAGGATCAGAACTGAACCCCACAGGTTGATGACAGTTGAAGATGGACAACTCAAATGGAATGTTATGGTAAGCCAACAACTTTTTTTCTTTTGATGTAGAATTGGAAGACAGTATCCATCCCAAGCAGGGGTATCCCTGGTTTCCAGTACCTGTGTGAATTGGTCAGTTCTGGCCTAGTATACTCTTCTGTAAAGGTATATCACTCAGACTTTTCAGCCTACCTGGCACTGGGTTATCTTATTTCTTCTTTGCCTCAAGTCAAACAATTTTTGAAGGGGATTTTGCATATATGGCCACTAAGAAAAAAGATAGCTTCTTGGAACTTTAATTTTATTCTGGAGAAGTTAACTCTATCTCCCTTTAAACCTGTAACCATATCATGTCTAAAAATTTTAACTTGGAAAACTGCCCTGCTGGTAGCTCTGACTTCTGCTAGACTGGCAAACCCTCATGTCTATTCAGCCTTTTTCTTTATCTTTCACAAAAATGGGGTGAGCCCTAGAGTCATCCCTTCATTTATGCGTAAAGATATCTCTGAATTTGCTCTCAGTCAGACTATGTAACTCCCTGTTTTCTATCCTGACATTTAAAACAAGAGAAAAATGATTCTTCATTGCCTGGATGTCCATAGAATGCTGAGACATTATTTGGACTAAACTAAAACTTTAGAAAATCAATTCAGCATTTTACGTCCTACAGTGGTAAGAAAAAGGGATAGCCTGCATGTAAGCATACCATTTTTAGGTTGTTTTCTCATGATATTCATTTTTGCTGTTTTAGCCATGGCAGACTTCTCTCCGAGAGTGTCAACCCTCATTTTACTAAAGCAGTAGCTACTTCCTAGGCTTTCTGGAAAGGGGTGGATTCTAGATGTATTCAGAAGGTAGCTACTTGGCCTCTTCTTCACACATTCACCAGATATTATATGTTGTTTTCTATTTCCAGACCCAGAGGAGGCTTCACTAGCTCTACTTCAGAAAAACGTGGACTCTCTTCCTGTGCTTTGGCTATTATCCGATATTGTAATGGCTGCTGCAATAGTAATCTAATAAAGAACATAGTACAGTCATGTAGTTTACTTAACCATAACAGTGGATGTGCATATAGATTAGTGTTGTAGCATCAGCACCCTCCTTCCTTGTCCTTTACATTATCCTCCCTGGCCGGCTTAAGACTGGGATATCCTCCTCCTCCCTTTTGTTGTTTTGGTATGACTTGACTTAGAGATTTAGGCTTCAAGCAGTTTTAGCAAGAAAACTCAGAGATGTTATGTTGTCCCATCTCGCCTTCATTCTTGCTGGTTGGGTTTGGAGCTGAAACTTGGCTCCGACTCGCTCTTATACTAAAGCTCAAGAGCTTCTACTGGCTCGAGGCTGAGTCCTATCCCATGGTGCATTGCGGCTGTTCCCCAGATCTCGTTTGCCACTTGAAGCTTCGGGATTGTCTTCACTGGCTCATTGTAAAATGTTATATTTTATATCTTTATACCAGTTACCTTCTAATTATTATCTATTATTACTTATTAGTTTTATCGTAATAGCCTTTCGCTATTTTTTTGCTCTCAAACCTTGTAATTTTACCTTTGCGGCTGTTTTTTCTTTGGGCCTTGTTGTCTCCTTAAGAATCTGTTTAAATTAGAGGATTCTTGCCCCTTCTCTTCCTTCTTTTCCCCTCTTAGAAGTCACCGTTTAAGTTAGAGGCATCTCCTCCAGTGGAGGAGATAGTCGTTTAACTTAGAGACTTCTCCTCCCTTTCCTCCTCTTCTCTCATATAAAAAAAATATATATAAAAATTTAGATAGCTTCCTGTTTTTGCTATCTTTCTCTTTCCATTAAAGATATATGTTTTTTGTTACGTATATAGTGTTTTTTTCCTTATAGCTAGGCATGTCTAAGGAACCAGCTAAGGAACACAAGTCAGGATTTAAAAAGTGCGATTCCTGCACTCACAAAATGTCCATTACTGATGGACACACTAGTTGTGTGTACTGTCTGGGACCACTCCATCTCCAAGATTCCTGCTCTATCTGCCATAGTTTTAGCGCCAGGGTCTTGCAGGAGAGGAGGAATAAGCTCATATTGAGGGGGCTTATTGAAAGTAGACGAAGGAAAGCAGACTAAAAAATCAGATACGACTAAAAAGGCTGCTTCATCGGCTCCGGTGTCTGAGCCGACATGCAGCACCAAACTTGATACTTCCTCAGCTCCGAAAGTTGCCGGGTCTGAAAAACATGGTTTTCCCTTGGTTCCATCTGTTTCATTGGAACCGTTGCAGAGCCGGAAAAGGAGTTGGTCACTGTCCTTGGAGCCTGTTCGCCCAGTGCCGCTATCTCTTTTAGTATAGTCGGTGGCAGGTAGCCACAAATCTTTGAGTCATTCCTCTAGATCCACCAGGCTATTGGATGATGACGTGGAGTGGTTAATGAAGAGGTTGCTTCAGACTCAGGCCCTAGCAGAAATTCTCTTGAGCCCAGCCCATCAGATCATGGAGCTGACAAAGGTACCCCTAACTACACCGATTCCTCCTCCAACTCAAACGGGTTTAGAGCCAGAGAGTATGGAAATCGCTGTGCTGGAACCACAGGAGCCAGTAATCACTACTGATATCTTGGCCCCAGATGTCTGCTCCAGTTTCCTTGATGCTTTCATCCATCGAGGAACCTGGGGGCCGACACTCCCTGGTCGGCTCCAGGGAGGGAGAGTCGAGTCGGACCCTTGTCGGAACTGGCTGTCCCACTCGACGCCTTGGCTCAGGTGAGTTCAGCTCCCACATCTGCCTTGGAGCCACCCTCCTTGGTGCCACAGAGATCTTCCGGCCTCTCAGGACTGGAGTCTCTTTCAGCCCAGGAGCACGGTGCCTTCGAGATAATGCAGAGTGTGCTCTCCACTGAGTCTGCTCCACCTTCGGCTCCAGCCTCTCTTCCCCCTAAGGGACCAGTGTTCACCTCTTCATTACCCCTCCATCACCCACAGAGTAGAGAGCCAGTGCCCCAGGAAGCAAAAATGGATGGATCCTCCTCTTCCGATACCTCCCCAGAGCATCTCCCCGAGGAGGTCACTCAGAAGAGACAGTGTAAGAGGAAGCAGATAGACTCCCCTGAGTCTGTCACTTCTGATTCTGACTTAAAGGATTCAAAAGAGTCCCCACGGTCACCCTCTGAGGATGTCTCCTTTTCAGACATCCTGGAGATCCTTAAGCAGAGGGGTGGCTGGAAGTCCCTTTCCCCTTCTGAAGACCAGTTGTTATACCTGGAGGCATTTGGCTCTTGCCCTTCCAGCTCTTGTGTGTCTCCACCTTTCGACCCACTCCTGGGTTTGGTGAGTCGAAAGATGTGGGACTCTCTGGACCCCAGTCTGAGGAGGTCTAATAAATTCATTATGGCCCAGGAAGAAGGGCAGTATTTAACAAAAGGGGTTCCTATAGATGCAATGGTGGTGGCAGCGGCCACAAAGGAGTTAGCTGAAACTTCTGTATCTGCCCATCCACCAAACAAGGATTCTCGTATGATGGACAGATACGGGAAGTGTATGTTGTTCTCAGTGGCCTTTACCTTGTGGTTGCTAAATTATTTGTTGCATTTCACGTGACTTCAGAGGGATCTCCTAAAACAGCTAGGAGAATACCCTGCAAAGGTGTTACAGCCCAGGACTTATCTGATAAGGTTAATTCCCAGCTTGCAACCTTAACCTCCATCTCTAACTCCTCCATGCACCTCATATCTTATGCAGCCTATGGAGCGAGCAGTGCAGCAGGCACAGGAATAGCTCTTCGTAGACATTCCTGGATGCACTTTTGTGAGTTTGCCGAACCCTTCCGGTCTTCCTTTATTGACACTCCCTTTGATGGCTCGTCATTGTTCAAGCTGAAAGTGAAAGAAACTCTCACCAGGAGCCAACAAGATGATAAAACTCTGTCTGCCATTGGAGTCCATTTTTCCACCCCTACCAGACCTTATCCTAAAGGTTAAAAGAGTGTAAAAATGTGGTTCCATAAGTCCAAAGGAGCCTTATCTGACACTCAGGGTGATCCTTCCCCCAGGGGCAGCGGGGAAAATAATGGAAGATGCCATCCACGTGGCAGAGGGGTTCTGCATAACCAGGGTGACAGAGATACATTCTCTGGTAGGCCCTTCCAGCACTCCTGAAAGGAGGCCTGCCTGTCCACCTCTGGAGGCAGTCGGGGGAGACTATCACTGTACCCAGAAACCTGGCTAAATTTGACTCAAGACAAATGGGTACAGTTCATTATATCCAGGGGATACAGCATTCCCTTTCACTGTCCACCTCATCCGCCAACATTTATCCCAGACATTCCACCCCTTCAGAGGGATCAAGCAACTCTAGAAATCCAAAAGTTGCTAGAAAAAAGGGTAATCCAAGAAGTTCTCACAGACCAACTAGGATCTGGAATTTACTCAAGGTTCTTCTTAGTTCCAAAAAAGACAGGGGACTGGAGACCCATACTGGATCTCGGCAGACTAAACAAGTTGGTGAAAAAGTCAAAGTTCCAGATGGTAACACTGCAGTCTATACTCCTGTTTCTGGGAAGAGACAATTGGATGTTCTCGTTAGATCTTCAGGATGTGTATTACCACATAAAGATGGACAGGTGCGCAAGAAGATTTATACGCTTCCAGCTGCCCTTTGGACTCACCACAGCCCACAGAGTGTTTACCAAATGCATGGCAGCAGTCATGGCTCATCTGAGACGTCAGGGATTCCAGGTGTTTCCATACTTAGATGACTGGCTCCTAACTGCCACCACCAAGTAGCTACTAATCAAAGCAAGAGACTACACCATCCATCTCTTCTCAAAACTAGGCATTACTGGAAATGCAGAAAAATCTGCCTTATTGCCATCACAGCGTATTACATTAATTGGTGCAGATTTAAATAAAAACGACATGTTGGCAAAGCTACCTCAAGAAATGATCCAGATGTTACGCAGTTAAGTGCTTATCTTACTCAACAAGAAAAGAGTACAGGCAAGATTTGTCCTCAAAGTCCTAGGCTCTATGGCAGTGATGATAACACTACTTTCCATGGCATGACTTCACATGCGAATATTGCAGTGGCTACTCTTCGACCAATGGTCCATGCAGGAGTTACCCATGTCTCACTAGATCCTCATAACACACTCCTGCAAGAAGGACCTACTTTGTTGGGTTCAGTCCACTCAGGTAACAATGGGCAGACCGTTTGTACTTCCCCAACCTATCGCTACAGTAACCATGGACGTATCACAGATAGGGGGGGCATTATCTGGGACAGACGGTCCAAGGGGTTTGGAAAGATCACGAGTACCATTTACATATCAATGTCCTAGAGATGAGGGTGGTGCTTCTGGCGTTGCAAGCATTTCAGAACTCTCTTCCCATAGGGACTATTGCAATTTAGACAGACAATATGTCAGTGGTATGGTAAATCAACAAACGGGGGGGGGAATCAGATCCTACCCCTATGTCGGGAGGCCCAGGGAGTTTGGCAATGGGCGATATCTTCTCAACACTTTCTGACAGCAACTCTTATCCCAGAGAAATCCAACGTTATAGCAGACAGGTTAAGCAGAGCGATTCTCATGCTTTACGAGTGGTCCCTCAATTAGGAAGGTGCGAATCAAATTTTTCACAAATGGGGCCAGCCTTGCTGCGACCTTTTTGCCACTCCCTTCAATAACAAATGCAGCAACTGTTTTGCCCTAATCTCCCCTCCGGGAGAGTCACCGAGGGATGCACTGGTTCACGATTGGCCCCTGGGACTTCTTTATGCCTTTCCCCTCCTTTCCCTTGATTCCAAAGGTTATCCAGAAAGCAAAGTTGTTGAGTCGCAGGTTAATTCTCATTGCGCCATACTGGCCTCGTCAGATTTGGTTCCCCTTTCTTTGGCCCTACCTTAAGGAGGACCCATGGATCCTGGACCCAGTGCCAGATCTTCTGACACATCAGTCAGAAATGCTCCATCCTGCCCTCCACACCCTCAAGCTGACAGCTTGGCTGCTCCACTTCCGATCTTAGCCAGGCTTCCGGAATTGTCCCCTGCAGTTCGTCACATTCTAGTCTCCTCGCACAAGCAGACGACTAGGAAACTCTATGCAAGCAAATGGATGAGGTTCTCTTGTTGGGCTAACAAAAAACATATAGATCCCTTTACAGCATCTATACCTACAATTCTGGAATTTTTACAGAAAATTTTAATCAAGAAGCAGCTGCAGCCACTATTCAAGTTCAGTTAGCTGCTATTTCTAATTATCATGTGGGAGAATCGGGATCTAGTCTAATGTCCCATAGACTATGCAAAGCTTTCCTCAAGGGTACTTTTCTGTTAAGACCACCCTTCAGAGAACCTCCTCCTCCTTGGGACCTCAATCTAGTATTATCATCTTTGATCCTGCCTCCTTTTGAACCAGCATCATCTTGTACATTTACATTTTTATCTTGGGAAACACTGTTCCTGACAGCAATTACTTCAGCCAGGAGAGTATCAGAGTTGCAAGCCTTGTCTATCTGTCCACCTTATTTGATCTTCCACAAACATAGAGTTTCCCTCAGAACAAATCCTTCCTTCTTACCGAAAGTTTGTTCTCAAGCGAGTTTAAACCAAAATATAGAATTACCAGTGTTTTTTCCTAACTATGGCAACAAGGCAGAGTATAAACTCCACCAACTGGATGTGCATAGACAATTGCATTTTTACTTACATAGGACCAAAGAATTCAGAAAGTCAGACCAATTGTTTGTCCCCTATTCAGAAAATAAAAAAAGTTTGGCAATCTCAAAAGTTACCTTGCCCAAATGGCTTACTGAGACTATCACATATGTCTATGATTCCCACAATAAAGAACCAGCAGGGAAAATCAAAGGACATTCAACTAGAGTGGTATCTACCTCCATTGCCTTTCAATCCAGACTTCCATTGGATTCAATTTGTGCTGCTGCTACATGGGTTAACCCTCATACCTTTATTACTCATTACAAAGTAGATGTGGCCTCCCGGAATAGGGCATCCTTTGGTTCCACTGTCCTGAAGATTTTATTCCCTTGAGCCACCCAAAAAAAAGGTGCTGGGAACTCTGTCCCAACCAGCAAGAACGAAGGCAAGATGGGACAACACAACATAAAGAAGTTATGTACTCACCATAATGTTCCATGTTTGTTGTTCAGTATCTCGCCTTCAGTCTTGCATCCCTCCCAGCCATTCCCCTCCTGGAGGATCTAGAGGAAATTTCTCAGAAATTGGCAGATAAGGTCTGATTCCCTTCTTGCCATTTCTTGTTAATTTTATGACAATATGTTTCAGATATTATTCTTTTGGATATTGAATATATCATAGGAACCTTTCTCCCTCAAACGAGATCTGGGGAACAGCCACTAAGCACCATGGGATAGGCCTCAGCCTTGAGCTAGTAGAAGCTCTCGAGCTTTAGTATAAGGCTGAGCCAGAGCCGAGTTTCAGCTCCGAACCCAACCATAAAGACTGAAGGCGAGATACTGGACAACAAACATGGAATGTTATGGTGAGTACATAACTTCTTTTTTTGTTGAATCTGTATACCTTTTATACTGGCACATCCTTTTGTCCTAAGGACAGATATACCGTATACAAGGAAGGAGTCTAAAGCTTTGTAGATTGGCTGGACATAAGGTATCGCTGGCAGAAACTGTCCCATGTTGTAATGACTACTGTTGCAGTAGCTGAAGTGATCTATTAAAATATCTAATGGTATGGTAGGTAACTTAAACAAAATGCCATGGTAATTGAAGCCTTCCATCCAGTAATATTGCTGGCACTAATCTTCACTTCTTGTTCACCCTCTGCTGCATGCTTAAATACTTTTAACCTTTTGAGAGTCTAGTCTAGATGATGTCAGTGACCCCCCTCCATTCTTGTTTTTGTAGAAACTAATTTCCTCGCATACCATCTAGCGTTGCCATAGTTCATTCAATCCTAAGGAGCCATATTACTCCAACTGTATCCGGTGTATCTTTGTGGTAGTGGCATCTTATGGTGCCTTTTCACTGAATGCCTGGGCCATATCCATTTTCTCCTTTACCAGTCTCTCTGGTGGACATCATTTAATGGCTTGGTCCCTTCTATTAGCATTCTCTCCACTAATTAATCCCTTGATAACTTATCTGTGCATTTTTAACATGCCAAATCATTATAACCTTTTTTGCAGTCTGTATGCTGGGAGGTGTTGCAAGTTGGATCATTTGTGACCTGAAAAACAAGATAAACATTAAAGTTACTTCACAAACTATGTACTTAATGACACAGTTTGTGCTGCTCTTGGGGGTATATACAGACCCGATAGTTATCTGCTATACTTTTACAAACTCTTCAACTCCAGCTGTCTTACCAGTATTCTCATGCTATGTACGTTATATCTTGGTATCCAATGAGCAGTGAACCAAAATGGCTACTGTCTCTTTTTCCAAACCTGTGAGAAAAGACAAATACTACATTTAGTTAAATTTTCTTATCTTCATGTATTTTTTTAGTGAAACTTGCAGTAGTAATATAACCTAATATAACTTTGGTTAACAGTAGTAAAAATATGCTTTTCTATACTGGCTTTCTACAGCCATTTATATGAATTGTGTATATGTGAGATTTATATCTCACATTTCTTTTAATTAAAAAAAGTTTTCTTGCTGTTATGTCCCCACCTTGGGCCAGTAATCAAGGAGCCTGAATCCTTATCACTGACATTGGAGAAGGACGTTCACTGGGAATACAAATGGATACACTCAGTATTTACAAATGCAGACCTCTCTGCATCAAGCATAATTTCCCTTAAGAGCACACAGGGAACACACTCAGCCCATGTTCTGGGTTTCTCTCTTTGTCTCTCCCCAGGGCCCAGTAAGGCTCCCCACTGGCGCAGCTATTGAGTTAAGTCCTCAGCCGAGTGTCCAAGCCAAGTCCTCCAGCACCCTGTCTGTGAAACCAGTGCTTTGTGTCCCCACCCCAAGCAGCTGACACATACTCTTTGAGATGTGAATTGCGCACACACACACACACACACACACACACACACACACACACACACACACGCACACGCACATGCACACACACACACACACACACACACACACCTGGGAAAGGCTGGCACAGATTACCCACTCTACCAACTTTGCCCTGACTATAAGGTAGATTCACTGCCACCAATCAGTTACTATAAGGCTCTTAAAAGGGTATCCAATTATAGTGAGTAAGGTTAATATTAATACAGATGGTAATGTTGACCAAACAGCCAGGCTTTCAGGAGTGGCCAGAGTTATTATCAAATAAATATATGTAAACACTCTCAAAGCTTAAATATTTTCTAAAAGGACAACTCGGTACGTAAAAATCAACTGCCAATCATTAGCGGACCGGAGTTCCGCTGTGGCGACCCCTAACCGGGAAAAAGCCGAAAGACACAACAACAACAAGCCACAATGAAAAGTTTAAATATATTTAATAATAAATAACAAAAGGACATGAAAATACTAAATATCTATTTGCAGTAAACACCAAAGTTTCAATAACAGGAAATATTAAAAATAACACAGCTAGAAAGATTCACAAAGATACAGAAAAACACTTTACTAATCTCACTATATATTTCATGACTAATATAAAGAGTTACCATTCCCTGGTTCACTGACTAGAGCAAGGCAAGATGAAGTAGGTGAGGGATCCTTCTGTGTCACATTCCAAGAAAGACTGCCCAGTCTGACTGAGAGACCTTTCAATATAATATCTAAATATTATTTCTGAGATAGCCTACAGGATGACATCACATCTGGTCATCTGACTTCTGGTTCAAACACTAGCCCCTTTGGCTAGAAGCTGCCAGGATTTAACACCTATGTTTCAATAACACACACACACACACAGAGCTTTACTAAGATCTACTGCAGCTTCTGGAAGTCATAAAATAATTTTAACACTTCTTCTCCTCCTACAGAGCTACTATGCCCGGCTTTTCACAGATATTTTGTCTCTGGCTGCAATCAGAACTGTAAGATGCAATCTGTGTGTCCTAATTTAATTTCAGCTATTTTCCAAAGTTAGCTGAGACTGAACTTAACTGCTTCTCTTCCAGTATCCTCTGTTACAATATATACTTTTTAAACCGTTACAATAATGTATGTACATTTCTTTGCTTTTTACATTTTTAACACAAGCAACTTTACAGATGCATTTTCAGCACAAGCATCTGTACAAATTAATTTGATATTCAAATAGCATATAAATCTTTACTAAATTCCAGCTAGCTGTGCTGGCATATGTTACACATCCACTGCCCTACTTCTCCTGGCATAGTTGGTGGTACCTCCTATCATCATAACCCCCCCCCCTTTGAAGACTCAAGCTAGTTTTTCAAGTGCCTCTTGAGAAACCTTGCATGAAAGGATTGAGCCTGTTTGGGAATATGTTATCCCATACCCCGTCTTGAGATCCCATCTGCCTTGACATCTCTGACCCCACTACAATGCTGCTGTGCTATGTCATATGCCTGCAACCCTAGGCTCCACCATAGTAACTTGGCATTTTGCTGGCTGGCTCACTGTAGCCATAGCTCCCCTTCAGACTTCTCCTGCCACCTACTGCAAATACTCAGCACCAGAGCCTCCCTATCATGGTAGGGCTTAATCATGTTAACATGGTACAATATGTGCCCCTGCCTCCTCCCTAGTAGTTCTACCATGTAGTTAACATCACTCACCTTCCTTACTACTTTGACGGGTCCCTCCCAAGCTGCCTGCAGCTTGTTATGCCTGACAGGAATGAGAATCATAACCTGCTGCCCCCACATCATACTCTCTGGCTTGAGCATTCCTGTCATACCAGACCTTTTTCTGCTGTTGGGCTCCTACCAGGTTCTTCTGGGCTAAGCCCATGAGCTCCCTAAGCCTTGTGCTGAGGTTTAGGACATATGCCACAACAGACTCCTTGTGGGATTCACACTCACCCTCCCACTCATCACAAATCAAATCTAAAGGCCCCCTCACCCTATGCCTATACAGCAACTCAAAGGGTGGGAAACTTGTGGATTTCTGGGGTACCTGTCTGCAAGCAAACAGCATATGGGGCAAATATGTATCCCATTCTCTCTTAAACTGGTCTGCAAATGCCCATAGCATGGTCTTTAGTGTAGAGTTTAACTTCTCCACAAGACCATTAGTCTGGTGATGATAGGGGGTGGTACTGAGGTGCTTCACCCCACAGCAGTTCCGCAGACAAGCCAGCAGCTCTGATATGAAAATGGCACATCTGTCAGTCAGTATTTCTCTCTGGAAATGTACCCTGCTGGAAATTTGTAACAAAGCATTTACCACCTTCTCTGCCTTGATAGAGGGCAGAGCCACTTCCTTAAGTATCTAATAGCAGAATCAACTACCACTAGGATATATTTCTTCCCTGTTGAACTTTGGGTACACAGAGGCCCCATAATATCCATAGTTACCCTCTGAAATGGCTCCTCAATCACAGGCACACATATCAAAGGAGCTTTGACTTTGTCTCCTGCCTTGCCTACTTTTTGACACTACTCACAGGTCCCCCAGTACCCTGTTACATGCCTTGCTGTCCCAGCCCAATAAAAGTTCTGCATAATACTTCTCTTGCAACTCTTTATGCACATATGACATGCAAAAAGAATGTCACGGGCAATGGCTAGAAGTGCCAGATGGAAAGCTGTAGGCACTACCAACTGCTCTATTACCTCACCCTCTAGCTCTCCATTAGGGGTCCACTCTCTGTACAGTAACCTTTTGTTTCAGTATACCAATTCCTCTGTTCCTTGAGAATCAGGGGCCTTCTTAACCACCTCCCTCAAGCCTTGTAATGTAGGGTCTGAGAGATGAGACTGTCTTAGCTCTACTTTTGTGACTCTTTTCAACTCTCCTTTCACAAGAAGCCTGGTATTTTCTGACAGTGGTGCCTCACTGTCAGGTGATTGGTACTACCACTCACTGCTGCCATTGCAGTCACTCTGTCCAAGAGAATGTCAGTACCTATCAGCAGCTGTGGCTCACCTTCAGGTTCACTGCTACAGGATAACTCCCTCCCTGAAATAGCCACCTCACCAGCCCTGGCTTCATATGTGGTGTCTGTCAGGGTCTTCCTCAGGCTACTAGACTGAAATGCCTGTCTCCAAGCCAGACTGCATATAACTGCATGCACACAAGGTACTGCATTATCAGAATCATTCCCTATCAGGACATCTGCAGGGATATGCACATGGTATGCCCTATCAGGACATCTGCAGGGATACACACATGGTGAAAGTTGCGGGAGCTAGGTCCAACTCTAAACTGGTTACAAGTGGCGTTCCCCAGGGCTCAGTCCTAGGACCCCTCCTGTGCGGCATATACTTCTCAGAACTACAGACAAGCACAGGAGTACTATGGCTGACCAAGTTCACAGACGACTGCAAACTAGGGGCTATAATTGACTCTCCAGCTGACACAGACATCCTCCAAAAGGGTCTCACTGAGACAGATACCTGGTGTCAAAATCATGGCCTCTAGCTAAATGCCAAAAAGTGCATAGTCATCCCCTTTGGAAAAAACAAAGTACCCACAAACTACCACATAGGTGGTAGTCCCCTAAATACAGAAGATGTAATAAGGGATCTGGGGACCCAAGTAGATAGTAATCTCACCTTTGATAATCACATTGCCAAAGTGGTTAGAAAATCCTTCTACGTGGCCCACCTAATCACAAAAGGGTTCGCATCCAGATCAAAAGAGGTCATTGTGGCCCTCCACTCATCACTCATCAGACCCATCATAGAGTACAATGTCCCATTTGGGATGTACCTTACAAGACACCTGCAACAGCTGGAAAGACCACAGAAGTACCTCACCAAGAGGATCACTGGCCTCAAACAGGTGCCCGATGCAGCTCGGCTGAAGTAACTCCAGTTGTACTCGGTTGCATACCGCCTACTCAGAGGTGATCTCTGCCTGACATACAAGACCATGTCCAACCCTGAATTGATGGACATGCTCCACCTAAAGAAAATCTTATCCCCTCGAGCCACATGCTCTAGGGATCTAAACCTCACAACAGCAATATATAGGACATGCTGGAGGGATAGATTCCTGTCCCAGAGACTTCCCATGCTTTGGAACAAGATCCCAATCTACATTAGGCAGAGCTCCTCGCTAATACTCTTCAAAAGAAACCTTGACGAGTGGATGGGAAACAGAAAGTTTACTTCGGGGATCACTTCAGTGGCTCTGCTGGACAGAGGCACAGGGAACTAATCTAAGGGGGCTGCGAAAGCCAACACATTCTGGCTAGGCTTATAAATGCCTTCGGGCAGATAGCCTAGTACTAACCTATGAACCTATGATATCCTCAAATGCATCTACTTGATTGCTTCCTTTTCCACCCTCCCAGTCAAAGTGAACCCTGGCCAAAGGCATTTGGAATGGGGTCCATCCTAAAGCTCTGACTGGAGTTGACTGCCCAAGCAAGTACTTTCTCCTGTTTAACCACTGCAGGCTTCACAATGGTTATATCAGAGGCTGTGTCTCTCTTAGCAGTGGCCTATTTTCCTTCCAGTAAGATAGGATATAACCTCTTGTGATAGTTTGGTACTCCTGTTGTCTGAAGACAACTTATCACTGGCCTACTGTTATTCCCACTTGCTGCCCCCCCACCTTGCCTCCGTAGACATCTATATGCGACATGGCCCCACTGGTTACATTTAAAACATTTAACCCTTGATCCTGGCTGTGTACCTGAACTGGTGGCTTCCCCTGTTACTGTTGGACTCTGTTGTATTTTAGGCTACCCTCCATGGGTTCACTTATATCCTTGTGCAGCACTGGGTATCCCCTTCCTGTGCAGTGATGCCCAGCTTGCTAAGTGGAGATCCCCATTTTTCCCCAGCTCATCTGCAGAGTTACGTACACCCTGGATTTGCTAACCAGATTCTCCTGCCCTCAGACAAAGTGCTAAAGGCTTGTTTCTTCACAACAGCAATAAATAGGGCATGCTGGAGGGATAGATTCCTGTCCCAGAGACTTCCCATGCTTTGGAACAAGATCCCAATCTACATTAGGCAGAGCTCCTCGCTAATACTCTTCAAAAGAAACCTTGACGAGTGGATGGGAAACAGAAAGTTTACTTCGGGGATCACTTCAGTGGCTCTGCTGGACAAGAGGTCTGCCATTCTTTCAGAAGTGGTGACCTGACACCCACTTTCCCAGCTACGAAAATAAGTGTTTAACTCAACAATATAATCACACACACTTTCATCTGCCTTGCGTCTATGCTCACAAAACTTTTTTCTGTAAGCTTCAGATGTTGAAGCATTCAAGTAAACAACATTTGATTTTATCATAATTTAAACCATCAATATCAGACAATTTAGAAACAGCAGTTACAGCTTTACCATGGAGTAACTGGGTCAGGAACCGTATCCATAGCCCTTAGTCGGCATTATACTGTTTACATACTGTTTCAAATATATGAATAAAACTATAAAAATTATCACCCTCTGTAAATTGTGGAAGAAATTTACTGATCTTTATTGCTTCTGGGATTTGGTTATTCCCTTCCTCATTACCACCATGACCCTGGAGGAGAGTCATCATCTCCCTCTCATGTTGACATTGCTTCTCCTTTTCTTCAGCCTCCAAATGCCACAGTCTCTCTGCTGATTGTAATTCCAAATATTTGGCCTCCAGTTCAAGTCACTTTAGCTGCAGACAGATTTTTAAGTTCTCTGAGGGAAATGTGAACTGTCCCATTTCTGAGGGCTGCAAATTCCCATCAACAGACTGGTTATCCTCCTGGTTGCTGGTGTGAGCAGTGACTAAGGCTGAAATCATTTCCTCTTTACTCAGGTTAGCATGCAGCAGTCCTTTGGCTTTGCACACCTTGGCCAACTGTTTCTTTGCCAGCTTGACATTATCCTCTGCTGACATCTTTGCCTGCTTTCCCTAACTAAACTAACAAAAAAAATTAAATAGAACTGCTGTGAAATTAAACTGAAGTGGCTGATTGAGAGTACACCCACCTTTACTGACAGCTGCCTACAGGCTATGGAAGTTCAATTAATGTCCACACCACTTCTCACCAATATGTAATGTCCCCACTCTGGGCCACTAATCAAGGAGCCTGAATCCTCACCACTGACACTAGAGAGGGATGTTCACTGGGAATACTCTCTGCATCAAGCATAATTTCCTTTAAGAGCACACAGGGAACATACTTAGCCCGGGGTCTGGGTTTCTCTCTTTCTCTCCCCGGGTCCCCAGTAAAGTTCCCCACTGGCACAGCTGTTAAGTCCTCAGCTGAGTGCCCAAGCCATGTCCTCTAGCACCCACTCTGTGAAATCAATGCTTCATGTCCCTGCCCAAAGCAGCTTACACACACAATGTTTGAGATTTAAATTGCACACACACACGCGCACACACACACACACACACACACACACACACACACACACACACACACACACACACCTGGGAAAGGCTGGCACAGATTACCCACTGTACCAACTTTACCCAGGCTATAAGGTAGATTCACTGCCATCAGTCAGTTACTATAAGGCTCTTAAAAGGGTATCCAAATATACTAAGTGAAGTTAATATTAATACAAATAGCAATGCTGACCAAAAAGCCAGGTTTTAATGAGTGGCTAGAGTTATCACCAAATAAATATACGTAAATACTCTCAAAGTTTAAATATTTTCTAAAGAGGACCAGCCACAATGAAGAGTTTAAATATATTTAATATTAAATAGCAAAAGAACATGAGATACTAAATATATATTCACAGTAAACACCAGAGTTTCAGTCATAGGAAACATTAAAAATAACACACTTGGAAAGATTCACACAGATACAAAAAATCAGTACTTAACTAATCTCACTATATTTTCCTGACTAATCTAAAGAGTTGCTATTCCCTGCTTCACTTGCTAAAGCAAGGCACGATGAAGTAGGTGAGGGATCCTTCTATGTCAAGTTCCAAGAAACAGACTGCTTAGTCTGACTGGGAGACTTCTCAATATAATAACTAAATATTTTTTCTAGGATAACTTATAGGATGACATTGCATCTGGTCATCTGACTTCTGTTCCCACACTATCCCCTTTGGCTGGAAGCTGCCAGGATTTAGCACCTATGTGTCAATAACACACACACACAGCTTTGCTAAGATCTGCTGCAGCTCCTGGAAGTCATAAAACAATTTTAACACTTACTACTCCTCCTACAGAGCTGCTAAGCCAGGCTTCTCATAGACATTTTGTCTCTGGCTGCAATCAGAACTGTAAGATACAATCTTTATGGCCTAATTTAATTTCAGCTGTTTTCTAAAGTTAGCTGGGACTGAGCTTAGCCTCTTCTTTCCAATTATCCTCTGTTACAATATATAACTTTAAACAGTTACAATAATGCATGTACATTTCTTTGCTTTCCAGCAGGGCACACTGTTAATACATTTCTAACAAGCAACTTTACAAATACATTTTCAACACAAGCATCTTGTACAAATCAGTTTGATATTCAAATAACATATAAATCTTTATTAAATTCCAGCTAGCTGTGCTGGCATATGTTACACATCCACTGCCCTACTTCTCCTGGCATAGCAGGCAGTACCTCTTATTGTCACACTTGCCATTATATAATCCAAGACTTCTTCTGACTGCCCATCTAACTATATTGTTAAGACGCCAGATTTTCTATCAGAATATTAAGGCATCTCTAATTTTCATAATCACTGTATTGTTTCAGAGAAAATTAAGTTTAGCTTTTGTATAAATAAGTTTTAGCAATCTCTTATAACCATAATATAACAATCCAGCCACAACTGTGTACATGCAACATAAACTTCTAAGGTAGGTGGAAATGCTGTACCCCTCTAGACTTTGTCTTTAGGTCGGGCATGCCCCATGCTATGGCAGAATAGATGTACAGTGTCCCAGATGTGAACCTGTCTGTCTACCACAGCAGTGAAACCTGTCTTTTCTTCTTGAGTGCTTTTTTTCTTTTTATACTAGTCAAAGTAAAAAGGATAAGGCTAATCCAATGTCATACCTTCCACAGGGCCTTAATAGCCATGTTATTCCCAGTTAATGAATCTGATTTCTCTTTTGTCATGCCCATTACTTTTCAAAAGCTTTTCTATGCAACAACAAGGTTTGGGTCAAAATTCCGTTTTCAGAATTCCAAATATTTCAGCCTATGAGATGCAGTTTGAATGTCTATAATAATGTACTTATTTAACAATGTTTTAAACTTATCTTAAAAGAAGTTAGAAAGTTTAGCCTGGCAATTTCTTACATTAAATGCAAGAAGATTTATTTGTCTGTGTATGCCTCAAGATCTGGACTTGTTGCATTGTCTATCTAATTTATCTTTGCTTCAGAGTTTATGGTCATGCAGTCCCTCTCTCTCTCTATGTGCTAACTATCCCCACAAAGGGTACTGTGGCCTTCTGTTAAGGCTTTCCTGAAGCACTTCTTTTATTTGGGTTCCCAATAAAACATCTACTTGTACCCTGGAAATTGAGCATTCTTGTGAAAGTACTGGTATGTAGATGAGGGGGTGGGGGGGACTGGATCTGAGGCAGACAAAAGAGAATCATTACCTTAAAGAAGTTATGGATAACTTTAGTTTTATCCTGCAGAATAACCAGTTACAGAACATTTATGATGCTTTATATGAGAGGCATCTTTTTGGCTGCTTTTGCATCTAACAGAAGTTTTCTTAATACTTTTAAAGTGTAAGCAACTTTACTTGATATTCCGAGATGAAACAGCTGGAAGACAAGCCTTCTTTCATACTGCCTGGTGTCACCAGTAGTTTCCATTCATAACATTTACCTTCTAGTCTTCTGCTAACCTGCTAGAAAATGAGTACTTTAACTTGCTTGGGTTAGCTATACACAAAAAACTCCTGTATTAAGATAAGATTAATGGAGACAAGCAAGACTAGTCATCTTTCTTTTCATTCACTTAAAAACACCATTTAATAAACAAAGTTTTTCGACATATTTAGACAAGTGACTTTTTTGCTGTCAGTGATTCAAAACCCATGTAGCTTGGGTATATTTATTTAGTCCTTTGTGGTTTTTAGATGCAGCTTTTGTAGTTAACCATGACAATTTACCACTTTTTTTGCTCATTTTTACATATGACACATCTGCCATGTTGTGTTAGAATAATGCATATACAAATTTCTGTGTAATATAATTATGTGATGTTGTCAATCTCACCTTTATTCTCACCGATGAGTCGGATCCAATCCCTCAGATCCATCTCAGCCTTTTCAAAAGCTCGAGGCCTTCAGCAAAGCTTGTGGGCATTGTTCCTTACCCATAATGTGACTCATTAACCTCCCCAGATCTCATTTGCCGCTCTGCAAAGGAGGTTCTGAAGCAAGCTCCGGGCTAATTTCTTTGTTTTTGTTGCTAATATAACTTTTTCCAAAACTTTATCTCTGTATTAACTAGTTTACTATAGTTTAATATAGTTTAATATATTTATATATATATATATATATATATATATATATATATATATATATATATATATATATATATATATATATATATCCTTACCCAGTTTTTCGGTTGTATAGAGTGAGTGTTGGCCCCTTTACTTTACCTGTTAGCATCTAAGTTAGAGGACATTTTTCCTTCTAATTCTTACTCCCTTCCTCTTTTATAGTCCGTTTCAGTTAAAGGACGATTTCCTCAATTAAAAAAAAAGTTTCTTGCTATCTTTCTATAGTCTTTTATTCCCGTCCATTTAAATTAGAGGACTTGCCTCTCTGTGTGTGGGAGTTAACTCTCCTTTGTCTTTTTTGTTAGTGGTTAAAAGTCTTTCAAAAGCAAGAAGGGAAACCTCGTGGTTTTAAAAAATGTGAGCAGTGTGGGAAGAAGATGCCCCTTAGTGATTCACACACTTGTGTGTATTGCTTGTGGCCTCTTCACCTGCAAGAGTCTTGCTCCATATGCCATGAGTTTAACCAAAGAGCTCTTATAGAATACAAAAATAAACATATTTTGAAGGGATTACTGAAAATTGCTTTCTCTGAGCCTATCTTGCCAGAGTCCGCTACCACTACCAAGTCTGACAAATCTGAAAAGTCACTAAAACGCTCTTCTGCTCTGAAGTTTTTCTTGGAGCTGAACCCAAAAGCTCCTAGACTGTCTGCTCCAACAGAACCCTCGGAGCAGACAGTTGTTTCTGGATCCAAGAGTTCATCAGAGCAGCTGGAACCCTTGGCTCTGAGCTGTTTGACAGCTGCAGAATTTAGATACCAGAACCGTTCCCCTTCATCGTAACCAATACCTTCTTGGCTCCCATCTCCCTTTTTGACAAGATCAAGGTCTCCAACCATTTCTACTTGGTCTACCAGGAGTTTGTCTGATGATGATGTGGATAGGGTAGCGCAGAGGCTCTTAAAGACACCGGGCTTGGCCAAACTGTTACTGGATCTGAACCCAAAGGAATCACATCAGACAAAATCATCCCCATTGTTGCTTCCTCCTCCTCCTCCAGTCTGTCCCCTGGTTTCGGAGCTGGAAGATTCTGCTGTCCAACTTGTGTCTGTATGGGATCTGGAACCCATAGGTTCTTTGGATCCGATGTCTGCCCCAAGTGTTTATGCCCAGTCAGAGCAGAAAGCCTCTAGGAGCCGGCACTCCCCCGGTCAGGTCCACTGAGCCAGTTTGGATCTGTCTGGATCCAACCTTGCCTCTGGGGGCTTCAGTGTAGGTGAGTTCAGCTCCTATCTCTGCCTTCAAGCTTCTGTCTCCTGTGCCGGAGATTCCTTCAGCCCGACAACCCTTTTGTTGGATCCGGGGTGTTCTTCAGAGCAGGGTTGGACTGCCTTTGAGACCATGAGGAGGGTTTTGACTACATCTCAGTCTAAGACACAGTCTGTCTTGGATCTTTCTTCCAGTTCTGTGCAGGTGTATTTGCCTTCTCACATACCCTCTCCACAGGACTGCAGAGACTCCAGGCCTCAGGATGTCCAACAGGGGACACCCCCCTCTTCTAAAACTTCCCCAGACTACCCCACTGACGAGGTTCCTCGGAAAAGGAACTGCAAGAGGAAGCATGTAGACTCCCCAGAAGAGTTGATTACATCTGATACTGACCTCGATGAGACAGAAGGGTCCCCACGTTACCTCTTGAAGATGTCTCTTTTGGAGACATCCTGGACATTTTAAAGCAGAGAAGTGACTGGCAGTCCACATCCCCTTCAGCTGAGGAGTCAGTTTACCTGAATTCTTTTGGGTCTTGCCCCTCTACCTCCTGGGCGATCCCTCCTTCCAATGTGCTTATTGAGTTAATCTCTCAGAAAGCTTGGGAGACCCCAGATTCCATAGAACCAACTCCTAGGAGGCCAAATAAGTACTTAACTGCCCCCAAGGACAAGCCATTTTTAACTAAAGGTGTAGCAGTTGATGCCATGGTGTTGGCAGCAGCCACAAAAAAGGAACTTTCTGAGACAAGTTCCTCTATCTATCCTCCGAATAAGAATTCCAGGAACATGGATAGATATGGGAAGTGCATCTTTTCATCAGTGACCTTTGCCTTACAGTTGCTGAACTACTTGACCCACTTTACCAGATTACAGAGGGATCTGTTGAAGGAACTTTGAGACTCCCTCCAAGGAACTGTAGCTGATGCAGTGGCAGACAAAGTTACCGCTCAGCTCGCCACCCTCAATTCAGTCATAAACTCTTCCATGAGACTCCTATCTTATGCAGCAGATGGAATGACAAGAGCTGTGGATTCAGGTATATCTTTCAGGAGGCAGGTCAGGATGCGTCTTTGTGATTTTGCGGAGCCCTTCAAGTCTTCCTTCATTAACACCCCTTTTAATGGCTCATCTCTTTTTGGGCCTAAAGTAAAAGAAAAGCTTACCAGTTGTGAACAGGAAGGTAAGACTTTGCCTGCCATTGGAGTATGTTTTTCCACACCTACCAGACCCTTTTCCAAAGGTCAGAGAGGGAGTGGGAAAGAAGGTGGTTCAGGAAATCACAAAGGTCTTTCCAGGACACACAGGGTGAAAGTTCCCCTAGAGGCAGAGGGGGAATAATAATGGAAGATGCCACCATCATGGCAGGGGAGGCCCACAGAATCAGGGATCCAGAGAACCTTTCTTTGGTAGGCCCTTTCAGCGCTTCTGAAGGGGTGCCCGACTGTTTGCCTCTGACGGCAGTTGGGGGCGATTGTATGTGCACTGCAAAACATGGGAAGAGATAAATGATAAATGGGTGCAGGACATAATATCCAGGGGATATATTATTCCATTCCTCTTCCCCACTCGCACAGACAAATCACTTCCAGACATTCCACCCAGTCAGAAGGAGCAAGCAACATTAGAAATTCAAAAGTTGCTAAGAAAAAGAATCATCCAAGAAGTCCCCACAAACCAGAGAGGATTCATAACTTACTCAAGATTCTTTTTAGTTCCAAAGAAAACAGGGGACTGGAGACCCATCTTGGACCTTGGCAATCTGAGCAAATCTATGAGAAGACCAAGTTTTGGATGGTGATACTGCAGTCGATACTTCCATTCTTCCTGGAAAACGACAATTGGATATGCTCTATAGACCTTCAGGATATGTACTACCACATACAAATAGAAAGGTGATCCAGAAGGCACTTGCGCTTCCAGATAGGAGCAGACATAAACATAACTACAATGATATCAAAACTTCCACAAGACAGAGTAGACTGTCTTCGCCATTATGTCAGACTGTTAATCAGGAAAAACGAGCTTCTACCGAGCTGGTTCTCCAAGTACTAGGAAAAATGGCTGCTTTGATTGTTCTCATTCCCCTAGCTCGCCTTCACATGAGAATTCTTCAGTGCTTACTTTTGACACAAGGGTCAATTGTAGAACTTCCTGTGACACACAAAATCAGGATAACCAATTCCTGCAAAAAGGATCTCCAGTGGTGGATTCACTCTCCTCTGGTATCTCAAGGCTGTCCCTTTATCCCCCCACTGAAAGAATAATTGTTCACTGTCTTTTCACTAGCATGATTATTAGCTTGAATAAAAAGCTGCAAGAATGATATGAAATATAAAGGGTTAATTTAGGAATAGTATAAAATGCTGAAAGATAAGTAGAAGTAAGTGTGCTGGCATAGCTTAATTAGATATTGGCATCCATGTAAAGGAGTATGTTACTGAGAAACAAAGTCTGTAAAAATAAATGTGCAGATGGCAGCTGGAAAGACATCAATGAAGTAAAGAGATGTAACATCAAGCAAGATTAAGTTAGAACATCAAGTTTCAGACAGTGCTAGAACACCATGTTTCAGATAACTAAGTTTCCTTGGACCACCCAACTTGAAAGAATCAAGGACAAATCATAAATTAGAAGAACAAAGAAAAGTGTTAGACAAAGGAAGATTGTAATACATCAGACTGAGAAAAAATATCAGACTTTTTGGTATAAATATGTGTGTGTATAAACAAGCTTTGGGAATTTGCCATAGAGAGCTGACAGCATCTGTGTTGCATGCTTGTAGATCCAAAAGGGAAATGTAATAGTAAAATGTGTATTAACTGAAGCAGTTGTCTCAGTGTATTTATTGTACTTAGTACAATACAGTAATAAGACTAGTTGGTCACAATAAATAGTTAAATATGCTGTGGTATGCGTGCATGTAAATGCAAGTAACAGCAAGAAACCAACAGAAGTCAGTATATAATTTTTCACCCTCAACCACAAGCCACAGTGACCACGGATGCTTCCCAGATATTGTGCGGGTCATTATCTCGGGAAGACAGTTCAGGGCATCTGGCAACAGCATGAGGCTCAATTGCACATAAACATGTTGGAGATGAGGGCAGTACTTTTGGCACTGCAAGCATTTCAAGACTCCCTCTAGGAGTGATACTAATCCAGTCAGACAACACGTCCGTGCTCTGGTACATAAACAAATGGGAGGACCAGATCTTACCCCCTTTGCCAAGAAGTCCTGAGGGTCTGACAATAAGCAACAACTTCCAACTGCTTTCTGATAGCAACTCACATTCCAGGGAAATCCAGTGCAGTTGCAAACAAATTGAGCAGAGCCATTTTATGGCTACACAAGTGGTTCCTCAGTCAGAAAGTTGAGGAACAGATTTTCTGAAAATGGGGCCAGCCTTGCTGCAATCTCTTTGCATCAACCACCAATGCCAAATGCAGCAATTATTTTGCCCTGATCCCTCCTGCAGGGGAGTCACCAAGGGATGCACTTGTTCATGATTGGTCCTCAGGACTTCTTTATGCTTTTCTGTCAATTCCTCTGATTCCCAAATTTTTGCAGAAAGCAAGTTGGAGATGACAATAATCCTAATTGTTCCCTACTGGCCTCGAGAAAGTTGGTTCCCCTTTCTTCAGCCTCATTTGCATGATGAACCATGGATTCTGGACCCTGCTCCAGACCTTCGACTCATCCGTCAGGGATGGTTCACCCAAATCTGGACAATCTCAATGTGACAGCTTGGCTGCTACAATTCCCCTGATTGCCACGTTCCTTCTCCTTTCATCTCCAGTAAAACATATTTTGTTGTCTTCCCATAAATCATCTACACACAAATTGTACAAAGATAATGGAAAAGATTTGTTTCATGGGCCAGCAATAATCAGATAGATCTCTTTAACGCACCCATACATTCCATTCTAGAATTTTTGATGAAACTTTTCATTGAAGGTGCTGCTGCAGCTACTATCAGAGTTCATTTGGCAGCAATTTCAAATTTTAATGTAGGAGAAGGTGGTTCTGGAATCATGTCAAACAAACTTTGTAAGGCATTCCTGAAAGGAATTACGATGATAAGACCTCCATACAAAAACCCATCACTGCCTTGGGATCTGAATTTCGTATTGTCAAACATTATCTGTCCTCCCTTTGAACCATCTGCTACCTGTGAATTGAAATCTCTCTTCTGGAAAACACTCCTCTTAGTGGCTATTACCTCAGCAAGGAGAGTTTAGGAATTAAAAGCTTTATATGTCAAGCCACCATACCTAGTATTTCATAAGGACAGAAGAGTTTTTTATGCACAAAGCCCTCATTCCTACACAAAGTTCTGTCAGAAAGTAACCTCAACCAGTTTATTGAGCTACCGGTTTTCTTCCCAAACTTCCAGAATAAAGGGGAATATTCACTGCATCTTCTGGACGTTCATAGGCAACTACATTTGACTCACACAGAGCTTCAGGAATAAGACAGAGCAACTGTTTATTTCTTATTCTGATATTAGAAAAGGCCAACCAGTGTCCAAAGTTTCCTTATCCAAATGGCTTTCACAATGTATATCTTTTCATTTACAGCTCTAAGAACAAAATTCTTCTTAACCCTCTTAAAGCTCATTCTACTATGTCGGTAGCTACTTCTGCAGTCTTTCAAGGTAGAATACCTTTGGATAACATCTGTGCTGCTGCAACATGGTTAAAACCTCATACTTTTATTACTCATTGCAAAGTGGATTTGGCTTCTAGGAGTAGAACATATTTTGGTTCTATGGTTCTGGGGAATATTCTCTCATGAGCCACCCAAGAATCAGGTAGCGTGGAAAACGGTCCCATCAGTGAGAATAAAGGCGAGATTGACAACATCACATAAAGAAGTTATGTACTTACCGTAATGTTCCATGTGTGTTGTCCATCTCGACCTTTATTCTCACAACCCACCCGCCATACCCCCTTGACTCTCTACTCCTGGGAGACTGAGTAGTACTAATTGCGTATTACAGAACTCTATAGCCTCAGAAATAATGTTTTGGTTAATGTATGAACACAGTTGCCTCCATATGAGTTGTCAGGGGCAAACAAGATCTGAGGAAGTTAGGGAGTTGCATTATGGGTAAGGAACAATGCCCACCAGCTTTGCTGAAGGCCTTGAGCTTTTGAAAAGGCCAAGACGGATCCGAGGGATCGTACCTGACCCATCAGTGGCATGGATAACACACATGGAACGTTATAGTAAGTACATAACTTCTTTTTCTCTAGACTATATTTTCTATGTTTGAAAATGTTTTATCAAATTTGTTATATTTGTCCATGTTATTATCCCATTTTTGTTTTAAAGAAAGCTAGATTGATGATGTTCATATGCATTGATCATTTACCTGAGTAGGTGCATATATAGGTTTTACCTAGGCATTATGAGCATATGCATCAAGCTTGTGAAAAACAAATTTTTTGCATGGAGAAATTACTTACCTAATGCACGAGTGTAAGTATGATATACTTTAAGAGATTACTCATATTTTGAAAAAGTTTTCAGTATTTCCACTTCCCACAGAAATATGGTGCAGCTTGTTACTATTATTTTTATGCATCTTTGCCATTCTTATTGAGCTGGAATTATAGGCAGTTGTGAGTTCTCTGATCCTTTTTGGCTAACTTTAGCAGTCAGCAGTAAGTGAATTGTATATTCAGCTAAAGAAGGCTAAGTATCGGGTGCTTTGTGCAGCTTTTCTTTCATGTATATATTTTTACATCTTTTGGAAGTTTGGAAATTATGAGCCTTTAATCAGCTCAGAAAACAAAATCTGAGCATTCTTGTGAAAGCAATGGTGTATAGATGGGGTGTGGATCTGAGGCATACATAGGAGAATCATTACCTTCAAGTATATTCCAAAGATCTTTGTAACTATAAAACACTTTGCATTGCTTCCATTTTCCAGATGGGTTGTTGTTCTTTGGATTGCAGACCCTTTGAGCTGATTTATTACGAGGCAATGAATGCAGTTACTTTTATCAGTACCATCTTTTCTCTGCAAATATTTAATGCATGCTTGTCGGTAATCAAAGGCAAATCTGTTCTGGTTATAATGATACCTTTGGCACTTTAACAGTTGCCTGGTAGCAGTAACTGAATATAATCAGTTACATCATCTCTGCAGTGAGTACTTTGGTTTCCATCTGGAGCTGCAGTTGATTTTGATAATGATGTTCTTATAGTATTTAAATTTGAACACCTGAATGTTGCAAGTTAACTGATTACACTGAGTGGAACTTCATTTTCTCTCTCAAGATTTCTAACCACTTTGTGTGTTTAAATCCCTGCTTTGGTATGGTAGAGACTTTGGCATAAACTGCAGATCCGACTTTTAAGATTTTGGCTGACCTTCTTGAAACATCTAAACTTAAAGGTTTATTTATTGTAAGTCAAAGGGTCAAACTGAATGGACTTTTTTCAGTAAATTTGTGTTACTAACATAAACTGAATTGTATGGTTGTGTGCGCGTTATTGTATGTTAAATAATGGTGCAGTAATAAAGCTTGAGGGTTTCCATTTGCATATACATTTTAGCCAAGTAGATGCTCATCACATGCTGATTCCAAAGTGCATTTCAAAGTTAATTAAAATTCACAGAATTACTAAAGAGGCTGTGTAGTTTACTGGAGCTACTGGGTTCTAAATGAGAACCTTTGTGAGAGTAATCTTTAATTCTGTGGGCTTCTTGTAGACCTCTATTTGTATTAAGGTAAAACTACATATATCATCAGTTTCAAGCCATGATAGAGTGAGCACTATTGCTGCTGTTCAGGAAATTAAGCATATTAATAATTCAGAGGTTAGTGGTGTCCAGGAAATTAAGTATATTAATAAAGCAGAGATTAAAAAGACTTATTGTCTTCCTAGATTGCCCTAAAACTTAGTCTCTTGATGAGGGTTAGGTCTGAAGGATCTTGTCTGTCAGAGAATTTAGGACCATACCCATCCAAGTAGGGGAAATGTAGAGTTCCTCCACTGGCAGGAAGAGGAATCCAGCCTAAACAACAAAGTGAAGTGACCTTCTGGACCCTAGATCTCCTCTTTGTGAGAGGTATAGATCACAAGTTGTTAAGCTAATTGTAAAAATAAGAAACCTCAAGTTATAAAACTACTGATCTTAACAATATTATTTGTATCAATTGCCTGTCCCTAATTTAACCTATCCTGTGGTTCCCCACCCCAGTAATAGTTGACGTGCCACTATGGTATGTATCAATTATGTCCTGGTAATCTAGTGCATCCCCCCACCTTCCAAAACCCGTATTACTGTTGTTGCCTTTACCGCATTTTAATCCTTGAATTATCCTTGGTGTCTAGTAGTTCCCCACAGCCCTGATCCCACTTGTGATGCCAGTACCATTACAGCTCTTCAGTATATGGTATATCTGCTGGTCTGTTGGTTCCCCCACCTCCTGATCCCTGTTGTGATGTTAGTGATGGTACGGCACATTAGGAGTAATCCCTTGTCATTTATTTATCCACCCCACCCCCGATCCCTATACTACTGTTGGTGTTGTTACATTTCCATGTAAGAATAATCCCTGGTGGTCTAGTGCATCCCCCAACCCTGATACCCCATGCCACAGCAGTGTTATGTAGTTGAACTTGGCATTTTGGCTGTGCTCATTACCATAACGTGGTGTGGACGGTTGTGCTAATCTACACGCTCGAGTGATTTCCTGATGTGTTCCTGGAGGTGGTTCTGGGAGAGAGCAAGCGTAGCTTGGCCCCAGGGCTTGCCCTGCCGTGGGTGGGGCACACCCTCATGATGTGCTAGGCCGGTTGCTGAGTTGGGAAAAGTACCATGACTTGTACACAGAGATGTGCATGTCAAGGTACCTTAATGAATCTATGAAATGAAGAAACAAAAACATTTAGTGGTGATGTGGTTTTATCAGATATTTAATTTTGCATCTGGATGAGCAGTTGAAGGTGTATGTATGGAAAACTGGTAATCAAGAAACTCCAAAGTTTGAAACGTTTTTGAGGAATATATAAATCTACCTAATTTTACATATCTTACATATTTTTATCACTAAAACTATTTGGGAACCTGTCAGTCGATCAGGAGCAGGTTCTGAGAATGCCAATTCTGTGAAGAAATTTTGCTACAACTACTCAATGGTAATGGAGCTTTCCCTTTTCTGTACTGTTTTGTGATCTTATAATAGTTATATTTACGTTTGTGTGTGTGTGTGTGTGGGGGGGGGGGTTCCCTTGCATGGGAGGATACATGGAATATTGCCCCACCTGGAAAAATTAATAAATAAAAATAACATACTCTGAGGTTTAGTGAAAGTGCTTTCAGCAAGATTTTTTAGTGGATTGGGATTTGAATAATTTGTTGTTGACTGAGTGACATGAATCCAGCTATTTTCTTTTTTTGTTCTAGAAACTTAAAACTTGTTACAATATAATAGGATTGTAGAATTCAAGTTGAGTTTTCATTTTATTTTATTTCATTAAGAGATTAGTCTGAACTAGGTTGCAATAGTTCTTGAGACATGATATTTAGACGGATAAGATACATTTAATATTGTACTGCCCTTTGAAATTAGTAAACAAGGTAATCACAACATTATGGAAGAATAAAGAGAGACAAAAGTAAAACCTTAAGGCTGACAGGTGAAGCCTTGTAACTCTAAAACCACTGGTGCAGGAAGAGGAAGTTAGACATAGTCAAATAACAATGTAAGATGATTGCAATGATGGTGAGAAAATAGAGAACCAGAACAAATAACTGAGGAATGTGATATAACATCAAAAATCCTGAATGTGGGGACCTCCGGTATGGTAGAGACAGTGTAAGCAAGTCTAATACAGAGCTTCAACCAAGAGAAGTGGAGCTGTCATTAACAAGCTTGTTTTACTAATGAATCTTATTATCGGAAGGTGGCAATTACCAGCACATGCAAGCCCAGAGGAAAACTAGAAAATCCAGTAGGAAGAATATCAAATAAAAGATAAAAGATGTAGAGGAGGCAGACATCAGTTGTGCTGACCATGTGGCAATGGCACAAGATTGGCAGCAGGCTTATCAACACTAGGAAGCCCTGGAAGAGACTATAGTGATAGGAAAGATGGATAAAAAGTGCAATGAAGTTTGTAAGATCAGTGGAAAACTGAACTTTAAAACAATAATATGTCAAAGCACTCGTGATATAACTGGGCTTCAAAATGAAATGTGGAACTCAAAGACAAGTTATTGGAATATGAACTATTACAAGAGGAGGTTTAAATTAAGTTAACTGAACTGAAAGATCACTCTCACTGGAATAACCAATGATTTTCTCCTGTCCTGAAGAGTTTGGAATTTGCCAGCTCTAAATCCTTTATGGCAGATTTCAGCAAATGGGTGGAATTGCTCCTGGAGGACATTAAAATTAGAGAGGGTGCATAGAATTTTTCAGCTAAATGCAATGGCTATGAAGTAACCCAGGTCAATTATTGTTAGATTTTAAACTTACGATCAGAAAGAACAAATTTTAGAGCTACTGTGGAACAAAGGCCAGGCAGTGAAGGTGGAACAATCCAGGGTGTTTGTCGACCTTGAGATTTCATCAAGGTAAATTCCTTCCTGCTATATGCAAATGCAGGCAAAAAGTGCTGTGTTGTAAACTGTCATATCCTGCAGTTTTTAACATATTCTGCAGGAGAGACACTAAAATTTGTTTAGAAGCAGAAGCAGCTTTGGCAGACTTGCACTTTTCATCAGAGTATCTGAGGCCACAGAGATCATAGTAGAAAATGTGCATGGAAGGGTTACAACCAAGGAGCCAGGCAGAGGATGCAGATAAAACCATTCCCAGTGTTCCAGCAGAAAATGAAAGACAAAAGACAGTATAGGCTTACCAGCAAATGATGAAAGACGCCCTTCCAGCAGTGGACCCATCAGAAACTAATGGGGACATTCGGGAGGAAGCGTAAAGCTACCGCAAGGGACAGTATTTGATCTGCTGTTTATCTGTACTTAGCTGATGTATTGACTCTGAAAGATCAACTGATATTTTTGTTCTGGCTTTGGGGGCTTGGAACAACTGCGGAACTATATGTAGGTTTGTGACAGTTATGTTGGTGAGCTGATTGATATCCCTTTTACCATTATGTGCTTTAACAATCTTATAGGTTTAAACTTCTGGGAGTTTAAAAGAAAGGAGTAGGTAAGAGATCTGCTTGCAGGAATTCAGATGGGCTCTGACTTCTCTGGCATTTGAATCTAGACATTGTAGTGACATTAGCTGTGTTTTTATAAGTCAGTCTGCAATTATATGTTAGACATTTTTGAGATAGGCTAAGGAAACGAAAAGGGAGGAGCAAGGAAGTGGATATGGATAAAAGGAAAAAGAACTAATACCAGAAGGGCTAACACCTTTCTTCAATATTACGCTGGCAGTCAAGTCTGGAGTAAGGGCTGAATGGTAGAGAAACATTTTCAAATGTATACATCTCCTAGCAAGATTAATATGAGACCACAAATTCTAAAGGGGGAGGTATAGGAAGGGGCAGGAGTGAGTTGCTCACCAAGAGCACTAACTTAAGGCACTGTAGCTTAGGAATTATTCGGCTGAAGAAACATTGTGATACAGATGTCATTACTTCTCAGAGTGGAAGGGTTTGGAAACTGTTGAAAGCCACACAGTGGAAACTTGGCCAAAGCAGAGGTAGAATAGTCACCTAAAAGGGGATATTTTCTCTATTGAGGGAGAAATGGAAGTAAGTTTACAAAAGTGTATAGTTCTAGCATTCTTTAAGGTTTTCAGGGAGTTATGCAAAGGTGTTAAGACAATAAATATTAGGCTAAATGCAGACGTATGCCACCGGAGCCAAAGAGAAGGATTGAATCAACTGCAAGACTGATGTAAACTGATACCCCTGACATAGGCTTCAAATACAAAAGAGGGTAGGGAGGAGAACAGAGCCAGGAGAAGTCACCAAGAGAGAAAGATAAATACATTTCAGGTATGATGACCTTGAATCGTAAGTATAACTGTCATGGAATCTTAACGGGTTGGTTGGTGATGAGAAAAATTTAGGTAATGGCCTTTATTTGCAAGAGTAGTGCACATGATTGTATGTTACAGCAGATGCACTTGAAAGCAAAGGCACCTATGGAATTGATAAAAAAAGTGGAAGGGAGGGTTTTAGTGCACACTATGAGGATGAGAGGAAAATTGGGGTTATTATCTTGATACAAAGGGGTGCTATTATAGAAATGGAAGGAGAGGGTCGGCCCTAAGGGTACATGCATTTTAATCAGAGGTCACTGGTTAGGCAAAAGGATTACACTACATAGCCCTTATTTGCCTTCAAAAAATAAGAACAGAAGAAACAAATGACATACTGCGGAATATAATCAACTTTCAAGGGCTGCTTGTGAAAGTGGGTGATTGGAAGATGGTTTGCAGTAGAGAGGATGTATTTAGGAAGGCTGGGAAAAATCATTCTGGTAAAAGAAGCTGTATATTTAGAAAGATATCTAAATCTGTTTGGGGTAACAGATCCTTGCAAAGTGCACCATAGATGAAGGGGAGTATACCTTCAACTGTAGGAGATTTCACATGGGCATATGGGTGAACAGGTTTTATAGGTTTATACGATGTTGCTAGGCTATTGACCCGAGGGTCTTTACAAGCCCTGCAGTTAAATCCCAGTATAATACTAGATGAGAGATATTGTCTATGCCCTCAATTTTTCTAGCAAGGACTGGCCATGTCCAGGAGAGAAGCAGAGGCAATCCCAGGCAGAAATTTACAGTTTCCCATCCAGTCATACAGGTTGGGCTTAAACAGGGTCATGGAGGTATTATGCTTGACATGGATTGGAAGCCTATTCCAGAGGAGTGCCAACCTCTGAGAGATGTATGTCTCTCCAGCAGGTCCTATTTATGTCACAGGCTAGATTGAGTCTCTGAAACAGGTGACTCTAGTCCCATTTGACATATGGATGTGAAGCATTTTCATAAGATTTGGGCCAGAGATAGCCATGTAAGGCAGACATAAGTTGCCTCTAAGTAGTCTATAAGCTACTGAGTACAGTGACAGTGACCACAGTCTGTCCATATAAGACATGTGCTGGAGACCCTGAATTTTGTTAGAAATCTCTGAGGTCTCTCAAGCTACAGGTGTCTGGTATGGTACATACCAAAGGGAGCATTATATTCAATAATAGGCCTAATGAGAGACTAGTACAGGGGAGTTATAACCTCTTTTGCTCTTGAAGCCATGCCTTTGCTAATCAAAGTATATGTAGAATGCCTTCCTTACCACAGTAGACATGGTCAAAGTTGAGGTCACAGTCAACTTGTGTTCCCAGGTCTCTCAATAAATAATTGGTATTTAGTGTATTATTGTTTATTTTATAATCAGAAGGGACATTGTTTTTACCAAAGGAAATGATGATTTTTAGCATTTGGTTTAAGATCATGGCTTTGGCACCAATCATTTGTTTGTGTAAGCCCCTTTTGAAGAATGCTGACATTGCTAGGAGATTCAGTGATAGCACCTAATTTGCAGTCATCCGCAAACTTGGTTAGCCACAGCCCCTCTGTTTTGGCCTGGACTTCTGATAAGTATACCCCAAACAAGAGGTGGCCCATCACTGACCCTGGTGGGACCCCACTGGTGACAGGTCTGTTGATAGAGGTGAAGTCTCCCACTTTGAACTGAGTATTATTGATCTGTGAGCCAGTTTGCAATCCACTTGACAATACAGGAGTTGATATTCAACTGGGTTAGTTTTTCAATGATGCCCAAATATAGGACTGTGTTGAAGGCCTTGGCCAAGTCAAAATAGGCTACATGCACAGGTTTGCCGTTGTCTATGGCTGTGGTCACATTCTCAAAGAAGTCCACAAGGTTTAACAGGCTACCATTGACAAATCCAAATCACCTATATCCTTATTTATGAGTTCCATGATGATTCATTCCATTGCCTTACAGATGAGGCTGATTAAACTTATGGTCTATAGTTACCCAGGGCTGTTGCCGAGCTGCCCTTGTGGAGGGGGATAACAGAAACTGTTTTCCATTCATTGGAGACAAAGCCATTACTCAGGCTGTGGTTGAATAGGGTGACTAGTGGAGTGGCTAGCTTTTGTTAAAAAACATTAAGAATGCAGCCTGGAACACCATCTGTTTCCACGGAGGCTGTATTCTTAGTCTTGGAAACAGCATTGTTGACTTGGTCTTTGGACATGCAGGGAGGAGGTGATGTTGAAGACATGGTTTGTGGTATACTTGGGGGGGATAGGGGTGTGAAGTTTTCGCCAAACCTGACTGCTAGTAGGTTTTCAATTTCTACAGGCTCATTTTGTGCAGTACCATCCACAGTTAGTTCAGCACACATCTGTGTCCTACCTTTTAGGTTACAGACATACCTGAAGAAAGCCTTATAGTTATCCTTTGCTATGGTTGCTAAATATTTCTCGAGTTGCTCTTTGAGAATTTACAAGTTGTCTTATTTGCATGTCTAGGCCAAGGTGGGTGCTCTTCTAGTTCTGGGTTCTCACATTTGTATTTTTAGACAGCAGCTTTTTTCACTTGTATAATCTTTTAATGCTAGATGTCCACCAGGATGATGTGTTTTTTGTTGAGCATCTTGCTTTAATCCTATTGGGCACAGCTGTGTCTATACATTTGTGTAGATGTTTATACAGGGCATCCGTGTATACCTTAGTATAGCCACCAATGCCCTTTGTGGGAACTGGAGCTTGGAAGTCGATTGTACCATCCCTTAGGAGGGTATAGTTAACTTTGGTGAAGTTTTTTAGCATGACTTCTCCTTTGGGGAGTTCTAGTGCTATTGCTACTTCAAAAATGGCTGATTTATGGTCAGATTTAACCAGTACAGGCCCTAAACTTGAGGCATTGCATTGGTCACTCATATTGGTGAGGACCAGGTCTAGAATATTAGAGCCCCTTGTGTGGTGGTGCACTATTTCTTCCAGGGCATTTGTGTTAAAATCCAGGAACTTTTGTGTAAGTAAGTTTGGGCTTGTAAAAGTTTCCCAGTTAATGATAAGACCTGGATAAAGGTGCGGCTCTAAAAACTCGTAACCAACGTAAAAAGTAAAGAAGTAGTACTGAATCAACATGGCTGAAAGGAGCACTCTTTTTATTAAATACTATAAAATAAAGTGAGCGCTTTCACGATACTCAAATAGCTTCATCAGACTGAATCGGTTCAAAACCCCAGTCAATTTAAAATAATTATCCTCCAATCAAATAGTTATCTTCTCTTTCAACCAATAAAACTACTTCAATAAATACATATGAAAATAAATATCATAAAAATGTGTCTCCAAGATTATCTACTCATATAAATATATACATACTCCTAAAATTAATACATTATATTATAAAACCTAACAAAAAATACTAATGCATAAAACAAACTTAATATGACATTTCAGTGTTTCAAAGGGCGTGCTTTTAAAAAGGTTTCAAGGACAGCATACCATTTAGACAAGGTGGTTTATCAGCATTAAAAAATAGAATCCATTTTTGTTCTGCTGTTTCTGTTGAATTAGTTATGTCTCCCCGTCTTATTCCCTGTTCTATTATTTCTAATACTAAAAATGTAAAAATATGATGTAATGCGATCCTATCTCGCCTGCATTCATAACTGATGGGCTCGGAGCCGAGAATCGGCTCTGACTCAGCCGATACATTAGCACGGTCTCTCATTGGCTGGGCCAACCCCCTTATCCCAGGATGCACCATGCCCAAACCCCCAGATCTCGTTTGCCTCTCCTAGAGTAACGACGTGGTCTCGACTTGGCTGTGGCTAAGTACCCTTCTTTTTTGGCCTTTTGGTCGCTTTTTGGCAGTTAGCTGTAGAATTTATACTCATACAGCTATTTTAATAGCTATCTGGTAGTTAGTTCATTTGTGATTGACTGTGTTTGTCTCTTAAATTGTTGTGGTAATCCCTTCTGTTTGGCAGGCTAGGCCCGTTTGAGTTAGAGGGCCTTTGCCCTATCTCTTAGAGCGTTTAAGTTAGAGCTCTTCCCTCCCCTTCCCTCCTTGTGTGTTTTTTGTGTGTGTTACAGTAGGTATGTCTGGTAAAGAAAAGGAACATAAGCCATCGGGCTTTAAAAAATGTTCGAAATGCAATTATAAGATGTCGTTGACAGATGGCCACGCCATCTGTGTTTATTGTTTAGGGGCTAAACACTTGCAAGAGTCTTGCAGTGTTTGCCATGCTTTCTCCTCTCGTGTACTTCACGAGAGGAAAAATCAGCTTATCCTGAAGGGTCTCATCAAACCAGCCTTTGAGGAAGCTTTGGCTTCTTCTCCCTCTTCGAAATATAGGCAAAAGAAGTCTTTAGCTCCGACAAGTCCGTCGGAGCCGCCTGCAAAAAGGGCTAAATCTGTGTCCCCTTCCTCGGCTCCACTGGCCTCGGAGCCGAAGGATAGAGGATCTAAAGCTGGGTCTCCCTCCTCGGCTCCACTGTTTTTGGAGTCTCGGGATGAGAGAGCAGGTACTCTGTCCCCTTCCTCGGCTCCACTGATTTCGGAGCCGCAGGATAGAGGGTCTAAATCGGGGTCTCCTTCTTCGGCTCCATTGGTCTCAGAGCTGCTGGAGAGTGTTTCGGCTCTGGGGTCGGTTTCGTCGGCTCCTGAACCGTTGGCGCCGAAAGGGGTCTCGGTTCTGCTCGAGTCTGCTTCGGCCCCGATCCTTTTGGAGCCGGCCTCCTAGCCTAGTTTCGGAGCCGATAGGAAAAGTCTCTCGGCCCCCTTCTGTTTCCTCCAGGTCCTCCAGGCTTTCAGACTCAGATGTAGATAGGGTGGTCCAGAGGCTCCTCCAGTCACCTGTCTTATCCAAATTATTTTCAGCTCCGGCCCAGTCGGCCCCGGAACCAGCCCCTTCAATACCGTTTCTTCCTCCTCCGACAACCTTGGTGTCGTCAGAGTCTGAGTTCGTAGAGTCGGGTGAAGTCCTTGAGTCAGTCCCAAGACCCACTACTAGTCTGTCACCACCGTCTTCAGCTCCAACCCTTTCTGTGCCTTCCAGAGGTTTCGGTTCTCGGGTGTCCTCAGCCGGGCCTGAGGGGGATTCGTCGGGGCTTCTGGTTTCGGCCCCGAGTCTCCCTCTTGGCGCCTCGGCTAGGGCAACCCCGACACCGGTCATGGTCTCAGGGACGGGCCTCTCCTCAGATTCTGGTGGGCCCGCCTTTGAGGCTATGAGGAGCGTGCTGGCCAAGTCTCTAGTGACTTCACCTGAATCTGCGATTCCTTCCCTAGACACGGTGGCTAGAGCTTCTGGTGCCCCCCTGTCTTCGGACAACGCGGCTCCTAGGCCTGAGGATTCCTCCTTGTGTGGTCCCCTTTTTTCCGAGGAGCCTTCAGAGTTCGTGTCTGAGGAGCCCCCCAGGAAAAAATTGTGCAAGAGGAAGCACATAGACTTCCCAGATGAGTCTGTCACCTCGGACACCGACCTCGATGATGCGGATGGGTCCGCTAAGTCATCCTCTGACGATGTCTCGTTCTCCGATATCCTGGAGATCTTGAGACAGAGGGGCGACTGGCCATCCAAAACCCCTTCCGCGGAGGAGTCGGTCTTCCTCACGGCCTTCGGAGCCCAACCCTCCACCTCCTGAGTGTCTCCACCCTTCGATGAGTTACTGGACCTTATTTGTCGAAAGGTGTGGGAACACCCTGATTCTGTGGAGCCAGTTCCTTCCCGCCCCAAGTTGTTATCCGCACCCCCTGGCAAGGAGTTTCTAGCCAAGGGAGTTCCAGTTGATGCTATGGTGGTGGCGTCTGCCACCCAGCAAGATGGGGCAGAGGCATCTACTTCTATCCATCCTCCTAACAAGGAGTCCAGGAGCATGGATAGGTACGGGAAGCGTACCCTGACGTCAGCGACCTTTACCCTGCGGTCGCTGAATTATTTATGTCATTTTACGAGGCTCCAAAGGGATCTCATAAAGGAGTTGGGAGATACCCTGGCGGGTAACATGCCTGAGGCGTTGACGCAGTCTGTCAATGCCCAGCTGTCTACCCTTTCGTCCATTGTTAACTCGTCCATGAGGCTCATATCGTATGCAGCCGAAGGGGCGGGTAGGGCAACGAGTTTGGGCTTAGCCCTTAAGAGGCAAGCCTGGATGCGCTTGTGTCACTTTGCGGAGGTGTTCAAGTCTTCCTTCACTGACGCTCCATTCGATGGGTCCTCTCTCTTTGGACCCAAGGTGAAAGGCACACTCACTAGATGTGAGCAGGAAGGTAAGACTTTGTCTGCCGTTGGGGCCCATTTTTTGCTTCCCTCGAGACCTTATCCCAAGGCTCAGAGGGGAGGAAAGATGTGGTTCAGAAAGTCCCAAAAGTCTTTCCCTGCCCATCAGAGTGACCCCCCCCCCAGAGGCAGAGGGGGGGAATTATTCTGGAAGACGTTGCCCCAGAGACGGTGGAGGCCCCCACAACTCAGGAGACCATGAATCCTTTCGTGGTTCCTCCTTCCAGCGTCCCTGAGGGACTGCCCGACTGTGCGTCTCCGGAGCCAGTCGGGGGTCGATTCCTGACGCATCCAAGGGCCTGGGGTTCCATCACTCAGGATCAGTGGGTGCTTCATATCATCACCGGAGGTTACACCATTCCCTTTATCCGTCCCCCTCCACCGTCAAGGAAAATTCCGGATGTGCCACCCAGTCAACAGGATCAAGCAGCCATAGAGGTCGCAAAGCTGCTCAGAAAGGGAGTCATCCAGCCAGTCCTCGCAGACCAGACCGGATTAGGAACTTACTCAAAGTTATTTTTGGTGCTGAAAAGAACAAGGGACTTGAGACCCATTCTGGACCTCAGCCACCTAAACCGCTTCGTAAAGAAGTCCAAGTTCCAGATGGTCACGTTGCAATCCATTTTCCCATTGCTGGAAAAAGGAGTATGGATGTGCTCCATCGATCTCAAGGATGCCTGTTATCACATCAAGATAAACAGGGTGTCCAGGATACATTTACACTTCCACCTAGGAGCCAGTCAATTCCAGTTCCGTGCCCTGCCCTTTGGTCTCACCAGGGTGTTTACCAAATGTCTGGCAGTGGTGATGGCTCACCTGAGACGTCTGGGATTCCAGGTGTTTCCGTATCTAGATGACCGGCTCCTCACCGCCCCCACCAGGCATCTTCTTATTCAAGCCGTGAGTGCTACCATCGAATTGGGACATCTATTAGGAATTACATTCAACTGGGAAAAGTCTGTATTGCTGCCATCACAGCATGTTGCCTTTATAGGCGCAGAGCTAGACTCTGTCGAGATGCGAGCATTCCTTCCAACAGAGAGGATAAAGATACTACAGGACCAAGTCCTAGCCTTACTACCCCGAAGCAAAGCCCCAGCCAGGATGGTCCTTCAGCTTTTGGGGTCGATGGCGGCCGCCATTCTTCTGGTCGCTCTGGCAAGATTGCACATGCGAATTCTCCAATGGCTCCTGTCGACCCAGTGGTCGTACCAAGATCTGCCCTTGTCCTACCCGATTCTCATTACGGAAACCTGCCGGCGAGATCTTCGTTGGTGGCTCCTCTCCTCTAACCTGAACCAGGGGCGACTCTTCTGCTCCCCCCCCATTGCCACAGTGACCACGGATGCCTCCCAGATAGGGTGGGGGGGGCATTATCTGGACAGGACAGTTCAAGGCACGTGGCAGGATCACGAAACCCACTTGCATATCAATGTCCTGGAGATGAGGGCAGTGCTTCTAGCGTTGCAGGCACTTCACAGCTCTCTTCCCAAGGGTACCATCACAATCTTCTCAGACAATATGGCGGTAGTATGGTACCTGAACAAGCAGGGAGGGAACCAGGTCTTATCCTCTTTGCAGAGAAGCCATGAGAGTTTGGAACTGGGCGATCGCTTCCCAGAGATTTCTAGTGGCAACGCATATTCCGGGGAAGTCCAGTGTGATAGCAGACAGGCTGAGCAGAGTTATTCTGATGCCTCACGAGTGGTCCCTGAACGACCGAGTAGCGGCTCGGATCTTCTCCAAGTGGGGGTTTCCCTGTTGCGACCTTTTCGCCAGCCCCTGGAACCCAAAGTGCAGCAATTTCTTCTCCCTGATTCCCCCCCAGGGGGGGGTCACCCAGGGATGCTCTAGCCCACAGCTGGCCCTCTGGTCTGCTCTACGCCTTCCCTCCGGTCCCACTACTGCCAAAGGTGATTCAGAAGGCGATCTGCTGGGAAGCAACATGATTTTGATTGCACCACACTGCCCTGCCAAGTTTGGTTTCCTTTCCTTCGGAAGTATGCAGTGAAGGATCCTTGGATTCTGAACCCAGTTCCAGACCTCCTGACTCTTCAGTCAGGTCAGGCCCATCCATCACTGTGAACTCTCAAGCTAACAGCTTGGCTGCTCCACTTCCGACCTTAGTCAGACAGCATATCCTTTCACCTGAGGTGGTCCGGATTCTGTCTTCTTCTCACAGAGCTTCCGCTAAGGAGATATATTCTAATAAATGGAAAAGGATTGCCATTTGGGCCCAGCAGCACAACCCTGACCCTCTGACAGCCCCGGTGTCCGCAGTATTAGATTTTTTGGCAACTCTTTTTAGACAGGGTTCCGCTGTCTCCACGCTTAAAGTCCAATTGGCAGCGATTTCTAATTATCATGTTGCCTTTGAGCCTTCAGTCATGAGTCATAAGTTGTGTAAGGCCTTTCTTAAGGGAGCTTGGTTGCTTCGGCCCCTGGTGTCGCAACCTGTTTTGCCATGGGATTTGAATGTAGTTTTAGGAGCCTTGATATCTCATCCCTTCGAGCCGGCAGCCACTTGTGAGCAAACGTTTTTATCTTGGAAGACTGCCTTCTTGGTAGCTATTACTTCAGCCAGAAGAGTTTCGGAGCTTCAAGCCCTCTCTGTTAAGCCCCCTTATCTGATCTTTCACAAGGATAGAGTATCTCTAAGACTAAACCAGTCATTTCTTCCAAAAGTTTCTTCTGCTCTTTGTCTGCAGCAATCTATAGAGCTACCAGTTTTCTTTCCAAAATTTTTCAACAAGGCAGAATACAGACTTCATCAGTTGGATGTGCATAGTCAACTGAGGTTTTACTTGGATAGGACACAGCAGCAGAGAAAATCAGACCAGTTATTTGTGGCCTTTGCAGATAACAGGATTGGCAAAGCAGTAACTAAGACCACTATTGCTAGGTGGATTAGGGATTGTGTTTCATTTATTTATGTATCAACAGGAAGGGACCTTTCATTTCCAGTTAGAGCACATTCTACTAGGGCTATGGCAACTTCAGTGGCCTTCCACGCCAGACTGTCGGTGGATGAGATATGTGCAGCGGCCACTTGGGCTTCTCCACATACTTTTATTTCTCATTACAAACTGGACGTGGCCTCTAGAGGTCGGGCGTCCTTTGGTTCCACAGCGCTCAGGAGTGTTTTCCAGTGAGCTTCCCAGGATCTAGGTGCTAGGGACGCTGTCCCATCAGTTATGAATGTAGGCGAGATAGGATCGCATTACATCTTTTAGTTATGTACTTACCATAACGATAGATGTATGTGATCCATCTCGCCTACATTCTTACGTACCCGCCCTCCTTCCCCCTACCTGTTGGATCTGGAGGAAACACTATTATACAGTTGGAGTGGCTCATGTGAGTGAGTTGTTGTGGGGCAAACAAGATCTGGGGGTTTGGGCGTGGTGCATCCTGGGATAAGGGGGTTGGCCCAGCCAATGAGAGACTTTGTGCTAGTGTATCGGCCGAGTCGGAGCCGATCAGTTATGAATGTAGGTGAGATGGATCACATACATCTATCGTTATGGTAAGTACATAACTAAAAGTTCAGATACTTCTTTAGAAACATGTTGTGCTAATGTATTGGTCTCTTTACCATTCCTAATGTCCCTGTAGTGCTCAATGATTCTTTCTTTCAAGGAACAATTAGTTTTTCCCTATATAGAAAGCATAACATGCTTTCCAAACACTAAAATAAACTATATTCCTCATTTTACAATACGCATAAAAGTTTAACTCCATCTTAAAATTAACATAAGGATGTATAAAATATGGTCCTTTATACACATTATTTACACACTGTGCAATTCCTGCAAGTATAAGTTCCCATCCTATTTGACTGTACAGACTTCATAGATTTTTGTGATCTATAACATAGAGGCCTTTTTAGAGACTTAGTATTTTTTAAAGGAGAAGTGTGGTGTAACATCTATTACCTCTTTCAGTTCTTCTATAGTGGTTAAAATATTCCAGTTTATTATTAGTTTATTTTAGTGTCTGTCAAGCATGTTATGCTTTCTGTATAGCAAAAACTAATTGTTCCTTGAAAGAAAGAATCCTTGAGCACTACAGGGACATTAGGAATGGTAAGGAGACCAATGGATTAGCACGTTTCTAAAGAAGGATCTGAACATAATTTTAAACTTTTTTAGTATTAGAAATAATAGAACGGAATAAAAGGGGTAGACATAACTAATTCAACAGAAACAGCAGAACAAAAGTGGATTCTATGTTTTAATGCTGATAAACCACTTGGTTTTAATGGTATGCTGTTCTTGAAACCTTTTTTAAAAGCACATGCTTTGAAACACTGAAATGTCATATTAAGTTTGTTTTATGCATTAGTATTTTTGTTAGGTTTTATAATGTATTAATTTTAGGAGTATGTATATATTTTATGAGTAGATAATCCTGGAGACACATTTTTATGATATTTATTTTCATATGTATTTATTGAAGTAGTTTTATTGATTGAAAGAGAACATAAGTATTTGATTGGAGGATAATTATTTTAAATTTACTGGGGTTCTGAACTGATTCAGTCTGATGAAGTGATTTGAGCATCGCAAAAGCACTCACTTTATTTTATAATATTTAATAAAAAGAGTGTTCCTTTCAGCCATGTTGGTTCAGTTCTATTTCTTTATTTTTGCATTGATTACGAGTTTTTAGAGCCGCATCTTTATCCAGGTTTTGATTTTTATTCTTTAATTTGGCTATTTGAAGGGAATGATGTAGAGGTGGCTTATAACCCAGATTCGAGAACAATATCGGCCATGAGAATGAGCATTGGCTGTTTGAACAGGATTCTTAATATGGATACTAACTCATTATTGGATACTGCACTAACTTTTCAAGGTGCACCTAAGAGAGAAGAAGATGAAATGTATGGACGCTTCTTGAATAAATATAGAGGACTAGAAAATAAACTTTACAAATTTAAACACTTGCAATGGCAGCGTTTCCATTTAGAAGCATCATTGCAACATAAGGTAGTACCAAGAGGACTTAAAATTCTAAATATGTCAAGTTATGGTGATACGTTCCCTGACTTATTGAGAAGGTGGCAATCACTTAATTTAATATTGAGTTGTGAGTGCATGCATCTACTCATTGACTGTTTTACACCACAAGAGAGAGAGAGCTGCAAAAAGAGATTAATGATTTGCAGAATATGATATACAACAGTTTTCCAGCAGAGATTATAAGTGGTAAATTGAACTCACTGCATGAAAATATAATGGGTTATGAGAAAAGGCTGCAATTGGCCAAAATTAAGAAACTACAAAGAGATGTACATGATTTCCGAAACGAGGTGGTATTCTCATGGCCAAAAGAGAGAGTCAACACATTGGACAACAGCCGTACAGCTGAAGTTGTGCAATAGATGGCCCCATAGAGGAAGCAGGAAGTCCTATACAGCCAATAGAGGCAGAAGGAGCAGCAGGAGATATAAGAATGAGTCAGATTGCTTTGTTGCATCAGTTGCAAGTGGTAACGGATGGCATACTCCAGGCAAATACTCGAGGAAGACCCGTCTTACTTTCACAAACAACAAATAAAGGGATTATATGTACGCAAGCCTCTGTGTCTTCTTTTTCGGAAGTAGTGGCTCTGAATATGACGCCAAAGACTACAGCGATGACATCATTCACTTTAATGAATTCACTTCCTATCAAGATAAGGTCCAGGAGCCAAGGAAGAACAGTCAGAGTACAGCATATACCGAGCACAGACAATGTACAAAATCCAGTAAGGACTCAGAGGTGACAGTAGAAGGTCTGGTTATAAATATTTCTTCCAAAACATTAACAACAGCACAACTATCATTATTAGGTAAGCATCTTTCCTTTATCCCAGATCAGAAAGCTAATCTGGTTGACCTGCTTAAAGATTTAAAATTGTTTGGAAGAAGATTGATATTGAAAACTATGTTTCCTACTAGAATGCAGAATGTAAATATATTTAAGAAACCAAGTACTTTTGTTCGACCACCTCATCCTGTGGTCAATGCTTTTGTGAATATATGTGAAAAACAGATTAGAGAAGCTTTTGAAAATGACGCTAAACCTATCATGTTAAGTTGTCTATCTCGCCTTCATTCTTGCTGGTTGGGATCGAGCCGATCCTCAGCTCCGACTCGGCCATCTTCGATAGCTCAAGAGCTGTTTACTGGCTTGAGGCTACCCCTTATCTCATGATGCCTAGCGATAGCTACCCAGATCTCGTTTGCCGCTTCAGCTGCGAGGTGTCGTTTTTCTGGCTCAGGCTTGTATAGATTTTTTTGTGTAAATTCTTACTAGAATTTAACTCTTCTGTTTTTACTGTGGTAGATATTTGTTTATTCTATACTATCCCTCCTTTTGTAGAACTTGTTTAACTTAGGGAGTTCTCCCCCACCCCTCCCCCCTTCCCCTGGTTAGCCATTTAACTTAGAGGCTTTCCTACTGCTTTTTCTTATAGGTTAGCTGTTTAAATTAGAGGCTTTCCTATTACATTCTTAACAAAAAAAAAAAAAAAATACCTTTATCTATATCCTTCTAGGTAGTACTTGTGTGCCTTTCCAGTAGGTGTGTTTTTTTTTGTTCTTGTATAGCTGAAAATTGCTCTTTTTATTGTTGGTTAAATTGGTTGGTTTCCTTTCTCCAGTTCAGTATGTCCAAGGAAACTAAGGTTTCTGGGTTTAAGAAGTGTGACTCATGCTGTCAGAAAATGTATCTGACAGATGGGCACACTTCTTGCATCTATTGTTTAGGCGCAGTGCACCTGCAGGACTCTTGTTCTGTTTGCCATGCCTTTAGTCCAAGAGCCCTGGAGGAGCGTAAGAATAAGTTGATTCTTAGGGGTCTGTTAAAACCCCAGGATTCGCCGGCCAAGAGTTCACAGCCAGTGAAATCCCCTAAATCCACTAAGCCGTCAGCTCCAGTTTCAGAGCCGACTTCGGTACGGGATTTACCTTCTATGTCAGTTCCGGCTGGCACCAAGACAATCTCCCCATCGGCTCCATCAGAAGCCTCGGAGCCATCGTGGAGCCACAAGAGGCTGAGGTCCCCTTCCTTAGAGTCGTTGCATTCGGCTCCACAGTCTCCTTTACTTCAGAGCGAGCATAGTCACCGATCCTCTCACTCCTCTCGATCCTCTAGGCTGTCGGATCATGATGTGGAGAGAGTAGTCAGTAGGTTGCTAAAGTCGCAGGTACTAGCTAAATTGTTGTCCAGCCCTCCTCAACAGGTATCGGCTCCGTCCACTTCTCTTGATGTTCCTCCTTCGACTCCAATGAGTTCGGAGCCGGAGTTCGTTGGGGTTCGAGTAGTGGAACCGTCAGCTCCGATAACTCTATCTCCTTCGGTTCCGACGTTGGCTCCGATTCCCTCGGTGGTACCTTCCATCGAGGAATCTGGGTGCCGTGGCTCCCTTGTTGGCTCCAAGGGGGCGAGTGGCATCAGATCCTTGTCCTACCCCGTTCTCCCTCTCAGAGCTTCGGCGCAGGTAAGCTCGGCTCCAACATCGGCCTCGGAGCCGTCCCCCTCGGTGCAGAGAAAGATTCCCATTTCTTCGGAACCGGAGCTTTCTCTGCATCATGGCAGGGATGCCTTTGACATCATGCGGAGTGTGCTGTCCTCTGAGTCAGCTCCACTTTCAGCCCCACTGGCTCCATCCCCTGTAGTAACTGTGCCAACCTCTGCTCCTCCTCCAGACCCTAAGCGTAGGGAACCGATGCTCCAGGACACCCCATTGGGTGTTTCCTTCTCTTCCGAGGCCTCTCCTGATCACTCAGAGGAGCCCCCTCGGAAGAAAAAGTGTAAGAGGAAGCACATTGACTTCCCTGAGTCTGTCACTTATGATACAGACTTAGATGATTCGGAAGGGTCCCCGAGATCCCCCTCTGAAGATGTTTCCTTCTCGGACATCCTAGAAATGGTTAAGCAGAGGGGGAACTGGAATCCCCTAGCCCCCACCGAGGATGAGTCTGTATTTCTGGATGCTTTCAGTTCCCAACCTTCCACCTCCTGGGTTTCTCCGCCTTTCGATCCACTTATGACAGTGGTGGCTCGAAAGACTTGGTCAGCTCCGGATACAGTGGAACCAACTCCGAGGAGACCTGATAAATTCATTACAGCACCCCAGGATAAGCAATTCCTTTTGAAAGGTGTTCCTGTTGATGCCATGGTGGTAGCAGCAGCCACCAAAAAAGAGTTAGCGGAGACCTCTTCATCTGTCCATTCCCCTAACAAGGAGTCTACGATGATGGACAGATACGGGAAGCGAATGTTTGCTTCAGCGACCTTCTCTATGGGGTCACTGAACTACCTATGTCATTTTACCTGACTTCAAAGGGATCTCCTTAAAGAGCTTGGAGATACCCTTCAAGATCCAACAGCTGAGGGAGCTCAAGCCAAAGCAGCTTCCCAGCTAGCGACGCTTAATTTTGTTGTTAACTCCTACATGAGGCTCATTTCCTATGCAGCCAATGGGGTGAGTAGAGCCGCAGGTACGGGTGTGGCCCTTAGGAGGCATGCGTGGATGCAGCTGTGTAACTTTGCAGAACCCTTTCGAGCATCCTTCACCAACATTCCCTTTGATGGTTCCTTTCTTTTTGGACCACAGGTGAAAGACACTTTGACTAGGTGTGAGCAAGAAGGCAAGACTCTCTCTGCCATGGGAGTCCATTTTTCCACTCCCTCTAGACCTTATCCCAAGGGTCAGAAGAGTGGGAAGATGTGGTTCTGTAAATCTCGGGGAGCCTTGCCTGACACACGTAGTGATTTGTCCTCCAGAGGCAGAGGGGGAAACAACAATAATAGACGCTGCCCTCATGGCAGAGGGGGTCCGCAGAACCAGGGCAGCAGAGAATCTTTCTCTGATAAACCCTTCCAGCATCCCTGAAGGGTTGCCCGGCGGCTCACCTCTGGAGGCAGTCGGGGGAAGACTTTCACTGTACCCAAAAGCCTGGCAAAGTTTAACACAAGACAAATGGGTATGGTCAATTATATCCGGAGGTTACAAAATTCCCTTCCATCAGCCCCCCGTACACAGTCAAGAAAGACCCTTCCAGATGTTCCACCCAATCTGAAGGAGCAAGCAGTAATAGAAGTTTCAAAACTGCTAGAAAAAAGAGCCATCCAGGAAGTCCTGGCAGACCAGCAAGGATCTGGAACTTACTCAAGGTTCTTTTTAGTACCAAAAAAGACAGGGGACTGGAGACCAATTTTGGATCTCAGCAGACTAAACAGGTCTGTACAAAGAACAAAGTTTCGGATGGTCACGCTACAGTCCATTCTACCCTTTCTGGGTCAGGACAATTGGATGTGCTCGATAGATCTTCAGGACACATACTACCATATCAAGATGGACAGGCACTCCAGGAGATATCTTCACTTCTGGCAGGGGCCAGTCATTATCAGTTCAGAGCTCTGCCCTCTGGTCTCACCACAGCCCTGAGGGTGTTCACCAAATGTATGGCAGTGGTTACAGCTCACCTGAGACATCAAGGATTCCAGGTGTTTCCATATCTAGATGACTGGCTCCTCACTGCTACCACCAGGCATCAACTCCTGCAAGCGTGGGACTACACAATCACAATCTGCTCCCAGCTAGGCATTACAGTAAATTTCGAAAAATCTGCCTTGTTGCCCTGTCAATCTATCACTTACATAGGAGCAGACTTAGACACAAGGGATATGTTTGCAAGGTTACCACTAGAAAGGGTGTCCGCAATTCGTCAGCAAGTACAGATTCTGATGCAGAGCAAAAGGATCCAAGTCTGGTATGTCCTTCAAACTCTGGGTTCCATGGCAGCAGCCATTCTTCTAATCCCATTAGTGCGCTTTCATATGAGAATTCTTCAGTGGCTTCTGTTCACGCAGTGGTCTTTCCAAGAGCTACCCATGACTCACATGATTCTGATCACGGATGAATGCAAAAGGCATCTTTCTTGGTGGATGGTCTCCCCACTAATTACTCAGGGCAGACCTTTTATTCAACCCCCTCCAGTAGCCACAGTGATGACAGACGCCTCCCTGATAGGGTGGGGGGGGGGCATTATCTGGGCAGGACAGTCCAAGGCACTTGGCAACCTCACGAATACCATCTTCACATAAATGTCCTGGAAATGAGAGCCATGCTCCTGGCGTTGCAAACCCTTCAAAACTCTCTTCCTCCCGGGACCATTGCAGTTCAAACAGACAACATGTCAGTGGTGTGGTACATCAACAAGCAGGGTGGAACCAGATCCTACCCCCTGTGTCAAGAAGCACTCAGACTTTGGCAGTGGGCAATTTCCTCCCAACTTTTTCTGATTGCGACGCGCATCCCTGGGAGATCCAACGTCATAGCAGACTGGCTCAGCAGAGCTATCCTAATGCTTCATGAGTGGTCTCTAAATCAGGAAGTTGCGGATCTTATTTTCCACAAATGGGGACAGCCTTGCTGCAATCTTTTTGCCACCCCCTTCAACAGCAAATGCAGCAACTACTTCTCCCTTCTTCCGATTCCAGGTCACATACCCAGAGACGCTCTAGTCCACGATTGGCCTCAGGGACTTCTTTATGTTTTTCCTCCGTTTCCCCTGATACCGAAACTCATACAGAAAGCAAAATAGTTGCGTTGCAAAATGACCCTCATTGCCCCCTACTGGCCTCAACAGATATAGTTCCCGTTCCTGCGCCATTACCTTTTCGATCAACCCTGGACTCTGGACCCAATTCCAGATCTCCTGATTCATCAATCAGGCGGGTTGCATCAATCCTTCCAAACTCTCCAGCTCACAGCTTGGTTGCTCCACTTCCAACCTTAGCTAGGCTTCCCAGCATTTCCCCAGCAGTATGTGAGATTATCGTCTCCTCTCACAAGTCTACAATGAGAAAATCTTATGCTAGCAAATGGAAATGTTTTTCTTGTTGGGCAGAGGCTAGAAATGTGGATCCCTTTTCAGCCCCAGTCCACGAAATTCTGGAATTCCTAGAACAACTGTTTCACTCCGGGTCTGCTTCCGCTACTATCAGGGTACAATTAGCGGCCATTTCTAACTTTCATGTTGGTTTGTCAAATTCTAGCATTATGTCTCATAAGCTCTGTAAAGCTTTTTTGAGAGGGACAACTCTTCTTAGGCCTCCGGTGAGAGATCCCCCGCCTCCTTGGGACCTTACTTTAGTCCTAACTTCCTTAATTCTGCCCCCTTTTGAACCACCAAGTTTCTATCTTGGAAGACACTCTTTCTGGTAGCTATTACTTCAGCCAGACACATCTCCGAACTTCAGGCACTATGTGTTCGTCCTCCCTACTTGGTTTTTCATAAGGACAGGGTTCCTCTGAGGACTAATCCTTCGTTTCTTCCTAAAGTCTGCTCAGAAAATAATTTAAACCAATCTATAGATCTTCCTGTGTTTTTCCCTAATCATACCAACAAGGCAGAGTACAAACTACACCAATTGGACGTTCATAAACAATTGCGTTTTTACCTGCACAGAACTAAAGAAATAAGGAAGTCGGACCAATTATTCCTTTCTTATGCCTTAGGCAAACAAGGTCTCCCAGTTTCCAAGGTAACCTTGTCTAGATGGTTGTTACACACTTTTAGTTTTATTTACCAGTTAAGGAACAAAGAGTTACCTATTAAACCGAAAGGTCATTCTACTAGGGCCTTGGCCACCTCCGTAGCCTTCCAGTCTAGGTTGCCCATGGATTCTATCTGTGCAGCTGCCACGTGGGCAAACCCTCATACCTTTATTTCTCATTACAAGCTGGATATGGTCTCCAGGAGCAGAGCTGACTTTGGTTCCACTGTTCTGAAGAGTCTGTTCCACTGAGCCACCCAGGATATTAGGTGCTAGGGACGCTGTCCCAACCAGGAAGAATGAAGGCGAGATAGACAACTTAACATAAAGAAGTTATGTACCTACCATAATGTTCCATGTTAGTTGTCTTCATCTCGCCGCCTTTCTTGCATTCCACCCTCCGTCCCCCTGTCCTAGTGGACCGAGAAGAGTTCCTGTTTCACTGGCTGCTTGTTCTCTTATTTTTCCCCGATTGACTTAGAGAATATGGCAGGTATAGTCAACCTATTTTTTTGGACTGGTTTATTCTCTTGCAATGTCTGGAGTTAGCTATTTCAAACGAGATCTGGGTAGCTATCACTGGGCATCATGGGATAAGGGGTAGCATCGAGCCAGTAAATAGCTCTCGAGCTATTGAAGATGGCCTAGTCGGAGCCGAGGATCTGCTCCGATCCCAACCAGCAAGAAAGAAGGCGAGATGAACACAACTAACATGGAACGTTATGGTAGGTACATAACTTCTTTTTCTATAATATGCAACCTGACAAATATGTTGCGTTACGAGAATTGAAAAATATATACTCATTAGAGATTAGACCAGCAGATAAGGGTGGTGGTATTAGATAGAGAATTATATACAACACAAATGAGAAAGTTATTATACAATACTGATACATATTTGTGTCTCCAAATTTATTGTAACAGGTGTGATTGAAAAAGTATAAATTTTTATTTTTGATATGCTTATGACCATATGCGTATGATTTCTGAAAGTCTATTTAATTACTTTAATGTTGAACACTCCCTTATCACCACCATGTATGGACTCCCTAAAATTCACAAACACATTAAATGTTCACCAATGCATCCCATAGTGTCCAGTAAGGGCTGGACAATGGAACCTTTATCAATTTTTGTTGAGAAAAATCTACACCCATTACTGGAAAGTTGTGAGACGGTGTACTAAGACATTTTTACAGAGATTATGTGTTAAAGCTTCAAGTCTGGGAAATGAATATGTTTTAGTTACTTTAGACATAGCATCCCTATTTACTGTTATCCCCAGTGAATGGGGGATTGAGAGTTTTAGGGAATTCTTGAATGAGAAGCAAGTTTTTAGTAACGATAAAGTGAATTTACTATGTACTTTGCTGGAAATAATTTTGGAGAATAAGGTTTTCATTTTTGAACAAGAACTCTTTTTACAGAAAGTTGGCGTAGCTATGGGTACAGCTTGTGCTAATAGCTACGCCAACTTAGCTTTAGTGCAATGGGAAAAAAAAGTGTTACAAGCAAATGATTTCTGTAAATACATAGCATGGTATGTATGTTTTGTGGATATGTTTTTGTTATGGGAGGGTCCAGCAGACATTCTAGAAACGTTTATAGAATATCTACATACTACCACAATTTTTTTTTAAATTTACATATAAATACTCCTTAGAACAGATAGAGTTTTTAGATGTTATGATTATGAAGGTAGAGTTAAATGATATACAGACCAGCCTATATAGGAAGCCTACTCGGAAGAATAATTTATTGCATAAAAATAGTATGCACCCAAGACACGTTACGTGCAATGTTATGAAAGGACAATTCTTTAGAATGATGAGGCTGCACAATAATGAAATGCAGCTGGAAGCAGCAATTAGTTATTTGAAACAAGACTTTTTAGACAGAGGCTGCAGTGAGAAAGAAATTGATATTTGCATTAATAATACATGGAGGGAAAGGCAGGGTAAATGCAGACCGTATTTTACAGATAAAGTGGTAGGAGAGAGAGAACAGGGGAATATGATATTGTAAATACTCTCAGGGTTCCACTTCCATATTCCAGTGATATAAATAAGTTTTGTGACATTACAAAAAGTAACCTGAATATTTTAACCTGTGCAGAAGAACTGAAAGGGGTAATAGATGTTACACCACACTTCTCCTTTAAAAATAATAAGTCTCTAAAAAGGCCTCTATGTTATAGATCACGAGAATCTAAGAAGGCCGTAGAGTCAAATAGGATGGGAACTTATACTTGCAGGAATTGCACAGCGTGTAAATAATGTGTATACAGGACCATACTTTATAAATCCATATGTTAATTTTAAGATGGAGTTACATTTTTTTTGCAGATTGTAAAACGGGGAATATAGTTTACTTTAGTGTTTGTCAAGCATGTTATGCTTTCTGTTTAGGAAAAAATAGTTGTTCCTTGAAAGAAAGAATCCTTGAGCACTACAGGGACATTAGGAATGGTAAGGAGACCAATGCATTAGCACAACATGTTTCTAAAGAAGGACCTGAACATATTTTTAAACTTTTAATATTAGAAGTAATAGAACAGGGAATAAAATGGGGAGACCTAACTAATTTAGCAGAAACAGCAGAACAAACATGGATTCTATTTTTTAATGCTGAAAAACCACCTGGTCTTAATGGTATGTTCTCCATGACACCTTTTTTAAAAGCACGTCTTTTGAAACACTGAAGTATCATATTAAGTTTGTTTTATGCATTAATATTTTTTTTAGGATTTATAATATAATGTATTAATTTTAGGAATATGTATATATTTATATGAGTAGATAATCTTGGAGACATTATTATGATATTGATTTTCATATGTATTGAAGTAATTATCTACTGCCAATCATTAGCGGACCGGAGTTCCGCTGTGGCGACCCTTAACCCGGAAAAGCCGAAAGACACAAACAAACAAATTGAAATAGTTTTATTGGTTGAAAGAGAAGATAAGTTTTTGATTGGAGGATAATTATTTTAAATTGATTGGGGTTTTGAACTGATTCAGTCTGATGAAGCGATTTGAGTATTGTGAAGGCGCTCACTTCATTTTATAGTATTTAATAAAAAGAGTGTTACTTTCAGCCATGTTGATTCAGTACTATTTCTTTATTTTTACGATAGTTGAAATCACCCATGACTAGTGTGTTAGGTTGTATTTTAATTGCCCCAAGTAGGTCTAAATAAGCTGTATGAGCTTCTTGGTTCATGGAAGGGGACCTGTAACTGGTGATGACATGAAGGAGGGGGAGGGTCTCACACATGTTGATTTGGACTTGGATTAACTCCATAGAGTTATCCTGTCTAACCAGTGTAGAGAGGTAATTATCTTTAATGAAGATAGATACTCCACCTCCTTTGGTTCTTACACCTTCAATTTTCATTCTGAAAGTGTGGAAAGCATTATAGCCTTACAAGGCTGGGGTACTTACTGCTTCCTTGAACAAGGTTTCTATGACTGCACCAATGTCAACATTTTCCAGGGAGAGGACTGCTTCCAGAGAGTGCAGTTTCTGATTTAAACTCCTGGCAATTAGCAGCATGACCCTTAGTTTCTTTGTGTTTGATATTTTCATGTTGGAAATTTTGTTTTTGTGACCTTGCCTAAAAAAAGGCATTATGGGGGAGGCAAGTGCCTTAGCCACAATCAAAAGCCTAGGGGTGCTGGGTTGAAGTCCATCTCTGACAAAGCAGCATGGTCTATCCACCATGTCATCCCAGGCTGACTGGAACTGGATCCCCTTACAATGACACCAGAAACTTATCCAATTATTGAATTCAATCATTTTTTGTTTATGTTGTGGTATCATCCTAGGCTGGGTTAAAATGCTGCTTAAAGCTAGGGACATAGCTGCCTGGGACACATATATAGAGAGTTCAGTCATGTCTCTCTTCATATAGTCCAGAGAGGTACATTTCAAGTCATTCACACCAACCTGAACTATGACGGAGTCATAATGGTACTTGTTGTTGAGAGACTTGAGTGCATGTGTAGTTTAATGAAGCCTTGCACCAAACAGAGAGCTGGCCATAACCTTCGCCTTTTTTAACATAGTGAGTGGGGCATCTGTATACCTTACTCTATAGAGTCACCTAGAACAAAAACATTTGGAATAGATGTGAATTGCCTTAAAGGCTTATTTGGGGAGATACTGGTGCCAGTGTTTTTATGTGTATTGGGTGCCTGGGGTTTAATGTTAGTTGTAGCATGTATGTGTTTTGGAGATCCCTAGTGCTTATTTAGGTTTCTGGAGAGTACCTCCGCATATGAAGATTTATGTGTAGGGTGCATACTATGAGTAGGAGTTATGGTGTGTGAGCTGACAACCTGTTTAGTGTTGCTGTTCTGGGAGCGAGAGAGTAGTGATTTCAGATTCTTAGTGTAGGGGCATCTGTCGCAAATTGTACTTGAGTGATTTAGGAGTAAAGTTTTGTCAGTGTACAGGAGACAATTGCTGCACTGCCTCAGTAGAGTCTATATTATGACACCAAAATGGCTAAACACCAATCTCCTTTTCATCGATACATAATTAACGAACTACAAGTTATGCGAATGGCCAAATCACAGATTTTTTTTCCTAGGGGAAAAAATTGGTAGGCCAACTAGACACGCCCCCTCACCCTCCCTAACTAAATATACCAACTCTGACATCGCACTACAGCGGGGAAAAGGGCAAATTCACAGCGATGGTCAAGCGATTTTTTTCCCTAGGAAAGAAATCGGTGATCTGGCCATTTGCATAACTTGCAGTTCGCTAATTATGTGTCGATGAAACAGTGTGCGATGTTTAGTCATTTCGGTGTGGTAATATAGACCCCCTCAATAAACCCATGTCAACCAAGGTAGCAGAAGAAACCGAGGAAAACTGACAGTCCATAATGCAAGGTTTGAACCAGGTATCTCCACAGATAAGGAGAAAAGAAATGGGGGTATGTGATAAGGGGCTATTTTAGGGGAAATAACCTATGAAGTGTACAGTAGGAGGTTTATAAAAAAAGGGATCTGTATGTCTGATGTTAAAAGATAAGAGGTAAAATCACTGCTGGGTGGTTCAATGAGCAGCTGAGAGCTGTTTAAGAACTGCTCGACTAGATAGCAGCCACTTCTAAGGGAAAATATGTCTGTTGGCTCTTTTCCATTTATAACCACCAAGAGTTACCCCTTCTGTCCGGTGGTGAGTGATGGTGTGCTGCACACAAACAAGAGCAAAGCAGCTAATACAAAGAAGGCAATGAAGAAGCCCAAACTGAGGCCTGCACCAGTGAAATAGCTCAGATTGAGCCCTGAACTACTAACGTTCAGTTAGATAAGACCTACTGTGTATGCTCCTGCCATGAGTGTACGGGGGTGGGGGGGGTTCTCTAAAGGAAGATGTCCTGATTGTTATTGCTCAGTCCTCAAACAGAACTGGATTCAGCTGGTCTGAATCCAGTCTATAGTACGGTCAATAAAAGTGCAACAACTGAATAAAAGCAGAATACTTTTTTTTTAAATAGGCAACAGAGTGAAAAGCAGCACATTTTTTCTAAATTAAATATAGCAACAGAATTAAACAGCAGAACAGATATTTTCTTAAATATTTAAAAACAGCAGTTGGTGTGAAACACAGTCAAGTGCAACAAATGCAGTACTAAAACTGAAACTTAACGTTCATAGTTGTCATAGACGGTCATGGTGGTGGTGCTAAAAGAAAGAAAGGACTCTGCAGATCCAGGGGCTTTTAGGCTCATCTCATACTTGAACCATGACTATAAGATGTTCATTATATTGATCACTGCCGAAAATAGTGGCTCTATCCCAGAGAAAACAAGCAGCAAGAGCTGGTAAAAATTTAAAATCTTTAAAAATCATTCTTTCTCCCAAAAACACAGTAAAAAGCACTTTAAGATACTTTACCAGCCCCCAAAAGTAAAATAAGCATAGTTTCTCCACAGAAAAAATGTATTTTTTTTTATTATTTTACATGACTTTTAAACTGACAGGAAAAACGTATACTCCCATTTATCTTTTATACTGTAATAGTTGCCTCTACTTTCATATGAATGTAATCTAATTAGCAAATGTATGTAATTGTTAATGTATATTATTTGCTTACTGCTCACTTATATTACTGAATGCCTATTTAAAAATGTTTGTAATATGTTGGAATTTTCACCCTGGGACTTTGATGAATAGGGTTTTTTGACTGTACCCAGATGGACAAACCCTGTAAACAAATGAAAAATAAATAAATGAATGATTAACAAAAATGTGATTGTGTACTGCTTCCCTAGATTCAAATATTGACCTTTATGTTATTTGGAAGTTACAACGATTTTGTGTTTCGGGGGGAGTTTACCAATAGATGAATGGAGTAGCCATGAGGGCCTGATTTCCCCTCCCTTTGTGAATTTAGGGATGGCAGCATAAGCAACTGTTTTCAATTCACATTTTTTTAAATATTCATACTATGGCTGAACCAACAGAAGATGAATTTGATTTATGTTATGAATTTGGAGTAACTGGTACAACTTTCTGAAATTTACAATGAATGAGAACCAGAATGCAATAAATTATCTTCATGTAATCATCTATGGAGATCTATGGAAATAAAATAAATATTAATAAATTAATCAGAGAATGTCAACTAAAGTCGAAAGCCAGTTACTCTTCTGTCAAACTTCCAGATCAGTACTCTGGAGAAGACTATACATATGAAAGTCTAAAGTTTCTCAAAGGTATTATAGTTAATTATTTAGAGAACCACTTTCATCAGATAATAAGAATGAACCGACCTAGCATGTTAATATACAGTTTCTTCAAGAGTGAGAAGAGCAGGCATTGGAAAGCTGCCCAAGTCAATCAAATTGACCTATCAAATTGAAATCATCATTTACATTTCAGATTTGATTGGATTTGAAAGGAGAGGGTCTGCAAAATCACACCTGTTTTCGATGTCAGATGATTTAGTTGAAGCCACCATCATTTGCTTGTGTGATTTGACTGGATTTGAAGGGAAGAGATCTGCAAAGTCACCCTTCTTTTACATAGACTGAGTATTGGGAGACAGAGCTTGACCATTGCAATTCATCAGTATATATCCCTTCTCTTCCAGTTTTGTTTTAGAAAGGTTATAAATTTAACAACACTTATATAAGCATTAGTGTTGGTCTTTTTGATAAAAGCATAATTAGACTCACTTTTATTGGGTACTGTTTTAAAACAGATCAATAATTTTATTAACCAGTGTTTACAGGTATTTTTGCACTAAGTACAGTTATTTTACATTAAAGAGATTTGCACTGATGTGTTGTAAGAGGGCCTACTTGTACTGAGTAATGGTTACAGGAAACATAATTGCTGTACCATTAAGTTGTTATTCTCCATGTTAACCATAGTAGGTGAGAGCAATATTTAATGCTTCACATGATGTAGATTACACAAGCATTCACTTTTTTAGATTAAGGACCATGAACAGTGGAAATTAAATGAGTACTTTCTAAAAGGGGAGCCTTTGCATAGAGTGCTTCTTCAGACCCAATAATTGAAAGAGCCACTTTAGTCAGAATGACGGAGTGAAACCAGTATTAAAAACATATTAAAGTACACTGCAAGGACATAAACCAAGGTCTAATTGCAGAAGTCCACTTTTGTTTGATCTTGTAGATCTTTTTGGTTAATAACAAGAAGCTGATAGCTTTTAATAGCAACTGATTACATTTAGATGGTTTTGAAATAATTCATTTCCCGTAGTAGGTGAAGGGTAGCAACCATTTTGGCTCTCTTGCTTCACCTTAACTAACAAGTGAACAATAATGAATACTATTGAATCACCATGCCAGAATATAGAAAAGAAAAATGAGAGAGGAAAGAAAAAAAGAGTATGGCAAAATGCTTTCTGCCATAAGAGAGAAATTTGAGGCCCTGCAAATATCATATAGCAGGAAACAAAAGGGTCCAAAGCCTTTCTGGTTTAGAAAAAACAGTCATCAGCAGTTTGTCAACTTCTGACAAGAGTAGTTATGGCAGAGGTGGCCCCTTTAATGAATGCTGGCCAAGAGGCCAAATGGGGGGGGGGGTCCATACAACCAGGGGATATCATGGTCCCTTTTCCGACAGACAACTTTACCATTCCTGAAGGGCTGCTTAAGTGTTCCATGATGGCAGTCAGGGTCGTTTATCCTTCTAATCTGCTGTGTGTGTAGCCATCACTCAGGAAAGATTGGTAAGAGGGATAATATCAGAGGCTATTCAGTACTCTCCCCTCAAATTTAAAATAAGGCTTCTACACAAAGCAGTTCTTCAGAGGTGGCAAAAAGGGTGGAGGTGGGTAGGGGTGACATTACAAAGGAGGATGGTCCAGGAGGGTAATGGTGTCCAGAAGAGGCCAACTGATCTTCACATTAAGATCTTATACATGCAGGTAGTTCTCCCAGCATTGCAGGAACTTCAGGATTGCCTTCCTGTGGAGGTGATTTATATCCAAATAAACAAAATGCTGGTGGTTTGGTATATCACCAAGCAAGGGGGGGACCAGGTCATATATCCTATGCCAGGGAGTACTGAAGTTTTGGCAACTGGTAATAGTCTTGCATCATATTCTAGTGGCAGTGTACATCCAAGGGTCACTCAGTTGCCCTGTGGATAGGCTAAGCAAGTTGATCATAATGCCTCATAAGTGATCCGTCAATCTGGTGGTGGCCAGCAGATATTCCATTACTGGGGCCATTCTTGCTGCAATCTTTTTGCTTCCCCATTCAGTACCACATGCAGCGAGTACTTCGCCATGATCCCAAACCAAGGACAGTCGAGCACTGCCCCCCCCCCCCCGAGGACTACTATATATTTTTCCACTCTTACCCCTGATTCCCAGGTTTCAATCAGATCAAGGCATCTGTCATCTTCATTTTCGCATGCTGGCCCTCCCTGGATGTTAGATCCAGTGCAGGATCTGTTTTTCCACCCATCCAGGAATGTAGACCTGAGCCTTCTCAACCTCAGACTAACTGCTTGGTTTCTCCAATTCCATTGATGGCCAACAATCTTGCCTTTTGTCCAATGTAGTTAGAATTTTTTCTGCTTCCCAATGAGAGAGAATCCACTCACAAGTTATATTGCAGGGAATGGAAATGCTTTATTTGGGTATTCTGTCAAGACATTGACTCCTTTTCAGCCTCCGTCCCAGATCTTCTTCCATTTTAACATATGTGTTTCATTCTGGATCCATTTTCTCCACCATAAAACTCCAGCTAGCAGCTGATTTTCACATAGGTCAAGAGAGACCTTCGTCAAAGAGATTTCTTACTCAGGTCTCGGATTAGAGAATCAGTTCCTCCTTGGAGCATCACTTTTGTTCTAGAGGCTTTGACAAAAGCTCTGTTTGAACCAACATCTGCAGCACAGTTGAAATTTCTGTCATGGCAAACCTTGTTTTTTGTAGCCACAGTTTTCATGAGAAGGGTATTAGAGCATCTGCCTTCATAGAACCAATTATTTTAGAAAAGACACCTGACTTTTAATTTCCTTCACAATTAAACTAGATTGCCATGTTTAGAAAGTCATTTTTTCTAGGTGGCCTTCTGATCGCATTTTGTACATCTGCTTGACCCATAATTATCCTTTGCTGGGCAGAACTAAGGCACATCCCACTAGGTCAGTGGCCTTCTTCAGGCTTTCCTCAACTGAATTGATTTGTGTGGCAGTTACCTGGTCATCACTGCATACTTTTATTAAGCACTACAAACTGGATTCATTTTCAAGGGCTAGGTCTTCCTTTGGAGTCACTGCCCATAAGGGTCTGCTATCCAGTGGCGGCTGGTGACTTCAAATCAAAGGGGGGCTGCAGGAGATAGCCGAATGGGTGGGGTCAATGGGAAGGGGTGCGGACAACTAGAAAGGGAGGAGCTATGCTCAAAACCACAAAAACTAAACATTAATTAAATATGCTGCCCTGGGTGCCAAACCCTCATTATGAGAGTCCAATCAAGACAAATGAAGTGTAAAAGAATAAAAATATTTGAATGCATTGGCTGCTTGACAGCTTAATTAATATCTAGATGGAAACAAAAAGGTTGTGAGGCATGAAAAAATAAATTACTTTTTAAATACATTACTGGAATGCCAGTCAAAATCAAGTATAAGAAAAACATGCAGCACTCAGCTCAAACCGCTTCTCCTTGCACTGCATTATAATTTATATTCAGCTTTATTAATGTACCAAGTAACAGGCTGAAAGTAGCAATCTCTGTGATACCCCCACTTGTAAAAATGTTTATCCAAAAAAGACCTGCTGCCTGACAACTATCTACTTGTTTCATGGGGAAAACATGATCAAAGTAAAAAATGAAAAGCAAACAAGCTCAAGATACATTGCTTAAAGGATTACTGTGCAGGTTATGGACCACACATTAATGACATTCTGTTTAGTTTACGGGTAAAGCCCTCAGAGATCACTGGAAGTCTCCAACAAGTGTAATGAGCTTCTTAAAATAATGTAATCCTGTCCTTTATTACAAATACTGTCATATGCATTTCAATACCCAATGCTTATACATTATCTAGTTAAGTATTCTCTGCATGGCAACAACAGAAAGGCTTAAATGTTGGCAATTCTTTAACAGTATGCTTATTAAAGCTTACTTGCATGTTATGATCTCAGACAAGCTTACCTGATGGTTATTAAAGCATTGCTACTTAAAACACAGAGCAACAGGCACTTTCTGAGTAATAAGCATAAATCAACTGTACAAAAATATGACAGAAACCAGACCATTCTGCAAAATCAAGAACAGATGAAAAGCCACTGTAGTACTTGTCTACCTTGGATGGGGGGGGGATACCCTGCACATTTACACTGCATGGGGGGATACCCTGCACATTTACACCGCACAACTGCTCCTTGCCTTGCTTGGACACATCCAGAGTCACTACATGGCGGAGTGGGGTGCAACAAGTATGTCACAATTTGAAATGTCTCTGGCTGACTGATGGCCCCGACATATTTGTCATACCTCACCATCAGAGCAAAGCCATACATAGAAGTGGGACAAAGGCCCAAAAATAAGGACAATTTTTAAATATTGCTCTTATAAACTTTGAAAGATAATAGAATAGTAGGTCTTGTATTAGTATGAATTTTCTGAACGATATGAAATCTGAAACTCAAATGTCTGTCATTATTTTCTAACTTCAGTCTTTAATGATTTACCACTAATTTGCCAAAAAACTATTTTATGAAAAATGGACCAAAATGTGATGCAAAAATATAAAATAGCCACACAATACAGCTGGGAACTTGTCAAAGAAGGGACATTTTTTAATAATAGTACTGCTAACTTGAGCAGCTGACAAAATAAAAGAATCTACATGCATTTCTGAAATAAAAGTAATCTATAACTCTGATTATTACAGTTATTTCTAAATTGTAAACCCTCCATGTTTTCTTCCAAAATTGCTATTTTGCGGAGGGATTATTAGGGGAAGAGCAACATTTTGAGCCAAATTCGGGGACAGTTGAGAGGTTTGGCTATGCCTAATTCTATAAAGCAATTTATTTGTATGTACCTCTCAACCTGTTAATGCAATAAATCTGGACAAGGCCAAATATATTGGGGGAACATAAACAGTTCTAAAAATTGCTCTTGTATAAACTGAGACAGTTGATAGAACATGTCTTACTTCAGCATGCATTTTTCTGAAGGTTATGATGTCTGAAACTCAGTGTCATTAGTGACTTAATTCCTAAATGATTTTCCAGAAAACCACAAATATTATGAGGAACAAACCAAAAATAGGAAGCAAAAATCTATTCATTCTGTGAAAATCTGGACAGTTGGGAGGTATAGTTCAGCTGCGGCTGTCTTTGAGTTTGGCGCCCTTCCCCCTCACAAAATCATGGTAGAATGGAGCCCTACCCCCCCTGCAGCCATTCCAGTGATCCATTACTTGGCTATATCACTCCATTTACCATAAACACTAATGTGCATACTGCTTTACTTCTATGATGATCTGGATTTCATTTGAAAGTTTTATTTTGCATTTTACAGCACAAACACTAAGATATCTGCTAAACAAAGCAACGCAGTCTCACAATGAAAACAGGCTTAGCATTAAAAACTTCTCTGCCCTTGAAACGCACATTCAATGAAACAGCATTGAAACCCACATTCAAAGAAAATACATTTTGTCAGTGGCAGATAAAGATTAACTTTGGGCTGTTTTTAAATCATAGGCCCCTTGCACGTGAAACATACATGTGCTCTTTGATACACCTTCCTGATTCTTCTAAATTATATTCCTTGTATAATACAGTACAGTTGTTAGACGGCATTTATTGTTTTGAACATTTTTCCAGTAAACAATGAAACAAACTGCATGCACCAATGACAAAACTACCCAATTCAGAACATTTCCATCATAAAAGTCTGCTCAACCTTCTACAGTCCACCAGTATCAGTAAATATGCACAATCTCTGAAGTAGTAAAAGTCATCTAAATAATTCCACATTAAAGAAATCTGTAACAATGAAGAGGTTGCTGCTAGCAAACAACTTTATATGTCACTGTTTATTCATCTACAAATAAAGTGCCTGTTGCCCTTGAGGAATAAATTGCCTATGTTGCATGCATTAAAAAAAAATAAAAATAAGCTAGTAATATCGCAATAGGGACTGTATGTCAAACAGATAACAGGTTCATAGTTACTACTCTAGGTATCTTTGCCAAAAAGACTGCAGCATCCACTCACTTTACAACACAGTACAGTATCAGCAATGCATCTATCTACTGTGGGAGTAGAACCCACAGCCTTCCGCATCAAAATCAAGTACACTACCTGTTGTGCTATTAATGCAAGCAGACTCAGAATAAGCAGCACTAAAGTTTTGTTCCCCTGCAGCTCTTAGCTCCTTGTAAAATCTACTCGACACACAGTTGTATCTCTGAACTTTGCAGCACAAGAAATCTGGAAAAAGCCGAAATTTATTTGGGGGGGGGGGACAACCAGGGACACATTTTAAACATTGCTTGTATAATGTTGGAAAGTTGCTAGAATAAAATGCTGTGTTACCACCATACATTTCACTGCCACGTCTTTAACCCAGGGGACCCTGTGCAAAACAGTCAGAGAAACATACCACTATGCCAAATCAGCTGTTTTGTAAAAGAGAGGAAGATAAACTTAAATGGCTACCATTTAGTGAATTCAGTTCTCAGCATAGCTGTCAACCTTCTGGCACAAAACACCTGAACAAAGCCAATGATGGGGGGGAATACAGCCCCAAAACATTCAGTGAATTTAGTTCTCACTATAGCTCTCAACCTCTTAGCAAAAGACATGTGGACAAAGCCAGTAATGGGGTGGGAATACAGCCCCCAAACATTCAATGAATACAGTTCTCACCATAGATAACTCTCAACCTTAGCACAAATACCTGGACAAAGCCAATAATGGGGAAATACAGTCCCAAAAATAGGGACAAATTTCAAATATCCATGTTATAAACTTTGACAACTGCTAGAACAATTTTGTGTTGCCATGTACTTTCTGAAGAATATGAAGTCTGAAATTCAAATGCCTATTTTTTTAAACTTTTAACCAGGAAACTAGTTTGACTTGGAACAAAAGACAATTTTCAGCAGAGTAGAGAGAAATGCCAATCACATCTTTGCAAGTAAAGAGAACATGCAGACACCACACAGAAGGCACTCCAGCCAAGAATCAAATCAGAGAACCTGTAGCTGTTAGGCAACAATGCTACCAGTGCACCACTACACTACAGACTTTGCAAGGAAAAATGTAGATACAGAAACCACAGATTTTATGAAGAACAGAACAAATGAGGCAAAAATGTGCAAGTTTATTTTAGAAATGGTGGTGGATAGGGAATTCAGGTCCTTGCCCCCTGCATACAAGGTACAGGGTTCAAGCCTGAGTCTCTGTCCAACACCATTTGCTCTCTCTAGCCACCAGTATATGGTAACTGGGGCATTACACACACACACACACACACACACACACACACACCTGCAAAACGAGGAAGCAACTCACTTACCTGATACCACCCGAGCAATCCAGCGACCTGAAGCAGCAAAATCCACCCGTGACACGGAGCAATCCAGCCAGCGACCAGACCCTGCTACACCTACCTCCTGAATGAGCCCGCGCAATGAAAGTCCCACGAGAGCAGCTCACCTCTCTCAGTCCTGATTGGACCTGCCTACAGCTGAAGCAGTCCGGACCTCCTCTTCTGTGCGGTCATCCCCGCACTGATTCCTGGGTGCATTTGCAGCAATGATTGCTGGGTACCTGTGTTTCTCTATCTGGACTGCAGTCTAGATTTTTTTTTCTGTTTGCTTTTTAGTTTTACAGATTTTTCTTTTTTTTTTCAAGGTGGGAGGGCTGCAGTCTGGCAGTCCGATACCACGAGCCGCCCATACTGCTATCATGATGCCACCCAAGAGTTCAAGTATCTTTGGGTTCTAACTCGTAAGTCAGACAGGATGGTCTGACTGAATAGGAAACAGAAGATGTGAAGTTGTTCCAGCTTAGCCAGATGCTAAAGCTCGAGGTCTTCAAACAGCTTGGGGCCTACTCCTTATCCCATGATGCAATAGTGCTTCCCTCGGATCTTGTTTGCCGCTGAAACAGATCGGTTGTCCTTCGACACCTCTGGCTGGTATTGTTCAAATGTCTTTGAATTTTCTCCTTAAAATTTCTTAGTATTGATATAGACAATAAAATTTAGGATTTTTATATACTTTTTCACTGTTTAATAGTCTTACCTAGTTCTAGAGAGCTGTACATTTTTTTTCCTTTAGGACTATTATTATTATTGATAAGAGTGCTTTACCATGTCTGAGAAGGCTAAATCTTTTTTTACTTTAGGACTATTATTATTATTGATAAGAGTGCTTTACCATGTCTGAGAAGGCTAAATCTGGTTTCAAGAAATGTTCCAAATGTGGACAAAAGATGTCTATCACAGATGTTGTCTAGGTGAGCTTCACCTTCAAGAAAATTGTGCCATCTGTCACTCTTTTAGTTCTTGCATTTTTCATGAATGCAGGAGTAAACTAATGACGAGAGGTTTATTAAAATCCTCTTTTCAAGAAACCTTGGATAAGGACAAACCTACTAAGTCTTCAAAAACTTTGTCTTCCAGCTCATCCTCGGAATCGGAGCTGAAAAATGGCTCATCGATATCTAAATCTAGCCGGACTATCACCTCGGCTCCAGTGCCTACAGAATCGGAGGTTGTTATTGTCAGTAGGAGCCGGTCCCCAGTCTTGGAACCGGTATCTCCTACTCTAAAGTATTCTATTTTGCAGTCAGAGGCCTCTTTAATAGCTTCCTGGTCCTCAAGAATATCGGATAAGGATGTGGATCGAGTGGTGCAGAGGCTTTTCAGTCACAGGCGCTAGCAAAAATTCTGTTTGGTCCAACCCTTAGGGCTTCGTAACTGACCAAGACCAAGCTTATTTCTTCAGTTCCTCCTCCGATTCGATCTGAAGTTTTGGAGCCAGAGTATTCGGAACTGATGATTGTGGAACCACCGGAACCAACACCCCTGGGGCTTTCAGTTCCGACTACTTTGACTTCTTCGGTACCTATCTTAGAGTCTAGGAGCTGACACTCGCCAGTTGGATCCTGAGAGGATAGTAGTACCAATCTGTTGGTGCCGACTCTGCCTCTCGGGCCTTGGCTCGGGTGAGTTCGGCACCTGCCTCAGGCTCGGAGTCCACGACTTCGGCACCATGGAGACGGCCTGCTTCTACGGATCTGGGCGTCTCTTCTGATCAGAGCCGTGGGGCCTTCGATGCTATGAGGAGAGCGTTGTCCCCTCAGGCAACCACATCATCTGTACCAGCAATCTCCTTCCCTAAAGTTCCTGTGTCTGCCTCTGCTTCACTGATCCCTCAAAAGCATAGAGACCCTGAGTCTCATGGTCCCCCCATCAGGTGAACCCTGCTCTTCAGGGACCTCCCCAAAAGCTCCCACTGAGGAGGTTCCCAATAAGAGGATTTGTAAGAGGAAGCATTTAGATTCTTCACAGGAATCCATCACATCAGATACTGACTTAGATGAGTCAGAAGGGTCCCCACGGCCCCCTCTGAAGATATCTCTTTTGGTGATATCTTAGAAATACTAAAACAGAGGGGCAGCTGGAACCCCCTCAACCCAACTGATGATGAGTCAGTACTCCTGAAGGCTTTCGGGTCCCACCTCTTGGGTGACTCCACCTTTTGATGAGTTGATAGACCTTCTCTCTCGAAAGGCGAGGGAGTCCCCGAACACCATAGAACCAGTCCCTAGGAGGTCTAACAAATTTATAATGTCACCCCAGGGCAAGGCTTTCCTTACCAAAGGAGTACCCGATGATGCTACGGTGGTGGCGGCGGTGACCACCAAAAAGGAGTTATCGGAGACCTCCACATCTATTTATCCTCCTAATAGAGATTCTAGGATCATGTGCAGATATGGAAAGTGCATGTTTAGTTCAACGGCCTTTACTCTTCAATCCTTGAACTACCTCATACATTTTACTAGACTGCATCGAGATCTCCTTAACGAGTTGGGAGATACTGTACAGGGTGCGGTAGCTTCGGAGGTCTCAGATAAGGTAACCTCGCAGCTTGCTACCCTAAATTCCCTTATAAACTCTTCCATGCATTTGATTTCATATGTAGCTGATGGAATGAGTAGGGCAGCGGGTAAAGGAATTGCTGTTAGGCAAAACTCCTGGATGCACTTATGCTCCTTTGTAGAGCCCTACATGTCATCCTTTGTGAATATCCCCTTTGGTTCATAACTTTTTGGACCGAAAGTGAAGGAAACACTTAACAGGTGTGAGCAAGATGGAAAGACTCTGTCTGCCGTAGGAGTCCACTTTTCCACCCCTACCAGACCTTATCCAAAAGGTTGGAAAAGTGGAAAAATGTGATTCCGCAAAGCCCAAGGAGCTTTCTTGGATGCACGTGGTCAAACCCCCTCTAGAGGCAGAGGAGGGGGCAATAATGGAAGATGCCGTACATGCTGCAGAGGGGGACTGCAAAATCAGGGTGACAGGAATCAGTTCTTTGGAAAGCTCTACCAGCACTCCAGAAAGGAGGCCCGTCTGCCCATCTCTGGAGGCAGTTGGGGGATGCTTATCTTTGTACCCATACACCTGGCTAAAACTCACAAAAGATTGTTGGGTGCAAAGCATAATATCCAAAGGATACACCATTCCCTTTGCTATCCCTCCTCCCCCTGTGAAAAAAATCCCAGATGTTCCGCCCAATCACAGGGAACAAGTAACCTTAGAGATTACAAGGTTACTAGAAAAAAGAGTCACCCAACCAGTCTCGGCAGATCAGAGAAGATCTGGAACTTACTAAAGGTTCTTTTTAGTTCCAGAGAAAACAGGGGACTGGAGACCAATTTGGGATCTCAATAGATTGAAAAAACAAAGTTTCGGATGGTCACGCTACAGCCTATACTTCCCTTTTTAGGGAAAGACGATTGCATGTAGTCAGTAGAGGTACCATTGTGTAGTAACTCAAAGCAGATCTAGGTATTGCCATGGAGGTTCTTGATATAACTATAAAAGGCTTTGTGATTGTTTTTAGTGTCTGCCACAATTCTGCCTTCATAGCTGGCTTTAGAGGATTTCATGAGGGATCTCAACTTTTTGTTGAGGCTAATAAGGGAGTTTTTCCAGTCTTGGGCCTTCACCTTTTTCTGCAACAGTTTCATCCTTCTGTTGTAGAGTTTATTAATGGCAGGGGACCACCAGATTGGCTTCCTTTTTTTGGAGGAGAGTGTCTTGGTTCTGTTGGGTATGGCTAGTTCCATGCATTTATGTACTTGTTCATAGAGTGCATTGGTGTATTATTCAACAGTCATGCAGCTATTTTCCATTGGCATGGGTGCCGTGAAGTTAGCCACCTCTATTTTTAGGAGTTCAAAGTCAGCTTTGGAGAAGTTTTTCAAGGTGGCTATCTTTGCGGGGGGTGTGGTTGAGATGTGGATTTCCATGGTGATTAGTTTATGGTTGGATCTGACCAGGGAAGGATTGACTATTGGTGTAGAGCAATGGTAGCCCATTTTAGTAATAATCAGGTCAAGGATATTGCTTCCTCTAGTGGGGGTCAGAATGAGCTGGTCCAGGGCATTGGAATTGATGAATTCCAGGAAGCGTTGGCTTAGCGTATTGGTGCTTGAGTAGTTTTCCCAGTTGATGGAGGGGTAGTTGAAGTCTCTTAGTATGAGTGCTGGGTTGGACCTTGATAGATTTCTGAGTGCTTAGGAATGTGGAGTGAGATTCTAGGGACATGGTTGGGGACCTATAGCAGGCTATGACCTGGATCGCAGTCTTACCCAATGTTAGTTGTAAATGAAGTATCTCCGATGCATTATGCTGTGCTAACAGTCTGGAGGTGTGCATATCCTTTATGAATATGGAGACACCACTGCCTTTGGAGCTTCGGTCATTGTTTCGAGGCCAAAAGGTGTGGGATGAGTTGTAGCCTGGTAGTTCAGGGGTGCTTTCTGCTGCTTTAAACCAGGTCTTCATGACAGCATAAATGTCGATGCTCTCCATTTTGAGGAGTGCTTCGAGCAAGTGCATTTAGACTTCTAGGGCAGCATGAACCTCAGATTGCATTTATTTATAGCTGTTATGGTGGTAATTTGGTCTTTGGAACACTGCCTAAAAAAGACACTATAGCGGTGGAAAGAGCCTTAGCCAGTACCCGGAAACCCAGGCGTGACAGATGCAGGCCATCTCTGGCAAAGCATCAAGGTCCGTCAGTCATGTCATCCCAAGCAGACAGATACTGGATCCTCTTAGAATGACACCAGAAACTTAGCCAATTGTTGAAGTCAATCATTTTTTTGTTTGTACTGCAGTATCATTCTGGGTGATGGTAGTATACTGCTCAGGGGTAGTGTCATAACTGCCTGGGCCACATAATCCGAGAGCTTCACCCTGTCTCTTTTCATGTAGCCCAGGGAAGTGTGTCTTAGGTCATTCACACCCACATGGACAATGACAGAGTCATACTTGTACTTGTTGTGGAGTGACTTGAGTGCATGTGTTATGTCTTGGATTCTGGCACCTGATAGACAGCTGACTGTTACCTTCTCCTTATTCAACCCAGTGAGTGGGACATCTGTGTGCCTGTCTAGTGAGTCACCTATGATTAATGTATTGGGCAAGGTGTTTAGCCTTAGGAGCTTAGGTTGAGGGGCACACTGTGGAGGTGAGCTATGTGTCCTGTGGTTTGTGCTGTGTTGTGGTGTGGTGGTCGAGTGCATTTCTGTCTTGCAGGTCTCTGCTGTTTGGGTAAATTTCTTTTGAGTGCCTCCGCAAAGGTGGGTGTGTGGTTTGTGTTTTTATGTCAAATATAATTTTTTCATAAATCATTGTTGGCATCAATGAATAGTTTTATATTTTGCAGTTAGCATTTCTAAATTGTCCCAATGGCAAATATTTTTAGTATTACTATGAGTATGTATTTTTGTATAACTTCTTTTTGAGTTCACATTTTTCATTATTTCAACAACTTATCTTTGTCGAATCTTTCTCAAAGTATCAGGGATCTCTCACTTGGGTGAGAGATTTCCTACACAGTCAGGAATTTTGGGATAACATCCAAATGCCTTGTTTAACCCCATCGCAAAGAATTGTTTTCCTGGAGTGTGTCCAAGATTTTTAAGTTAAAAAAGCTTTTCTTCCACAGGAAAAAAAGTAGATCTGATGTTGTCAATTTTCATTTTATCCTCAACATATGGGTTTGATTCCGAGCTTTGGAAGTGACTTGTCCATTCTATAGCTCGCCTTAGCCAAAAACTGCTGATCTTAAACCTTACCCACAATGCCCCTCTCCTAGTTACCTCAGATCTCATTTGCCACTCTTCATGACAGATGTGTTTGCCATTACTCTTGAGCTAAGTGTTGCTTTATTGATATATTTACACTTTTTGAAAGGGTTTCTACATCTTTATTGCTGAGCTTATTAGTCGTTAATCTACCCACTACTTTCTAACCCTTTTGAAATTGTCCTTTCCTTCTTTCTTCTTCTTCCTTCCTTACACTTCATTGTATTCTGAAGTATCATTTTTGATAGTTTTTCTTCCTTCTGCAAGAAAAAAAAATTCAATGTCTTATTATAGTGAGTATTCCTGTTTGTGAGGCCTTTCTACCTGTGCGTGTGTGTGTGTGTGTGTGTGGGGGGGGGGGGGGGTGTTTGTATAGCTGGCCTGTTGATGCCATTGTTGAAAAGTTTGAAATCTCTTCAGTATGGCTGATAAACCTGAAGTTCCTGCTGGATTCAAAAGATACCAGAAATGTGGGCACAAAATCCTGATGTCAGACACTCATTTGGTGTGTGCCTATTGCCTGGCCCTGTTCACAGTCAAGAAGACTGCTCAGTATGTCGTAGTTTCAGTCACAGGGCACTAGTAGAATGATGAAACAAACTTATTTTGAAGGGTATGCTTCCATCAGCCTTCAGTGAGGCTTTATCTGGTTCTGAGAAAGCCAAGTCTAAGACCGATGTGTCTTCCCCTTCTTCCTCAACTTCTTCTTCCAAAGCTTTGGAGAAACCAAAAAAGAGAAGCCTATCTGCGCCTTCTATTCCATCAGCACTGTCCTCAAAAAGGGCTAAGTTTTCACTTCCTTTGGAACCTACTGACTCCATTATTAAAATTGCAGTCCAGAAGAGACCTATAGAACCAAGTTTATCGGAACAGAAAAAGTCTTCAACACCTAGCATTTTGATGCAAGAGCATTTGGAATTATTGGTGCAGACATTTACTTTGTTGCCATCTACTTCAGCACCAAGTAAGCAATTTGAGGAGCCATCCATTATGAGTCTTTTCAGAACTTCATATTCACCCTCTTTTGACCCTTTTGCAAGAAGGCTGTCTTTACCTTTTCTGGAAAGCCAAAATCGCACTTCACACTTTTTGTCCATTCCACCAAAAGCTTAACTGAGGATGATGTGGAGAGGTTGGTGAGTAAGATACTCTGGGTGAGAGGATTGTCAGGTATGTCTTCAACTCCAGCTCCCTTGGGTATGGGAGTTGAAGCTTCTGTTACCCCTCCAGTTTTTCCTCTTCTGACTTCATCTGAAGCATTAGAGTTCTCTGCTCCAAGCTGCCCAGTGCCAACTGCATCGGTTCCAGAGATATCCGTATCTTTGGAACTGGTTCTTGCTCAGAGGTCTTTGGTCCAGTTGGAATCAGATATCTCTTTGGGCCAAATCTGTTCTGTCTGCTCCAGGGGTCGAGAGTAGACTCCTGTTTTTTAGAGTCTTCTCTGCACCTTGGAGCATCAGCATGGATCAGCTCGGCTCTGGCTTCAGTCTCAGAAGCTTTCTCTTTGGAGCAGGGAGTAACCACGGTTCTGAGGCAGTCTTTCTAAGTTCCAGGCTACCTTCCCTCTTTGGGGGGGCAGCTTTCAAGGCAATGGAAAGAGCCTTGACTGCCGCAGTCAAACAATCAGTCCCTTCCACTTTAGAGCAAGTGTCCCTTTCCTCCTCATGCCCAGATATTCACCTGCACTTCCACTGTGTCAGCGAGTGCCGACACTGCGAGAGTCCCAGATAATTCTCTCCTCTTCTGATACCTCCCAATATCACCCCACTGAGGAGGTCCCTAAGAAGAGAAAGTGCAAGAGGAAGCACTTGCTTTCCCCAGAAGAATTGCTCACCAAAGACACCAACTTCGATGAAGTGGAGGAATCTCCAAGGTCACCTTCTGATGATGTCTCCTTTGGATACATCCTGGAAATATTGAAACAGAGAGATGACTGGAAGTCCCAAAATCCCTCTTCCATGGAGTCAGTGTACCTGCTGGCATTTGGCACTCGACCCTCTACCTCTTGGGTGACTCCACTCGCTGGCAAACTCATTCAGTTGACCTCTCAACGGGTGTGGAAGGCCCCTAATACCATTGAACCTATCCCCAGGAGACCTGACAAAATTCTGCCTGCTCCTGAAGTCAAACAGTTCTGGCCAAAGAGTTGTTGATGCCATGGCTGTGGTAGCAACCACAAAGAAGAAGAGGCTGTACAATTCCCTTTTCCCTTCCTCCTCCCATATGCAAAAAGATCCCTGACATTCCACCCAGTCAGAGGGAACAAGCAGTTCTAGAAATCCAAAAACTGCTAGAAAAAAAGAGTCATCCAGGGAGTCCCACCAGACTAGAGAGAGTCCAGAATTTACTCAAGATTCTTTTTAGTGCCAAAAAAGATAGGGGACCGGAGACCAGTTATGGGTTTAAGTGTACTGAACAAATCAGATGTTATGTAGTCCAGTCTCGCCTTCATTCTTACCCGTGGGTTTGGAGCTGAACCTCGGCTCTGACTCGGCCATACTCTAGCTCGAAGTCTTCAATTGGCTCGTGGCTAAGAGGTATCACATCATGCAACAGGTCTATTCCCCAGATCTCATTTGCCACTCGCTAAGCTCAGACGTGATCTCGTTTTTGGCCATGGCTAAGTATATTGTTTATAAAATTTTTATAAACGTTTGACTTGTTGTTGCTCAAAAAAGCTATTTTCATAGCTCTGTGTGTGTGGTAGTGGTATTTTACCGCCTGTATTTGTTTCTCTGGCTGTTTTTTGTGCCCTTGTCTGGCTGTTTGGGTATCCCATTTGTTTTCTTTTCCAACGGGCTAGGCCCATTTAATTTAGAGGACCTAGTCCTCCCCATTGTTTCTGTGCAGATTTTGGTTTGGTGCTCCATTCTGTTAGAGTTTAGTGTGGTGTCTGGCTAGTGGTGCTTTCCTGCCTTTGTTTCTCCAGGCTAGGCCCATTTAAGCTAGAGGACCTAGTCCTCCCTGTTGTTTTCCCGCTGGTTTCTTGGCCGTTTGAGTTAGAGGCTGTGTTTCTTGTTAGTTGGGTCTAGTGCATGTATGTATTAATTTGTTCCTTTCAGCATATCCAAGGATCCTAAGGAACATAGGCCTTCGGGCTTTAAAAAGTGTGTTGAATGCAGCAATAAAATGTCTTTAACTGATGGGCACTCTGTGTGCATGTACTGCTTGGGGGCTATTCACCTCCAAGAGTCCTGCTTGTTTTGTCATTCCTTTAGTCCCCATGTGCTACAGGAGAGGAAGAGCAAGCTGATTTTGAAGGGACTGCTTAAACACTCCTTTGAGGAAGACTTGACTAAGTCTTCCAGTGCATTACCCTCTCCAGCTAAAAAGGACAAAAAGACTTCCAAGAAGCGCTGTCTGGCTCCATCTGTTTCTTCGGAGCCGCCAGAGAAAGTTGCTAGAACAGCTTCTCCTTCTTCGGTTCCATTGCCATCGGTGCCGAAAGAAGGTAGTCTCTTGACTAAGTCCGTATCGGCTCCCAGCCAGTCACGGATATTTTGGTTCAGAGCCGGTCTCCAGTTTTTCGACCAGGTTCTCCTTCACGCAAGTCCCCTTCTGTAGGGAGATCCAGATCTCCTACTTTATCTTCCAGGTCCCTTTCTAATTAGGACATTGATAGGGTGGTGAAGAATCTGCTTCAGTCATCGGTGTTGGCCAAATTGATTTTGGCTCCGACCCAATCGGCTCCGGAGTCTATGGCCTCTTCATCCTTTGTTGTTCCTCCTCCAAGCTTTTCTCGGCCTTCGGAGCCAGAGTTGTCAGTTCCGTCGGGTGCCATTAGGTTGGTTCCAGTAGCCTCGCCTGGCCTCTTGGTTCCAATTTCCGCTCTGACCCCGTCGGCTACATCCACGGGGTCGAGGGTCCATGGTTCTCTGGTCAGACCTGAGGGGGAGGGATCAGATCGATCTTCATCGGTTCCAAGCCTTCCTCTCGGTGCTTCGGCTGGAGTGAGCTTGGACCCGACATCTGCTTCGGACATCATCTCCTCGGCGCCGAGGGCTACTACCATTTCCCCTACAGTTAGTAGTCCTTTGGAGCCGGGGGGATCAGCCTTCAAGGTTATGAGAAGCGTGCTGGCCAGGTCATCAGCTGCATCCTACGGCACCAATACTCTGCCCCCTCCAGCACCGGTGTCAGTTTTGGTTCATGCTCTATCCTTGGGCAGCGGAGACCCTAAGACTCAGGATACCTCCATGAGTGGTCCCCAACCTTCTGACATCTCCCCAGAGTTTTTGCCTGAGGAGCCCGCCAGAAAGAGAGAAAGAAATTGTGTAAGAGGAAACACCTTGACTCCCCGGATGAGTCTCTCACATCGGACACCAACCTCGAGGAGTCAGAGGGTTCCCCCAAGTCGTCTTCTGAAGATATCTCTTTTTCAGATATCCTGTAGATCTTGAAGCAGAGAGGCGGCTGGCCCTCCAAACCCCCTTCTGATGAGGAGTCGGTGTTCCTGAAGGCTTTCGGGTCTCAACCCTCCACCTCTTGGGTTTCTCCCCCTTTTGATGAGCTATTAGACCTTGTCTGTCGAAAGGTGTGGGAAACTCCTGACACTGTGGAACCGGTCCCAAGAAGACCCAAGTTTTGTCCGCCCCCTCTGACAAGGAGTATCTATCTAAAGGCATTCCAGTAGATGCCATAGTGGTGGCAGTGGCCACCAAGAAGGAACTTGCTGAAACTTCATCTACTGTCCATCCACCTAACAAGGAGTCCCAGGCTATGGACAGGTATGGAAAGCATGTTTTTACCTCAGCGGCTTTTACACTGCGGTCGCTGAACTACGTGACATTTTACGAGGCTCCAGGGAGATCTCCTAAAAGAGCTAGGAGATTCTCTACAGGGTAACATTTCTGATGCCGTGGCACAGAAGGTCATTGCACAGATGTCTACCTTAAATTCCCTTACCAACTCCTCCATGAGGCTGATCTCATATGCAGCCGATGGAGCAAGTAGGGCTGCGGGTCCCGGAGTCTCTCTTAGGAGACACTCCTGGATGCGCCTGTGCAATTTCACGGAGGCCTTCAAATCTATGTTCACCAATACCCCATTTGATGGTTCATCATTGTTCAGAACCAAGGTGAAGGACACTCTCACTAGGTGCGAGCAGGAAGGAAAAACCCTGTCTGCCATGGGAGTCCATTTTTCCACACCTTCTAGACCTTACCTCAAGGGCCAGAAGGGTGGGAAGATGTGCTTCAGGAAGTTGCAGAGGTTTTTTTCAGGGAGCACAAAGTGATTCCCTCTCCAGAGGCAGGGAAGGGGGTGGAAATTCAGGTAGATGCCGCCCTAGAGGCAGAGGAGGCCCGCGTAACCAGGGGATCATGATTCCTTTTGTGGTTTTCTCTACCAGTTCTCCTGAAGGAAGGCTGACTGTGCATCTCTGGAGCCGGTCAGAGGTTGCATTTCTTTATACCCAGAAGCCTGGCAAGAAGTTACCCAAGATGAGTGGGTATTAAAGATAATTTCCAGAGGTTATCATATTCCCTTCTCTTCTCCTCCCCCGCCATCCAAGAGAATCTCAGACGTTCCACCCAGTCACACGGATTCCGCAACTTTAGAAATAAAAAAGTTGCTTTCAAAGGGAGCCATCCAGCCTGTTCCCACAGACCAAGTAGGATTAGGGACTTACTCCAGATTCTTTTTGATGCCGAAAAGAACAGGGGACCTGAGACCCATCTTAGATCTCAGCCGATTGAACTATCATGTACAAAAGTCCAAGTTCTGCATGGTCACCTTACAGTCAATATTCCCTCTGTTAGGGAAAGATGTGTGGATGTGCTCCATCGACCTCAAAGATGCTTACTACCATATCAAGATGGACAGGGCATTGAGAAGTCATTTACGCTTCCAGCTGGGAGCCAGTCATTTTCAGTTTTGCGCTCTGCCTTTTGGTCTCACCACAGCCCCACAGTGTTCACCAAATGCATGGCAGTGGTAATGGTTCACTTGAGACGTCAGGGATTCCAAGTGTTTCCATACCTGGATGACTGGCTCCTTTCTGCCACCACCAGGCATCTACTGTTACAGACTAGGGACACCACCATTACACTGTGCCAACAGTTAGGAATTACTCTAAATTGGAAAAAATCTGCCTTTTGGCCTCGCAACGTGTCACTTTTATTGGCGCCAAACTAGATTTGGTGCTCATGAGAGCCTTCTTACCAGAAGAGAGAATTCAGGCTCTACAACAGCAGGTCTACACCTTACTACCGTTGAGGAAAGTTAGGGCAAAAGTGGTCCTCAAGTTATTAGGGACCATGGCTGCCACGATCATGCTAGTTCCCCTTGCCAGACTACACATGGACACGTGCAAGTGGGATCTACGCTGGTGGCTTCAGGCCAGCAATCTCAACATGGGCAAGCCCTTTGTCCCATCTTCTCCAGTTGCCACGGTGACCACAGATGCCTCCCAGATCGGGTGGGGGGGCATTATCTTGGCAGGACTGTCCAAGGCATGTGGCAGGATCACGAGACCCATTTGCATATCAGTGTCTTGGAGATGAGAGCAGTGCTATCAGCGTTGCAAGCACTTCAGAGCTCTCTCCCTCTAGGGACAATTGCAATCCACTCAGACAACGTCGGTAGTGTGGTACCTGAAGAAACAGGGAGGAACCAAATCATACCCCCTTTGCAGAGAGGCACTTTGAGTTTGGCAGTGGGTGGTGTCTTCCCAATGCTTTCTAGTTGCAACACATATACTGGGGAAGTCCAACGTGATTGCCGACAGGCTGAGCAGAGCTATCCTAATGCCTCACGAGTGGTCCCTGAACAATTATGTTGCGGAAGAGATATTCCACAGATGGGGTCAGCCTTGCTGCGATCTATTTGCCAGCTCCCTCAATGCCAAATGCAGCAGCTACTTCACCCTTATCCCCCCAGAGGGGGAGACACCCAGGGATGCTCTGGCTCATGATTGGCCCTCCAGTCTTCTCTACGCCTTTCCACCATTACCTCTGATATCAAAGGTCATTCAGAAAGCACAGTCTTTGGGGAGCAAAATGATCCTCATTGCCCCACACGCACCTCGTCAGATTTGGTTTTCCTTCCTTCAACTCTATCTAATGGACAAGCCCTGGATTCTGGACCCAGTTCCAGATCTGTTGACTCATATGTCAGGAGAGTCCCATCCCTCCATCCAGATCCTCAGGGTGACAGCTTGGCTGCTCCAGTTCCATCCTTAGTCAGGCTTCATGATTTTTCTCTGGAAGTGGTCCATTTTCTATCATCTTCCCATAAGCCTTTTACCAGGAAGATTTATTCCAGTAAATGGAAGAGATTTTCTATTTGGGCATGTGAGAGACATATTGATCCTTATACAGCGCCTATTTTGGCAATATTGGAATTTCTTTCTCAACTGTTTAGTCAGGGTTCAGCTGAAGCAACCATTAAAGTGCAATTGGCAGCAATTTCTACCTTTTACGTTGCTAATGAGCCCAACCTTATGGCTCACAGGCTTTGATGGGCTTTTATGAGAGGGACATTGTTGCTCCAACCTCCAGTCTTTGATCCAGTGATGCCATGGGACCTCAATTTTGTACTACAGAAGCTCACCTCAACTGCCTTTGAGCCCGCAGCTACATGTGACATTAAATTCTTGTCATGGAAGACAGTATTCTTGGTAGCCATAACTTCAGCTAGGCGGGTCTCTGAACTCCAAGCATTATCGATTAGGCCTCCTTATTTGGTGTTCCACAAAGATAGGATCTCCTTAAGAACCAACCCTTCCTTTGTTACAAAGGTTGCCTCTGTTGTCAATATCAACCAATCCATTGAGTTGCCTGTGTTTTTTCCTGAATTCTCCAACAAGGCAGAATTTAAGTTTCATCAGCTGGATGTTCACAGACAATTGTGTTTCTATTTACATAGGACAAAAGATTTCAGGAAATCAGATCAAATGTTTGTCTCGTTTTCAGACACTAGACTTGGTTCCAGTTTTTAAGGTAACCTTGTCTTGCTGGATCTCCGATTGCATCTCATTCATTTATGATTCCAATGGCAAAGACTTACCCTTTAAAGTGAAGGCTCATTCTACACGTTCTGTGGCTACCTCAACTGCATTTCAGGCTAGGATGTCTATGGATGATATTTGTGCTGCAGCAACATGGGCTTCGCCTCATACCTTTATTAGTCACTACAAATTAGATCTGGTCTCTAGAGGCATATCTTCCTTTAGTTCCACAGTGCTCAAGAGTAGTTTTCACTGAGCCAACCAAGATCAAGGTGCTAGGGACACTGTCCCATGGGTAAGAATGAAGGTGAGATTGGACTACATAACATCAAGAAGTTATGTACTCACCATAACGTTCGATGTATGTAGTCTATCTTGTCTTACATTCTTACTAACCTTCCCTCCTTCCACCTCCTGGAGGATCTGGAGGTATTGTCTCTAGGTATCAGTAGTCCTTTCTGTTGGGGTTGTTCTTCTTTTCAGTGTGTATGTGTGTGTGTGAGCTTGCAAAATCAAGATCTGGGGAATAGACCTGTTGCACAATGGGATACCTCTTAGCCACAAGCCAATTGAAGACTTCGAGCCAGAGTATGGCCGAGTCAGAGCCGAGGTTCGGCTCCAAACCCACGGGTAAGAATGTAAGGTGAGATGGACTACATACATCGAACGTTATGGTGAGTACATAGCTTCTTGTTCGTAAAACCAAATTCCGGATGGTCATGGTACAGTCCATTCTTTCACCAAGGTGGAATCCTTCAAAGCCCCCGGGCCTGTGGAAAATATGGCCCAGACTGCAGAATCCTTTATAAACGCATTCTATGAACACCTTCAGGAATGTATAGATCATGCAATCCCAAATAAAACCAAGACCCAATCCTCCAAAGGCAGACGTCCTGTCTGGTGGACCCCAGCCATAAACAAACTATACAATAGAAGGAGGAAGCTACTACATGATAGAGCAAAATCCCAAAAAGGGAAGGCATCTCTGATCAGTATTAGCAAAAAACTATGGGCACTCATAAAATCGTCTAAGGCCAGCTTCGAGAGAAAAATTGCACAGGACACTAAGGATAATCACAAGGCTTTCTTTAGTTATGTTAGGACCCTGGGTGGGAATTCCCAGATATGCTCAGAATTAGTCCAAAATGACAAAAAATACACCAAACCCACAGACATTGCCAACATCCTAGCTGACAGGTTCAGCGCAAACTTCTTCCCCGCCTCCCCACCAAAAGGGCAAATATCTATCCCAGCAGAGTGCTGCCCCCCTGACATCTCAGATGCTCAGGTAAGAGCCACCCTCTCCAAAGCAAAAAACACAGCATCAATGGGACCAGACGGTGTCCCAGGCTGCATCTTACATGAACTCCAAGAAGAGCTAAACCCAAACATAAAACTACTGTTCAATCTCAGCCTTACTACAGGATATGTACCCAAAGAGTGGCGTACAGCAACAGTGGTCCCTCTCCACAAAGGTGGTGCCTCAACGGATCCTGGAAACTATCGCCCCATAAGCCTGACTAGCTTGGTCTGCAAAGCTATGGAAAGGATCATCATGGACCTCATAAATACAGATATTGGGGACCTACAGACACTGGATCCTACCCAGTTCGGCTTTGTTAAGGGCAGATCCTGCCCCTTAAACCTGGTTGATTTCTTTGAAACTGTCACCAAGGCCATTGACGAGGGGAAGGTGGTCCACACAGCCTACCTGGACCTCGCAAAAGCCTTTGATACAATACCCCACTGTGGCATTATAGATAAGCTCACCAGCTTAAATATAAACCCCTGTGTCACTAGATGGGTTGCAAACTGGCTCAAGGACAGAACCCACATGGTTAGAATTGCTGGAGCCATGTCAGACTCCAAACCAGTTACAAGTGGTGTCCCACAAGGCTCAGTCCTGGGACCTCTCTTGTTTGGTATATATTTCTCGGAGGTACAGGCCAACACGGAAGGACTGTGGCTGACCAAGTTCGCAGATGACTGCAAACTGGGTGCCATAATCGACTCTCCAGCCGACACAAGCATCCTCCAAAAGGGCCTCATAGAAACAGACAACTGGTGCCAGAGCCATGGCATCAAGTTAAACACCAAAAAGTGTATAGTCATCCCCTTTGGCAAAAACAAAGTGCCCACAAATTACCACATAGGTGGTAATCCATTAAGTACAGAAGAAGTAATTAGGGACCTGGGGACCCAAGTTGATAGCAATCTCTCATTTGACAACCACGTGGCCAAAGTGGTTAGAAAAACATTTTATAGGTTAGAAAAACATTTTATATAGCCCACCTAATCATGAAGGGATTCACATCTAGATCAGTGGAGGTCATTGTGCCTCTTTACTCATCAGGCCCATAATTGAGTACAATGCCCCTTTTGGGATGTACCTTACCAGACACCTGCAGCAACTGGAAAGACCCCAAAAGTACCTCACCAAAAGGATCAAAGGGCTCAAACAGATGCCATATGCTGCCCGGTTAAAGAAACTCCAGCTCTACTCAGTGGCATACCGCCTGCTCAGAGGCTATCTGTGCCTGATGTATAAAGCAATGTCCAACCCGGAATTAATGGTCATGCTGCACATCAGAAACTACAAATCCCATCGAGCCACGCGCTCGAGAGACTTGAACCTCAGCACTGAAATAAATAGGACATGCTGGAGGGACAGATTCATAACCTAGAGGCTCCCTTCACTCTGGAATAAAATCCCAGTCCAGGGGCAGAGTCCCTCACTGACTCTCTTCAAGTGGAATCTTGATGAGTGGATGGGAGATCGTAGGTTTACCCCGGGTATCACTTCTGTGTCACTGTTAGACAGAGGCACAGTATACTAACCTCGAAAAAGGGCATAGCAAAATTAATTTAAAATGGGTGGCGAAAGCCAAACATACTCTGGCTAGGCTTATAAATGCCCTAGGGCAGATAGCCTGGTATGAACCTATGAAGACGATTAGATGTGCTCAGTAGATCTTCAAGATGCATATTACCATATAAAATGGACAAATGATCCAGAAACTTCCTCTACTTCTGGCTGGGAGCCAATCACATTCAATTCAGAGTTCTGCCCTTTGGTCTCACCACAGCCTGCAGGGTGTTCACCAAATATATGGTAGTAGTAGTAACTCATTTCAGACTGCAGGGATTATGAATGTTTCCTTACCTAGATGATTGTCTCATTACTGCTCCAGCCAGGCATCAGTTGATAGAAGCAAGAGAACATGTACATCACATTTGCTCTTATCTGGGAATAACTGTAAATTATGAAAAATTGAAACTGACCCCAATTCATGATTTAGAGTTCATAGGAGCTCTTCTAAATACTTGAACTTCCATAGCTTCTCTTTCTCCTGTGAGATTACAGAAAATCAGAGTTCAGATACAGAACTTAACCAGCACCAGAAAGTTAACCACTCATCTAGTCCTTCAAGCACTGGGCTCCATGGCTGTAGCTGTAATGCTAATTCCCTTGGCAAGATATCAGATAAGAATACTACAGTGGTTGCTAGCGTCTCATGGTCAGTGTTACACCAACCCATGTCGGACCCGATGTTGATCACCAGTCTTTGCAGAAAAGATTTAGCTTGGTGGATGAATTTTGAAGACATTCTTCTAGGCTGCCCCTTTATCCCATCACAAACCCAAGCCATAGTACCAGGGACACCTCCCAGATGGAGTAGGGGACATTATCTGGGCAAGACTGTCAAAGGCAGTTGGTCCCCCACAGATGATAACTTGCATATTAGTATCCTGGAGCTAAGGGCAGTGCTTTTAGCACTGCACGCCTTTCAGACTGCTCTTCATTTGGGAACAATTGCAATTCAAGCAAACAATGTCAGTAGTTTTGTACATCAACATATAGGGAGGAACCAAATCCTATCCTATTTGTTGAGAAAGCTCTGAGTGTGGCAGTGGGCAGTCTCTTCCAACTGCTTTCTGATAAGTAATGCACATGCTGGGGAATTCCACTGTGATAGCAGACAAACTAAACAAGTGTATTTCCTGCCTCACAAGTGGTCTTTCAGTCCAAAGGTGACAGCTTTGCTGAAACAGCAAGTGCAGCAACTACTTTGCCCTGATCCCCCCACCGGGGGAGTCACTGAAAGATGCTCTTCTCCACATTTGGCCCTTCGGACTACTGTATGCCTTTCCCCCAGTTCCTCTAATCCCAAAAGTCATACAGAAAGCAGTCAGGCTGAAGAGCAAAGTAATCCTCATTGCACTTTATTGGCCTTGACAGATATGGTTCCCCTTTCTTTGACCTTAACTGATTCAACAGCCTTGGATTCTGGACCTGGCTTCAGACCTTCTATCCAGAGGGATTACGCCATCCAAACATTGTAAACCTCAAGCTGACAGCTTGGTTTCTCCAGTTTCATTAATAGCCAGCCTTCCCTCACTTTCTATTCTTGTACCTCATATTCTTTTAGCTTCTCATAAGCCAGCTACCAGTACACTCTATGCTAGTGAAAGGAGGAGGTTTACCTTTTGGGCTTGTGATAACAATATAGATCATTTTTCAGCACCCATTGATAAAATCCTAGAACTTACTTTTAGCTTCACTTTTTAAAGCAGGTGCTTCCCAGTCTAACACAAGCATTCAATTAGCTGTAATTTCTAATTTCCATAATGGTTTTGAATAATCCTCTTTGTCTTCTCATAAGCTTTGCAAAACATTCTTAAAAGGCATACTCTTACTAAAACCCTCTTGCAAAAATCCTACCTAACTACTTTGGGATCTCAACTTAGAGCTGCAAGCCATTGCTCAACCTCCCTTTGAACCATCAGCTGAATGTGGTCTGTTTTTATCCTGGAAAACTATATATCTGATATTATCAATTTTTCATCTCATCCTCACATATGGGTTCCGATCGGATCCATCGGATCCCACTTGGACATTAGCAAGCTCTTGGCAACTGAAAAAAGGTCTTAGATACCACCCCTTACCCATAATGCATCTCTCCCAATTACCTCAGATCTCTTTTGCCGCTTTGTGAAGATGAGGTCCTACCATCTAGCTCTTGGTATAAACTCGTATAATTAAAATCTTTTGTCTCCAATCCTGTAAATTTGTAGGGTACTTAATCTTCTTCTATCTCTCTGTAATCATTGTAGCTCCTTTTTCTGCAGTAACTTCTTTTTATTTAAGTTACTTTTATTTATTTCATCTCTTTCTCTCCTTCCCACCAGTAACCATATTTTTATAGGTTACTTCCCTCCCCTTTATCTTTATTAGCTATTTCTTTAACTACTATTGTCAGTAGTTTCCCCCTCTTCTGTTTCTATCTGTTAAAAAAATCCTTTTTCTCTAAGTGTGTGTGTTTTTTGTGAGAGTGTAATCTCTGCCTGTCCCTTCTTTGCATCATGGTGGAGAAACCAGAGAAACCATCCAGTTTCAAAATATGCACAAAGTGTGGACATAAAATTCCTGTCAGTGATTCACACTCTTTGTGCTTGTAATGTTTGTTCCCCTTAATTTACATGAGGTTTGCGTGATTTGCCACTCCTTCAATCATCAAGCTTTAGTAGAGAGGAAGAATAAGCTCATTTTAAGGTGCATGTTGTCTTCTGCCTTTGGAAAGGCTATTTCTGGAGAAAAAGCGAAATCTAGTTCATCCTTTAAAACAAAATCGGCTCATTTGAGCCCAGCTTAATACTTGTTTTCTAAATCTTCAGGCAGAGGAAAAAGAGACCGCCTTTGGTGCCGACAGACTCTTCAGAGCCAAAAAAGAAAATGTCCAAATCTCCCAGTTCAGGAGAGTCTCTGATCCAACCAAAGCCTTCTGCTACGGCCTCCACCTCTTTGGATCTGACTTCTTCTGCAACAACCCTATCCCCTAATGATAGGTATGATCTGTTGATGTCAGATCTGACAACTAGCTCATTTAAACCTATTTTGGTTGTACTGAGGACACGGTACTCTCCATCCTATGATCCAGTTTCATCAAGGGCACCATCCCCCTTTTTATATAGACTAAGATCCCCATCTGCCTTTTCCTCCCATTTGACTAGGAGCCTTACTGAAGAAGATGTGAAATGGATGGTGCAGAAGATTTTATGGGCACAGGACATTACTAAGTCCCCCTCAACCTCGACCCTTGTGGTTCCAGGTCTGTCTTAAGCCATCCACTCCCCCTCTTCCTCTGACTTCAGGGCAAGCTTCAGAGCTTTTACCTCTAATCTGAAGTTGTCTTCTTCCTCAGATTAGACTTTTGCTCGGAGCTCCTCGGCTCTTTCAGAGCTGAAGAGTTCCTGGAGTTGTAGTGAGCTTTGCAAACCCCAAGTGCTCTCGACTCCCAGGTTTTCAGAGCAGTTGATGCACCTCAGACCTTCAGCGAAGGCCAGCTTGGCTCCTGCTTCAATCCCTGGTGAGCTGTCTTCTGGACTGGAGGGGACTCCATCCCAAAGGCATGGCTTTTCAGAACCGGAATCCTCATCCATTCAGGAGCAGTCAGCCTTTGTGTCCTTGGATTGGGCTATAGCTGCCACTGCAACTAAGAAGTCACCTGCCCCCTTAGATCCGTTATCCCAGCAAGATTCCCTGTGTTCCTCTTCTCACCACCAAGTTTCACAGGGACAGCAGGACCTCAGGCACCAGAATACCCATCGGGGCACCCCGACTCTTCCAATACTTCCCCAGACTATACCACTGAGGAAGTCCCTTGGAAGAGATTATGCAAGTGGAAGTATTTGGACTCCACACGGAAGACACTGACCTCGATGAGGGTAAAGGATCCTCAAGGTCACCCCTGAGGACATTTCTTTTGGGGAGATTCTGGAGATTCTCAAGCAGAGGGGTGTCTGGCAGTCCAGCAGTCCTTTGCCTGAGGAGTCAGTGTATGCAGCTGCCTTGGGTTCTCACCCATCTACTTCTTGGGTGACTCCACCCATGGAGCAGCTCATAGGTTTGATTTCACGATGGGCGTGGGAGACCCCGGACTCCATCTAGCCTATTCCTCATAGACCAAATAAAATTATAACCACTCCCAAAGACAACACCTTCTGGACAAATGGGGTTTCAGTAGATGCCATGGTCATGGCGGCAGCGACCAAGAAGGAGCTCTCTGAGGCGAGCTCGACTATCCAGCCTCCTAATAAAGATTCTATGATGATAGATAGATGTGGGAAGTTACTCTTCTCATCAGTAACCTTTGCATTGCGGTCGCTAAATTATCTTTTACATTTCACTAGATTGCTGATCAAAGAGCTCTCAAATACCCTTGAAGGAGCAGTAGCTGAGGGAGCTAAAGATAAAGTAGCTTCCCAGTTAGCCACCCTACATTCAGTAGCCAACTCTTCCATGAGGGTTGTTGCACATGCAGCAGAGGGAATGAGCAGGGCAACGTGTTTGGGCATCTGTATGAGGAGGCATGCCTGGATGCCCCCTTGCGATTTTGCGGAAGCTTTTAAGTCTTCGTTCATCAATGCTTCATTTTACAGCACGTCCCTTTTTTGGCTCCAAAGTCAATGATACACTATCCAGGTGTGAAAAGACCCTTTCTGCCATGGGAATACATTTTTCGGCTCCTCAGAGACTTTATCCCAAGGGTCAGTGAGGCAGTGGAAAGATGTGCTTCAGGAAGTCTCAAGGGTCCTACCAAGACACGTGTGGAGAGTTTTCTCCCAGAGACAGAGGAAGAAATAATAATGGAAGTCATCGCCCTTATGGCAGAGGAGGGCCACAGAACCCAAGGGTCCTAGGATTCTTTCTTCAGGAAGCCCTGTCAGTGCTCCTGAAAGAAGGCCTGATTGTCCACCTCTGGAGGTAATCAGGAGTTGACTATCCCTGCACTGGAGAGCCTGGCAAAAGATGACGTCCAGCCTGTGGTTGCTGAGGATAATATCCAGGGGTTACCAAATTTCCTTTTCTCATCAACCCCCTCCCAACAACAAAATCCCACATGTTGCACCCAGTCAAAGGGATCAGCTCAAAAGCTGCTAGAAAAAAAGAGTCATCCAAGAGGTCCCCCAAGATCAGAGAGGATTCAGAACTTACTCAAGTTTCTTTTTGGTTCCAAAGAAAACGGGACTGGAGACCAATCTTTGATCTCAGCAGACTGAACAAGTCATTTCGACGATGTAAGTTCCGAATGGTCACAGTACAGTCATTACTTCCTTGTCTGGAACAGGATGATTGGATGTGCTGTATAGATCTTCAGGATGCTTACTACCATATAAAAATGGAAGATATCTACGCTTCTGGCTGGGAGACAGTCATTACCAGTTCAGAGTGCTGCCCTTTGGTCTCACTACCACCCCCAAAGAATTCACCAAATGCATGGCAGTGGTTGCGGCTCACCTGAGATGACAAGGATTCTGGGTGTTTCCTTATTTAGATGACTGGCTCATATCCTCCCCTACCAAGCATCTAGTTATACAAGCAAGAGACTGTGTTCTTTATCTATGCTCCAAACTAGGCATAACCATAAACTATCAAAAGTCTCTTTTGGAACCCACTCAAACACTAGAGTTCATAGGGACACCATTAGACACCAATCAGACGATTGCAAGACTTCCTCCTTCAAGGCTGTTGACAATCAGATGGCAAACTTCAAGGCTAATCAGAACAAGAAAGTACCCGCCCGACATGTTCTACAGGTATTAAGATCTATGGCCGCAGCGATCATTCTAGTTCCACTCACCAGGTTTCACATGCGAATTCTACAATGGCTTCTGGCTGCTCAGTGATCAGTAATTCAACAACCAATGTCTCCCCAGATTCTGATAACGGACATATGCAAAAAGGATCTTATGTGGTGGATTCATTCAGAACAGATGATACAAGGTTGACCTTTTGTACCCCCTCAACCACAGGCTATAGTGACCATGGATGCTTCCCAGATAGGGTGGGGTGGGGGGCATTATCTGGGGAAGACTATCCAAGGCACCTGGTTCACAGAAGAAGCCAAGATCCACATAAACATCCTGGAGATGAGAGCAGTGCTTCTAGTGTTGCAGGCTTTTCAGACTGCGCTTCCTCCAGGGACAGTAGCAATTCAGTCAGGCAACATGTCGGTAGTATGGTACATAAGCAAGGAGGAACTAGATCATACCCTCTGTGCCAGGAAGAACTCAGAGTGTGGCAATGGGCAATCTCATTCGACCGTTTTCCTGTAGCAATGCACATTCTGGGAAGGTCCAGCATCATAGCCATCAAGTTGAGCAGAGCTATTCTCATGCCGCAGGAGTGATCCCTCAACCAGAATATAGCAGAGAACATTTTCTGCACATGGGGCCAGCCTTGCTGTGACCTCTTTGCCTCTCCCCTGAACAACAAATGCAGAAGTTACTTCTCCTTAATTTCCCCATCGGGGTAGTCCCCGAATGATGCTGTAGTACAGGATTGGCCTCCCAGACTATTGTATGCCTTTCCCCCCATTCCATCGATTCCAAAATTTTTTCAGAAAGCCAACAGGTTGAAGAGAAAAGTAAACCTCATTGCCCCATATTGACCTCAACAAATCTGATTTCCTTTCCTCTGGCCTAATCTGCAGAAGGAACCCTGGATTCTGAAACCCTTTCCAGACCTACTGTCACATCTGACAGGGCTGCTTCATCCAAACCTTCACAACCTCAAGCTCACAGCATGGTTCCTCCAGTTCTGTTAATTGCCAGACAACTAATGGTGTCCTCCCCAGTCCATCATATTTTGCTATCCTCCCATAAGTCATCTACTCAAAAACTATATAGGAGTAAATCAAAGAGGTTTGTAATCTGACGCTGAACAACACAATATGGATCCTATCACTGCTCCCATTCACTTCATTCTGGAATTTCTAGCACACCTTTTCAATAACGGGGCTGTGGCATCTACCATCAAGGTCCAGTTAGCGGCCATTTCAGATTTTCACATTGGAACAGACAACCTGTCTTCAATTTCCCACAAACTTTGCAAAACCTTTCTAAAAGGGACCATACTGTTAAGACCTCCCCACAAGGATACTTCTCCCTTTTGGGACCTAAATTTCGTTAAACATCTGATTGTTCAACCACCCTTCGAACCTACAGCATCTTGTGATATCAAGTTCCTATCTTGGAAAACTATCTTTTTGGTGGCTGTCACATCGGCGAGACAGTTATCAGAAATACAGGCACTATCTTGCCAGCCTCCTAATTTGTTTTTTCACAAAGACAGAGTTTCTTTGCGTACCCACCCTTCTTTCTTACCAAAACTTGTTTCTCAAATAGTAATCAGACTATCCATCTGTCTGTTTTCTTCCCAAATTTTAGTAATAAAGGTGAATATATATTACATCTGTTGGATGTTCATAGACTGTTACATTTCTATTTACATAGGACCGAAGATTTTTGGAAAGCAAACCAATTGTTTATTGCATTTGCAGGCTCTGGGAAAGGCCTACCAGTTTCCAAAGTTATTCTATCAAAATGGCTTTCTAGTTGTATTTACTTTATTTATACCTCAAAAGGCATGAAACCCAACAAATCAATTTGGACTCACTCTACCAGAGCAATGGCCACATCTGTAGTCTTCCAGACAAATGCTTGTGTGAATGAGATTTGTGCTGCAGCCACATGAGTAAATCATGATACTTTTATAACTCATTACAAGTTAGATTTGGTCTCCAGGGGAAGGGTCTCCTTTGGTGTGATGGTTCTGAGGAATATTCTCCCATGACTCCACCCAGGGTAAAAGTAGCTGGGGACTCTGTCCCATATGTGAGGATGAGATGAAAAATTGACAATACCAGATAAAGAAGTTATGTACTGACCATAACGTCCCATCTGTAGTGTCGATTTTTTCATCTCTCCTCACATCCCCACCATCCAGCCTCCTCCCTTGGGGTTCCTAGTTGGATGGGAAAAGAATCTCAAGGGTTAGATTGGTTCATTATTCTCCAGAAATGGTTTCATTTAAGAACTTATTGGGTGTTAGATACTAACATTCCTCTTTCTCTAGGGATATAATCACTGCAAACAAGATCTGAGGTAATTGGGAGAGATGCATTATGGGTAAAGAGAGGTATCCAAGAGCTTTTTGGTTGCCACAAGCTTGTTAATGGCTGAATCAGATCCGATGGATCAGATCTGAACCTATATGTGAGGAGAGATGAAAAAATTGACAATACAGATAGAACGTTATGTTAAGTACATAACTTCTTTTTTAGTGGCAATAACTTCTGCCAGAAGAATTTCAGAAATACAAGCCTTATCATGTAAACCTCTTTACCTGCTTTCCACAAAGATAAAGTTTCACTAAGAACCAATCCTTCCTTTTTGCTTAAGATAGTAACAGAGACCAACATTAATCAGACTATTAATTTACCAGTATTTTTCCCAACTTTGTCAACAAAGGTGAATACTGCTTACATTTGTTAGATGTTCACAGACAACTATGTTTCTGTCTACACAGAACTAAGGATTTGAGAAAATCCAGTCAGCTGTTTGTCATTTTCATCTACAACACTTGGCCAGCCCGTGAGCAATTTGATGCTAGCCAGATGGCTCAAATAATGTATTTCTTTCATCATAACAAAAAGAAAATTAGTTTGTAGGCCTTTAAAGGTACATTCTACAAGAGCTGCAGCTACTTCAGCAGTTTTTCACTCTAGAGCTTTTATAGATTGACCAATCAGAAGATAGAGAGTTCCAGAGGAGGAAGGAACATCAAGCCCTTACTGAGGCTTTAAAAAGTAATGCAGCAGAAGTTGCTGCTCATGAAAGTCTTAACAATAAAGATTTTGAAGAGCTCCCGCTATGTTCTCCACCTGGGAAAAGGTTGTCGGAAATGGTTACAGGTGGAGCTAGACCTAAAACTTTTTTTTTCAGAAAAAAGAAGGAAAGCACAGAGAACCAGGCCAATGAGAACATGGGGTGAACAAAATTGAATTCATACACGGACAGTTAGGCAAGTATGATGCTAGGAATTATAACTTTATCAGTTTTGCTTTAAATCAGACACACGAAAAAGTTTTAAGGTTAGGCTTAAACAACGTTCCCACTAGAAAAGAAGACATTTCAAGAACATTATTGGATCTAAAACAATACACAAATAAGTTGAATTTGAGTTATGTTTTGAAAGATGTTAACATACAAAACTCAGTGTTTGTTAAACCTTCCATTTACAGTCTTATGTTAAATTATACCGTGAAGGTTTGTGAAGTTGTGTGAGAACGATATAAGGAAATTGTTAAGTAACAAAAAAAAAATAATATATTTTAATTTATTCTTACAAGAGAAGCAAGCTTTAAAATAATTAAGAGATAATAAGGAGCAGAGAGTGATGAAGGCCGATAAGGAGGATGTCTTGTATTATTGGATCAAAAAGATATGTAAATTCTATGGAGGAAATGTTGAGTAATGAGTTAGACTGTACCAAGGTAGAGATATTAGAAGTAAAGAAATGTTATAAGTTTATATATTCTTTCTTGTATGAAAACCTTATAGAAGGTAATTTTAATTTATAAATGTGTAACTTTTGTAATATCGAAAACTCCAAAGTGGCTGTTTTATTTGGGATTCTGAAGTGACATAAAAATCCCATAAATCCCCCTTTAGGCTTGTAGTATCAGCTCCGAATTATATTATGGAAGGCATTTCCTTAGTCGTTGATGCATTTTTGAATCCCATTGTAAAATGTTTAGATTCCTATATATGATTTTGAATGTGATAGAAATGCCATTTGTACCATTGATGTCTGCTCCTTGTTTACCTCTATACCGCATGATTTGGGTGTTGATTATGTTAGAGAATTTTTAAATACGTTTACCAATCTCCCCAGCCATAACATAAATTTTTATTGTAGTTTGATAGAAGTTTTATTATATAATAATTATTTTATCTTTAACAATAAGATTTACAAACAAAAGAAAGGGGTGGCTATGGGTTCTCCAGCTGCCCTTTCATTTGCCAACATACTGTTAGGCTGATGGGAATGTAAGGTTTTAAGTACAATCAGACATACTTGTAAGATATGTTATTACAAACGATTCATAGATTATTTGTTTATAATGATTGAAGGAACTTCTGCAAATTGTGAGGAACTTTTAAGAGCATTGAATGATAGGTCAGAGTTTTTTAGCTTTGTGATGGGAGAGTGTGGGGTCCAAGTTAATTTCTTGGATATTACCTTAAAGTGGAACTATGAATAAAAGTAATTCAAAACCAATATTCACAGGAAAAGACATTTACTAATAGTTATCTACATCAAAAAAGTAATCACTCCCCCTTTATGAAGAAGAATCTTCCCAGAGGGCAGTATGTAAGGGCAAGTAGAATGATTATCAATGATTTACAATTAAAAGAAGAATTTACCTTAATAACTAATTTATTTTTAAATAGAGGCAATGGTGAATTTTTTTAAATGAAATAGAAGCTGAAATATTTACTAAGAGAAGCACTTATAATCCTTCTATTTTGAAACACCCCTTTGTCAGTGAGGAAAGTGTGGCAGCAGAAAATGATAGTAATAAATCTAGTATATAGTTTAGATATGACTGTTGACAGTTCTGGCATATGTTCGATTATTCAGAAGAATTGGAAAATTTTAAAAGGAAATAAGGACTTGTACAAGGTTGTGGGAGGAATGCCTAGGTTTGTTTATAAAAATGTTGATTTAAAAACAGTATTACAGAAGGACAACTCGATAGTTATACCTTCTTGTTCCCTTACTGATAAACCCAAGGGGATGTTTAGATATGAGGAATGTAATATATGCTGTTATATGTATCGGGGGCCTTATGTACTTTTGGATAGTCCCTCATGTACTTTGACAGTACCAGGTAGATTTAACTGTAAGACTAGGGGGGTGATCTATATTAGTTTATGTTCTGGCTGTACTGCTTTTTATGTAGGTTTGACCACAGGGGCTCTATATGAGAGAACATCTATATAGCATTAAAAAGAGAGACATAAAGAATGTGCTTTTTAAGCATACCTTACAGTGTGATAAATGTAAGAAATTCCTCTTTTCCATTATGGAACATGGTAGTGTTGACCTTAGAGGAGGGGATTTTAAAAACTACTGGAGCAGAAAGAGACTGTATTTCAGCTAAAATTAGGTACCAACAAACCTCCGACTTAATGATATGATAAATATTAAATGTTTTGTAAAAGACAGGAGGTTATTTTTAGGTAAGAAATAGTTTTGTTATGTGTTTTTAACATTTCTGTCACTATTATGTACTTTTTTTTTATTAACATAGGGTTCTTTAACTTCAGTGTGTGGTTTTAAGTTTACTAATTAAATAATTCATTTGATTGGTTAATTGTATAAATTAAGATGGTTGAATGAATGATTTTAATCTGAAGAAGTCTAAAGATGAAAGCAGCAATAAAAGTTTTTGAATACTGATATTTCCTGTGGCTTCCTTGCTGGTTGGCGATATACATGTTTTTTAGTATTCATTTTAGCTACTACAGTTGGATTTGTGATGGTTTGTTTCTTTTATAGATGATATTTGTGCAGCAGCAACTTGGTATTCTCCTCATACCTTTATTGCCCATTACAGATTGGATCTAGTCTCCTGGGTAAGAGCATCATTTGGTTCTATGGTGCTCAGCAATATCATTTCTTGAGCCCTCCCAAGGTTTAAGGTAGCTGGGGACTCTATCCTACATGTTGAGGAAAAAATGAAAATGGACGACATCAGAAAAAAGAAGTTATGTACTCACCATAATGTCCCATCTGTGTTGTCCATTTTTATTTATCCTCAACTTCCCTCCCTCCTTCTCCTTGCCCTTGATGTTTTTGGAAGAACGGATAATGGAGTTATATCACTTATTGTTATATGGTTTCAGATATGGTTTCTATGAAGGCTTTTGTGATTTTTCATTCTATTTTTCAGAAAGCTCAATTTGAGGTAACTAGGAGAGGATCATTGTGGGTAAGGGTTAAGTTCGAGAATTTTTAGCTATTGGAAGCTGTAGTAATAGCCGAGTCAGTTTTGAAGCTCAGAACTGACCCATATGTCAAGGATATATGGAAATGGACAACACAGATGGAATGTATGATGAGTATGTAACTTCTTTATATATATATATATATATATATATATATATATATATATATATCTGTTCCTGAGTTTTTCCACTTAAACAAAAGTCTCAGAAAGAAAAATTGTCAGGATTCCAGGTATCATGGCATCTACGATTCTCATGATTCCTCTAGCAAGACTCCACATGAGAAAAATTCATTGTTATCTAAAATTAGTATGGTCCCAGCATCAGCATCCCCTGACATTCCAAATTCCAGTTACAGAGTTTGTAAGAAGGGAGATTCTGTGGTGGAAGATTAATTTTATCTGAATATAAGTACCTCATTTTCTCCTCCACTTCCAGAACAGTCTATAACAACAGATGCCACAGACTTTGTTTGGGAAGCAGTGTCTATGGGTATAAACATGCAGGGTCTGTAGAACAAAACAAAAAAATCTACCAAAACACTAACATAAAATAAATGTTAGCTCTTATAAATGCTCTCAATTCTCTCAACCATTTGTGGGTCTCTAGGGCCTCTTCAAATGTTTACAGACAACACTGTAGTAATGTGAGGACGTCTAAGATGGCTGCACATTGATCAATAGATTAACTTCAGCCCTCCCAGTGTGAAAACAGAAGAGAAAGCCAGTGGACATATATTCCTGGATAAATTTCAGTAACTGACTAGTAAGTGCACTGCCTGTTTTCAGGAAAAAAGAAATACAGAGGACCAGAAAGAAAATCAGATACAAAAGGTGAGGAAAAACACTGAATGGGAAAATTACTGCAGCTGTTCATCAAAAAGCAGTACAAGCTCCTGACATAACTTCCAGTAACCCAGAGGAAAATATAACACAATTGCAGACAGACCTGGATAAACTAAACCAAACACTGATGGAGTATATCAACTCAAATAACAAAAGGCTGGAAAAATGGAAGACGCTTTAAGCACATATTCATATTAGGTGATAAAACTACAAAAAAATCAGATGTTGACATGAAGAAAAAGCTGGCTGAATATGTGACTGCTCAAGAAGAGATGTTTCAAAAAATAATAGAATTAGAAGACAGGGCACATAGGGAAAACCTGAGACTTTCTGCTGTACCAGAGATGCTGGAAGGAACAGACTGTATTAATTTTATGAAAGCACAAATAAGCAATAAGACTGGTATTCCACAGTAGTTGTTGTTTTAAAGGGCACATCGTGAGTGTGCTCCAAACCTGGCCACTAGAAAGCAGCCTAGACCTTTAATAGTAAAAATGCAGTCCTATCAGCAGAAGGAGTTGATTCTGACAAAACTATGGCAGAAGGGTAAAGTACTAAAAGTGGGAGACAGCAGAGTGTTTGTGTAGAATGATTACTCACTGTACACCAGGCAGAAGAGGGGTACATTTATTCCACTATTCAGGGAATGTCGAGAAGCAGGCATGAGATTCAAACTGCTGTACCCATCTATCTTCTAAATATTCTTTCCTGGAAGAACAACATAATTTTTTGATGCAAGAACATGCCAACAAAAACTGAGCTGTGAAACAGAAGGGTATTCTGCTTCTTGTTCTTCTGGTAATAAAGACCACAGAGAAACTGTGCCTTTTCCAATGTTTCAGTGGAAAATGCTTGAGAGAAGGAAAAAACACAGGTGTTGTCTAGAAGAATCAAGAGTGCATTGGAAATGAAGCAAATACAGGATTTGGGAGATGGAGATGAACAGGAGTAAAACCAATAACTTGCAAATTGACAAATGTGGGATTACAAAACAATAATTATACCTGTGAAACATGAAAGAACAAGAAAATCTGGAAATGGGCTTTTTGACTTGATTAGTCTTGTAGGAGACTACAGCATATGCCCTACTTCATGTCATTAATGTTCAGAAAAAATGCTTAAGAGAGGGGGAAGAGGAGAAGAAAGTTAACTGCAAATAAGACATTTTTTTCTTAAAAGTAATATTTTATAGTGCATGACTTTCTTTGCATGCTATAAAGTGAAGTTTTCTCAGTTATTTTTAAGTGTAATGGGGATACTATTGTAAATGGGTGCTTCTGCTGTTTTCATTCCTTTCTCACTTCTCTCTTTCTCCTTGTTCAGTTTAAAGAAATATAGGCACTGCAGTGGAAAAAAATAAGAAAAGTCTGGTCAAAAGAGCATGACAAAAGAAAAATTTATGTAATTTCTCTTTCTTGCATAGGGGAATGACTGGATTAAGGTTCTTAGACTGATCTAGTAACACGTTTTAAGATAAAGCAAATAAATGAAAAAGAACATTGAATATTATAAAGCTTTTTTCTAACAAATAATTGTATGCTTTAGTAGCAACTTTGCATTTGGTCCTCATTGTCAATATGGAGACACTCTGATAAAAAAAAAATGGCTAGGAAATAATGTTTTCTGAAAACCTTCAAGTGTTATCCCAGGGGTGTCCAACCTTTTGGCTTGCTGGGGCCGCATTGAGTGAACAGAAATGGTCTTGGGGCCGCATATAAAATATATCTTATAGTTAACTCTTTCGTTGCTCCGGAAGACCACAGTCGACCTCCTGGCTGTACTGTAGGTGCATTTGAACAATGAATAAATGTAATAAATGCCTAACATTTGCCTTAAAATTCTATTTCTAATTCTCTAATCTAACAGTTAACTCTAACATCTTAGTTAATATATCTAACATCTTAGTTAATATATATATATATATATATATATATATATATATATATATATATATATTTTTTTTTTTTTTACAAATAAACAGATATTCACTACAGCACTAGCATTTCTCACTGGGAAAACCATTCCAGCAGTCCAACTACGTAAAATGACAGCATCAGCAGTCCTACAACACTATAATCCACAAAAATAAGCCAACAAATTTGCAATAAAATAAAGAATTCACATTACTGATTTAATAAAACCATTCTGAATAAGCTACAAGAGGGTCTCACCCAAACAAATAACTGGTGCCAGAAATATGGCCTCAAGCTAAATGCCAAAAAATGCATCATCATCCTCTTTGAGGAGAGTGATGTCCCCACAAATTATCACATTAATAACAATGTTGTAAGCACGCAATAAGTCGTATGGTACTTGGGCACCCAGGTTGATAGAAACCTGACTTTGACCACCACATTGTCTCCGTTGTAAGGAAAGCTTTTTACATGGTCCACTTCATTAGTAAGGGTATCTCATCCAGGGACAAGGAGGTCATAACATCCCTGTATTCTTCCTTTACAAGAGCCATTATTGAGTGCAGTGCCCCTTTTGGCATGTGCCTTAGCAAAACACCCTGCCAAAAGAAAGTCTACAACCATTTCTGACAAAAAAGGTCAAAGGACTAAGTTCACTTAGTTATTCAAACAGACTAAAAAGCTTCTTGCTTTCCTCTGTCTCTTACTGGCCCCTATAAATTTCATCATTGGCTTGCTTTCCAGGCTAAGAAAGATCCTGCCTTAAGAGACTTCCTCTACCTCAGAAATACTGGTTATACTTAAAACGCTCAATACAAAGACCGCAGCCTTCACTGCAACATAAATAAGCCACTTTTTATGGACAGGTTCTTGACACAAAAACCTTCAACCTCTGTAAAAAGCTCCTCTCATTATCAAACAATGTCGTTCAGCAACACGATGGCTGGATGGATAGCCATAAATGTAGTCCTTGGGTAAGTAGCATAGCCTTCATCAAACCAGATGGAAAATCCACATACTAACCTTTCCCAGCAGGATGGCTAAGATCTAATATTGGTTACTCAAGTCTCGTTGCCCAAGAAGAGGGGCATGTTTAACTAAGAATTCCATTTGCAAAATTATATTCAGTATACATATTAAATCTCTCTCTTACACACACACACACACACACACACACACACACACACACACACACACAAAAGCCCCTACTTGTAAAATAGGCAACCTCAGTAATCATATGACACCCACTCACTGAATGAAATTGTCAGGAAGTCAAAATATCTGAAAAAAAAATCATAATAGAGATGGATTCATCCATGTAATTTCCCACCACTAAAAGGACCATCAATAAATCAACAAACAGCTGCTCGGCAAAAAGTAAATCAATAAGAAAACCATAAACTATAATGCTACATACCGGTGTAAACATATAACTTGTGTCAATCCCCAGGTTAATCCATACCAAAAGATTGTTTCAGAGCTTCAGCTATGTACAAACAGCTTTTGCCTAAAAACTTAACTCATTGATATTTGCCTTGCTGTAATTATAACTGTAAAAAAATGTTTTTAAGTTTATTCTGTACCTCAATGATTCTCACTGTTATGAGATGTAATCTCTGCCATATTGCATGAGTACTACATCCATAATTTGCTGTCTCTCTCTCTCTCTCTCATGTATTGTATTATATTGTTTTGTGTTATTTTTGGAGCTTTTCTCCCCGGGCCTCCGCTGAAAATGGACCTGTGTCCAGTCGGATTTTCCCAGTAAACAAATATAAAATAAAATAAATAAAAATAAACTTCCCTCCAATCTAAAGCCATTTGACATGCAGACATTTTAATTTGTGCAGAAGTTACTCACAGACTGACAGTTTACTGAGCTGTAATGCTGACCTTCGCTTTTGAAAAAACTAATTCCCAGACTTTGTCAATAGCTCAAAGTGTAGAGAGGATTATATTATATATTTATTTATTTTTGGAAAACCTCTTTAAAACTGTTAAATTGATTACACACCCAGAAACACAGAAAAGTTATTGTGATTATGTAAACCACAGACTGCTGCAAGAAATCAAAGTCACATTAGCACTCTATGCTTATGTCCGAACAGATGAATCATACCTGTCAATTCCAAAAGAAGTAAAGTAGCTTAATAAGCAAGTTATTTGCAAGGTTACATGGCAGTTTATATTGGAAATAAGCAGATATATTAAAAAGGCTCTGTTTTTCATAATTGTGCCGAATAGTCTTCCAAGGTAAATACAACTTCTGATTTAGTATGGAACGATACCTCTCAACCTTAGAGCAAGAAATCTGGACAAAGCGAAAAATAAAAATGGGACACAGGCCCAAAAATAGTTATAGTTTCATAGGTAAGTACTAGGCTATCTGCCCATGGGCATTTATAAGCCTAGACACAGAGTGATGGCTTTCGCCTCCCCATTAGATTGGTAACCTGGGCCTCTGTCAACAAGGCTCCTGAAGTGATCTCAGGGTAGAACTTACGATTACGCATCGACTGATCAAGATTTCTCTTGAAGAGGGTCAGAGAGGAGCTGTGTCGAATATGGATTGGGATTCTATTCCAGAGTGAGGGGAGTCGCTGGGACAGGAATCTATCCCTCCGGAATGTCCTGTTTATTGTTGTACATAGGTTCAAGTCGCTAGAACGAGTGGTTCTGAGGGATCTCATTTTTTGAAGCATGTCCATTAGTTCAGGGTTTGACATGGCCCTATAGGTCAGGCATATGTCACCTCTGACCAGACGTTAAGCGACTGAGAAGAGCTGGAGCTTAGTTGTGCTTCATAGGGTAATTGTTTAAGGCCCTTAATCCTCTTAGTGAGGTACTTCTGTGGTCTTTCTAGTTGTTGCAGGTGTCTAGTGAGGTACATCCCAAATGGGGCATTGTACTCTATTATGGGCCTAATGAGTGAGGAGTAAAGGGGCACAATCACCTCCTTGGATCTGGATGAGAAACCCTTTGTGATCAGGTGTGCCGCACAGGATTTCCTGACCATTTTGGCTATGTGGTTATCAAAGGAGAGCATGCTATCTACTTGAGTACCCATGTCCCTAATTACTTCTTCTGTACTTAGTGGATTCCCATCTATGTGGTGGTTTGTAAGTATTTTGTTTTTCCCAGATGGGATTACTATGCATTTTTTGGCATTTAGCTTGAGACCGTGACTTTGACACCAGGTGTTTTGTCTCTGTGAGACCCTTTTGCAGGATGTCTGTGTCAGCTGGAGAGTCAATTATTGCGCCCAATTTACAGTTATCTGCGAACTTGGTTAGCCACAGTCCCTCTGCCTTTGCCTGTACTTTGGAGAAATATATACCGAACAGGAGGGGTCCCAAGACTGAGCCCTGTGGGACTCCGCTTGTGACTGGTTTAGAGTCAGACATGGCGCCTGCCACTCTTACCGTGTGGGTTCTGTCTGAGAGCCAATTGGCAACCCATCTCGTGACATGGGGGTTGATATTTAAGCTGGTGAGTTTGTCTATGATTCGTGAGTGTGGGATGGTGTCGAATGCCTTAGCGAGTTCCAGATATGCTGTGTGGACCACTGTCCCTTCATCTATGGCCTTGGTGACTGTTTCAAAGAAGTCAACCGAGTTCAGGAGGCAAGATCTACCTTTAACAAAGCCAAACTGGGTGGGGTCCAGTGTCTGGAGGTTCCCAATGTCCCTGTTAATGAGCTCCATGATGATGTATTCCATGGCTTTGCAGACCAAGCTAGTCAAGCTTATAGGGCGATAGTTCCCAGGGTCAGTTGTGGCACCACCTTTGTGGAGTGGTATGACTGTTTCTGTACGCCATTCTTTGGGTACATAGCCTGTAGAGAGGCTGAGTTTGAATAGTGATTTGAGATGGGGGGTTAGTTCATTTTGAAGCTTGTGTAAAACACAACCTGGGATAGCATCTGGTCCCATTGATGCTGTGTTTTTGGCCTTTGCAAGGGCTGTCATTACTAGTGTGTCTGAGATATCTGGAGCGCCACATTCTTCTGGGATGGGTGCTAGCCCCTTTGATGGAGGGGGGGGGGTGAAGTTTGCACTGAACTTGTCAGCCAGGATGTTGGCAATGTCGGTTGGTTCAGTGTATTTATGGCCATTATGCACTAGCTTGGAGCATATCTGAGAGTTTGCCTCTAGACTCTTGACATAGTTAAAGAAGGCCTTGTGGTTATCCTTAGAGTCATTGGCTATTTTTCTTTCGAAGTTGGCCTTGGATGATTTAATGAGGGAGCGCAGTTTTTTACTGATGTTCATCAGAGATGCCTTCTTATTTTGGGATTTTGCTCCATCTTGCAGGAGTCTCCTCCTTCTGTTGTAAAGTTTATTTATGGCCGGGGTCCACCAGACTGGCTTCCTCTTTTTTGAGGAGTTGGCCTTGGTTTTACTTGGGATGGCTGGGTTCATGCATTCTAGAAGGTGTTCATAGAATGCACTTGTAAAGGATTCTGCCGATGGGTCATCATTTTCCATTTGAATGGGAGCTTTGAAACTTCCCACCTCGGTCTTGGAGTGTGAAGTTGGCTTTAGAGAAGTTTTTTACCTTGATTTCCTTGACTGGGGGGGGGGGGGGTTGGGATGTGGATGACCAGTGTGATTAGTTTGTGATCTGATCTTACCAATGACGAGTTTACCTCCGGTGTGGAACATAGATTCCCCATGTTGGTGATGACCAGGTCCAGTATGTTGTCACCTCTTGTGGGTGTGGTGACCAGCTGTTCAAGGGCGTTTGAGTTTATAAACTCAAGGAAGCATTGGGCTGGGGCATTTGAGCTTGAGTAGTTTTCCCAGTCAATGTTTGGATAGTTGAAGTCACCCAGTAGCATGGTGTTGGGTAGAAACTTCATACTTTCTAATGTTCTCAGGAATGCTGCATGAGGGTCCTGAGACAAGGTGGGAGATCTGTAGCAAGCTATAAATTGAACAGTCAATTTACCCGCTGTCAGTTGCACTTGGATGGTCTCAGATTCCACGTGCTGTGCTACTAACCTGGAGGTGTGGGTGTTCTTGATGAATATGGACACACACCCTCCTTTTGTGTTCCGGTCCTGGTTTTGGGAACTAAAGGTATGGTAGGAGTTACAGCCTGGTAGTGCTGGGGTGCTCTCTGGAGCCTTGAACCAGGTTTCTGTCACTGCACATACGTTGATTTCTTCCATACCAAGGAGAGCCTTGAATGCGTGCATTTTGAGGTTTAGACTTCTGGCGTTTAGCAGCATTACCCTCAGTTTGTGTTTATCATTGTTGTTTATGGAGGCGTGTTGTCTTTTGAGCATTGCCTAAAAAAGGCAGTATTGGGGTGGCAAGAGTCTTGGCCAGTATTCGAAAGCCCAGGGGTGACAGGTGCAAGCAGTCTCTGGCGAGGCAACGTGGCTTGTCAAGCATGTCGTCCCAGGCTGACAAGTACTGGATCCCCTTTGAATGACACCAGTAGTTTAACCAATTGTTGAAACTGATCATTTTTTCTTCGTATGCTGGCATCATTTTGGGTGAGGGTAGGATGCTACTCAGAGTCAGTCATACCAGTCTGGGCTACATGGTCAGAGAGCTCCTCCATGTCTCTTTTCATATAGTCCAGGGAGGTATGTCTCAGGTCATTTACACCAACATGCACAATGACAGAGTCATATTTGTACTTGTGGAGTGACCTGAGTGCATGTGTTATGTGACGGATTCTGGCACCCGACAGGCAGCTTACAGTAATCTTCTCCTTGTTCAGTCTAGTGAGTGGGACGTCTGTGTGCCTGATGATAGAATCACTGATTACTAGTGTGTTAGATGTGTTATTTAGCCTTAGGGACTGTTTTTGCTTGGCACACTGACGACGTGATGTATGTGTTACCTGGTTTCTGTTGTGGGGTGGGAGTTGCATGGGTGTATTCTTAGGAGGTCTCTGTTGTTTAGGCAGGTTCTTATTTAGAGCCTCCAAGTATGTTTTTGCATGTTTCTGAGAGTTGTTTTCTAGTGCAGCTATGACTGGTCAATGTGAGTCTGGTAATGTGGTGCTAGTGTTGCCCTTCTCCTTGTGACTGGTTGATCCAGTCGTGGGTTGAGAGAGCTTAGCCTCCAGTTTAGCTGTGTAGCTGCATCTCTCACATATGTTTGTGTTGGTTGGGAGGAGGAGGGGGTTGTCTGTGTACATGAGGCAATTGTAACATTGCCTCAGGATGCCCGGATTCACCAGATGAACCAGAGAGCACACCTGAAGCTGTCCCTTGAACATGCCTGAATAGATGGTTGGGACTGTATTGTTGATTGGATGAGTAAAGAGCCTTATACTTCCTGAGTATAGGGCTGAAGTGCAAGCTGCAAGCTAGTGCTAGTTTTAGTAAGTGCCGGTCTTAAATTGCCTTATTTCTAGTGGTGGGTTGAAGTGTTTCAAGTTTCAAGGGAAAAACTGAAGTGCAGACTTCGTGGAGCCTGGAATAGTTTAACTGCAGCTAAACAGAGCTGCGCGGTGCGCAAACCTGCGCTAAGCGGTTTTAAAACCAGGGAGATCAAAAAGGATAGGAATTAGCCCAAAATGGCCAATGAGCTACAAGTTGCTGGGCTGGGACCACTCCTACAGAGACAGATAGGCTGCTCAGAGTTCCCTCTCTCACAGTGAACAAGGAAGCCACCTAATTATCCAAGTATGATATGGGCAACACAGGAACCTTTACCACAGTCCTGGATTCAGCAAAGCCTGAAAACTGGACTAGACTAGTTCAGAAAGGTGGGAAAACAAGGAATTTTTTTGTGTTTTTTTTCGGAAACAACAGAAATGCAGAGTTTAAATTACTTTAAATACACAGAGGAGGCTAGCGCACTTAAGTGTGTAGCCTGCGACTGTGTTACAGGTTACTTAAATGCAAAAACGACAAACAGTAACTTTTTTCAAGTGCAACAAAGAAATAAGTACAGTAAGCAATGCAGATATCACTAGGGATCCACAGAAGCACCGAAAAGCCACGTTTTAGGCGGGATTAGCGTTTCAGGGAAACAACAAGCAAAAACAATACTTAATGAAGTCCAAAGTCTCTCTTTTGTCGCTCAGCTGCTTGTAGGACTCTGCAGGGCACCACGAGGAGCTTGCTGAGCTGTATACAAGCGCAAAACTGCACTAACCGGTTTTTATACCAGGGAGATCAAAAGGGATAGAAATTAGCCTAAAATGGCCAATGAGCTACAAGTTGCTGGGCTGGAACCACTCCTACATGGACAGATAGGCTGCTAAGAGTTCCCTCTCTCACAGTGAACATCATTATGCATCACAGACACCTTTGAAACAACTGTAGCTGCAAACATTATACATCACTTATAGTCTTTCTATCCCATCATTGTCAGTTAAGCATTATATGGCTCATTCAATCCTGCCTTCTTTTGCAACAAAGAAAACCATGCTTTGAAAGGACAAATGCATTAAAAATAATAAATAAAACACATTGCATCAACATCCTGCAACTTCCTACCTGCAAGCAACCACATAGCTTTCACTGAAACTAGGGCTGCTTGTTTCCAGAATGACAGCTCCCCCTAATTAAGTCTAATGGCACACAATCTACTAGTATCTGAACTACCTGAAATAAATTAAATTATGGCCTGTAAATTGAAAGTACACTTTGTTTAATTAAACTATATTTCTAAGCCTACTTACTATATTTTTTCAGTAACATCCCAATATCCATTTCCAGGTCACTTTACAAGACCGTGGCAGTGGTAGACTTGGCATCCTTCAGAACCCCACAGGCACACGCTAATACATTGTCCATTAAATGTAAATATCCATCCACTGTAAATGGCAAGAAGCTATGTCTTAAAAAATCTGCTTCTGGCATGCGTACCCAAGTATTAGGTTTTGAAATAAAGAAACATTCTCCACAGTCTGTAAGTCTCTGTCTTTAATAATCATCTACTGTTGCAGCACTCCCAAAACATAAGCACACACATACACACTAAAATCCCCAACATTTAAAAAATGACATTGTGCCCACTTGATTTGCCAGTATTGATGATCCGCCAAAGTTATGCTTACTGTTGTCCAATCTACCACTGCTTAGAACCCACCAATGAAAAAACAGTACTAGGTGCTTTTTTGTTCGTTTGAAAAAACGATACAACTTTATATGCTACAGTCCCACATAGTCAGTCCACTACTGACACATTAACCCTAGGCTGCTGTCTCATTCTTACTCTCTGAAACTGCATTACCTTGGATGACTACTTTTATTTCTTAAGCAAAAGACACAAATTGGAAGATGAGGCAAAAATTCGGACATTCTTTGAAAATCCATACAGTTAAAAGGTATGAGTGCATGTTCAATACAACACTCTCCCTGTCAGGAAAGCCACAATTTAATGAAAGTGTACTCTTAATGTATGATATATTTGTGAGCTAACTTGTTTGTGTTCAGTAGGTAGACTGATCATTGTTAGCCTCTTTGTGCATGCGTCTCTCTCTCTCTCTCTCTGTCATGCACACATATACACACATACACACACACACTCTTCTTTTACTTTCACGCACACAATTCTGCTTTCATGCATGCACTCACTCACTCCATACTTACCTATTAACACAGGTAATTGCTGTCCCTTTCAAAGGCAACAGCATCAAATCCATACATGAGTCCCTCTTCAGCAAGAACACACACACACACACACACACACACACACACACACTGATCGGCGTAAAATAATGGCGTAAACACACTGACCCTTTTTTGGCTCAAAAACAAAACTAGAAGGGTGCTTTGGTGCATGCGCACACGGACATTAGCGTTACAGGTCACGGGAGCGAAAAACACAAACAAAAAAAGTGTTTTGGGGCATGTGTACATCGATGTTGCACTTAGAGGTTAAGGGCTGCATGGAAGAGCTCTGAGGGCAGCATGCGGCCCGCGGACCGCAGGTTGGACACATCTATGTTATACTATCTGGGAGAGCTGTAACGATAAGACAAAAACAGACAACACATAGAAGCACAGGCTGTACCATGCATCTTAGCATGGATAAGCTTTCTTTTAGGTTAACCCAAGTCTGTGAGTATGGCTGTCAGGTTTGGGACATATGTTCCTATTGGAGGGTAAAACTTCAATAATTAAAGATGTATACTGTTTTGTGTGTTAGTATTAAGTTAATAGGTTTTAGGGGGTTCTTTTTTTTTGAAGGCTTCCAATAAAACAAAAAGTTTTGTAAGATGTGGCATAGGCTCAAATGGATATGACAAGAAACAACTGTATAAAAGATTAACCTGCCATACAGTATATGTGTGTAACATAAAAGGTGGAAATAATAACTTTTTAACACAGTGATGCTTTTTGTAATACATTTAAATGTCAATGGTCTCACAGATAAATACAAAAAAGAAAGAGTAGTGAACTATATTAAAAATGTAGAGTGCAAATAGCTGTCCTGCAGGAGACACACCTGGAAAGAACTGAATATGTGAATTTGATAAAGAAAGGTTTTCAGGATGGTAATTCAGTGGAACACCTGGGGCAAAGGAAATTTGAGTATTTGTATTAATTGCACGAGGAGCTCCAATAGTGACAGAAAAAGGATAAAAATATGATAATGGTAGATTTGTAGTACTAAGGGGCTACTGGCAAGGGAGGAGGATTACACTGGCATGTATTTATATTCCACCTAAAACTGCTATAATGGAGCTTAATAAAATTCTGGGAGAAATAATCATCTTTAAGCAAGGAATATTACTTATAGGTGGGGACTAGAATTTGATTTGCAGTAGTGAAGATGTGTCTGGCGGGCCCAGAAGGGAAAAGATAACAGAGGAGGGTAGGTTTTAGAAGTAATTTATACATTTATGAAAACATTTGCCATGGAAGATGTGAATTCAGTACTAGGAGTTTGAAGTGAATGTAGATATTCCCCAAGATACAAAAATTGGGCTAGGCTAGAAATAATTTACATTTCACAGGAACATGTGCATTTAATTGAAAGTCTTGATACACACCCAATAACTATTTCAGATTATGTACCAATAATAATTAAAATAAAAACACAGAAAAGACAAAATAATGAAATAAAAATGACACTGACATGTTCCCACCCATCTGTTGAAAAGAGAGGAATGTAAGGAATGTGTAGTGGAAATTATTCAGGAGCTATTAGAGAAGATAGACATGTCTTTTGAAAATATAGCTAGAGAGTGGGATAAAATTAAAGTGGAGTTTAAAAAAATGGTGGACGTAAAAGAGAGAGAAAGACGGTTAAGAAATAACAAGAATTATTTATTGGGACTGACAAATGTTACAGTATTGCAGAATAGGGTAATCTCACAGAACAAGAGGAGGACAACTGCAGAATGCTAAACAGAAAATAAGGGTTTACCTCGATAATGTGCATGAGTTTAGAAAGATTGCTGATAAGCAACTGTTTTTTGATAATAATTCTAGAGCACAAAAACTTTTAGCACAACAACTCAGGCAACAGAATATAGAAAGGGCTGTTGCTAAGCTTAGTGGGCCTATAACAAGGAAGATAAGAGATCCTGTAGAGCTACTAGAAATATTTTGGAAATTCTATGAAAGTCTGTATGAAGCAGACAAATATGGAAATCAAGAAAAGGTATAAATGGAAATATTTATGGAAGCATTAAATATGCCAAGGTTAGAGGTAGATGAGGCTCAATTACTAACAGTTAGGATAGAAAGAGATGAGATAAAAATGGCGATGTATAACCAATCTACAGGAAAGTCTGTAGGAATAGATGGTATCCATGAGGCAGTTCTGAAGCTAGGAGGGAAAATGATAATGATCTGGAAGGTGTTGTTTAACAGTATTTTAAGAGGAGGAGAAGCACCAACATCCTGGAAGAAAGTGGTGGTGGCTATAATACCAAAAAAGGATAAAGACCCATCAGATCCAGCTTCATGCATGCCCATTTCAATACTAAACCATGATTATAAATTGTTTTGTCTATAATGGCTGAAATAGTGGCAAAAGTGATGCCAAAATTGATAGATGTGGATCAGTATGGATTTGTGGAGGCGATGCAAACATTTGACAACATTAACAGAACATCGATGATCCAGAGGGAAACAGAATGTAAGAAAATACTACTGCAGAGAATGGATTTGAAAGACTAAGCTGGGACTTTATGAGCAGGGCAATGGAAGCATTTGCATTCCCTGATAAAATTATAAGGTTGATTAGGAGGATATATGATGGATCGGAGGTGAAAATTGAAGTGGGTGGGTTTTTCTCTCAAAATTTCTGCTTGAGTAGAGGTACCAAGCAGGGGTGTCCTCTTTCCCCTTTCTTATTTGCATTATATTTAGAACCATTGACAAAGAAAATAAGGGACTCAGAATTTCAAAGATATAATTGGTATGGTAGTAAAGAAAAACTGTCTCTATTTGCAGATGCCATTATTTTATACCTCAGAAAACCAGAAAAGGACATTTCAGTGTTGTGGAACATTTTGAGACAGTTTCAAATTTATTCAGGATAAAAAGTTAATGAAGCTAAAACAAAGACAATAACTGTAAATTATGTATCCACACACTAATTGGTTCAGCAATATCCATGCTACTCGTTTTCTTCAGCTCTGAACTGGTTAATGGTTTTGGTGCATGAAAGGTGTCCTGAAGCTTTGGAAGCTTGCTGGTTCTTATATCCTTAGCAGGACGTAACACATATAGCTAAGGCTACTGCTTCAGTGATTATTCAAACTTCTGCTGTTATAGCAGGTTTATTTACACAACTGCAATTTTTCAGTTCCATGCTTTTAATTTCTGAAATATTTTTTCCACCTCTTTTATTGATCAATCTTTTTCATTTCTAGTTATAACTTTCTTAGTCAATATCAATATTAATGATAGCAACTCTTTCACGTCTTTAGTATGTGGTATTTTACTCCAACTTAACAAAACCATCTCTATTTGTTTGTTTGTTTCTTTCTTTCGGCTTTTCCCTGGTCCACTAATGATTGGCAGTTGATTTTTATGTACCGGCTTAGCTGAGAATCGAACTGGACAGCATCTTACTGTGAGTCGACAACTCTACCGCAGCACCACCCAGTCGGCAACAAAACCATCTCTATACTGTGGTTAAATTATCTTCCAAGTACAAGACTTAGCATATTATTCAACTATTTTTTTCAATTAAACAACTTCTTATATTCCCAGAATACATGCTCCCAAGAACCGATTTTTGAACCATCACATCTCTAATATATGTCTCCTGTTGGCAGGAATATTTGTCAAGTTTTGTATAGTTATAGAAATATTTGTGTACACATTTCCATGTGAAAATTCTAAAATTTTCTTGATTTAATTGCATATCTAGGATTAAGACACATTTGCCACCACTGCTTATTGTACTTTCTTTATTGTTAACTCCATGCAGTTTTATCTTTGCCACTATATTGTCTTCTCAGATATTGGTAGCAACAAGATGCAAGATAAATCCTGTATTGCCATATGGTGTGGAAACATGGATTATTTAATTATTAATAACTTTGTAATGAAAAAGTATATAGACTCATAAGACATTTGTTCAACTTGCCTTTCTCCATCTCAGAAATATATTTGGTATTATTAAAAAGCATGCAATAAAAGAAATGGCAACTTTACTGAATTGGATTAAGGTCATGTATCTTCGAGCAGAGGAACTAATAAGGCAAGCATGGATGGAAAAGTATCAGGCAGAGAATATGTTTAACTCTGAAAATAATGGAATTGATTAAATGAATTTTGAACAAGTATGGTTTTATAAGACTGGAAAATGTTTAAAGAAAAACTTTATAATCAATGACTCATGCATTCCTCAAAAAGATTAACAGATAAAGATAAACTAACACTAAATAGATATTCTGATTTTTTTCCCTGCATTCAGGTTTTATGAACAGTGCAAAGTATTTGTTATTCAATATAAGGACATTCTAAAAGTATATCCAACATACATTTTAAAAACATGGAGTTAGAGTTATGTATGGGCAGCCCCGGTGGTGCAACGGTTAGCATTGCCGCCTCACAGCAAGAGGTTCTCCAGTTTGATTCTTGGCTGGGGTGCCTTCTGTGGGGAGTCTGCATGTCCTCCCAGTGGTCACGTGGGTTTCCTCCTGGTGCTCCGGTTTCCTCCCACATCCCAAAGACATACTGTAGGTGGATTCGACACTCTAAATTGGCCTTAAGCATGAGAGTGTGTGTGCATGTGTGTGCCTTCCGTGGAAGGTCGGGCATCGGGCTGGCAACTCAACACCGTAAAACTCCGCTGCCAATCATGAGCAGACAGGTGATCCGCTGTGGTGACCCCTAACCGTGAAAAGCCGAAAGAAGAAGAAGGAGGAGTTAGAATTATGTATATATGGTAAGCTTGTGATGGAGAATTTGATTAATGTTTTCTTTGAATGTAATGTTTAGTGTGAATAAGGAGAATGCTTTAAGGAAAACTTAGACCTAGGATATCAGATGTACTGGAATTCAACTGATGAAAATTTATGTGAACATTTTTTATTCACAGCATCACATCATAACACAGTTTTTGAAATAGTAAACTGGATATATAGAACTTGTAAGAAAAGACAGAAGATTTAACAAACCATGAAGTACAAGAATTTGTGGTTTACATGCTGTAGGTGAATTGGACATCATAACACAGTTTTTGAAATAGTAAACTGGATATATAGAACTTGTAAGAAAAGACAGAAGATTTAACAAACCATGAAGTACAAGAATTTGTGGTTTACATGCTGTAGGTGAATTGGACACTCTAAACTGGCTGAGGCTTGAGTGCGTGTGTGTGCCTTCTGTGGAAGGATGGGTGTCGGGCTGGCAACTCGACACTGTAAAAACTCCACTGCCAATCATGAGTGGACAGGTGATTGGCTGTGGTGACTCCTAACCGGGAAAAAGCCGAAAGAAGAAGAAGATCATTACTTGCATGTTAATTTTATTTAATGTAATGGATTTAATATGCTGTTTATGTATTGCTGGAAATTTACATGTTTGAATATTGGCCAAGGGTATATTGAAGTGTTTTTTCATTTGTAACAAACTTTTGTTGACATAGTAAAATTGATGTGATCTGTAATAATTTACTTCTTTAATAACACTTCTCAAAGAAGTTAGTAATGCTGTGTATTGACTCTTCCCTAAAGAATATAGTACTTTTGTGGCTAAGTATATTTATTGGATTAGTAGTTGAAACGACACCATTATCACTTATTTTGAATGATGGTAATTGTAATCACAAATTGATATATTGATGTTCTTCATTAGATCACTGTTGTACCAGCCATAACTGTATAGGATGTATTCTTCATCGCCCACAGTACATCCACCCATATCACAAGAGTATGTGCTAATATAAGAGCGATGTAAAGGCATGCAAAAACTAGGAAATTTCTTGCCTTCTGTATGCTTACACAGAGTCTTGTCATCTTAATGGGTTTAGTATATGCACTAAGCTTCAGCAACATCTCCTGGCAGGTTAGTTCCCCACTGGGGAACCTTCCTCTTTTCTTTGCGAAACTATAATAGAGTTTTCATACTTAATTATTTTTTTTTCAAACACCTTTATTGAATTATCACTTGTGACATAGGCAAATTTACATTCATATAAAAGTAATCACACTATAATTAACATAACAGGCATTTTACTTCACATATATTGCTATATATCATATAACCTAAGCATCATTACATAAATTATTCAATTCCTGCCTTTTTTTAACAAGATTCCAAAATGATCAAATCTGTAATTCAAGTAGTCAAATCAGCAAAAATAACCACGTCAAGAACAAAAAAACAAATTTATTCTGCAGAGCTTTTGGGTTAACACCCTTCCTCAGTGCAATCACTGAGGAAGGGTGTTAACCCGAAAGCTCTGCAGAATAAATTTGTTTTTTTGGTCTTGACGTGGTTATTTTTGCTGATTTTTCTAACAAGAAACATCTTTAGTAAACCATCACTTACTACATAGGCAATCATACATTTATATGTTTGTTTGTGTCTTTTGGCTTTTCCTGGTTAGGGGTCGCCACAGCGGAACTCCGGTCCGCTAATGATTGGCAGTAGATTTTTAAGTACTGGCTTGCCAGGCCTAACGCACAACCTTCAACAAAGGAATGCCCATTCACGCATGTTGCTACACAGAAGACGCTCTATCTGAGAATCGAACAGGCAATGTCTAACTGTGAGGCGACAACGCTACCGCAGCTCTATCACCGCAGTGCTTTTGCAATCATACATTTATATAATTATTGAAAACAAACCACACCAACACAATCCTAGTTGCAAGCATATTACATCACAAACCATACTGACACACTCCCAGTTGCAAACATTGTGCGTCATTTATAATCTACCCAGTCTTTATCGGTCAAACGTTACATATCTCATTTAAGTCCTGCCGCCTTTTAAACCTCATTCCTCCCTTGTATGTATTGTTCCCACAATTCCAATTTTTTCCTATGTAGTTTGCTCCTACCCTTTTCTAAAGATCTCAGTTCCAGTTGTTTTATCTCTGTTACTATATTCACTACTTCTAGTATAGTTGGTTTAGATTTTGATTTTCATTTTTTAATAGTTGTTTTTTGGCGGCCATCACTAGTAGACATAGCAAGGACTTACTATGCTTAGGCCATTCTGATTCTGTATCATAGCTCAAAAAATCATCTCCCTCGTCAGACCATTCTGCCAACCCAGCATCTCTGACAGTGCATCCCACAGGGAATCCTTAAAAAACACCAATTTACCACACTCCCAGAAAATATGTTCCCATGTACCTCTTTCTGCCACATCATGCCTCCAACATTTGCTGTCAGCCTGAGGAAAAATTCTCTGGAGTCTACTTGGGGTATAAAAATATCTCTGCAAACATTTCCAGGCAAAAATCCTAAATCTTCTAGATTTTGTTGCATATTTGGGAGACATACGTATATCCTCCCATTGTTTCTTTGTGAATTGCATATCCAATCTCTCTTCTCAATCCTTTCTAACCTCCTCTGATTGATTCTTATAGTTATCATGCAGTATTTTATATGCTCTACTAATTATTCCTTTTTAATGGCAGCTTCTGTTCTAGATTCCACTAAAAACTCTACCAGTGCTGGCCTTTCATTTAGGGACCCTCTATTTCTTTCTCTTTGCCTATACTCTGATAGCAATCCCTTATAGGGAAGGCAATCTCTAACCTGCAGTCCAAATAAATTCTTGGCGTATTTTCATTCTGTCATCTTTCCCTCTTTAGTTATTTGCTCCCAATACAGTTTTCATAATTCTGTCAGGAAATATAAAAGTTCCTATAATAGGTAAATTCCTTATAAGGGTGCACATAGCAGCTGTGTTTTTGCCTTTGTGAGGAACATAATGTTGGGTCATGCCAAATTTCAGTCATTCTCTCCAATGATAGTAATCAGTAGACTGAACTCCTTTATTTATTTATTTATTTTTTTGAGAGAACAAATGTCTGAGATTGGTGTGAGTGATTTATCTGATTCTCCACCAAGAGAACTCGCCTGTCAGCCCAAGAGAAAAAAAGTTAACTAAAGAGGTAAGTGGTAAATCCTGAATACCTATCTCTTTTATGAAGTCTGAGACTAATGACTCCACTATGTCCTGCCTCTCCTGGGCTCTCTGACATGTCCCTTCCTTAAGTTACTAGGACTTGGAAATATTGCACATCCCTTCAGACCATTTGTCAGGCAAAATATGCCAGGAATGATGAATCGCACTTTATCTTGATTAAAAGAGAAAGGCATACATCAAGTTGTGGTGAAGAAAGACATCAGTAAATTTTTTATGAAAGTGTTGACCTGTAGATTCTTCACCTAAAACCATGCATCTTAAGACTCAAAAAACTACAGAACATACACAAAATATTTGTATCCTCCTACTACTGCCTCTGTTCAAAAGGGTCATAGAAGCACTGGTTTAATTTTGCACATGGCTTATTTAAAGCCATTCAATCCCCTCAACCTATTTCTCCTGCTGCTGCTTTTATTCCATTCAGAAGAAAGAGAACTGCTTCATCCTCTAAAGCGGAAGCCTTTTCTGATTCTGATAATAAAGGTTTGGAATAAGCCTCCTAAATAAGTTTCCCCTGAATCTGAGGCTCTCCTAATGAAGTAGTTTTTTGGAGACACTATCTCCAAAACTAATGATTTTTTTAAGTAGAAAGGAAAGGAGGTGTCGGAGTTTCAAACAAAATAGTATGAACTTCTTAGTATGGTCTCCCTAAAGCCTGTAGCCATTGCACCAGTCTAGGGAGCTTTAGAGAGCACCTTTATTGCAACATGAGATTCCTGTTATTCTCAGTCCCCTGTTCTGAAGAAACCAGATATATTCTACACAGTGCCAGATTCACACAAGTTCCTTTACAAGACGTCTATAGCAGATTCTGTTATTATTTCCTTGTATAGAAACAGAAGCTGTCAAGCCTTTCTTAGGCCAGTCCTATCCCAAATTATGAGGACTGCCATGTCCTTGACAGGTTTGGCAAGAAAGTCAATGCATCATCCACTTTGGTTTCATAGCAATAAATTGCCAAACATGCATGTCAAAATAGTATGACTGCTATTACTGTTATCAGGATATTTTTTCTAGATATTTGATTACCTATGTGATGGTTCTTTTTTCTCTGTAGCAGTTCTAGTGTTTTGCTGTTTCTGCCATTATGTTTGACAAGGCTGAACATTTCAAGAGATGTTCAGCCTGCTGCCACAAAATCCCACTGCAGGACCCTCATTATTTGTGTGCCTACTGCCTAGAGGTAGCACACCTGGATGCTGACTGTAAGGCATGTACCTCTCTGGTGCAAGAGCTCTTCAGGGGCATAGTCTTCAGGGGCATAGGGACAAATTAGTCCTGAAGTGCCTGCTTCCTGCCCAAGCGAGAACTTTGGCTCCTTCTTCCTCAGAGGTGACTTCTGTAGCCAAGAGAATTGAGAAACTTAAGCCATCCAAGAAAAAGGAGACGGTAAAAGACAGACTCAGAGAAGAAGAAAGAGAAGGAAATGGAAACTAAAGTAGAGAGATCCGGAAAGCGATCTTCATATCCTACAGAAATATCTGGCCTGGTACCAAAAACACAAGAGTGCTTAGGTCCAAAAAGCATTCAGATCCGTTCCCAGTGCCTCCTCTTTGTTTCTCACTAGAGCCAGTGAGTCCCAGCTTCCACTTTCCTTTCCTGCAGGAGAGCCATTCATCTTGACCAGCTTTGGTGGCTTTCTCTTCAAGGTCCTTCCATTTGATGAGGAGTCTTAAAGAAGCAGACATCGCAAGATAATGCAGAGGTTCCTTCAGTTGTAGATTTAATTGGGGGTCCTCCCTGTGCAGTCCCATTCAGACACCTGGGTTATGGGTCCATCTTCCCTTCCATTAGTAAATCCTATTCTGGTCCCACCCACGGATATGAAGCCCACTGATCCAAGTTTTGCCAAAGCATCTACATTGGAGTTTACTGTCCTCTTGACTTTGACTCTGACAGTATCCCTTACTCTCTTGAATCTGATTCTGTCAGATCAGGAGATGTCTCAGAGCCAAACCCTCGGAGCTGAGCCCTGGAGGTAGGGTTGGCACTAAAGTTTATGGGTCCATCTCTCCCTCTTGGTGCCACAGCACTCAATAGCTCAGCTGTATAGTCTGCTTCAGAGATGAAGAGGGTTGGAGCAGATGATGTCCTTCCTATCTCTCTTTCAGATTGGAGGAGTTCTTGCCCATCTCTGATTGCATCCTCAGCATTCAAGGCATATGAAAGGACTCTCTCCAGACTGAGAGAAGAGGTGTGTCTGCCATGTTTGGCTCTGTCCCAGCCTCCATTGGTTACTGTCACTGAATCTGTATATCCTGGTTGACTGGGACAGTCAGACTCCTTCACCCTTTGGGGTGGTCACCATGTGAGTTCTTAGGCCGATTCTGATCCTTCTCTAGAAGCAGTGTCCTAAGAAACAGACTTGTAAAAGGAGACAGTTACACCTCTGTCTCTAGTCTGTCACAGAAGACACAGACTTTAATGAGGTGAATGGTCCCCACAATTCCTTGTAAAAGATGTAACCTTAGGTGACATTCTTGAATTGATGAAATAGCAAGGGGGTTTGTCCTCTGACACACACTCTCCAGAGGAGTCTGTGTTCCTTGAGGCGTTTAGGGGTGGCTCTTCTACTTCTTTGGTGGTACCACCTGCGGATGATCTTATAGACTTTGTGGTGCAGCAAGCATGGAGGGAACCTGATGTGGTAGAGCTGATTATGATTACCCTGAAGAACAGAATGCTGTGTAGGGAGGTTCCCCTAGTGAATAACACAGTTGTTGAGGCAGCCACAAAGAAGGAGCTCTCACAGGGGAGTACATCTGCCCATCCCTCTAACAGGGGATCCAGGGTTTTCGATAGATTTGGGAAATGGATGTATGCTTTAGCAACCTTTGCACTTAGAATGCTGAATTACCTTGTCCATATGGATGCTTTCAGAGGGACTTGAAGGAGCTGCCCAAGTCTCTCTTGGGTAACTTACTGAAGGACATCCAGAAAAAAGGGGAGTCCCAGTTTTCTGCCCTACTGTCTGTCCAGGTTGTCCATGTGTCTGTTTCCCACTGCAGCTGATGGTACAGCCAGAGCAGCAGGCACTGGCACACATGAATGCACTTATATGACTTTGCAAAAGGCTTCAAGATGTCCTTCGTTGGCTCCCCTTTTGATGGTTGGACTGTCTTTGGACTGAAGGTGAGAGAAACCTTCAGGAATGAGCAGGATGCCAACATGTTGTCTGCCATTGGAATCTGTTTTTCCACCCCTCAAAGGACATTTTCTGGAAGCCAAAAAGGGAAGGGGGGCTGTGGTTTCAGAAATCCCAGGGATTCAGCCAAGATGCTCCTGCAGACAGTCCCCCATAGGGCATGGAGGAAGTACCTTTAAAGGACATTGCCCCAGAGGCAGAAGTGGACTGTAAAATTAAGGGTTTCATTTTTCTCTCACAGAGAAACCCCAACAGTTCTGAAAGGATGCACGACTACTGCATTCTGAAGGCAGGTGGGAGGATCTTATCCATGCACCCTTAAACCTGACAAGCTATCACACAAGATTCATGTGTGCTGAGGATAGCCACCAGAGGCTTCACTATTCCCTTTGTCTCCCCTCATCAATAAAAGAGAAGGATTTCAGATGTACCATCTAGTCAAATGGAATCAGCAGCAGCAGAAGTAAATAAGAGCTGCTAGAGAAAAGAGTCATCCAGCAGGTCTCCCCCAGACCAGTCAGGATCCAGAGTCTGATCTGGAGTCTATTCCTGGTTCTTTTTTGTTCCTAAAAAAACAGGGGACCTTAGGCTAGTCTTGGACCTAAGCAACCTCAATCACTTTGTGAAACAGACAAATTTATGGATGGTCACAGTTCAGTCCATCCTACCTCTTCTGAGAAAGGACAATTGAATGTACCCAGTAGATCTACAAGATGCCTATTATCATATCTAGATAGTGTGGCAGTCCAGAAAATGTCTCCATTTCTGGCTTGAAACAAATCATTTTCAGTTTAGGGCACTGCCTTTTGGTCTCACCACAGCCACACTGGTGTTCACCAAATGCATGACTGTGTTAGCAGTATAGCTTAGGCTGCAGGGATTCCAGGTGTTCCCATATTTAGATGATTTTCTCCTTACTGCACCAACCAGGGATCTGTTGGTCCAGCACAGGGACTTCTTGCTTCACCTTGCCACACAGTTTGGGATTACAGTCAACTGTGTGAAGAGTCAGGTAATACTGACGCAGCAGATAGAGTTCACTGGATACCATCTAGTTATGAAGTGCCAGATAGCCAAGCTCCCACAATCCAGAGTGTCGTGCCTGAATCAAGTAGATTCTCAGTTTCTTCAACACCCTTCTCCTCCTGCAAGACTTATTCTCATGCTGCTGGACTTAAAGGCCTTTCAATTACTCTGATCCCTCTAGCAAGATATCACATGAGAGTCTTACAGTGGGTCTCATTGGTTCAATGGTCCCTGAGCCTCATCCATTACTTGCACAGATTTGTCTCACACCAATTTGCGGGAATCAAATTAATTGGTGTATGACAGTCACTTGTTCACCCCACCACCTCCAATAGTAATGGTAAGCACAAACGCTTCCCTTCTGAGAGTGGGGGGCATTTCGAAGAGAAGACTGTTCAAGGTTCTTGGTCACCTGCAGAGGCCAGTCTTCACATCAATATCTTGGAGATGAGGGCAGTCCTACTAGCATTTCAGATCTTTCAGGACTCCCTCCTGAAGGTATGATCTCCATCTGGTATATCAACAAGTAGTTTTATCCACTTTGCTGAGAAGCCATAAGACCATGTATTCCTGTCACTTTCTCAATGAAATGCACATTTCAAGGACTTTCACTGTTCTAGTGGACAAGTTGAACAAATCTATTCGTGTTCCTTATGAGTGGTCCCTCGGTCAATCAGTGACAACACAAATCTTCAGTCACTGGAGCCAACCAATCGATAGTTTTTTAGGTTCATACCTAAACAAGTACAGCAGTTGCTTTGCCCTAATCCCTCCACAGGGTCAACCACTGTAGTCTACAGTTGGCCCTGGGTCTCCTTTATGCCTTTTCTCCCATTCCCCTTACAACGAAATTTCTTCAGAAAGCCGAAAGCTTCCTTGATACCACTCAGGTGTCTTGGTAGCTTGGGAATCTGTCCTAAAGTTTGAATTGGAAAACAGCAGACAATATAGGGTATGAAAGTTATGTACTTACCATAATGTTAGATCTGTGTTGTCTTGTTTTCATCCTATTCAACATCCCTCCCTCTGTCCAACAACCTAAACTGACCCTATCTGATGTTGTCAATTTTCATTCTATCCTCAACTTATGGGTTTGGATCTGATCCCTCAGGTCTGAATCAGCCGTTGTAGTTTTTAATAACATTGTTGGTATTCCTGCCTTTTTCCAACTATCATAAACAAAAAAAACTTCTATCTGTTGTTTAATAAATACTATTTCCTCTTGTAGACCGTGAACTAAAATATATTTTTTTCTTTGTTTTTTTGTATAATATGGCTGATAAAGACGAAAGCCCAGCAGGGTTTAAAAAGTATGGGAAATATGGACACAAAATTCCTTTCTCTGATGCCCACACACTGTGTGCGTACAGTTTGGGTCCACCCCACCTACAGGAAGACTGCAATATGCCATTCTTTTAACCCCAGAGCTCTGGTGTAACATAAAAATAAATTGATCCTTAAGGAGTTGCTTCCCTCTTCTTTTAGCAAGGTATTATCTGGAGCTTCCCCATCTTCTTGTACATCTTCAGGAAAATCTAAGAAAAGACCTTTTTTGGATCCATCTTCTCCATCGGATCCTAAACAAAAGAAAATCAAGTCTTTTGATCTGACCTCAACTTTGGATCCAAAACCAAAGATGACAGATACTTCAGATCTGACCACACTATTGGAACTGAAACCTCAAATGACCAAACTTATGTTGGATAAGAGTGTTTCAGATCTGGCTGTGAAACATCAGATTCAACACTTGATATTCCTTGCCTTCCAAGAACTAGATATTCTCCTTCAGTGGGCCCAGTTGCTTCTAGGGTCCCTTCATTTTTAGAGAGACTCAGATCCCCATCCCTAGTTTCCATGCACTCTTCCAGGAGCCTTACTGAAGATGACATGGAGAGGTTAGTGAGAAAGATTCTCTGTGCAGAGCTTGTCAAGTGCCTTCATGACTCTGACCCCTCTGGGTCAGGAGATCTGGCCTTCCACTGCACCCCCTATGCAAGTTCCTCCTCCAACTCCTCTGTTGGCCTTGGAGTTTTCAGATCCGAACCTTCTGGGGCTGTCAGCATTGGATCTGAGAACTGCTTTGTCTTCAGGTCCGAAGCTCACTCTGAGTTCTTTGGTTTCTTCGGATCTGGAGGGCGTTTGGAGCTGGGGCTACCCTGTGGTTTCCATGGTGTCTCAGTTGACTCCAAAGTTTTCAGAGCCATCTTTGCAACTTAGGGCATCCGCACAAGTTAGTCTCTGGCTTCAGCCTTGGGGAGTTCTTCTCGGAGCAAGAGGGGACTATGGTCTGAAGGCTTGTCCTTACAAATCCAGGTTTGTCTTCCTCTCTGGTCGGGGGGGGGGGGTCTGCCTTTGAGGTTATGGAGAGAGCCTTGTCAGCTTCCTTAAGAAAGACAGTTCCCTCCCCCTTAGATCTCTCAGTCTGCAGGCATGTCATCTTTCCGCTTAAAGTCTCATTTATCCTGTCCACAAGGACAGCTGGTACCGAAACCCCAGGCTTCCCAGCAGGGTGTCCACACCTCTTCTGATACCTCCCAGAGCATTCCACTGTGCTTCAGTGACCTTTTCTTTGAGGATTTTGAATTATTTGGCACATTTCTCCAGGTTGCAGAGAGACCTAATTAAGAAACTCTCTGCTACTGTTTCACGAGCTGTTTCTGATGAGGTACATTTATCCTTCATTCTCAGTTGGCTACTCTGCAAGCAATTTCCAATTCCTCCATGAGGTTAGTCTGCATGCAGCTGATGGAACCTGAAGGACAGCAGGTTCTGGTGTTTCCATAAGGAGGCACTCCTGGATGCACTTATGTGATTTTGTGGAGCCCTTCAAGTCTTCGTTCGTTAATGCTCCCTTTAATGGAAAGTCTTTGTTTGGCCACAAAATTAAGGATACTTTTATCCAGGTATGAAAAGGATGGAAAGAGCCTGTCTGCTTTGGGTGTACATTTTTTCGCACCTCAAAGATCCTTCTCCTGGAATTAATGAGGTGCTGGGAAAATGTCGGTCAAAAAGTCCTAGGGTCCTATCCAGGATGCACGTGAAGGAGTTTCTCCCCTGAGGCAGAGGGGGGAATTCCTTTATTGATAGACCTTTCCAGCATTCCTGAAGGGAGGCCTGATTGTCCCTTCCTGGAAAATTCCCCAGTGTTCCCTCCAGTTAGAGGGAACAAGCAGCATTTCAGATACAAAAGCTGCTAGAAAAACGAGTCATCCAAGAGGTCCCGCCAGACTAGAGAGAATGTGGAACTTACTCAAGATTCTTTTTAGTACCAAAGAACACAGGAGACTGGAGACCAATCTTGGCTCTTAGCATGTTGAACAAATCAGTTCGACATACCAGGTTTCGGATGGTCATGGTTCAGTCCAAACTCCCATTTCTGGGAAAGGAAGATTGCATGTGCTTGATAGACCTTCAGGATGCATACTATCACATAAAGATGAACAGGTGGTCCAGAAGGTACTTACAATTCTGGCTGGGAGCCAGTCATTACCAGTTCTGAGTTCTGCCCTTTGGTCTCTCCACAGCCACTAGGGTATTCACCAAATGCATGACAGTAGTGGCAGCTCACTTGAGACTACAAGGAGTCCGGGTGTTTCCATACTTAGAGGACTGGCTCATTACCACCCTGACCAGGCATCAAGTAATAGAAGCAAGAGATTAGGTTCTCCAGACTTGTTCTCATCTGGGAATAACCATAAATTACTAAAAGTCTCATTTGAAACCTACTCAAAAGTTGAAGCTTATAGGGTATTATCAATGAAAGTGTCACTGCCTCCTCTAAGAGTTTAGATCTTAGGAACACAGGTCAGGATGATAATTTGCAGTACCAAAATTTCCACCTGTTTGGTTCTTCAGGCTCTAGGGTTAATGCCAATGGCAGTAACTTTAGTACCATTAGCCAGGTTCTAAATGAGGATTTTACAATGGATACTAGCCACACAATGGTCAATACTTTAACAACCCATGTCAACCTTTATACATGTCACTCAGATTTGAAAGACAGATCTCAGGTGGTGGATTCAATCAGATCAAGTTCTACTAGGCTGACTGTTCATTCTCCCTCAGCCCAAGGCCATAGTGACCACAGATGCTTCCCAGTTGGTGGGGGGATTACCTGGGGAAGCCAGTCGAAGGCACATGGTCTCCCATAGAGGCCAATTTGAATATCAATGTTCTAGCGACGAGAGCAGTGCTTTTGGTATTGCTGGCATTTCAAGAAGCTCTCCCACCAGGAGCGATTTCAATTCAAACAGACAACATGTCAGTAATTTGGTACATCAACAAAAAAGGAGGAACAAAATCTTATCCCCTATGTAGAGAAGCTCTGAGTTTGGCAATAGGTGATAGTTTCTGTCCGCTTTCTCATAGCAACGCACATTCCGGGGAAGTCCATTGTGGTAGCAGACAAGCTGAGTAGGTGCATTCTCCTACCTCATGAATGATTTCTCAACAACAGTGTGATGGAGACAATGTTTCACCAGTGGGGCCAGCCTTGCTGTGATCTTTTTGCTTCTCCCCCCTAAACAACAAATGCAGCAGCTACTTTGCCCTAATCCCTCCACAGGGGGAGTCACAGGGGATGCTCTACTTCATGATTGGGCTTCTTGTTTGCTTTCTGCCTTTCTGCCATTCTGCCAATCCCACTAATTTCCAAATTCCTGCAGAAAGCTGCTGTGTTGAAGAGTAAAGTTATCCTCATTGCACCTTTCTGGTCTCAACAGATTTGATTCCCCTTTCTATGGGCTCATTTACTCCACCCACTGTGGACTCTAGATCTGAATCTAGACCTCCTGTCTCACCCGACAGACATGATTCTTCCAGACATATCGAACCTCAGGCTGACTGCCTGACTTTTCCATTTCCATTAATAGCCAGACAACCTTATGCTGTCCTCCCCAGTTCGTCAAATACTCTTTATCTTCACATAAACTGTCTACACGTAAACTTTACTCCAGTAAATGGAAAAGATTTGCAAACTGGGCATGTCAAAATAATGTGGATCCTTTTTCAGCCCCTTTTGCATAGTATCCTGGAATTTTTAGCCTTAATTTTTAAGAAGGCGCTAGTTCTTCCACAGTTAAGGTTCAACTAGCAGCAATTTTGAATTTTCACATAGGATATGATGACGTTTCTGTTGCCTCCCATAAACTATGCAAGACTTTTTACGAGGTGCTCTCCTACTCAGACCCCCCCCCTTCAGAGACCCTACTCACCCATGGGACCTCAACCTGGTACTGCAGCAACTTACTCAGTCCCCCTTTGAATCTACAGACAAATGTGACCTCAAATACCTTTCTTGGAAACCAGTTTTTCTAGTAACCAATACTTCTGCCAGAAGAATTTGGGCAATACAGGCATTGTCTTTGAAATCACCTTACTTGATGTTTCGCAAAGACAGAGTCACCTTACGAACTAATCCTTCTTTTCTTCCTAAAGTGGTATCAGAGGCTAATATAAACCAGTCTATTAATTTGCCTGTATTATTTCCCAAATTTGATAACAAAGGTGAATACACATTACACTTACTAGATGTGCACAGGCAATTACATTTTACCTGCACAGAACGGAAAATTTCAGGAAGTCTGAACAGTTATTTGTTTCTTTTTCAGATATGAAAGTTGGAAAACCTGTCACCAAAATTACTCTAGCCAAATGGCTTACACATATTGTATTTCTTATAGATATATATATATATATATATATATATATATATATATATATATATATATATATATATATATATATACCAAATTAGGCGTTATCTTGTTGAAACTTCTAAGAGCTCACTCCACTAGAGCCATGGCTACTTCATCAGTCTTTCAGTCTAGAGCCTCCATGGACAACATTTGTGCAGCAGCAATTTGGGGTACTCCTCATACATTTGTCACTCATTACAAATTGGATATGGTCTCCAGAGGCAGGGCATCATTTGGTTCAATGGTGCTCAGGAATATCCTTCCTTGAGTCCATCTGAGGAATTAGGTAGCTGGGGACTATGTCCCATAAGTTGAGGATAGAATGAAAATTGACAATATTAGACAAAGAAGTTATGTACTCACCATAACATTCCATCTGTGTTGTCCATTTTCATTCTTCCTCCACTCCCACCAACCTCCTGCCGTATGAACTTCTGGAAGAACGAGTGTTTTGTGAGTATGCCACTCCCTTGATATATAGCTCCAGCTATAGTCTGCTGTCTCTGTGACTAAATTGTGTCTTTCTGCTTTCTTAGCAAACTATATCTGAGGTAATTGGGGTTGTCGCATTGTGGGTAAGGGAGTAGCCCGAGAGTTTCTGGTTGCCACTAGCTTTTGAAATGGCTGAGTTGGATGCGAGGAATCTGATTTGTACCCATAAGCTGAGGAAGAATAAAAATGGACAACACAGATGGAATGTTATGGTGAGTACATAACTTTGTTTTTCTCCCTCTGTGCTTTATTGGTTGGACCTAACCAGGGGCTGTGTCTTTGGGTAACCTAGTGATTGCTGTTCCTCATATTATTGCCATCCTTTTTAGCCCATTTTCTAGGCAAGCCTGTATATATACTGAGTGTCCAGAAATTTTCAGTTATGAGCAGGCAAACTCAGTCTGAGGTATTTTGGGTTAACAGAGGGGATTATGAATAGGGGAGGAGTCAGAGCCCTGGACCCAAAGCTTCTGAAAGTCACTGAGATCAGATCCGATAACCCAAACGTCCCAAAGTTTGAACCAGATGAAAACAAGAAAACACAGGTCTTGTGTTATGGTAAGTACATAACTTTCATTTACATCCCTCCTAATCCATAAGGGGTTTGATATAAACACATAAATCCCTCCTGACTCCATCACACAGGATTGTGTTTTTAAGGTGTCTTATAGATGTTCTCATGTACAAAACCTTTTTACCTCAAGACAAAGTGGAAATGTACCAGGCAGTATTTCTGAACTTTTCTCATCTTACTCGGGCATCAGCCAGAGAAGCCCTCAGAATTCTAGGCATTATGGTTTCTGTGATCCCAGTTATACTGCTTGCCAGATCACACAAGAAAGATTCGGTAGTTCCTAAAAAGCATGTGGATCCAGAATCTTCACCCCTTAGATTTTCAAATCCTAGTGCTGGGATATGTAAAGCTAGAACTTCAGTGGTGGAGGTGTCAGGTGGTTAACAATCTAGGACTGCCTTTCTTTCTTCCTTCCTACCCCTGCGCAATCAGTCTTAACAGACTCCTCAGATTTTGTTTTGGGTCCAGTCTCTCTGGGAGTAAATGTGAAAGGACTCTGGGACAATTCAAACAGACAAAAGCACATAACTGTCAAAGAGATGCTGGCAGTGAGTCAAGCTGTAAAAGCCTTCCATCATCGTTGGCAACCAGGCCCTCTTATAGCCAGTACCTCAGTGTTGTAGTACTTAAACAAGGGGGTACTAGGTCATATCATCTATACTGCTTGGCAATTAGCTCTTCAACACTCCCTAACTATTCAGGCCTGTTACATACTGATATAGCAAAACATAGTCTCAGACAAATGCAGCAGATCCTGGACAGACCCTTGTGATTGGAAACTCAGTCCAGAGCTATTTCAGGAATTGGTCCAGATGTGGGGAATACCTGAAGTAGATCTATTTACCTCTTTTCAAAACAGGCAACTAGACAAATTCTCCTGCAGGAATCCTCACAAACAAGCTTGGGGAACAGATGCTTTCTAATTCCCTTGATTGGGGATTTTCCTATATACTTTTCCACCCTTTTCACTGATTCCTAAATTACTTCTGAAGGCTCAGATGTAATAGGTTTTGTCCTTACTTATGGAATTGGCCGAGGGCAACTGACTCAAACTTTCTCAGACTAGATCTACTCTTACAGAACAAGTGGAGTTTGATACACCCTGACATCAAGCAACTGCAACTGGCTGCTTAGATGATTAAATTTTGAAACCTTTTGGGCACCTTTTCTCACTAGGATGTGCAGTAGGTACTAAAGGAGGCAAGAAAGCCTGCTACTAGAAAGTCTTATGTTGGCAAATAGAGAAGATTTTCTAGTTGATGCCTATCCATTAACCAGGGTCCCATCAGCGTGTTTGCACCCCTAGTGCTTAAATATGTAGTTAATATAATTTGGCCTTTCGTATGCTTCTATCAAAGTGCATCTAGCAGCTATTTCGGATTATTTGCCCATGGAACCCCACTCTTTCTTTTCTGTTTGTGGTCAAAGTTTATGAAAGAGAGGTGTTACACATAAGAACCTCTCAAAAACAAATTCCTTCAATCTAGGATCTCAGTTTTATACTGGAAATGAGTTTTTCACATTTTGAACTTCCCTCTTTTGGATGATTTGAGGTTCATTACTTGGAAAACTGTTTTATTTGTTTTGATGGCTGCAAGGTGACTGTCTGGGTTGCAAGCTCTCATGTTGGGGAACCCTATCTGATTTTCCATAGAAATAGGATCTCTCTGTCGGTAACTCTGCATTCATGCCTATGTGCCAGAGTTCACTTTGAATCAAGCCATCACTCTCCCATTTTTTATCCACAGCCAAAAGCAAGGGAGAACAGATTTTCTATACCTTGGATGTGCACAGTCAACTCAGGTATTACATTGACAGAACTAAGGCCTTCAGGAAAGCTGACATGGGCTAAGAACAGTCAACCCATGTCTAAGCAAACAATTTCTAGATGGTTATCCTCTGCTATTCTGTTTTGTTACTCCTACCATGACATCTTCGATAGTATATTGGAAAGGGGCAGACTCTAGAAGCATTCAAGAGGCAGCTGCTTAGTCCTGTATCCATACATTTACAAAGCACCACAAAGTTAATTACCTCTCTAGGTCCAGAGCAGGCTTTGCAAGGACCATTCTCCAAGGACTCTTGGACCCTATCCTTCCTCCTCCTCTCAGATTGGGTAAGCTTTGGTAATCTACACATAGGCTACTGCAGCAGTTGGAATGATGAACATAGCTTAATTTACCCTTAACAGTAGATGGTTGAATTCTTCATTACTGCATTAGCCGCAGTCAGCCACCACCCCCCTTGCTGTACATAGCTGCTATGGGTTACAACTTTTATTGTTGAGATTGTTGTTGTTTGTTGAGTCAGTTTTTCATTGGTTACAATAGTTTTTGTTGTTTCAGGACGATTTCCTCTTTTTCTGTTTTGGGATGAGAAAGTCCTGAAGATTTTTAGTCACTTTGGCTGCTTTTATATTTCCCTCCAAAAGAGATTAGCCTATAGACATACAAAGTGACTGTCTGGGAGGAGGGGGTTAGAGCATTCGGAAGCTGGCTGAATGCTGTTTACTTGGCAGGATACAACCTGTAGGCTACTGCAACAGTGAAGAATTAAAACATCTTCTGTTATGAGTAAGTGCAACTTACACAACTGTACTTTATTGGGTTCTTAAAATAATTTGGCACAGTTACGAGCTTTGGTGGGTATCCCTTCCTACTAAATCTGAAATCCCTGTCCCTCCAAGGAACCATATTCATCTTTTCTCCCATATTATTTTAAATCTGCTTTCTCAGAGGGTATTAAAGCCAGTTCCTACTCAACAATAGAGAAAGGCAAACCCAAGATTGTTTCTGCTCCTCAAAAACGAAGGCACCTGGAGGCCCATTTTAGACCTTTCAAAAAAGAATAAATTTTTCTGATTCCAAAATTCAAAATGCTACTTTTAGAAATCCTCTGCCCTCTGTTGTCATCCAAAGCTTTCCTAGTTATTCTAGATCTCAAAGATGCCTACTTAAACATTGTAGTTCAGAAAATCAACAAACATTTCCTAGAATCTTTGCCCTGAGATTGCATTCTCAGTTTAATTTTTATCCTTTGGTCTCTGTAACCCCCAAGAATCTTCAGCAAATGGCTTGCCCCTCAGGTCTAGCCTTTTGCAGACTTCAGAGCACACACACACACACACACACACACACACACACACACACACACACACACACACACACACACACTCCCCTCCCCTCTACTTTGGCAGTTGCCTTATCTTCGCATCTTCTAGCGTGGGATAGCAAGGCCTAAGGCCAGTAAGCACAGTCCATGCAATAAGAGGTGCAGGCCATCCCTTTTGTATTAAGTTGGCTTGTCTACTGTCTCATCACAGACTATCCTAAAAAAGGCACTTCACTGTAATAAGCTGTAAGTGATTAACTTATTAAAGTTAGATCTATACACCCCTGAGCAAATAAAAAAAAATGTATGCTCCTTCTACTGGCACACCAACTATGTGGCCCAGATGCATGACATCCCCTCCTCCTGCCCCAGCCATTCAGGTACTATTTTTGTGCCCTGATATTGTATTAAAAAAAAGACATTTCTTCAGTTGCTACAGTTTATACCTTGCCTGCATGGAGTGCTATAGCTTTCAGGTTTTAGTTCATAAAATTTTTTTTGCAGGTTTGACCACAGTTGCAATACAGGCCAGTATTGCATTAAAAAATGATCGGGATTTGCTGATTATGCCCCCCAAAACTTTGCACCCAGGGTAGTTGCTCCTGTCATTCTACCCTAGCCACAGTAGTGTAGAACGCCACAAGTCATTTACACAACTGACACTAAGTCATATTCATATTTGTTTGGTGTGAGGGACAGAAAAGCCCTTGCAACACCATGGATCCTTGAGCTGATGAGACAACTAATGGGTTATCTTGTTCTTGTCCAGTCTTTTAAGGTTGGAGTCCGTGTCCCTGATGACAGTTACCAGATAACAGGGCTTTTCTGTTGGTGTTTCTTTAATTAGTGATGGTATAATGTTCATAGTATACAGACTTGTGAGTCATTGATATGTGAGAGGATGGTTAAACAGTGATAGTACTGGCCAGAATTTGCTGGATATATTTCTGCTTTGCTCTATTTTCCACTCTAACCAAGCATCATCAATAATACTTAGTGGAACGTCCATGGATTGGGTTCTCCTTTCATTGTTTTCCTAAGTTTTATGGTGGTAAGATTATAGAAAGTTGTTAAGACTATGGTGAGCTCTAAACAGTTATAAACTTCACTCCAGTCTGAATTTTTCATCTCCGAGAGAAGGATTCTTGTATTGATCTAGAAAGCATTAACTGTGGTAAATTTTTATTAGATTTTATTGACCAGAAAGAAAGTATATGACAGTGATCGCTTGTATTATTAGGCAGTATTTGCATTGATTCCATTTGTTAGGGATATTTATGTTTTGTTTGAATCACAGTTCAAAAATGCAGAGGGCTACTGCCAACAAATGGTGATCAAAATCTGTCTGGCAGATAGAGCAGAGGAATAAAGATTTGAGCTATTAATAAGATGCTTCCCATGTCCAGATTACTGGGTTTGATTCCTTATTCTTTCATTTGCCAACTGTGTGACTCTGAACAAGTCACTTAACCGGGCGTAACCCCGAAAAATGGGACATCTGTCTCCAGTGGATTTACCTAGTCAACAGATAGATAAAAAGTCTTCTTTATTCATTGACTTAGAACAGGACCATTTCTCATATTATCAGCTATTGAATGATACTGCTATTACTTTTCAGAGTTAGTCCATTTTAAACTTGGATGTGTGTAAAACCAGTTTCAGTAAAAGACCCAAAATACTTTGGAATTAATATCTTTTACCACTGCTGTCTACTTTTGCCTGTACCTCCTGTATGTGTCTCTTAACCATATCACCCTATGTTTCTGTATGTAAAGATGTAAAAAGTCTTTCTAGTGCCTTAAATGCAATAACAATGGAAGAAATAGTTAATATAACTCGTTGAGAACTGGAACTACCTGTCCTTCCCTTTGCTTTGCTTTTAAATACATTCAAAGTTTCTTCTACTTTATTATTGTTATGAAAAATATGAAGTATCCCAGTATCTGAAATATAAACTCTGCATCTTTATTGGTTGAAAAATGTCACTGTCTAATGTAGTTAGCCTTATCCTTGAATTATTTTCTCCACAAATATCACCTAGATATTGTTTGGTGCTTAGAAATTCTTCATTGTTATTTTTTTCACTTGTATTCCTGCCACACATTATGAAGCTGCTTCCATTTTTCCCTATACAGATTTCAGGTTATTTCAAAAAAAACAAAACAAAATACACCAGCAATCACAAATATTCAACCAAGATTGCTCATTTAAAAGATTAGATCTTTCATTCATGCAGTTGTAATGAACTTCAGCAAACAAAAACATATTCCCAAAAGTGAACTTAAATGCTAAAGTCTCCCTGTTCATTTGATCAGAAGTAGCCAATTTCATACAAGTTTATTATGTTTCCTCTGGATGGGTGCTAGGAAAATCATTTAAGCCTGTTGCTGTATCACTTTTCAGCAATACTTGCCAATGTCTTTCCCTGCAAAGTTCCATCTCACCACCACCTCTCAAATTATTTGTCAATTTTTCTAAATAAAAAAAAAATGGAAGGCTTGAAAAGGACATTTCTCATATCCATAGTTTGTATACTGTAGCAGTGTTCCTGTATCTGCTTAGATAATTAACATTGGGTTTTGTCCACATGAAACCTAGGGCAGGAGTTGCATGTTGCTAAGTAAACAATGCAACAGTTACGGTTCAGTTTATCAGGACATTTTCAACCACAGAGTCCAAAACATTAGATCCTTCATGAATGTACTGACAAGATCAACAAGACCCACACTTGACCATGGCCCCATTAGTCTGTTTCACCAAGGGTTTGCATTGCAGTTGTGAGCCAATATTGTTTCTGGACTTATAGATGAAGGATCATCCTTGGTTATTGTCAGCACTGTACACCATTTCTAGAATCAACTGCATCAGTTTCATAAAGGAATTTGCATTGGCCTTAATTACTTATGCTAGAAAGAGATTCTTTAGTTTTCAATGCTGATCAGTGCCAACAGTTTGGCATCCTGAAACTGTCGGATCTGTATCAGAACATCGAACTTACAAAATAGCGAACGACCTAAAGGCCGAAAATGCCAGACTTCAAACTTGCTATATATACATACATACATATATATATATATATATATATATATATATATATATATATATATATATATATATATATATATATATATATATATATATATATATGGGCCCCCTTCAGTTTGCCGACAACCATATGGCCGACACCATATGGTCGAAATTCAGAATGCCGACAATGCAGAACCGGCATCTCTATAGTGCGGAATGGAAAGATTTCCATTCCTGCACTATAGTGCGATCTCGGAGTTGGTATATTAAAGTTACGGGGGATGGGGGCAGCAGAGCCCCCCACGGGGGGTGCAGGGAGGCATAGCCCCCCTGCTAACAGTTGAAAGGAAATTTTATTTTCCATTTCTATGGATCTCTCACAGTGTCGGCATTCTGAATATCAATCATATGGTGTCGGCCATATGGTTGTCGGCATTCTGGAATGTTGGCATTGTGTAGGGGATCCATATATATATATATATATATACACACATACATACATATATATGCACATATATATATATATATATATATATATATATATATACACACATATATATATATATATATATATATATATATAAATACATACATATATATGCACATATATATATATATATATATATATATATATATATATATATATTACTAACTCTGAGATCGCACTACAGTGAGGAAAGGGCAAATACTCCGATCTTCACTGTACTGCAATCTCACAAAAAGCATATCGAGGTCTGGCATTTTCGGCCTTTAGGCCATTCGACATTTTCACTTTTCGGTGTCGTGATAGGAACCTGAAACTGTCCCATGGATTCAGGAATGCCACGTCAGTGATTGAGTCCACGCCAACAATGTTTACAGTGTCTGCACGATGAGTCCTAGTGCTCATTAACAGTGCTTGTAGCCAGAGCATTATGTGTGCCAATCACCTCCTCATTGCAGCAGCAGCAGTAGGAACCTGCAGGAAGATTGCGTTTGATCTCCTAAATGCATGAGCAGCTGTTGTAAACACTGGTGAAGGACAAGCACTTGTGGCTGCTGGTGCAAAGGTTTGTATACAGATGGTAATATCAATGTGCTGAATTTTTTTTCTTTTAACTCAAGGATGCAGATATGCAGAGGAATATGTTGTGGGAGGAAGCAAGTGAAGTATATTTAAGAGAATAGTTGAGGCCATATTAAGGACAACAAAACAAACAGAAACAGACAGAAGACTGTAAATGGAGATGATAATCAAATCAGAGATACAGAACACAATGGAGAAGGGGGTTGGAGATATATGCACAGATATCAATCTGAAATTCTTGAACTTAGAAAATATGAACCCCACATGATAGTCGGGGTACAGAAAAATAACAAGAATTACCATTCCACAACAGTCCTGACAGTATTATAATTTGGTCCGTGTATCTGTACTGTAATGCAAATGTCATAAAAAGCACATACGGGACCCTGAGGGGATAAAAACCATCCAGTCTTATCACTTCCACTCTACTAAGAACTGCCTTTATAAGGTGAGTCATGGTAAAATTCAAAGAGAACACTTTTGGAGAAGTGCATATTCGGTGAGTGTTATGCATTCTCAGGCCAGTAGAAATAAAAAACAAGCCTCACAGGAATTGAACTCAATATCCACTGTACTGTGCATCAAGTACTGCATTAATAAAGTGAGTTACGGAGCAAATCAAACTAGGCACTGTCAGGGAAGCACATATCAAGGAATGTTATACATTCATAGGTTCATAGGTTCATACTAGGCTATCTGCCCTAGGGCATTTATAAGCCTAGCCAGAGTGTGTTTGGCTTTCGCCACCCATTTTAAATTAATTTTGCTATGCCCTTTTTCGAGGTTAGTATAATGTGCCTCTGTCTAACAGTGACACAGAAGTGATACCCAGGGTAAACCTACGATCTCCCATCCACTCATCAAGATTCCTCTTGAAGAGAGTCAATGAGGGACTCTGCCTAACCTGGACTGGGATTTTATTCCAGAGTGAAGGGAGCCTCTGGGTTATGAATCTGTCCCTCCAGCATGTCCTATTTATTTCAGTGCTGAGGTTCAAGTCTCTCGAGCGCGTAGCTCGATGGGATTTGGATTTTCTGAGGTGCAGCATGTCCATTAATTCCGGGTTGGACATGGCTTTATACGTCAGGCACAGATCGCCAATGAGCAGGCGGTATGCCACTGAGTAGAGCTGGAGTTTCTTTAACCAGGCAGCATATGGCATCTGTTTGAGCCCTTTGATCCTCTTGGTGAGGTACTTTTGGGGTCTTTCCAGTTGCTGCAGGTGTCTGGTAAGGTACATCCCAAAAGGGGCATTGTACTCAATTATGGACCTGATGAGGGATGAGTAAAGAGGCACGATGACCTCCCCTGATCTAGATGTGAATCCCTTCATGATTAGGTGGGCTATATAAAATGTTTTTCTAACCACTTTGGCCACGTGGTTGTCAAATGAGAGATTGCTATCAACTTGGGTCCCCAGGTCCCTAATTACTTCTTCTGTACTTAATGGATTACTACTTATGTGGTAATTTGTGGGCACTTTGGTTTTGCCAAAGGGGATGACTATACACTTTTTGGCGTTTAGCTTGAGGCCATGGCTCTGGCACCAGTTGTCTGTTGCTATGAGGCCCTTTTGGAGGATGCTTGTGTCGGCTGGAGAGTCGATTATGGCGCCCAGTTTGCAGTCATCTGCGAACTTGGTCAGCCACAGTCCTTCCGTGTTGGCCTGTACCTCCGAGAAATATATACCGAACAAGAGAGGTCCCAGGACTGAGCCTTGTGGGATGCCACTTGTAACTGGTTTGGAGTCTGACATGGCTCCAGCAATTCTAACCATGTTGGTTCTGTCCTTGAGCCAGTTTGCAACCCATCTAGTGACATAGGGGTTTATATTTAAGCTGGTGAGCTTATCTATAATGCCCGAGTGGTGTATTGTATCGAAGGCTTTTGCGAGGTCCAGGTAGGCTGTGTGGACCACCTTCCCTCGTCAATGGCCTTGGTGACTGTTTCAAAGAAATCAACCAGGTTTAAGAGGCAGGATCTGCCCTTAACAAAGCCGAACTGGGTAGGATCCAGTTTCTGTAGGTCCCCAATATCTTTATTTATGAGGTCCATGATGATCCTTTCCATAGCTTTGCAGACCAAGCTAGTCAGGCTTATGGGGCGATAGTTTCCATGATCCGTTGAGGCACCACCTTTGTGGAGAGGGACCACTGTTGCTGTACGCCACTCTTTGGGTACATATCCTGTAGTAAGGCTGAGATTGAACAGTAGTTTTATGTTTGGGTTTAGCTCTTCTTGGAGTTCATATAGGACGCAGCCCGGGACACCGTGTGGTCCCATTGATGCTGTGTTTTTTGCTTTGGAGAGGGCAGCTCTTACCTGATCATCTCAGATGTCAGGGGGGCAGCACTCTGCTGGGATAGATATTTGCCCTTTTGGTGGGGGGGGGAGTTTGCGCTGAACCTGTCAGCTAGAATGTTGGCAATGTCTGTGGGTTCAGTGTATTTTTTGTCATTTTGGACTAATTCTGAGCATATCTGGGAATTCCCACCCAGGTTCCTAACATAACTAAAGAAAGCCTCGTGATTATCCTTAGTGTCCTGTGCAATTTTTCTCTCGAAGCTGGCCTTAGACGATTTTATGAGTGCCCGTAGTTTTTTGCTAATACTGATCAGAGATGCCTTCCCTTTTTGGGATTTTGCTCTGTCATGTAGTAGCTTCCTCCTTCTATTGTATAGTTTGTTTATGGCTGGGGTCCACCAGACAGGACGTCTGTCTTTGGAGGATTGGGTCTTGGTTTTATTTGGGATTGCATGATCCATGCATTCCTGAAGGTGTTCATAGAATGCGTTTATAAAGGATTCTGCGGTCTGGGCCGTATTTTCCTCAGGCCTGGGGGCTTTGAAGGATTCCACCTCGGTTTTGAGGAGTGTGAAATTTGCTTTAGAGAAGTTTTTCACTGTGGTTTTCAGGGCAGGGGGTGGAGTCGGGATGAGAATATCCAGTGAGATTAGTTGATGGTCTGATCTTACCAGTGAGGGATACACTTCTGGTCTGGAGCATAGAGTCCCCATGTTGGTGATGATCAGGTCCAGTATGTTTTCCCCTCTTGTGGGAGTGGTAACAAGTTGTTCCATAGCATTTGAGTTTATAAATTCTAGGAACCTTTGGGCTAGGGTGTTGGAGCTAGAGTAATGCTCCCAGTCTATGTTTGGGTAGTTGAAGTCGCCCAGTATAATGGTGTTTGGAGAGACCTTCATATTTTCCAGTGTTCTCAGGAAGGCCGAGTGGGGTTCCTGGGTTTGGGAGGGTGGTCTGTAGCAGGCTATAAACTGGAAGGCAGTTTTACCCGCTGTTAGTTGCACATGGATAGTCTATGATGCTTCGTGCTGTGCCACCAACCTGGAGGTGTGGGTATCTTTGACGAATATTGATACTCCCCCTCCTTTTGTGGTACAGTCCAAGTTTTGGGGCCGAAAAGCATGGTATGAGTATAACCTGGTAGTGCTGGGGTGCTCTCGGGAGCCCTGAACCAGGTTTCTGTTACTGCACAGATATCGATGTTCTCCATGCTAAGGAGAGTTTTGAATGCATGCATCTTGAGGTTTAGACTTCTGGCGTTGAGTAGCATTACTCTTAGTTTCTTATCCCTTGTGATACCTATGGAGGTGGGTTTGTCTTTTGAGCCTTGCCTAAAAAAGGCACTATGGGGGTAGCAAGAGCCTTTGCCAATATCCGAAAGCCCAGGGGTGACAGGTGCAAGCCGTCCCTAGCGAAGCATTGTGGCTCGTCGAGCATGTCATCCCAGGCTGACAGGCATTGGATCCCCTTTGAATGACACCAATACTTAATACTTAATACTTAATATTAATATTTCAGAGACTAGAAGCTGAAAAAAAAACAGGCTTTTCAAGATTTAAACCCATGACTTTGCTCAATGATATTCTCCCAGGCATTGAATTAACAAGGTGAGTCACCGAAACACTCAGACTGAATGTGCCAGGTTAGCAGATAGTAGGTGATTGTTACACATTTACAGAATGAAAGCAGAAAACATACAACCCCACTGTGCTCAATGGCACTCTACAAATCACTTCATGAGCAAGCTGAGCCAGTAGAGCAGTCAGACTAAAGGCTTAAGTTTAATCTGTTTTGTACTTGCCAACTACCGTGCAACGACACTCAGCTCTTTTGAGACCAATGGCAACCGAGGCCAATATTTGTAGTACATTACACTGACTGGACTTCATTGTTGCTGTACAATGTGCAGTACAATTTCTCATTGATTGTACATGGGCATGGAAATTTACCCCGGGACTCACTCCTGTCCTACTAATGAACACAGGCAGCTCCTAAATGCTTTATTGCAACAAATGGGTCCCCCAAATGTCTGTGTTTTGATCTTGTAACTATCATTACAGTAATCTAAATTCAATAATTTAAGCACCAAATGGGATAACTGACTAGATTTAAAACGTCATCCAAGGGCAGTTAGCCTAGTACTAACCTACAAATCTATAAACATGATGGTCATAGCAAATAGTAAACCATGGAGTCTTTTTTGTGGATATACATTAATGGTTCTTAGAGTCAGATAATACGGCAAATAGGCAAATCTTACAGAATGCAGTTTGGAGCATGACATTATTGGAGGAGTAAAGGCCTATTACTGATACAGCCTCAGTGGTCCTTCTTGCCCCAGGAGTCAATAAACTAGTTAGTTCTGTAGCACTCCTTCAACTGTTTGAATGCCCTCTCAGTCATCTTTTGCATGTGATATTTAAATGACAGACTGGGGTCCAGTCATATACCACAAGATATTTGCATTGAGAAAGTTGTCTAATAGGAATATGCAGTAAATGTGCAATAAAACGACCATAAAACTTACTTAATTTCTAATTATCATGAATGCCATCAATTAGGTTCTGCTGGTGTTAAACTTATTATTCTGAAACCAATAGTACAATGTCTCTAAAAGTCACTGTAGATGTTCTGCATGTGGATCACTGCTGCAATACCCTATGTCTCAAAAGAATTCAGGTAAACAGACATTTAAGAAGGAATGGCAAGAGAGTTCCAAAAATATGTCTCTAACCTCCCAAAACAAAGGGCACTCCAGTATATCTTAATGGCTATTCAGGAGACCTTGTGACCCACTCCCACCGTGGCCCTGTTTTTCTACCAGAAAGTCTTAATCCCCATTTTTCTCTTTGGTAACAGCTTGCTTCAGACAAATGGGTTCTGAATATCATTCATGAAAGCTATACATGACAGTAGGAGGAAATTCCTCCTTTCCAGGGGTCATTCCTCATCATCCAGATCAGACTGTAGTTTCCACATGTTCTTTATCACATAGTGTCCTAGGGACTGATAGAACCAGTTCCACCTCTCCTAATGGGGAATGTTTTTTTATTCAAGGATGTTCATAGTGCCAAAGAAAGAAAATGCTTGGAGACCAGTTTTAGATCTTTCTTTCCTAAACCTGTTTGTGATTGTGTCCTAATTCAAAATGATCTCACTTCACACCCTGTAACCTGTTATCTCTTCTTCCTCTTCCAGGTTTCCTGATAACACTAGAGTTATAAGATGCTTGCCATCCCATCCCTGTTTTTCTAAATCTGGATCAAATTATGAGTTCTCTACTTTTATCTTTGGATTATCCCCTGCATCAAGAGTGTTCACAAAGTGTCTAGCTGCAGTTATAGCTCATTGCAGGCTACAGGGTATCCACATTTTTCCATATTTAGACAACTTGCTTATCTTTGCAGGGTCTTTTACAAAATGTCAGGAATCTCTGTGTTGGGCGAGAGAGATCTTAACAAGCTGGGATTCCAAGAGAACATTCAAGTCTTTCTTGACTCCTTCACACTGGATTGTGTTCATGGGATGTCAACTAGACACATTCAAAGAGCCTTTCTTCCTCAGGAAAAAATACATCATTATTTAGATCTGTTTCTAAGGTTTTCTACTCAGACTTCAGTCACTGGGAGGGATTACCTCAGGATTTTGGATCTCATGGCATCTATGATTCTAATGATACCTCTGGCAAGACTTGACATGAGAAAGATACAGTGGTATCTGAAATCTCTTTGGCCCCAGCATCAGCACCCTTCATCTTTTCTAATCCCTGTGTTAGGTTTTGTCAGAAGAGAAATCTTTTGGTGGAGACAACAGATATCCTTAAAAAAAGATCTCCCCTGCTTCCTCCTTGCTGCAAAGCAGTCAGTAACCACAGATGCTTCAGACTTTGCTTGGGGAACAGTTTCAGGAGGGTTAAAAGTGCAGGGGTATGGGACATTAAGGATAGACACAAGCACATAAATATCTAGGAGTTGCTTGCCCTGATTAGGACACTCAGCTCTCTGAACCACCTTGGCCTATGGGACCTCTAATACCACAGTCATAGTACATCAGCAAGCAAGGGGGAACAAGACTGCATCCCCCTTTGCAGAGTAGCCGTGTTAGCTTGGGATATAGCTTCACAGCACAATTTCACTCTACAGGCATCCTGCATTCCGTCAGAGCAAAACTATGTGGCAGACAAGCTGAGCAGTACAAGGGCAGACCTTCATGAATGGAAACTATATCGGGGGGTCTTCCAACATTTCATCCATCTGGGGGAGTTCCTCAAGTAGACCTTTGTGCCTCCTCTTTGAACAGTCAACTAGCAAGATTCTGTTTCAAGACTCTATGCAAGAATGCCTAGAAGACAGATACCTCTTATTTTATTTTCTTTCAATAGGAATGTACCTGTATGCTTTTCCACCCTTTCCACTAATATCCAGAGTACTTCTGAAGATTCAGAAGGAATTCCCAAGGATCATTGTGGTGACTCATTTCTGGCCTAATCAACTGTGGATGTCCTTGCATATCATTGTTGCACTATTCATCACCTAAGGGTTCTACTGCCAAGGGTAACTCAACACTTGTCCAGCATACAAAAGCCTTTATTTACATCCTGCAAGTGTCGTACGTCAGCCATATCTTCCCTGCCCAGTTGTAGGGTATAAAGGTGACATATGCTTGCTAGATTCTGAGACCTTTATTGCTGCCAGTACTAATGCCACAGCTCAATGTTGTTCTGGACGCCCTTCACTGAGCTGGTTTGTACCAAACCATTTACAGAAAAGTGCCTTGTTGGGGTTCTTTCTTTTTCTTGTATACTTAGGGTTCATGTTACCCATTGTGGGCGGCAAATTCCCTATTAAGATTGCCACATAAGAAGTTTGTCCTGCCTAGGTGCTTCACACCACCATTTCAGTATACCATTTGTCAGGCTTTTGTTCTTAAAATGATTTGAATCCATCTGTCCTCTCTTTCCATTTACCTTGAGAATCACCATCTCAAACGTTTGGCCAAGGTACCATTGGCTAATCTGCCCTCCCCAAGGTACAACCTTCTCTTAAGAAGAAGACCAAGAAGTCTCAATCTGAAGCTACTGCTGTTCAGAGACTGCTGGACATCTCTCTCAAGGTGAGTAAAGACCCCAAAGACTGTCTGGTGTTGACACAGATTTACTCTGCCATGACCCTGTGGAGATCAGCACAGAAACAACTTCTTGCACATCCTCCAAGACTTTACAAACATCTGCCACAGACAGTGAAGGGGGAACCATGGCTAATTATTTCTGAAGGACCTAGGGGAATTCCCAAGATTCTAGTTAAGGAAGAAGTGCCAGGTAGAGTCATCAAGTCTAGACATACCTCGGAATCTCCTAGTCTAGTCAAAGTTGACATCCCTCTGAAAAAGAAGAAACAGAAAACCAAGCACATTTCTTCTGTTGCTAAGAATCCTCAGAATGAATGACAGGATTTTACCCATGTTTTTTTCAATTCTCTGATAACTTTAAGATCTCCTTAGAGGGTGTCTGTTCTTGCTTCCCTTTGGTCCTGTACTCCCACCAAAAGGACTAAGGAGCTGATCCTTCATATAAGGAAGGGGACTCTGGGGATGAGTCATTGGCCTACTCCTTACAGAGTACCTCTCCTTTAGAGTATGAGTTTGAGGAAGAGAATTCCTTGAGTCCTAATTTTCCTTTTGAGGAATTGTCTTTTGGAGATGCAGTAATTCCCAAGATGGAGAATTTTAAGTGGGATTGCTCACAAGTCTCTGATATTCAAAAGAGGTATTATGAGCTTTTGGAGATGTAGTCTCCTAAACCTTTGGCTGATCCCCCTGTGTTGGATGCCTTGTTAGATACATTTGCAGCTGCCTCTTTGGCCTCTGACTTCCAACCTCTGTCCCTTGAAAAGTCTGAACATTTCTGTAAGGTGCTTGAGGCCTTTAAATATCTCTACAAGTGTCCTCCTTTAGACCTTATGTTGATCTCTCTTTGTTCTGATAAGTCATCCAAGCTTTTGCCCTCATCCAGGCTTCTTCCTTCTGATAAAGATAGGCTATGGAGAGACTGGGAGGAAGTGTATACTTCTGCCATTTTGGCCTTTAGGGCCATTAATTATCAGACTAATATGACCAGGTATGTTTTGGCCCTTTTGTCTCAACTTGGGGTTGAGGTTTGTCTGCCCTTGCTGATTCTGAAGTTAAGATGCTGCCCTGCATATATTCTGTGATAAGCCCACTCAGACTTCCAAAAGTCAAAAGCCCCCTTCTCAGGATACCTCTATCTCGCACATTTTCTCCCCTTCTCGGTCAGGTTCCCCTGTCTCTTCTTGTCTGGAAATAGATAACTTCAGACTCCTGGGTTCTGTCCGTTATCCATCAAGATTATTTTATGGTATGGAAATCCATTCCCCCCTTCTCAGGCCCCCCTCAACAGCCTCCATACCAACTTCATCATTTTTCCAGGGTTCTGCAGGATTTACTGGACCAACGCACCATTCAATCCATTCCAGACTCCAAAGAGAAATGGGGCTTTATTCCAGAATGTTTCTGTTTCCCAGACAAGAAGGATGTTGGAGACCATTTCTGGACCTTTCCTTTCTAAATACTTCAATAAATATTCCTTTCATCTGGATGCTCTCCCTCTTTCCTCTATTACTTCCACAGGCATTTTTGGTCTCACTACACCTAAAGGACACGTCTTCATATTTCCATTCACCTGCTTTTCAGGAAGTTTTTGCATTTCTCTGTTTCTTCCTCTCATTTTCAGTTCTCTGCTTTTCCCTTTAGTCTTTGTATGTCTCCAAGAGTATTTTCCAAATGTCTGGCCCCTGTCATAGCCTTTTACAGGCTGCAGGGAATCCAGCTATTCCCCTATCTGGGCAACCTGCTTCTTCAGGCTTCCTCTTGAGCCAGCTTTCTACAGGATCTGCACTTGACCATGCTCCTTCATGCAGTCTGATATTTGCCAGCAAAAAGCCATGTCTGACTCCACCTCAAGATCACATTATTCTGGATGTAGAATCCAAACCATTCCAATGTTGGCTTCTCTTCCTTCTCCTAAGGTTCTGTCCCTGACATCCTATTTCCAGACTGTACTTCCTCTTTCTGTCATTCCGGCAAGGGAATTTCTCTGAGTCCTGTGGTTCATGGCATCTATTCTCATGCTCCCCTTTACCAAGCTTCATATGAGGAACCTTCAGTGGTACCTGAAGACATTTTGGCTCCAGCATTGTCATTCTGTGGACTTTCCAATATCCTTACTTACTTGTCTCAAACTGGAGTTTGTCTGGTGGATTCAGCAGATCTCCCTCAGTCCAGGTCTACTTTTTCAGACCCCCACCCCTACTCATGAGCTGTTCACATATGCTTTGGGTCTGGGGTGGGCAGCCTCTTCCAACATTCTGAAGGTTCAGGGTCTATGGCCTCTTCATCAGAGGTCAGACCATATCAATGTAAAATAAATGATGTTGCTTATTCTTGCTGTTCAGCCCTTTCATTCTCTTTGGTCTCCAGGCCTTTCAAAGGTCTTTATAGATAACAATTTTGTGGTACATCAACAAACAGGAGGGTACAAGGTCTTATCTTCTTTGCAGAATAGCCCTTCAGGCCTGGGATTTGGTTAGTCTCCATCAGATAACTCTTCAGGTGGTTTACATTCCTTCAAAAAAACAACTTTATGGCAGACTCCTCTCTGAGCGGGTCTAGGACACAATCTCATGAATGCATGCTTCACAGAGAGGCATTTCTGGACATAGTACATCAGTGGGCTATTCCTTAAGTGGAGCTTTTTCCCTCCCCTTTGAGCAGGCAACTTCGTTGTTTCTATTCCGGGATCCCAAGTCCTCTGACTTGGAAGATGCACGCAATATCTTTTTATTGGAAGGGGATGTTTTTGTATGTTTACCCTCCTCTTCCTGTACTTCCAAGGGTCCTACACAAGATCAGAGTGACATCTCCAAGAATCTTGCTGGTGACTGCCTTTGGCCCAGACAGCACTGGTTTCCCCTTCTTTTTCACTTGTCCAGGAGCAGTCATCACAAGTTGCTTCATTGGATGGATCTTTTCACACAAGACAACGGTTCTCTCATTCACCCTCACTTATCCACTCTTCAAGTGACACTTTATGTCATTGGATTTTGATCTCATCCAGACAGCACTTTTCTGAGGACATGCTTAGGATACCGTAGGTGACCAGGAAACCCACTACCAGAAAATATGGCTAAATGAATAAGATTTTCTGTTTGGTCTTTCAGGCATCACCAGGATCCCTTCTCAGTAGGGATCATGAGCCACAAAGCATCATACAAAATGGTGAAGTCTACATCATATGGGATCACCCATTAACAACAGTTCAAAAGCTAGATGCTAGAAAACCAGATATAGTGGTCAATGAAAAGAAGACAAAAGTATCATTGATCATTGAAATCACCACACTCAGTGACTACAGTGTCTTACATACAGAGAGAGACACAAAGTCATAAAATATCAGGATTTGCAGGCAGAAATGAGAGCAATTTGGAAGAAAGATACTCAGACAGTTCCAACAGTAGTAGGAGCAATGGGTCTTATAAAAAAGAATCTACAATCATATTTAGATACGTTACCAATACATGTAATACATAATAATAATGTAATACATGTACGAATTGCAGAAGAAGTTATTACTGGGCACTTTGTGGGTGCTGCGAACAGCACTTCTGGCTGACATCAAAGATTGAAACAATACTAATTTCATGAACTTTAATCATACTTTGACTTAGGAATGGGGCCCATTTCCATTATGGTATTAGAACCCCAAAGGATTTGGAGAAATTAAAAATAGTGGTCTCTTTGATCCTTTCTTACTTGATTGAACTGCTCCATAGTGGCTTGGCGAATTCTTCTGTTAAAGTTCACTTGTTAGCAATATCTGCCTATCTGCCTTTGAACCCACAATTGGCCTCTCATTTTGATGTCAAACAATTCCTTAAAAGTGTCCTTCATATCGGGCCCCCAAGAAAACCTTTTCCTCCGTCTTGGGACCTTAATTTTGTCCTTGAAAAGTTGACTCAGGCTCCTTTTGAGCCTGCTTATTCTTTGCAGTATTGTACCTGGAAGTCTGTTTTACTGATTGACCTTACTTCAGCCAGGAGAGTGTCTAAACTTCATGCTGTGATGGCATCGCCTCCCTTTTAGATTTTTCATAGGGACAGGGTGCGTCTGTGTACTAATTCTTCTTTTATGCCCAAGGTGGTTAATGTGTTGTCTCGTAATCAGTCTGTCCAGCTTCTTTCTTTTTTTCCTATTCCACAATTTGCTAGACAGAAGGTTTTTCACACCTTGGATATACATAGACAACTTGGATATTATTTGGATAAAATTAAGCAGCTTTTTGTTTCTTTTCATTCCAGGGCATTGGCTTTGGTGGTTTCAAAGCAAACCATCTCCTCCTGGATTTCTAAGGCAATTTCCTTTTGTTATTCCTTTCCTAGTAAACATGTCTGCTTTAGTTTGATCTCATTCTAAGAGGGCAGTAGCCTCTTCTGAAACTTTCTTCATGGCGTTAGATACTAGATCCATCCATGAAGTTGCCTCTTGGTCCTCTGTCCACACTTTTACTAAACTTTGCAAGTTGGATGTCATTTCCAGAGCCAGGGAAGGATTTCCTAGGGCTTCATGGGTTTATGGGGGGCTCCTCTGTGCCTTCCTCCTCCCATCCTTTATAGTAGCTTTGGTACTGTCTCTTTGGTGACAAATACTGAAATATTGATATGGAGGGACACAGTACAGTTGTGTAAAATCTTACTATAATAGGAGATGTCCTTCTTTTCACTGTTGCAGTATTCAGACCCGACCTCTTGCTCTTATTTTTCTTTCTTCTGTTGGAAACACTTTTCTGGCAGAGGGGTCTTTATCACCTTGACCTGTTTTCTCTCCTGTTTCTCTTTCCAACTGGATGTGCATGTTTTCCTGTCTCCTGTGTTTGCTCTAGTTCTCCTGGGGCACTTCAGTTCTGAGTATCCAGTGTGCATATGTCACCTTTATGCCCTATGCCTGGGCAGGGAACAAACAGCTGATATAAAACGCTGGTAGGATGTAAAGGCTTTAGTATACTGGCCAAACATTATTCAATCCTTGGCAGGAGATCCATCAGGTGATGAATACTGAATACTGCAACAGTGAAACAAAAAGGACATTTACTGTTATAAGATTTTATATGACTGTACTTTTTCACTTCTTTTAGCAGTGGCCAGGGGCAATTACCAAAACTTCCTCACAGAGTGGATCTATTCACACAAGAGCAGGGGTATTTGATATTCTCCAACATAAATCATTTTCAATAGACTGCCTAGATGATAAGGTCTTAATTCCTTTTAGGTACCCATTTACTGAGGACATGCAGCATGAATTAATGGAGGCAAGAAAGCCTATACTAGAAAATCCATATATTAGCAAATAGAAAAGTTTTTTTAGTTGGTGCCAACAGCATAACCAGCACCCATTCAAGGCTAGTTGTTCTCTGGTTTTACAATATTTGTGTGAGTTGCTATCCTATGGCCTTTCTTATCCCTCTGTTAAGGTTAATTTATTGACCATTTCAGCATGACTTCCCATAGATCTCCTCTTTCAAGGCAGTCTGGTGTTAAAATATTCTTGAAATGGGTTTTGCATTAGAGGCCACCAATTAAACCAGTGGCCCCACCTTGGGATCTTAATTTTGTGTTAGGGAAGCTAATGCTTGCTCTATTTGAACCTACTAACTTGGCTGACGTGAGGTTCTTAACACGGAAAACAGTTTTATTGATTGTTCTGAACTCTGCAAGAAGGGCATCTGCATTGCAAGCTCTTATGGTTAGTCAACTGTACCTCATTTTTCATAGTGGCAGGATTTCTTTGAGAACTAATTCTTCTTTTATGTGTAAGGTGGTATCCAAGTTTACTTTAAGCCTACTGTCCATCTCTCCATTTTTTTACTGACTTTAAAAATGAAGGAGAAAGGATATTCCATACCTTGGATATCCACAGACAACTCGGGTACTATCTTGACAGAACTAAATCTCTCAGATCTTTTGATCCGTTGTTTATTTCTTGTGAAGGCAAGAAGAAGGGTCAACCTGTGTCAAAACAGACTATTTCCAAATGATTGTCTAAGGTTATTACCTTTTGTTATACTAAACATAACAAATCTATTCCTGGCAGGGTCAAGGCCCTTTCTACCAGGGCCTTGGCTTAATCTATGGCTTTTTGGAAAGGGCTGGATTCTAGAAATTTTATAGAAACTGCTGCTTGGTCCTCTGTCCATACTTTTGCAAAGCAGTATCAGCTTGATTCATTCTCTAGGTCCAGATCAAGCTTTGCTAGGGCCATTCTCCTGGGGTTCCTGGACTGTTCTCCTTCCACCTCCCAAATGTAGTTACCTATAGTAATTTGACAATATAGCTAAGCCTACTGTAACAGTGATCAGTATGATGAACATAGTACAGATGTGTAAGTTGAACTTACCATAACAGTTAATGTTTGAATGATCACTGCTGTAGTAGCCTTTCCCTTCCTCCACCCCTCTTGTTTATTGGTGCGTTTTTTATGCCAGAGTGTTTACATTTATTTTTTGTTGTTCTTAGCATTGTCCTTTAAGGGCTCAGCCTCCTTCTGTCTGCTGGCAGGAAAGCTCTGAAGGACTTTCCACCCAAACTTGTCTTAGTCATCTCCTCTCAAGCTACTTCACAGTTAGGGTGCATGCATGTTGCCCTGAAGCTATGGAAACTGTCTGGCCATTATATCCTTCACAGGATATAACCCTATATAGCTAAGGCTATTGCAGCATTGATCATTTGAACATCTGCTGTTATGGTCAGTTCAACTTACACAGCTGTACTTTCTTCCTTGGATCGTAGTCTATGTCTGGATAGTGTAGTTCCAACAAATTTGGGCATTTTTCCTTGATTTCCTCAGCAAAAGCAACAGTAGACCAAAAATAAAATAAAAATGAAGAATAAAAATAATCTCTTTATGCCTAATGAATAAGTAGGCACTGTTAAAGACATTTTTAACTCTGGTATCTGCATATGCATTTTAAGTTTTTATTCAATGTGTTTTTCTGCTTGTAAATAAAATGCTTTCTGAAAAGGGGATCACAGGAGTACAACAAGCACACCGATCAGTCTCTATATTCTAATAACGGAGTTTCTTCTCCTCCAGTCTGAAGCAGATTGTTCTAACTAATCAGATTTCCCATGCCATCTACAAGTCAGGCTGGGAAGCCTGGTCCACCCCCTCCTTTTCAAGACGATAAAAACCACTGCAAACAAAGATTTTTTTTCCCCACGATGAAGTTAATTTACTGCAAAAGCTCTCATAAAGAAACCAAACAATTTAATCCTGCAGAAGGATCTCTGTGAATGTTCATTATTTTTGTTCCTTTTTAATTGTACAAATAGTGGTCAAGAATACCGTAGTATTTAATTTGAAGCTGGAAGTATAGCTTTACACGTCAGTTGGATTACAGTCATGTACTACTGTTGGTACCACCAGTAATCATAGAACCTTACAGGCTCACCTTTCTCTCAATCTAGAATTAAACAAAATTTTTCAGTGGTACAGTGAATCTTCTCAGTCCATCGTGAAGTTTTATGATTTTTGTTTCAACTAGAATTTCCAAAATATTTTCCTATTCCTCCTCCTGCCTGGGAGGATATTTTTGTCACAGCCTGTAACTTGGCCCCTGTAAAGCAGATAGACTGTATAAATTCCTCTTTCTTTAACATTTTTTTTACACTCATCCTAGATTAGCACAGCAGTTGTTGCTTTTCTATACCAAGCTGCTGCTAAACATTTGGTTAATACTGATCCCTCTCCTTTTGGCAAGGATGATAAGACTTTTAATAGATTTGGGATATATGTATATTCTTCTGCAGCACTTGTTTTTACAATTCTCAGCTGTCAAGCTCATTTGTTTGTTTATGCATGCCTTTTTTGACAATGTGAGGAGTATTTTTGGCATCTGTTTCCTCTTCTGAGAAGAAATCTTTGTGTATATTGATTGTTTCTTTGTCTGAATTGTCTGTACAGTGCTTCAAACATGATTATGATTTTGCGGATGCCACTTTCAGGTCTGTTGTATCTGAAACTGTTATGAGGTAGTTTGCTAGGTTGCATTCTCAAAACCTTCTAGAGAATGTTAACAATAAAGTTTTAATTTCTGCCTTGGATAGAGAGTTAGTTTTGGACTATCTACTGCAGAGGTCTTTGTGAAATGTGATGAGAGAGGTAGGCTGATTTTCGGTTTCTAGCCTTCCTTCTCCAAGTTGGCCAAGGGATTTAATGACCCAGCCTACTATATTCTTTTAAGGTAAAATAAACAGGCCCAGGTAGCCGTTGGTAAGTAAATGGTTAAAATGCTGTAGCAGGGAGTTTCCCAAAAGTAATGGACCCCCCCTCCCAGAATCAAGGACAGTCTAATAAGTCTGTATGTCTAATTACAAGACTTCTCCTCCCTTGTACCCTTGCAAGCCCTAAATCCTTGTAGGTTACTTTTGGTAGTGGGAGTCTCTCCTTCCTTTCTAATGAATTCTCCCTCATTCACCAGGCTTAACTCTTAATTTATGTCCTGTAATGGAGCATATACTGTCTGAAGGGGTGCTAGACGCTACCCCTCCTACTCTTTTAGCAGAAGCATTTTATTTGAAATTCCTTTTTATACCAAGTTCAGCTGTTTTTCTTTATTCCCCTTTGAGTTTTCTACTAACCTTAGATTTAAAAAAAATGCATATCTTCATATTTCCAGAGCAACGTGTCAGAAGTTTCTAAAAACAACAATATCATTTATTCTGCATTAACATTTGGTCTATCCACAGCTATAAGGGTAGACACAAAGTGTCTTGCTCCTTTGATAGCCTGCTGCAGACTACAAGGTGTTCACATATTTCCGTATTTAGAGGACTTGCCTTTCTTTGCAGACTATTTTTCAAAAATTCAGGAATCTCTGACTTGGTGCACTGATCTCCTATACAGACTGAGATTCTAGGAAAATGTACTGCTGTCTTGTCCGACTCATTCTCACATAATTGTTTTCCTAGGGTGTCTCTGTGATACACCAGTTCAAAGAGCTGTTCTTCCATGGGAAATAATAGATCTGTATCTAGATTTATCTAAGTTTTTCTTCTACTGTCTCAGCAAGGGAGCTCCGCAAGATTTTGGGTCTCATGTCATCTATGATTTTCATGATATCTTTTGCAAGACTCCACATGAGAAAAAAAAAACATTTGTACCTGTAATTTATATGGTCCCAGTGTCTACATCCCTTGACTTTTCAGTTTTAAATTTTGTGAATAAGGAGATTTCTGGCCGGAGGCACCCTGTTTTCATAATCAGGGTCTCCCATTCTCTTTCCCAGCTCCATCCTAGTCTGTCAGTACAGGTGCCTCAGACTTTGCTTGAGGAGCAGTATCTTTGTGGATAAAAGTGCAAGGTTTTTGGAACAGACAAAACACACAAAAACAAAAGAAATTTTGACACATAAGTATTCTCGTCTCTCTCATTCATTTTTGATTTCCTGGGACCTTTACAAGTGTTTACTGACAACACTCCAATGATGTGGTACATAAACATATGTAGCTTTTCAGTGCAGTCTTACTCTGTAGGCATCTTACATAAGCTGAGCAGGACCAATACAAGGACAGACCCTCACAAATAAAATTATATAAAGAGATCTCCCAAAAATTGATCCAACTGTGAGTACCACCTCAAATAGATGTTTGCTTCCATTTTCAACTGTAAGTTGGCAAAATTCTTCTCCAGATTCCCATCCTTAAAGGCCTGGAAGACAGATGCCTTTTCTTTTAATTTTCAAGTATAATTTTCCACCATTTACAATAATAATCAGGGTCATTCTGACGATTCAGAAGGACTCTCCAATAATCATTGTAGTGATTCCCTTCTGGCCCAGGCAACAGTGATTCTCCTTTCTTTTGGAATGTCCAGGGGCAATTACTGCAGCTCTTCACAGACTGGATCTACTCACAAAAGTCCAGGGGTATTTGATACTTCACGACCATAATAACTATAACTGACTTCCTAGATGATAGAATGTGCAGCAGTTATTAAAGGAGGAAACAAATCCGCTACTAGAAAATCATGTATTACAAAGTTATGTAACCTGCACAGTATTCATTCTTTTGCTGCCAAATGTGAACATTCATTTAGAGGTCCTCTGAAATATGAGATCTGAAATAGTTAACTTCATTTGATCATTAACCTGTGGGTTTCGGATCTGATATGGATCTGAGCCAGCAGCTTTCCAAGCTAAGATCTGAGCTCCAAGCTCCTCCCCCTTATCCATACTACACTGCAACCTACTTCCAACTCCCAGATCTCGTTTGCCGCGGCTTTGCCAAGACGTGATCTCTGAGCTCCAGGCAGGTAGAGTAGTTTTTTTCCAGCTTTAACTGTGCAATGTCAGTTTAGTGTGCGTGGATAGTGTTTACCTTCCCATTTTTCCTCCCCCTGGGTTTCCGTTCAAAAAAAAAAAAAAAAAAGTAAAACTTTGTATTTTTTTAGTTAGTGTAGGTCTCCCTTTCCTGCCTTTGCTGTGTGTGAGTTTAGGTAGGGCTTTAGTTAGCCTTTTTGTTGTTGTGGGGGTTGAGATGTCGGACTCTCAAAAGCCGACTTTCTCCAAATGCACAAAGTGTGGCCATAAGTTGTCCCTGGCTGATGGCCACACTCTGTGCGTCGTGTGTTTGGGGGTTCCCCACCTTTCTTCAGGCTGCAAAAGTTGTGCACCCTTTAACCCATAGGCTCTGCAGGATCGCAGGGCCAAGTTAATTTTGGCTGGACTTCTCCCGGCAGAATCTGCTTCTTCTTCTTCCTCTACGGTCATGGCTGTGGCCGTATCAGCTTCTGGTCCTCCTCCCCTGTCCGGGACTCACACTCCCATTTCTAAACAGGGTGACAAAGAGGCAAGGAAGGAGAAGCATAGGGAGAGAGGCAGAGAAAGAGAGAGAGACAAAGATAGGGGCAGTAAGAGATGAACTGACCCATCGGATCCTTCGGGTCCTCCTGTTAAGGTGGTCACTACCCCAGACAAGACTCCTAAGCCATCTTCCCCTTGGCTCCGTTCCCCTAGAATTTCTGTGGAGCCGGAGGAGGAGGTTCGGCCTGCTTCAAGGTCATCCTCGCATCGGCCCTCTCGGCCGGTGTAGGTGGCATCCTCCAGATCCACAAGAAGCCTCTCGGAGGCTGACATGGACCGGATGATGGGAAGGCTTTTACAGACTCAGTTGCAGATGGGAGTGTTGCTGGCTCCTCCTCCCGCCAGAATGGGGAGTTCAGCTCTGATGTTTGCCCAATAGCTCCTTCTCAAATCCATACCCTGGCTTCGGAGTCCCTCGATCCGAGGAGCCCTGGAGTCAGGGGGTCGGCGCTGATGGTTCCTCCAACCTCGACGTCGGTCATGCCCTCGAGTTTGTCAGATCCTATGTCAGATCCGAGCTGTCGGAGCCATGATTTGGGTGTCGGATTCGGGGGGATGAGTGTGTCATCGGCTCCTTTTTGGTCAGGGCATACCATTCCTCTGGGTCTGTCTGTTCCAGATTTGTCTCCGATCTCTTCATCGGATCCCAGGGGCATGGTCACTCATCCTGCTAGTTTCAGAGAAGCTGGTTCCCCTTTGGCCTTCAACTTTGTGAAGAGGGTTCTCTCAGGAGGATTGAGATCCCTCATTCTTTCCTCGGAGTCCATCCCTGCTCCCTTGCTGCTGAGTGTGTCTTCTGTCATTCAGTCCTCTCAGGGACAGCCTATGACTGATATGCCCCAGACGGTTCCCCTCGAGGAATATGAAGCTGTTTGTGAGCCCTCCCCAGAGAGCCCCCCAAGGGGGTCCCTCACAAATGCAAGTGCATGAGGAGGCACATGGACTCCCTCGAGTCAGTCACAGAAGATATCAACTTAGAGGAAGGGCAAGGCTCCCCCAGATCACCTCCTGAAGATGTCTCATTTGGAGACATAATGGAAATCTTCTGTCACAAGGGAAGTAGGGCAGCCCAAAAGCCTTCCTGAGATGAGTCGGTATTCCTGGAGGCATTCGACGCAGGCCCATCTACCTCTTGGGTGCCCCCCCCCTGGCTGATTCTCTGGTGGACCTCATTACCACCATAGCTTGGAAGGAGCTGGACACTGTAGAACCTATACCTAAATGGGCAGACAAGATTTTGAGCCCTCCTATGGACAAGCCTGCATGGAGTAAGGGTTTCCCAGTTGATGCCATGGTAGTGACGGTGGCCACCAAAAAGGAGCTGGTGCAGGAGAGTTTCTCGGTCCATCCTCCAGACAAGGAGTCTAGGGTGATGGATCGACTCAGAAAGCAGACATATGCTTCAGCTACCTTTACTATAAGGGTGCTGAACTACATGGCCAACATGATCAGACTTCAGCGCAACCTCGTGAAAGTGTACGCTGAGTCTCCCCCAGAGTCCATTCCGGCTGAGGATAAACGCTCAATGTTCTCTAGTCCTATCTCACCTTCATTCTTGCACATGGGTTTAGAGCCGATCCTCCGCTACAGCTCGGCCTTTTTACAAGATCAAAGTCTTCTAGTTAGCTCGTGGCTAGGTAGGTATCCCATGGTGCACCAGTACAATCCCCAGATCTCGTTTGCCACATTGACAAGTTCTTCTTGCCCGTGGCTAAGTCTAACACATTTTGCTAATTTTTTTTACTTAATTCTGCCGTTTTTCATATTTAGATAGCGGCATATAGCTGCTATTAGTGTAGTTTTTGTAGTTACATAGTTTAGCAGTTACTAGATTTCTTTCTGTGTTAAGTATTTATGAGAACAGTTGGCCGTTGGCCTTATCATTCTCTTTGGTATCCTGTGTGCCAGTTAGTTTCTTCACTGGGTTGTTTTCTATATATTTATATATCCCTGATTCAGATATCGTTGATAGTAGTGGTTGTAGGCAGCTTTGCACGTAGTTTAGACTGTGTGTGCATTAGTTCAAAATTTACGTAAGCTTTCTCTCAGTGTGCTTCGTTTAAAATAAATATTTTTGCTTGTGGTGCTCTTTGCTTATTTGTATTTGCAGTTAGAATGGGATTTTTGACCTTCGTTCTCTTGATTTGAATTTAGAGATTGTATTTCTTCTCTGGTGTGTGTGCGAGGCTATTATATTGTCTTTCTGATCCTTTCCTTTCTAGGTCCGTTTTAGTTAGAGGACCTAGGTTTTTCTTCCCTTCTTTCTCTACCAGCGCTAGGCCCATTTAATATAGAGGACCTACTCCACATGGTTGTGTCCTTGTTGGTACTTTAAGGGCTAGGCCCGTTTAAGTTAGAGGACCTACTCCTCATGGTTGTGTCCTTGTTGGTACTTTAAGGGCTAGGCCCGTTTACGTTAGAGGACCTAGTCCTCCCACTTTCCCTTTCTTCTCTGTGTGTCTGATAGTCAATCTTCTGTGAGATGTCTAAGGAGGTCAAGGATCATAAGCCATCTGGCTTTAAAAAGTGTGTGAAATGTTCACAGAAGATGTCTATAACAGATGGCCACAGTAACTGCGTATACTGTCTTGGGGCCATCCACTTGCAGGAAACATGCCTATTTTGTCACTCATTTAGTGCCAGGATATTGCAGGAGAGAAAGAATAAACTTATTTTAAAAGGTCTCCTTAAGCCCTCTTTTGAGGAAGATCTGGCTAGTTCTTCCTCTTCTGCTATGTCTCATGGATCGAAAAAGTAGAAATCTAAATCTTCTAAGAGGCCCTCCCCGGCGCCAGCTGGTGCATCGGAGCCGCCTCTCAAAAATTCTAAATCTGACAAACCTGCTGCCTCCTCAGCTCCACTAAGTTTGGAGCCGATCGAGGGTCCTACTCAGCACCAGGTAGTTCAGAGCCGACCACTGATGATAGTAGACATCGGAGCTAGTCTACAGATCCCTTACCGGTCTTCCCTACATTAAGGTCACCCATATTACAGAGATCCCATTCTCCCACTCTGTCTTCCAGATCTTCTAGGAGCTTATCGGAAGACGATGTGGAGAAAGTAGTGCTGAGACTCCTGAAGTCATCTGCATTACCTAAAATGTTGTTGGCTGTGACCCAGTCAGTTCTGGGGCCACTTGAGTCCGCCACCCCTTCTGTGATTCCTCCTCTTAGCAATGCTGGACTTTCCAAGCCAGAGTGTTTCGTACCGCTGGTGGAACCCCCAGTTCCAGCTCCCCTTGAGGTTGTTTTGGAGCCGAGTTTTGCTCCAGCACACTCGGTGCTGTCCGTGGTGTCTAGGAGTCAAAGCTCCCTGGTCGGCCCCGACAGGGATGCCTGGAACTGAACCTCTTTGGTTCCGAGCCATCCTCTCGGTGTATTGGCTAGGGTGAGCTTGGACCCTACATCTATCTCGGAGCTGAGGGCTCTGGAACCGATGGCATCCTCTGTCTCCTTGGAGCCGGGAAGGTCTTTGGAGCCAGAGAGGTCGGCATTCGAGATGATGAGGAGTGTGCTGTCCAATCATCAGCTCCTACCAGGGGTACTGACACTCTTCCCCTTAGGGCACCTACTTCTGCCTCAGCACCTACTCCCTGTCTGGACAGCAGAGACCTGCAGCCTCAGGAGCCACTAGCTGGTGGCCCCCATTCTTCCGAGACCTCCCCAGAATATCCTTCCTAGGAGCCCCCACAGAAGAGGACATGCAAGAGGAAGCATGTAGACTCCTAGGATGAGTCTCTTATCTCGGACACCGACCTCGAGGAGTCAGAAGGTTCCCCCAAGTCGTCCTCTGATGATGTCTCCTTTGTAGACATCCTGGAGATCCTTAAGCAGAGGGGCAGTGACCCACTGTCACCCCTTCTGATGAGAAGTCGGTGTACCTGAAGGCTTTTGGGTCTCAACCTTCAGCCTCTTGGGTGTCTCCACCCTTCGACGAACTGTTAGAGCTCATTAGTCAGAAGGTGTGGGATACTCCTGATGCCGTGGAGCCAGTCCCCAGAAGACCAAATAAGTTTCTATCAGCTCCCAAGGAGAAGGAAGTTTTGTCAAAGGGTGTTCCCATAGATGCCATGGTGGTGGCAGCGGCCACTAAGAAGGAGCTAGCGGAGACTTCTTCTGTTCATCCACCAAATAAATAAACTCGAACGATGGACAGATATGGGAAGCGTATCTTTTTGTCAGTGGCATTTACTCTTAGATCGCTGAACTACCTTACACACTTCATGAGGCTTCAGAGAGATCTCCTTAAGGAGTTAGGAGAGACTCTACAAGGTACATCCACTGAGGGAATCCCTGAGAAGGTGTCTGCCCAGTTGTCCACATTGAATTCTATTGTCAACTTGTCCATGAGGCTCATCTCTTATGCAACCAGTGGAGCGAGCAAAGCAGCGGGTTCAGGAATTTCCCTAAGGTGGCATTTCTGGATGCGCTTGTGTAATTTTGCGTAACAATTCAAGTCTACCTTTACCAATGCCTCCTTTGATGGTTCTTCATTGTTTGGACCTAAAGTAAAGGACACACTCACTCGGTGTGAGCAAGAAGGGAAAACACTCTCTGCCGTGGGAGTACGTTTTACCATCCCCTCTAGACTGTATCTCAAGGGTCAGAGAGGTGGTAAAATGTGGTTCAAGAAGTCCCAGAGATTTTTCCAGGATGCACAGGGTGACTCCCCCTTCAGAGGCAGAGGAGGAGTTGGAAATGGTAGACGTCACCATAGAGGCAGGGGCAGACTGCAAAACCAGGGAGGCCGTGATTCATTTCGGGGCCGGCCCTACCAGCACTCCTGATTTGGGGCCCAACTGTGCTTCTCTGGAGCCGGTCGGGGGTCGCATTTTTTTGTATCCAGAAGCCTGGCTTAGTATCAATCAAGACAGATGGGTACAAAGAATTATCACCAGAGGTTATTCCATACCCTTTTCTCTGCCACCTCATGTTCCCAAGAGGATCCCGGATGTTCCACCCAATCACAGGCATCAAGCAACTGTGAAACTCAACAAGTTTCTAGCAAAAAGAGTAATCCAAACCATCCCTGCAGACCAAATAGGATTCGGAACTTACTCCAGATTCTTTTTAGTGCAAAAACGTACAGGGGACTGGAGGCCCATCTTGGACCTCAGCAAATTAAATGAATCCATACAGAAGGACACATTCTGGATGGTGACACTGCAGTCTATACTCCTGTTACTAGGGAAAGACACTTGGATGTGCTGAATAGACCTCCAAGACGCTTACTACCACATAAAAATGGACAGGGCATCAAGCAGTCATTTACGCTTCTGACTGGGAGCCAGTCACTACCACTTTCGTGCTCTGCCCTTTAGTCTCACCACAGCCCCCAAGGTGTTCACCAAGTGTATGGCAGTAGTGACAGCTCACCTGAGATGTCGAGGATTCCAGGTGTTTCCGTATCTGGACGACTGGCTCCTGACCGCCCCTCAGCAGGCATCTACTTCTGCAGACCAGGGACACTACTATTCAACTCTGTGCCCAGATGGGGATTACTGTCAATTGGGAAAAATCTGCCTTATTGCCCTCTCAGTTTGTGATTTTTATAGGAGTAGAAGTAGACACAGTAGCCATGTTGTCTCATCTTCCAGTAGAAAGGGCACAAAATCTGGCTCTTCAAATTCACCATCTTCTCCCCCTCCGAAAAGTCAAGGCCAAGACTATTCTGAAGCTTCTAGGGACCATGGCTTCCACCATACTACTAGTGCCACTAGCCAGACTACATATGCGGATTCTTCAGTGGCTCCTGTCGTCCCAGTGGTCCTTCCAACAACTACCCTTAACTCATCACATTCTGTTAACAGACTCTTGCAAGAAGAACCTCATTTGGTGGATTCCACCCAATCAACCATGGGCACTCCATTTGTCCCTCGCCAACCCGTTGCCACTGTGACCACGGATGCCTCACAGATAGGGTGGGGGGGCATTATCTAGGCAGGACTGTCCAAGGCACATGGCAAGATCATGAGGCTCATCTGCATATCAGTGTTCTAGAGATGACAGCGGTGCTGCTGGCATTGCAAGCACTTCACAACCGTCTTCCTCTTGGGATGATTGCAATACAATCAGACAACATGTAGGTAGTATGGTATATCAACAAACAAGGTGGAACCAGATCATACCCACTCTGTTGAGAGGCCATTCGAGTTTGGAAATGGGCAATATCTTCCCAGTGCTTTCTGGTGGCGATGCACATCCCAGGGACAACCAACGTGATAGACGACAAACTCAGCCAGGCAATTTTGATGCCTCACAAATGGTCTCTGAAGCAGGAAAATAGTGGAGCAGATTTTCCACAGATGGGGACAGCCTTGCTGTGATCTTTTTGTCAGCCCAATCAATGCCAAATGCGGCAGCTATTTCTCCCTCATCCCCCCTCCGGGGGAGTCACCGAGAGACGCATTTGTTCACGATTGGCCTCTGGGTCTCCTTTATGCTTTTCCTCCATTTCCTCTTATATCCAAGGGGATTCAGAAAGTGAAATTGCTGGGAAATAAACTGATCCTCATTACTCCTTACTGGCCTCGGCAGGTTTGGTTCCCCTTTCTTGGGCCTCACTTTCTAGACGATCCATGGATTCTGGACCCAGTGCCAGTGCCAGATCTCTTGATGCACATGTCAGGCTCACTTTACCCCACCCTACACACCCTAAATTTGACAGCTTGGCTGCTCCAGTTCCATCCCAAGTCAGGCTTCACGACTTCTCACCCTCCATGACTACATATCCTTACGTCCTCTCATAAACCCTCCACTAGGAAATTATATTCCAGTAAATGGAGGAGGTTCTCTATTTGGGCTATGAAAAAGAATGTTGACTCTTATACCGCTTCTTTTCCGGTGGTTTTGGAATTTTTGTCTAAACTTTTCCACCAGGGATCTGCGGCTGCCACAATCAGGGTTCAATTGGCACCGATTTCTAATTTTCATCTAGGTCTACAAGATTCTAATCTGATGTCACATAGGTTGTGCAAAACCTTCCTTAAAAGTGTCACTTTGTTAAGACCCCCCCCCTTTCAGGAACTGATTGCTTCATGGGACTTGAATTTTGTGCTATCCAAATTAACGTCTCCACCCTTTGAGCCTTTTCATTCATCGCCTTTGAAATTTCTGTCTTGGAAAACTTTGTTTCTGGTGGCAATCACATCTGCTAGATGAGTGTCAGAGTTACAAGCACTGTCTGTCAACCCCCCTTACCTGATATTTCACAAAGACCAAGTATCTCTTCATACTAATCCATCCTTTGTCCCCAAGGTCTGTTCCCATAACACTTTGAACCAATCCATAGAGCTTACGGTGTTCTTCCCTAATCATTCCAATGCAGCATAATACAGGTTTCATCAGCTGGATGTTCATAGACAATTACATTTTTATTTGCACCGGACTAAGGAATTCAGGAAGTCAGACCAATTATTTATTTCCTTCTTCCTTCTTCTAGCTGTATAGCAAACATTTACACTTTTGATGGTAAGCCTTTACCTTTCAAAATTAAGGCTCATTCTACGAGATCTCAGTCTACCTCTGCAGCCTTTCAAGCCATGATCCCACTTGATAATATCTGTGCAGCAGCAACTTGGGCTACCCCTCACACATTTATTACTCATTACAAATTGGATTTGACCTCTAGGGGTAGAACATCCTTTGGTTCCATGGTACTCAGGAGTATTTTTCCTTGAGCCACCCAAGAATAAGGTGCTAGGGATGCTGTCCCATGTGTACAAATGAAGGCGAGATAGGACTACAGAACATAAAGAAATCATGTACTCACCATAATGTTCCATGTATGTAGTCCATCTCACCCTTCATTTTTATGAACCCACTCTCCTACCCCCATCCTGGAAGTATCTGAAGACAGAAAATTATTGCTATTATTATTCACTGGAGACCTTTTATTATTGAGTTCTTTCTGTATGGTTGTTATTATTTCTCTTAGCAGCAGACAAGATCTGGGGATTGTACTGGTGCACCATGGGATATCTACCTAGCCATGAGCCAACTAGAAGACTTTGAGCTTGCAAAAAGGCCGAGTCAGAGCCATGGATTGGCTCCGAACCCATGTGTAAGAATGAAGGGTGAGATGGACTACAAACATGGAACGTTATGGTGAGTACATAACTTCTTTTTCTCGGCATGTATGGCCACTCTTAATTCGGTGACTAACATGTCCATGCATCTATTCTCTCATGCCACCGAGGGAGCTGCTAGGGCGGCCGGGTCCAGCATTGCCATGAGGCATCACGCTTGGCTCTGGCTTTGCAATTTTTCGGAACCTTTCAAGGCGTCTTTCGCAAATGCCCCTTTTGACGGTTCGACCCTGTTCAGGAAGACTGTCTGAGATATGCTAGTCCAGAGTGAGAAGGACAGGAAGATGCTGTCAGCCTTCAGGATCTGCTTCTCTAACCCTCAAAGGTCCTTTTCCAGGAATCAGCGAGGGAAAATGAAGTTGTGGTTCCAGAAGTCTCAGCATTCCCAGGACACTCCGGACTCCTTTTCCCCTAGAGGCAGAGGGGGACAAGGTGAACGCCGGCTCAGAGGCAGAGGGGGAAACCAAAGAATTTTGGGTCATGGGAATCGCTTTCGGATTGACCCGTGCAGCAGCCCTGAGGAGTTGCCCGACTGCTCCACTCTGGAGGCAGTCGGGGGGGGCATTTTTCGAAACACCTAGCTCAATGGGAATCCATAACATCAGACCGCTGGGTGCTTCAGATAATATCCAGAGACTATTCCATTCCCTTTCTGACCAGTCCCTTTCCTCCAAATCACCTCCCAGACATTCCACCCGTTCAAAGGGAGGCGGCAACTTTGGAAATAGAAAAGCTGCTAAACAAAAGGGCAATCCAGCCAGTCCCCCCAGACCAGTCTGGATCAGACATCTATTCCAGGTTTTTTTTGGTACCAAAAAAGACGGGGGACTTGAGGCCAATTCTCGACCTATCCACGTTGAACCTGTCTGTTGCCAAGGAGAAGTTCCAGATGGTCACCTTACAATCCATCCTGCCGTTCTTGCAGGAGAAAGACTGGATGTGCTCTGTAGACCTCAATGATGCGTACTACCACATTATGATGGATAGGCAATCCAGGAGGTTTCTCCGCTTTCAGCATGGAGCCAATCACTACCAGTTCAGGGTCCTACCCTTCGGTCTCACCACAGCCCCCAGGGTGTTTATCAAGGTCATGGCAGTTGTAGCGGCCCACCTGAGGCTTCAGGGCATTCAGGTCTTTCCGTACCTGGACGATTGGCTCTTCACCGCCCCCTCCAGGCATCAACTTGTTCAAGCCAGAAATTCTTTCCTTCAGTTGTCAAATTTACTGGGTATCACGATAAACCTTGTGAAGTCCTCTCCTTCAGCCTGTTCAGATTCTGGACTTCATAGGGGCAAGAATAGATTCTCTCCAGGCCTAGGTATTTTTGACTCCAGACAGACTTCAGAACCTGACCCTCCATGTCTTGGCACTTCTTCAGACTTCTTCACCCACAGCAGAGCTAGTTCTGAGGGCCTTAGGGTCTATGGCAGCAGCTATAAATCTGGTTCCTTGCACACATCTGCACATGGGAGTGTTACAGTGGACGTTACAAGTTCAGTGATCTCTGTTATACCAGCCCTTAAGTTACCCGATTCCTCTAAGCAAAGTGTGCAAAACTTCCCTCATCTGGTGGCTTCAATCCCAGGATCTTCAAGAAGGATGCCCCTTTATTGTGACCCCGCCCCAAGCCACAGTGACCACGGATGCCTCCCATCTAGGGTGGGGTGGGGCATTGCTCGGGCAGGACTGTCCAAGGCACGTGGTCCCTGAACAAGACCGTTCTGCATATCAATGTTCTAGAGATGAGGGCGGTCCTTCTAGCGTTGCAGGCCCTTCATGCCTCTCTTCCTCTGGGAAGGATTGCAGTTCAGTCAGACATGTCAGTGATCTGGTACATCAACAAACAGGGGGGAACCAGGTCCTACCCGCTTTGTCGAGAGGCCATGACAGTGTGGGAATGGGCGATCTCCACCAACCGTTTTCTGATAGCAATGCACATCCCGGGTCGGTTCAACATTTTAACGGACAAACTGAGCAGGACTATCCTTTTACCCTATGAGTGGTCTCTGAACCCTTGTGTAGCAGAACAGATCTTCCTCAAGTGGGGTCAGGCTTACTGCGATCTCTTCACATCGCTGTCCAACGCGAAGTGCAGCGAGTTTTTCACTCTGATTCGGAGGGAAGCCCCCAGAGATGCTTCTGTCCATGCTTGGCCACCTGGTCTTCTTTATGCATACCCCCCGCTACCTCTAATGACAAAATTCTTGCAGGAAGCTCATCAGTTGGGGAGCAAGATTATCCTCATAGCCCCATTCTGGCCTCATCAAGTTTGGTTCCCTTGCCTATGGTCTGATCTAGTAGCTCCGCCCTGGATATTAGATCCCATTTCGGATATCATTTGTCATCCCTCTGGAATTCCTCCCCCGAATCTGGACAGCCTCAGACTTACTGCTTGGTTGCTCCAGTTCCACTAATTGCCAGGACTCCCAGACTCTCTTCTCCTGTTAAGTCCATTCTGGTGGTGGCACACAAGTCCTCCACCCGAAAGGTGTACCGTAGTAAATGGAAGCGTTTTTCCATTTGGGCTTCTCAGAGAGATTTGGATCTGTTTACCACCCCTGTTCCAGTAGTATTAAAATTTCTGTCTCAGATTTTCCAACAGGGGGCCAGCTCTTCCACTGTTAAGGTCCAGCTGGCGGCTATATCCCATTTTCATGTAGGAGAAAATTCACCTTTTTGCTGAGACCTCTGATTAAGCATCCTTCCTCTCCATGGGGTTTGACCTTGGTTCTTCAGGCCTTAGTTGCACCTCCGTTTGGACCCACAGCATCAGTTGATTTAAAATTCTTGTCGTGGAAGACATCCTTCCTGGTCGCCATCACCTTGGCTAGGAGAGTGTCTGAACTTCAAGCCTTGTGTATGAAACCCCCATACTTAGTTTTTCATAAGGATAGGGTTTCTCTAAGGACAAATCCTTCTTTCCTCCCTAAAGTCGCTTCAGAGTCAAATATAATCAGTCTGTTAATCTCCCAGTATTCTTCCCTAATTTTCAAAACAAAGGGGAATACAAGCTTCATTTGCTGGATGTCCACAGACAGTTACGCTTTTATTTACATAGAACTAAACCTTTTCGTAAGTCTGATCAGCTATTTGTTTCGTTTGCCAAAACCCTTTTTGGGGAAGCCAGTTTCAAAGGTGACTCTTGATAGATGGATTTCACTTTGTATTTTGCAGGTGTACAAGGATCATGGATTACCAGAACCAGACAGAATTCATGCTCATTCTACTCGTTCTATGGCTATTTCTGCTGCGTTCTGGTCCAGAGTTTCTCTGGATGACATTTGTTCAGCGGCTACCTGGGCTTCCTCCCTCACTTTTATTACTCGTTATAAGTTGGGCATTGTATCTAGAGTAAGGGCTTCTTTTGGTTCTGCAGTGCTCCGGAATATCCTTCCATAAGGGCCTCCCAAGGTCTTTAGTAGCTGGGGACTCTGTCCCACAGGTTGATGATCAAATGAAGTTAACTACTTCAGATAAAGAAGTTATGTACTCACCATAATGTTCCATCTGAGTAGTTAGACTTAATTTGTCAGCAACCTTCTCTCCCTCCTTCCCCCTAGACTTACTGGGTTTTGTGACCTAGTCTGTGTGATCAGGTCAGGTTATGTCTCTTGGGTTGATGTGTGTCACGTTGTGGGTGGCAAACTCGATCTGAGGCTTTTAAGGAGGTTGCAATTTAGTAAGGGTAAGGGGGAGGAGCTTGGAGCTCAGATCTTAGCTTGGAAAGTTGCCGGCTTGGATCTGAAACCCACAGGTTGCTGACAAATGAAGTCTAACTACTCAGATGGAACGTTATGGTGAGTACATAACTTCTTTTTTAATCATTCTGTGTTTTTAGCACTGTCTACTACTGTTAGTGATAAAATATTCAGCACTGCAGGTGCTTATTTTATTTATGTAGTATGCGTGTAAAGTGCTTAGTTTTTGTTAATGTAGTAACAGATTCTGGAATATTAACTGAAAACTGGCGGTTGTCAGTGTCATCTTTTAGTGTCATAATTCTGCATTTGAACCGTGGATTGTACTTATAAAATTATAAGCTACAAAATTTCAGAATTTGATGAAGGTGTGTTCAGTCTAGCCACAGAGTGCATTGGTTAAACTGCCCCAATGGCTACCTCATTATTCTTTGTTCTAGGCTACTAGTGATGATTTGAGCTTCATATTTCACTAACTACATATTTTTTTAATTTCTAGTTTCTTCCCAAGCTTTGATTTGTCAGCTGTTCAAGGAAAAGACACACCACTAAGCCGATTTCTGGAAGGTAATCCAACTCTTCTAGAACAGCTTTGCAAAGTTTACTGTGCATCCTTTGGAGCCATTCATACTGAGAGCAAAGTGGCTTTATCATCATGAGCATCGTTTTTTTCTCCTTTAATGAGGAAATGTCCTTTTTTAAGATAAATGGTCTGAAGTAACTGTAGCACAAGTTTGACACTAGACCCACAAATCCACCTACGTCAGTTTTTTTATTCTTTGCATTGAGTTGTGAGGCCTTAGCTGTTTCAAAGTGCTGTAGAGCCTAAAATAGACATCTATATACATTATATCAGATGTGGAATACAAGTGTTTTACCTCATCCTATATATTTAATGCTTAAACTGATGAAAAGTGTTGAAGGATACATTAAAAGAAATTTTTGGATGTAGTCATTTGAGAAAAAATTGCCTGAATTTCTTCAAGAAAACGAATGACTAACTTTTGTTTGATAATACTAATGTAAGTATGAACTGTTATTTTTTATTACCAGAACTGAGAGAAACAGAGAATGCTGTAATCTTCCTATATAAATTGTGTTGGCAGCTCTTGGAATTCAAGGTGTTATTTCTGACATCTGCCAATCAACTTTACTCGGATCCTACTGTACTGTACTCCATAGGTTGGGAATGCTTCATTGTTTTAGTGTTATCTGTAGCAACACTTGTATAAAATGCCTGTACAAAAAAGATCATAGGAGTACTTAACTCTTAAGTAGTTATTAGAACTATTACTGTGCAGTTGTCCAGCTCCTCCCCCATCATTTTCCATATACCATACTTTCTTGAATAACTCCCTTGAATTTCTGTTCATTTCCTATTGATGGAGCCTATTCTAGCTGTTCACCAAATTTTATTTTGAAGCAGTATGATTTGCATGAGTCTAAGCAAAAGATTACTGTCTCTTTTCCTTTCTGCATAGTTGACAATAGTTTAAATCAAGTCATGCCCCTGCTGCATTCCTTTTCCTTCAGTTAGAACAGCGCTGGTCTTTCCAGACTATCTTTGCATCTTTTCTCTTTCAGCTGCTAAATAATCTGGAAGTTGTCATTTACACCATCCTTAACATTTTTGGTTTGACATTCTTGAATGAATGGTGTTTGGAACTAGATATGTAATATTCCTGCTGTAGCCTTATCAGGAGTCTACAGCATGAGAAAGCTACCTTTTATTTCTGGATCTGCACTCCAGGAGAAGCAGTAGAGCATTGGGTTGGCCTTGCTACTGCTTTTTTATCTGGTTTTGGTGATTAATTCTAGCTGGGATTAGCATACAGAAGGATACAGTAAGGGTGGTACTGTCAAATGAAAAGGCAGCAAGTTCTGACATGCTACAGGATGCACTTGTATGGCCTGTTATTTTAAATGAATTTGCACTTGACGTAACAAGTGACCTGACATCTTCATGGACAACACCAAGATAAAGCCAACAGTGTGTGATGGGAAAGTAACATAAGATGAGCAAGGTCCTGCTGCTTGACAGCAGAAAATCAAGTGCAGTATAGACAGGTTTCCTCGCTTAGTTGTTTTAAGCTGGCCCTCCCCATGCCTGTCTATACTGCACTTGATTTTCTGCTGTCAAGCAGCAGGACCTTGCTCATCTAGTTACTTTCCCATCACACACTGTTGCCTTTATCTTGGTGTTGTCCATGAAGATGTTAGGTCACTTGTTACGTCAAGTGCAAATTCATTGAAAATAACAGGCCATACAAGTGCATCCTGTGGCATGTCAGAACTTGCTGCCTTTTCATTTGACAGTACCACCCTTACTGTATCCTTCTGTATTCTTTCCTTCATTCATCTACTTTATCACCCACCAAGTATTGTCTCTGTTTTGTCCAAGAACTTCCAGGCTTGGAATGGGAAACAAAGGCTTTGGTAAAATCAATGTGTATGATATCAGCTGGAATCTCCTTTCCCAGTTCTTCTGTTACACATTTGTTAAAATGTGTACTGTTTATATGGCATGATATTTTGACCATAAACTCATACTTTATATGTCCTAGAGGTGGTTGCTGTCTAAAAAATCTGGCCTTTTCTTCATGAACATCTACTTGATTTTCTGTACTACCGAAGGTAGACTTTCCAATCTGTGGTTCCTGAGGTTGTTTTTGCTCCTTCCTTGTGGGATGGAACAACTGTTCACACTACCAGTCCTCCTTGGATATAACCCCTTAAGACACAGACCAGTGAAGTAGTTCTGCTAGAGGATCCTTCAGAGCCCCAGATGTTCTGGCATAGCTCACATGACATGAGATCTGTCAGCCCCTAATCAGTAGCTCTTTTTTCTATCTACTTGTGGTCTGTTACATTATCTGCACCCCCCCCCCCATTACTCCTTTCTCTTCTCATGCCAGTATTCTAACATTCACATTTTGTAAACAGACAATATTTTTTAGAATCACTCCGTTTACTTACTTTGTTATACCCATTGCCCCTATATAATAGCTTATTTATTTTTCTCTTATTCTCCATCTTTCCTCTTGCATAACTGAAGCAGCTCTTTTTTCCCTGTTTTATTCTTTTGGCACAAACTCTTTTCACATCAGCTTGTCTCTCCTTGACTTCTGTGTTGCTTTTGTCCTTGCTTCCTTATATTTCTTAACTGTTTTTCTTCTTCTTCAGTTCCATTTTTTGGCTTGTCATTACTATTGCATTAAATGTCTTTCTTTTCTTCTCCTTGAGACATGTTTTTCTCTTTCCTCTGAATTTTCTTATTCCCCAATCTCAGATTCAGCTTCTTACTGATGTCCATTTTAATGGCTTTCCAAAGTTTTACTCCTTTAGCTACCCTGTATACCTCCATTGATCCTTACCGTCTCCCATATTTTATCATCATCCACTGCTTGTAGTCCCATACTAATCCTTTAATGTTGCAGCTTAGTTGTTTAACTTTGTTAACCACAACATATAGCATTGCTACCGTTTATCTGTGATACCTTTACCTCAAACCCTGTTGATTTGCTGAGAGTGGTGTCCAAACTTCTTCTATATCCCTAATGCACGCCTCTGCTTACTCTACAGCTATGTTAATCTGAATTATTTTCATTTATTTCTCAACCTTAGAAGCTGGTTTATTCCAGTCTTTAATAATTTAAATCCTTGCTTGCACTTAATTGTTTTTAATTTCCAATGTTCTTGTTCTACTCTTGACTTGTTTGCCCTTCCATTCAATTATAGTTGTGGTCTATAAACCACATTAGTCTATAGTTTTCCCTTTACCTCCCTGTATTCTGGACACTGACCCGCTAACATTGGAGATTACTTCATCCTACCCTCCATTATCCTGCCTTCATCTTTCTCTTCTTCTTCCAGCATTTTTCATCTAACCCTTCATTGCCACATGTTGCTATACCTTGCCCTCCTTAGCCTTCTTGTCTCTTCTAAAAATCTTAAACTGAAGTTTCTTTCATGCCCATAATGTCAGACTGTCTTACAGCTGTGCTTGATGCAACCCCCTCATTTTATTAAAAACACGTTTACTGTCTCTCACTTTGATCTGCTCATTAGTTTTTATCACCTTTGTAATGGATGCCTGATGACTGGTGCCATAACAACAACAACAGGAGGATGGTCTTGTTTTTTAATATTTTATTGCTTTTTCTCCATGGTTTTAAAATTGTTGGAATTATTAATCTTGCAGTGGAAAAATTTGATTTCAAAACATTAATCCGCAAAATTCTGAAACTGAGCTGAATTATAGCTGCCAATTAGATTAGCATAATTTAGCTCCCTGCCCCTCAAGTAACAATTTCATTCACAAGTTTATTATCAAGCATTTGAAATTGCAAACATTGCAAATTTGTAAAGAAAGTTACGAAAAAAAAATTTCGGAACAGTAACATCAGTTGGATATATTTGTTTACTTTATTCTTGCCCCCATGCCTTCTAGCCATCAACCCAATATATTTATTATAAAATCGTTGTAGTGCTTCTTGTGTTATTAGCATGTCACAGTGTTCTTGGCTGTAGATGTATGTTTTTTTACGATCTTACACCTTGTGGGCTTAAACTGGTTATCAGTGTGTTATCTAAGCATTAATACATAAGGGCATCTCAAGAGTTATGTGTTTAGTGGCAAGTCCTGGTTATGTTTTGGTAAAACTGCAGGCAGAATGCAAATATTATAGTTATTCTTAATGTATCTGTAAAACATAGGTGAAATATGGCTGAGGAAGATTTTTTTTTTATGAAATTAACTTGTTAGGGTATGTGATTCATAATTGAAGGTACAAGATTTGAGTCTCACCTTTGGTCATTGACTGGTTTTGTAATAGATGCATAATAGTCTGCAGACGGCTTGCCTAGTATTTACTTACGAACCTATAGATTACCACAGTGTACTGTTTAATTTACTGGATTTCAAATGTAAATACAGTTTCTTAAGATTGATATTTGAAAAACACTAAGTGGTACTTTTGCATTTTAAAAGTGAAACTAAGTTGAACACCACTTCTGCTTAATTATTCAGTCCTTATGCTGTTTTGTGCCTTGTTTGAGTGTTTAAACATGTCAAAGTAACACAACTAAGATGTTTCAGAGTACTGAAAACAAACCCCTTTCTAGTATGTCCCAGAGTCAAACTACAATAGAAAATTGCTTGGTCAGTTTGACCACTATTTTCAAAACCTGACAAAGTTTCATATACGTTCCCAAGAGAGAAATACTCCCCTTAGCAATGACTACAGGAATAGAAGCATTGCCACAGCCAGGAAATCATATATGGTTTGAAACAAATCTGTAAGTGGATGTCATTCTTAACAGCCCTTTTTTCAGCAGACAGATATCCTTAGTTGCTTATGGATGCTGTCTCAAGCTATGGCTTGATTTCTTTAGCAAAGTTCATTTGTTTACTAGCAGATATTTTGCCATGCTAAAATCCATGCACAAATGTGGTTGTAAAGAGCATATAACCCTTAAAGATTTTCATTTGAAATACTTGTTTTGAAGGCCTGTTCATTAAAGATTGTGAACACTATGGATAGCTTAAACAAGCTGCCAAACTTCAGCGACAGAAAGCACTAATGTCATGGCTTGCAAACAAAAGATGGCAAAATACAAAGTCCAACTGGGGAAATCAGAGTAAGTGAAGACACTCATTCAAAAGAAGGATGAGCTCATAAAGAAGGTCTACTTCTCCTTCTACTCTTTCTCCATTTTGCTAACTCCCACTGACTAGTAAAATTAGTCCTTATTGCGCCATCATTAGTACCACCAAAGCTCAAACTGAAACTAGTACCTAGGTTGATGCCAAGCAAGATGTAGAGATTGGTTAACCCTGAGATCATCTTAAAAGCTTTAGGTCCTGAGTCACAGATTCAAGAGGAAGAATTTCACAAACCTGAGCCACAGGCTTCAATAAGGCAAGCTTTTAAAGTACTACAGCTTTCCAAGCCTACATCTTTTTCAAAGATGGGTCTTGGCTATTTTTTTTTCTCTTGCCAAGGTAGACCATCGAAGACTGGCTGAGAGTTCATTCTGCTTTAGCGGATAGTGCTGTCAAACTTATTGCAATACCTTATGTTTGCTGATATATATTTGAGATAAGGATGTACCAGCTTTTACCTACACTGATACCTTTAAAGGTTTACTACAAAGTGAAAAAGACAAAGAGTCGATCTCTTCCTCCTTTTGATGAAAGAGAAGTTTTTTTTAATTTTATCACCTTTCTCCACAATATATTATTTGGATCATTCATTCTAAATTATGGAATAAACAACAGAGAAATAGGTTCACAGGTTCATACTAGGCTATCTGCCCTAGGGCATTTATAAGCCTAGCCAGAGTGTGTATGGCTTTCGCCACCCATATTAAATTAATTTTGCTATGCCCTTTTTCAAGGTTAGTATACTGTGCCTCTGTCTAACAGTGACACAGAAGTGATACCCGGGGTAAACCTACGATCTCCCATCCACTCATCAAGATTCCTCTTGAAGAGAGTCAATGAGGGACTCTGCCTAACCTGGACTGGGATTTTATTCCAGAGTGAAGGGAGCCTCTGGGTTATGAATCTGTCCCTCCAGCATGTCCTATTTATTTCAGTGCTGAGGTTTAAGTCCCTCGAGCGTGGCTCGATGGGATTTGGATTTTCTGAGGTGCAGCATGTCCATTAATTCCGGGTTGGACATGGCTTTATACGTCAGGCACAGATCGCCTCTGAGCAGGCAGTATGCCACTGAGTAGAGCTGGAGTTTCTTTAACCGGGCAGCATACGGCATTTGTTTGAGCCCCTTGATCCTCTTGGTGAGGTACTTTTGGGGTCTTTCCAGTTGCTGCAGGTGTCTGGTAAGGTACATCCCAAAAGGGGCATTGTACTCAATTATGGGCCTGATGAGGGATGAGTAAAGAGGCATGATGACCTCCCCTGATCTAGATGTCAATCCCTTCATGATTAGGTGGGCTATATAAAATGTTTTTCTAACCACTTTGGCCACGTGGTTGTCAAATGAGAGATTGCTATCAACTTGGGTCCCCAGGTCCCTAATTACTTCTTCTGTACTTAATGGATTACCACCTATGTGGTAATTTGTGGGCACTTTGTTTTTGTCAAAGGGGATGACTATACACTTTTTGGCATTTAGCTTGAGGCCATGGCTCTGGCACCAGTTGTCTGTTTCTATGAGGCCCTTTTGGAGGATGTTTGTGTTGGCTGGAGAGTCTATTATGGCGCCCAGTTTGCAGTCATCTGCGAACTTGGTCAGCCACAGTCCTTCCATGTTGGTCTGTACCTCCGAGAAATATATACCGAACAAGAGAGGTCCCAGGACTGAGCCTTGTGGGATGCCACTTGTAACTGGTTTGGAGTCTGACATGGCTTCAGCTATTCTAACCATGTGGGTTCTGTCCTTGAGCCAGTTTGCAACCCATCTAGTGACATAGGGGTTTATATTTAAGCTGGTGAGCTTATCTATAATGCCCGAGTGGGGTATTGTATCAAAGGCTTTTGCGAGGTCCAGGTAGGCTGTGTGGAGCACCTTCCCCTTGTCAATGGCCTTGGTGACTGTTTCAAAGAAATCGACCAGGTTCAAGAGGCAGGATCTGCCCTTAACAAAGCCGAAATGGGTAGGATCCAGTGTCTGCAGGTCCCCAATATCTTTATTTATAAGGTCCATGATGATCCTTTCCATAGCTTTGCAGACCAAGCTAGTGAGACTTATGGGGCGATAGTTTCCAGGATCCATTGAGGCACCACCTTTGTGGAGAGGGACCACTGTTGCTGTACGCCACTCTTTGGGTACATATCCTGTAGTAAGGCTGAGATTGAACAGTAGTTTTAGGTTTGGGTTTAGCTCTTCTTGGAGTTCATGTAGGATGCAGCCCGGGACACCGTCTGGTCCCATTGATGCTGTGTTTCTTGCTTTGAAGAGGGCAGCTCTTACCTGAGCATCTGAGATGTCAGGGGGGCAGCACTCTGCTGGGATAGATATTAGCCCTTTTGGTGGGGGGGGAGAAGTTTGCGCTGAACCTGTCAGCTAGGATGTTGGCAATGTCTGTGGGTTCGGTGTATTTTTTGTCATTTTGGACTAATTCTGAGCATATCTGGGAATTCCCACCCAGGTTCCTAACATAACTAAAGAAAGCCTTGTGATTATCCTTAGTGTCCTGTGCAGTTTTTCTCTCGAAGCTGGCCTTAGACGATTTTGTGAGTACCTGTAGTTTTTTGCTAATACTGATCAGAGATGCCTTCCCTTTTTGGGATTTTGCTCTATCATGTAGTAGCTTCCTCCTTCTATTGTATAGTTTGTTTATGGCTGGGGTCCACCAGACAGGACATCTGCCTTTGGAGGATTGGGTCTTGGTTTTATTTGGGATTGCATAATCCATGCATTCCTGAAGGTGTTCATAGAATGCGTTTATAAAGGATTTTGCGGTCTGGGCCGTATTATCCACAGGCCCGGGGGCTTTGAAGGATTCCACCTTGGTTTTGAGGAGTGTGAAATTTGCTTTAGAGAAGTTTTTCACTGTGGTTTTCTGGGCATGGGGTGGGGTCGGGATGTGAATATCCAGTGAGATTAGTTTATGGTCTGATCTTACCAGTGAGGGATACACTTCTGATCTGGAGCATAGAGTCCCCATGCTGGTGATGATCAGGTCCAGTATGTTTTCCCCTCTTGTGGGAGTGGTAACAAGTTGTTCCATAGCATTTGAGTTTATAAATTCTAGGAACCTTTGGGCTAGGGTGTTGGAGCTAGAGTAATGCTCCCATTCTATGGTTGGGTAGTTGAAGTCACCCAATATAATGGTGTTTGGAGAGACCTTCATATTTTCCAGTGTTCTCAGGAAGGCCGAGTGGGGTTCCTGGGTTTGGGAGGGTGGTCTGTAGCAGGCTATAAACTGGAAGGCAGTTTTACCCACTGTTAGTTGCACATGGATAGTCTCTGATGCTTCGTGCTATGCCACCAACCTGGGGGTGTGGGTATCTTTGATGAATATTGATACTCCCCCTCCTTTTGTGGTTCGGTCCAAGTTTTGGGGCCGAAAAGCATGGTATGAGGTATAACCTGGTAGTGCTGGGGTGCTCTTGAGAGCCTTGAACCAGGTTTCTGTTACTGCACAGATATCAATGTTCTCCATGCTAAGGAGAGTTTCGAGTGCTTGCATCTTGAGGTTTAGACTTCTGGCGTTGAGTAGCATTACTCTTAGTTTCTTATCCCTTGTGATACCTATGGAGGTGGGTTTGTCTTTTGAGCCTTGCCTAAAAAAGGCACTATGGGGGTAGCAAGAGCCTTTGCCAATATCCGAAAGCCCAGAGGTGACAGGTGCAAGCCGTCCCTAGCGAAGCATCGTGGCTTGTCGAGCATGTCATCCCAGGCTGACAGGCATTGGATTCCCTTTGAATGACACCAATACTTAAGCCAATTGTTGAAATTGATAATCTTGTCTTCATACTGTGGCATCATTCTTGGTGAGGGTAAGATGCTACTCAAGGTCAGGGTCATACCGGCCTGGGCTACATGCTCAGAGAGCTCCTCTATGTCTCTTTTCATGTAGTCCAGGGAGGTACATCTCAGGTCATTCACACCAGCATGGACAATGACTGAGTCATATTTGTACTTGCCTTGGAGTGACCTGAGTGCTTGTGTTATGTGGCGGATCCTAGCGCCCGACAGGCAGCTCACTGTGACCTTCTCCTTGTTCAGCCTGGTGAGTGGGATGTCAGTGTGCCTGATGATAGAGTCACCTATTGCAAGTGTATCAGGTGTGTTGTTTAGCCTTAAGGGCTGTGACTGTTCGGCACACTGGCTTTGTGAGCTATTTGTTGCACATGTTTTGTTTTGGGGTAGCGGTTGCTTGGGTATCTGCTTTGGAGGTCTCTGCTGCTTAGGCAGATTTTTATTTAGAGCCTCCAAGTATGTGTTTGTGTGTTTATGTGTTTGGTTTGCTGTCGTGGTAGGTCTATGTGAGACTGGAATTGTAGTGAGTGTGGTTTCCTTCTCCTCCTGACTGGTTACGCCAGTACTGAGTTGAGAGAGCTTAGCCTCCAGTTTGGCTATATGGTTGCATCTCTCACATGTGTTGGAATTTGTTGGGAGGAGGAGAGGTTTGTCTGTGTACATGAGGCAGTTGTAACATTGCCTCAAGATTCCCAGATTCACCAGCTGGACTGGAGAGGAGATTGACAACTGACCTTTGGACATGCTAGAATAGTATTGGGAATTTCTTTATAATTGAAAAAATGGCCAATGGGGAACAAGGTACTCAGGGGAGTTTATGAGGGTGTAGTGCTTTTAATTTTTTAGTGCTGACTTATATAATTGCTTTAGTGAGCAAGTGCCAGGTAACTTAAATGCAAAAATGACAAACAGTAACTTTCTTTCAAGTGAAACAAGGAAATAAGTACAGTAAGCAATGCAGATATCACTAGGGATCCACAGAAGCGCTGAAAAGCTGCGTTTTAGGTGGAATTAGCTTTTCAGGGAAATAACAAGCATACAAACAAAACTAGATTCAGCAGGCCTGGATCTAGTCTATTTATGGTATCAAAAGCAGATGAAGGTATTATTGGAAGAGATGCTAGAAGAGATTTATTTTTGAGCATTTTTCTTTCTTTCTTTCCCAACAGAGCTACCTTGTCCCTCTATTGTTCTTATACCAAAATGACTCTTGAGCTGCCCACTCCTTACGTAAAGTTGACTACAGAAGCTCCTTCCTGTCTAATTCCATTTGCTTATACTAGTGAACACTTCAAGAGGGCTCTCCCCCTTAAATGATTCAGCTACTTACTGTTACCTTCCATTTTATATCTTCCTACTCATTAAGTGTACAGTGAAGTATCCACAGCTTTACTGTTTTTTTCAGTCTTATTTTAAAATATCTGATTAATACCAGTGCCTAATACTGTCAAGTAAAGTAGCTGTAAAAGGCTAAAATAGTCAAATGCCATTTGTTGAAAAGAAAATGTTTGCCACTATAGTGGCCGTTTTACAAGAGCAAAATTAGGCTTTGACTATCAGTACAGTTGTATCTAAATTATATTCTTTGCATAAAGAGGAAATGATTTTAGGTTAGGTATTGAGACGTGATAGTGGTTATTTCAGATGATTTAAGAGCTGCCTCATGCTCACAGAAAATGCATACTTCCTGACATACCATCACCTATCTGTGTGCTGTAAGAATATCTAGAATGTCAAGTTAAACTTTCACCAGTAGCCCCACTCTGTTAGCATACACATGTACCTACCTCTAAATAAGCGTATGTTCTGAACACACTACTCACAGATGCCTCGGCATGATTTCAAGATGCCAAAAGCTCAATAAAAGCAGAACCTCATACATGTAATATGTTACAGAGATCACCAGTGACCAAAGAAAAACAAACATAAATAAGTTACTATAATGTAATTGTGGAGAAAGTAAATGACAACAAAAGACTCAGTATTAACACTGAACCATACAAGACTTACGTAAAAATTGATAATACTGTACTGCACCGTAATTAGCTGGAAACACTGTATGCAATGAGGCTGAGAAATGAAAATCTTTATCAGTTAATTACCCAAGCTCATGCTGAACAGGTGCCAGTCTCTCCTTTATGGCCAAGTCTTGTGCACTTTTCAGAATGTATTCTCCAGACACTATAGTTCATTCAATAAGGCTTTATTAGATGTTCACAATATCCGGATACTGTCCTCATTAGCAGTACTGATAAACAATTAGTGTTCAAAGTTACTGCATGTCATATCCTGATTGTCCTGAACAACGTAAACTAACATAGTCTTTAGATGACCTGTCTTCTGTACTCAGGCTCAAGTGTCTGTCATCTTCTCTAAAGTAACAGGTCGAAAAAACCTACTAACCTTAACTGAACTGCTATCCTGAACAAAATATATTGTATTGCTTTAGTCCAGTAGTTTTCCTTATTTAATTTTTCTAACCTTGGTCTGAAGCTTTGTCTCGTATGTGCTTTATTTGAGGAACATTCTGTAGCTAGCAAGATTACATATTTTGCTTGAGAAAAGAACATTCTGTCTGCACACTTTATGCTCATCTTTTCTTTCTAATAAACTGTCTCTCATGCTTGACCAGTAAGGTTATTGCTCTTTCCGCTTAACTGTCTTTTATGTATAAATGAAACTCAATTTATTTTACCCTTTAGCCTGTCTAATAACTACTTTAAAATGGAAGTCCCTAATCTAACATTTGCTGCTGAGGTCCCTGACGAAAGTCTACTGGGACCTACTTCTGTAGTTACTTTACATTTATATTGCAAACTACTGTATACAGCTGCAATTTTAATTTTGACCACTAGGTGTCACTTGAGCATTTATGGCTTGTTTGGAATGAAGTCTTTTAACTTTATGATTTGAATGAATTTGCAATTTTAATTTTGACCACTAGGTGTCACTTGAGCATTTATGGCTTGTTTGGATTGAAGTCTCTTAAATTTTATGATTTTATTTTTATATTACTTAGATTTATAGTCTTCAGAGCCTTTAAGCCTAAGTTCTGATGCATGAGTGATATATTTAAAACCTGTACATTATTTAGCCCCCTTTTGCTGGAGGAAGAGGTCCTGCAAAATCTATCTTTATACTATACCATGCTTTCTCTGAAAATGGCACTCTCTACAACTGAGTTTTTTAATGTAGGGTTAGTCTGCAGACATATTATACACTCCTCCTGAATTTCTTTGCATAGTTTTTTTTTTGTGTAGCTGAGGATTTCAAACTGACTTTATGATAGGCCAAATTTTCTGAAAAAACCTACATAACCTAGTAGCGAATGGTTGTACTTTATCAGCTGCTTCGGCAGTAATTTTGATACATAGGGCAAAAATGCCCTTTGTTACGTTTCTACACATACAACCTTAGTCCTGGGACTGGATTGGCAACTTTGCATGGTGCCCTTTTATCAGCATCCCCCTGCATGTCTTGGATTTTTGCCAGATTTGCTTCAACCATTGAGCCCACTTGGCTCAACTCTGTAATACTTTTTACCTTAATTTCCTTTTACTGCATCAGATATAGAGGTTTTTCCTGCTGCATATTGTATAGCCTATCAAGCATGATGGCTATTTTCTGAAGGCTAATTGAAATCAGCACTAAAAAGATAACTTTATTTTTATTTTTATTTAACATTTGTTTACCAGGAAAGTCCGACTTGGAACAAAGCCAATTTTCAGTGGAGGCCCGGGGAGAAATGCTCCAGATGCATGCCTTTGAATTTATAAGTGGTCTTAAAGCATAATTACCATATTCTGTGTTAACTTGTGTCTATAAATTTTTATTTAAATTTGCTTTATAATGTTATGTTCCTTTTTTAACTTTTATGAATATTTATGAGCTATAATAGTTTACTAAAACCTATACTTTCTGTATTTCAAGTCTATACCTTTGCATTGTTTGTTAGTGTCCTTAATTTCTGACTAGTGTACAATAATTATGTAAAGGGCACTGTAATCTGTAAACATGCATGGTAATCTGTAAACTAATTAATAAATTAAGCCTGCCCAACATGTTATGCCTTGAGTGCATTAAATAACTATTACTACCTATTCTTTAGATAACTTATCTTAATAGTTTGCCAAACGTATGCTTTCTGTATTTCAGGTTTATACCTTTGCATTTTATGTAATGCACAATAATTATGTAAAGTGTACTGTAATTTGTAAATTAATTAACAAATTAAGCCTGACATGTTATACCTTGAGTATACTGAATAACTATTACTACTTATTATTTAAATAACTTATTTTAATAAGCCTGTGAAAAATAATTCTATTTACCCATAACTAATGACTGAATAATGTAATGTTATAAATAAGTCTGTCACTTTACCCTTAACTAATGACTAAATAATGTACTTCTGTTACTTTACCCATAGCTAATGACTGAATAATGTGAAGTATTTTGAGATTTGACAGGAATGTACTATACCGAACACATAACTGAATATGAATGTCATATTCTGAAACGTGACTGAAATTTAAATTAGCATATACTGAAGATTTAAAAATAGCTGTGTATATTCTGGAAACTAACTAAACTAAAAGATTCTCTTTTGCCAGTGTTAACTAAACACAGATAAAAGCATAACTGAAACTGGTACACGTTATATTCCGGGAACCAAACCATTATTGTTTGAACATAGATATACTGAAACTAATACTATTGTACAATTGTCTGAAAACATGAGAACATTTTGACAGTGAATGCCGCGGTGGTACGGCGGTAGCGTTGTTACCTCACAGCAAGAGGTTCTCCCGTTCAATTCTCGGCTGGGCTTGGGAGTTCCTTCTGTGTGTAGTCTGCATGTCCTCCCTGCGGTTGGGTAGCATTCGAAAGACATGCGCGCGTAAATGGACGTGCCTTTGTTGAAGGTTGGGCGTCGAGCTGGCACCTCGGCGTTTCGTAAAAAAAAAATCTACTGCCAATCATTAGCGGACCGGAGTTCCACTGTGGCGACCCCTTACCGGGAAAAGCCGAAAGTCAAACAACAACAACCTGAACACAAATAAACTGGAATCTATCTGAACACAGACTGAAAACTAGTACTACTGTACAATTGTTACCATGAACCTGAAAACATGAGAACATTGTCTAAACATAGATAAACTGAAACCTAATACTATTGTTATATAAATTGTGTGAAAACATACATACTTGCTTTAACTTATGCATTTTAACTTTAAACAAACATTGAAGAAATAACTGAAACACATAGTCAATTTCTGCCCCACAGCTCCTGCCAAATTTTGTTTTGCATTGTTCCAGTCGCTGATGAGGTAAATGAAGGACTGCTTTAATGTTGAAGAGTCCTCTTTGTAGTTAGGGCTTTTAAACCTCTTCTTTTTATTTCTTGTGCAAGGCTGGGTAGCTAAAATTCTTGATTGCATTTAGTATCAGGTCCTTAAAATAAGATTTGGATTTTTAACAATTATAAACTGATAGCATTACTTATTGCCCTGACCTTATTTACATTTTTCTGCATGAAATGCAGCTTTAACAACTATAAACTGGCAGCATTGCTTACTGTGCTGACTTTATTTACATTGTTCTGCATGAAATAAACATTTGCTGCTACTAACCTCTTGCAAGTCTGTAGGCTAACATATTACAGCATCTTTATTTCTTACAATATCTTTTTATTAAAATCTAACATAGCACCTAATTTTGACATAATGTCCATTTTCAAAATGGTACTGTCACACTGGGGATGTAACAAGAAATTTGCTGTTATTCTCTTTCCAGGCTGATTGGCTTTATTTAAAAATCTAATCTCCAAAGGCTTGCTGCTGACTGCAGCTACCTTTGACCCTTCAAACCCTGATAGCGTGAGAACTGTACTGGGATACTCTGGCAGAGGTCTGTTTGTAACTGAAACTGAAGCCTCTGTATCAAGTAACAGATTGTGCCACAATTCCTTTTCCATGAGTAATGAAATGTATGGTTTGCCATCCTTCCCAACATGGAATGAACTCAAATACACCAACTGATTTGGTGCTAAACTGTTATAGCCTTTATACATATTCTGAAAATCTGGTATGTCACTGGCAACATTAATCTGAGCTACAGCATACTTTTGATTATCCCTTGGGCTTGAACTTTGTACATTACTTAACGTCATTTGCCCAGTCATTAACCATAGTGGACTGCCTTGTATCTGAAAAGTTAACCAATATTTCCTGTCTCTACCCGTGCACTATGTGCACTCCCTTCAAAAAAACAATAAATAACGAGGTGTTTTATCAGTAATTTTACTCACTGCCTCACCCTCAGATTTTTTAATTTGCCTAGCTTTACTGGAAACAACTGGAAATAAGTCATCAATACCAGCTTTTACACACTTAAAAACTTAACTCCATAAGTCAGACATTTGTACCTGGCAATTCAAAGTGCATTTTAGTAGTTGATGACTTTACTGTTTGTAAAACAGGCACATATCTCTTTGGAATTTGTAAGGAGTTTGTGACAGTATCATGTCTGCCTAGTTTCAAAATCAGGGGCATCCCAACTATGTTAAAAACTATTAAGGCTAATTATAAGATCTGATGTTGTCGGTTTTCATTTTATCCTCACATATGGGTTTGGATCCAGTCCCCTTGGATCTGACTTGGCTGTTGCAACAGCTCATGACAACCAAAAAGCTCTCGAGCTCCCTACCTACCCATACTGCATCTTTCTCAATCACCTCAGATCTCATTTGCCACTTCTCGAAGATGTGGACCTTCCAGATGGGTCTCAGGCAGTTAAGTGAATTTTGATAGTTTCTATTCTTAACCCTTAAAACCTTTAAACTTTAAAAGTTAATAACTTGAACCTAGGTACCTATTTGGTTATTTGTTTCCCTTATCTACTATACCCTACCATAGTTGTGCCTTCCCTTCCTTCCTTTCTTTCCATGTACCGCAGTTCTTCTCAACTACTGTTGTTAGTAGCCCTTTTTCTTCCCTTGCATCTGTAGTTCTGAATTCTGTGGTTTATTTATTCTCTTAAAAAAAACATATATATATATATATATATATATATATATATATATATATATATATAAAAAATTTTTTGTCTAGCTGTTTTTGCATTATGACTGATAAATCGGATAAGCTGGCTGGCTTCAAGAAGTGTTCGAAGTGCAGACACAAAATTCTACCGAGTGACTCGCACAATCTTTGTGTCTATTGCCTGGGTCCACTTCATTTACAGGAAGATTGTGACATATCTAGAGCATTCAGTCACAGGGCCCTCATTGAAATAAACTGATTTTGAAGGGTATGTTACCTTCCTCCTTTGGGGAGGCATTTCTGGTTCAGACAAGAAACATAGGAAAAAAGACTTCTAAATCTGGACAGTCTAGCCTAGCTTCTTCCCTGTCCTCCAGAAGTTTAGACAAGGAAGGGAAAAGATCTTCTTCCACTCCAAAGATCTCATCGGAGTGTCTAAACTGTTAGATCCTAAAACCCTTTTGGAACTGACAACTTCCAGGACTCCCCTACTAGATGCGACCACTTCAGATCCGAGTCTCTCTGCAACCAAGAATAGATCAGATCCATTGTTGTTGGATCCTATGGGAAGCCTTTTCAAACCCATAAAGGTTTTACTTAGGACTCTGTATTTTCCTTCTATCGATCCGGTGCCATCCAGAGTACCCTCTTCCTTTATAGAGAGACCAAAGTCACTATTGGCATCATCAGCTCACTCAGTTAGGAGTCTAACAGAAGATGATATGGAGAGGATGGTCAAGATCATCCTCTGGGCACAATGTATTGCAAGAGCCCATTCAGCTCCTATCTTTAAACATCAGAAGTTCTGAATCACATCATCCCCTCGTATTATTCCTCCTCCAACTTCCATTAAAGTTTTGGAGTCTTTGATCTAATTCGTCTGGTATTGTCTGTATCGGAACCAAGGACATTTGCTTCCTTGGCTCAGACCTCCTCTCTGATTTCCAAAGCACAGTGGTTGGGTCCAAGATAGGTTCAACTCCAAAGTTTTCAGAGCCATCCTCCTGTCTTGGAGCCTCAGCTCAGATCAGCCTGACCTCATTTTCAGCCTCGAGAGAGCTGTCATCTGAGTTTGAGGGGGACAGGATCGAGGGCACATCCTTTTGGATCAGGGGTCCCTCTCTTCTTGGAGAAAGTCAGCTTTTGAGGCTCTGGAGAGGGTCATGTGTGCTTCAGCAGTACAAGACAGTATCTACCCCATCGGATCCACTGCCTTCTGCCATGCAGACCTGACGTCCAGTGTCTCGGTCAGACCTCCCACAGTGACAGTGGGTCAAAAAGCCCCAAGCTACCCTCAAGGGTTCCCCACCTCTTCTGATACCTCCCCAGAACCCCCCTAAAGAGGAGGTCCCTCGGAAGAGGAAGTGTAAGAGGAAACAGCTGGACTCGGAGGAGACCATCACTGAAGACACTGACCTCAATAAAGGTGAGGGCTCCCCACATCTCCAGATGATGTTTCCTTCTGGGACATCTTAGAGATTTTGAAACAAAGGGGTGGCTAGAAGCCCAGCAGTACAGACAGTATCCACACCATCAGATATGCAGCCTTCTGCCTTGCAGACCTCGCATCCAGTGTTTTAATCTGACCTTCCACAGGGACAGTGGGTCCGGAAGCCCCTGGCTACCCGCAAGGGTTCTCCCACCTCTTCTGATACCTCCCTCGAACCCCCAAGGAGTTAGGTCCCTCAGAAGAGGAAGTATAAGAGGAAACACCTAAACTCCACAGAGGTGTTCATCACCAAAGACACTGACCTCGATGAAGGTGAGGGATCCCCAAGGTCAACTCCAGATTATGATTCCTTTGGGGATATCCTAGAGATTTTGAAATAGAGGCATGGTTGGAAGCCCAGCAATCCCTAATCAGAGGAGTCAGTGTACCTGATGGCTTTTGGATCCTGTCCATCTACCTCCTGGGTGACACCACCCACCAATGAGCTCATTGAATTGATCTCTCTGCGGGAATGGGAGGCTCAAGATTCCATTGAACCTACTCCTTGGAGACCAGATAAAATAATAGCACTGGAAGATAAAAAATTATGGTCAAAAGGTGTTGCAGTAGATGCCATGGGCATGGCAGCAGCCACGAAAAAAGAACTTGCGGAACAAAGTTCTACTATTCATCCTCCTAACAGGGATTCTAGGATGATGGATAGATATGGGAAGCATGTCTTTTCATCAGCAGCCTTCACCTTGAGGCCTCTGAATTATCTTTTCCATTTTACCAGATTGCAGAGGGATCTGATTAAGGAGTTATCAGATACCCTCTCAGGAGCTGTGTTTCAAGAGGTACAGGATTCGGTTATCTCTCAGCTGGCCACCCGACATTCTGTTGTAAACTCCTCCTTGAGGCTCATCTCACATGCAACCAATGGGGCGAGTAGAGCTGCAGGTTCAAGTATGTCTATGAGGAGACACACGTGGATGTGCTTGTGCGACTTTACGGAGCCCTTACATCTTTGTTTGTCAATGTTCCATTTGACGGCACTTCCCTATTTGGCCAAAAATCAGAGATAAGTTGTGACAGGTGCGAGAAAGATGGTAAGACCCATTCTGCCATGGGCATTCATTTTCCACTTCTCAGAGACCATATCCAAAGAGAAGAAGTGGTTCAAAAATCACAAGGGTCTTTTCCTCACGTATGTGGAGAAAGTTCCCTCAGGGGCAGAGGGGGGGGACAATGATGGAAGACACCATTCTCATGGCATGGGAGCTCTGCAGCATCAAGAGTCCAGAGATACAATCTTTGGGAAATCCTGAAAGGAGGCCCAATGGGTCTTTTTTGGAGGCAATCTAGGGTTGACTATCCCTGGACCTGAAAGCCTGGCTAAATATAACAAATGACACATGGGTGCAGAAGATCATATCCAGAGGATATTTTATACCTTTTTCCCATCCACTGCCCAAAGCAAAAAACTCCCCAATATTCCACCTAGTCAGAGGGAGCAAGCAGCCATCCATATACAAAGGTTGCTAGACAAACTAGTCATCCAAAAAGTACCACCAGACCAGAGAGGATCTGGTGCTTACTCCAGGTTCTTTTTGGTACTAAAAAAGAAAGGGGACTGGAGACCAGTTTTGGATCTCAGCAGATTGAACAAATCAGTTCAGCAAAACAGGTTCCAGATGGTCACAGTTCAGTCTAGTCTTCCATTCTTGGAAAAGGACAATTGGATGTGCTCGATAGATCTTCAGGATGTGTACTACCACAGAAAGATGGATAGGGAATCCAGACGTCCTTTATGCTTCCAGCTGGGAGCCGGTCACTATCAGTTCAGAGTACTGCCATTTGGCCTCACAACAGCCCCAGAGTGTTCACTAAATGTATGGCAGTAGTGTCAGCTCACTTGAAGCAGCAAGGATTCCGAGTGTTTCTATATTTAAACGACTGGCTCATCACCGCCCACACCAGGCATCTACTCCTTGAAGCAAAAGACATGGCTATCCAAACGTGTTCTTTGTTAGGGGTTAAAATAAACTACAAAAAATCACATCTAGACCCCCCCCCCCATCAAGCATTGGATTTCATAGGAGCAAATATAAACACAGCCTCAATGGCAGCACGTCTCGCATCATCAAGTGTGATAGACATAAGAGATCAAGTCAGAAAGTTACTATCAATGCAAGGGTATCTCCTCGAACGGTACTTCAAGCCTTAGGTTCTGTGGCAGCAGCAATAATACTAGTTCTGCTAGCAGGATTCCACAGGAGAATATTACAGTGGCTGCTCACAGTACAGTGGTCAGTCCTTCATCAACCCATGTCAGCTCTGATAAGAATCATGAACCCTTGCAAGAAGGATCTGTCATGGTGGGTTCAATCAGATTAACTAAAACAAGGTTGCCCTTTTGTTCCCCCTCACCCCAAGGCCACAGTGACAACAGACTCTTTCCAGATAGGGTGGGGGAGGCATTATCGGGGAAAAACAGTCCAAGGCACTTAAAACAGAAGAGGCCAACTTGCACATAAATGTTCTAGAGATGAGAGCAATACTACTTGCATTCTGAACCTTTCAGAATGCTCTTCCTCTAGGGACAATTGCGATACAAATAGATAACATGTCAGTGGTCTGGTACATCAACAAACAAGGGGGGACCAGATCATACCCCTTATGTCGAGAGGCGCTCAGGATGTGGCACTGGGCGATCTTGTCCAACCTCTTTCTGGTAGCAACACACATTCTGGGAACATGATAGCAGACAAGTTGAGCATATCTATTATTATGCCTCACATGTGGTCCCTCAATCAGAAAGTGGTAGAAGACATATTCCACAAGTGGGGCCAGCCTTGCTGCGACCTTTTTTCATCCCCTCTGAACAACAAATGCATTAGCTACTTTGCCCTGATCCTCCCAAGAGGGGGGTCCCCGAGGGGCGCTCTCACTCACAATTGGCCTCCTGGTCTGTTATATGCTTTTCCCCTAACTCGATTAGTCCCCAAATTTCTTCAGAAAGTGAACAGGTCGAAGAGAGAAGTAATCCTCATTGCCCCATATTGGCCTCAACAAATCTGGTTTCCCTTTCTTTGGCCTCACCTACAGAAGAAACCATGGATTCTGGATCCAATTCCAGACCTGTCCCATCCAACAGGAATGCCTCATCCAAACATTCACATTCTCAAGCTGACAGCTTGGTATCTCCAGTTCCGTTAATAGACAGACAACCTATGCACTCTTCACCAGTGCATCACATTCTACTATCCTCTCACAAGCCATCTATGCCGCAGTTAGTAAATGGAGGAGATTTATTCATTGGACACAACAAAATGATGTAAACCCCTTTTCCACTCCTGACCACACTATTCCGGACTTCTTGGCACAGTTGTTCAATGAAGGGAGCTGCTTATTCTACAATTAAAGTGCAGGTTGCTGCAATTTCTAATTTTCACATTGGATTTGCTGGTTTCTCACTCGTGTCACATAAGCTCTGCAAAGCCTCCTTGAGAGGAACTCTCTTACTGAAGCCATCTTATAAAGATCCTTCATCACCCTGGGAATTAAATTTGGTATTACAAAAAAATTATACAGCCTCCCTTTGAACCAGCAGCCACCTGTCAACTCAAATTTCTCTCTTGAAAATCCATATTCTTGGTAACCTTCATGTCTGCAAGAAGAATATCAAAGATTCAGGCTTTATCATCCCAGCTGCCATACTTGTTTTTTCACAGAGTTTCCCTGCATACTAAGCCATCCTTTTTGTCTTAAGATAGTTTGAGAACACCATTAACCAGAGCATTAATCTACTGGTTTTCTTCCCAAACTTCATCAATAGAGGTGAATATTTGTTGCATTTGTTAGACATTTGCAGACAGTTGTGTTTTTACTTTCATAGAAATAAGGACATAAGAAAGGAAAGTCAACTATTTGTCTTTTTCAGAGACTAGATTGGGCCTTCTCATGACCAAGGTTACTTTAGCCAAATGGATTACAAATTGCATATCCTTAATTTACAAGAGACAAGGTTTAGAGCTGCCTAAAAAAGTCCGGGCTCATTCTACTAGAGCCATTTTGAATTCCTCAGCCTTTCAGTCTAGAGCGTCCATGGATGATATTTGCACAGCAGCCACCTGGACTACACCTCATACCTTCATTACTCATTATAAATTGGATTTGGTCTCTAGGGGTAGTGCATTTTTGTGTTCAGTGGTTGTGAAGAACATCCTTCAATAATACCACTCAGGAAAAAAAGTAGTTGGGGACTTTGTCCCATATGTGAGGATAAAATGAAATTTGACAACATCAGATAAAATAGTTACGTGCTCACCATAATGTTCCATCTGTGTTGTCCATTTTCATTTTTCCTCAACAACCTGCCCTCCATCCTCCTGTCCCTTCCTCTTTTAGTTGAATGAGTTGACCTAAATTTGACAATTTGGCTAGTCTCTACCGCCAGAAATTATCTTTCCCTTGTTCAAGGTGTTTTTGTACTCTCATAATTGTATCTTTTTTTATCAGCAAATAAGATCTGAAGTGATTGGGAGAGATGCATTATGGGTAGAATAGGGAGCTCAAGAGCTTTGTGGTTACCACGAGCTGTTACAATGGCCGAGTCAGATCCGAGAGATCGGATCCGAACTCATATGTGAGGGAAAAATGAAAATGGACAAAACAGATGGAATGTTATGGTGAGTACATAACTGTTTTTCTACTGTTCATATTGAAGTGAAAAAGCTAAGAAAGTCCTCCATTTATGATAGGCAACAGGGTATGGTAGGCTTATTTAACATGCGAGAAGTAACACATATGCATATTAAAACCTTCACATCACCTCATGTTGCAAATGAATATCACAACAAAATATTGTCATTCAGTCAATGGATAAGGACATGGTGTCTGTCAGAGGTAGGGGATTCAGTGCCTGTCAGCCTGTAGTGAGATATGCAATAAATAAGTGCTTCATACCCAGTGGGTTTTGCCTCTTTCCCTGGGAAGTACAAGTACTGAAGAGGAAGTATTCCATACTCATTGATCCGATTTCAAAAGACTTTCCCCTCAGTGTAAGTGACCACACACAGAAAGAGCAGGTATTTTAGAATCTGACCCCTGGTGTAAGCCTTACACTGAAGTAAGTCACTTACACCAAGAGACGGTCTTTTGGAATCAGGGCAGACTTACACTAAGAGCAATTCTTTTGGCATTAGGCCCATAGTATCTTTTATGAGAACCCTTCAAACTCCAAGCCAAAAAAAAAAATGAAAGGTACAGAAGATAAAAAGATCAGAAGTGACAGTAGCTTTGCTAAATGCTAGAAGTGCCAGCAGTAAAGTGGAGGACATAGAAGCTTTCCTTTGCTTTCGCAAATTTCATTATATACTTTCTTTTTTTTGTTGTTGCAAACCTCATGAGATAGGTGGGTGCATGTCAGCCTTTGAAGAATAACACTTAAATACCAGAAGCCAGGAAGGCAACTCCAACTAGAAATTGGTTGGGTAATAATTAATATTAGTGGTACTAAACATAATAATAGTGAATTCTACCCTGCACAATTTATGTTCATTTGCAGTAGCATAAGGATTTCCTGACTAAACTCCAAGATGGAAAAATTAGTGAAAATGCAGTCCTTTTGAGGGTGATGGATTTTAACTCCCCAAACACTGACAGGGTAATTAAGCTACATCAAATAAATGTGCAAAAATGTCGATCAAGTGTATGAGCATATACTACCATTATCTCTCCCTGCCCCAGGGTCGTGGGAGATGACCGTCACCCCTCCCACTCTCTGTCCTCTGGCCCCCCCGGCGGAACTGTTGACTAAAGTCAACCACTCATTTTGAGCATATACCATTCAAGGATATCTAAATACCATTATGTTAATTCAATAATTTCTGATTATTTTAGTTTAACTTTTTGTAGGGGGCAAGCCCCTACCACCCACACCCTTTTATTTAAATATACCAATTCTGAGATTGCACAACAGTGAGGAAAGGGACAAACTTCCTTCTTGGATTAAAACAGAAAAAATGGTAATGTACTGCTCAATACAAGTAATTCACCAAAAAAGTTGACAAATTGCTGTTTGTTCAAGTAAACATGCATGCACACATTTTCATATTTCGGCCAAGATTAATTCTTTTATTTCCTTTAGTAATCAAATTGTCACACCTTCTTTCCTGCATTAAGTTATTTCATCCTACTAGTATTCTTATTTTGTATAATTCTGTTTGCAACCCATGCTTGCAAGACATGGGTAATTATTGTCAGCTAGTTTATAAGATTATGCTTTGTTTAATTCTGCAGAAGTAAGGTTGTTTGCCTACCACATCCATTCTTCCCTGTCAGTGAATTGTGGCTCAACAATGTGAAGAGAACCCAGACCAGCTCGGAGTGTAATAGAAAAAAGCATGCATACATGTGCCTTTGAACACCAGAATGTGCCTTTGTTGTTCTTTGCAGATGGGAAAGAAGTCACTGCAGTTTCAAGTTACATGAGTATAATTTTAAGGCAGAATAACACATACTGTGAGTTACTATTATACTGACTGCACTTCAAAGTTCTGTTATGGTTAAATTTACTTAACCACAAGTGCATGGTCTCCTGCAGTGGAGAAAGCATACTCTGCAGAGGAGCAAAAGCCAGTTGTGCTGCATATGACATCTGATTTGTAATGTTTAGAAAAGGTATAGTTGGATGACTAGATGGCTGCTTCATGTATTCTCTCAGAAGAATGTCTTTTTTGAAAAATGCTGCAATGATAAGTACTGACTTGGTGAAATAGGTCTTTTTCGTCCTAGACAGGGTCTTGTGCATCATAACAAAAATGTATTGCAGTTAGCTAGCCATTTGATCATATCCAGAATGTCTAAAGGATGTAGTCCTCTCTACATAATATCTGAGAGCCCTGCTAACATCCATGCATTGCAGATTCTAACCTCCTCCTTGTTTTCCTTATTACATAAAGAAGGCAAGTATCTGCTTGAAGTGATTCAAAGTGTACTTGGAGACCACTTTAAGCAAAAAAGGAGGGACATGGTTCATGTGGAGAATTGTTATAAGGCTCTTTACAAACTAAGACCTGTGTTCAGAAATCCTTGCGGCTGAAGTGATTGCAACTGATTTTTTTCCTAGACAGGTATTTAAAGTTAGCTGAACACATGTCCTCAAAGGAGACAGTGTCAATTTAATACCCCTTAATTAGGCTCTGAAACCAGAGCCAATGAATATCTGGGGCCTTCAGATCTCTGTTAGAAGCTGTTTTAACAGCTGTATTAGAAATTATAAGCAGTTTAACAGGCAAGCAGGCAGAGATGGCTGAAAAATCACACCTTTAGAGAAGAATAGGATAACCCAGTATCGAGCACTTTATTTTTATTTATTACATTTGGTAACCAGTAGGGCGGCCACGGTGGTGCAACGGTTAGCATTGCCGCCTCACAGCAAGAGGTTCTCTGGTTCGATCCTCGGCTGGGGTGCCTTCTGTGCGGAGTCTGCATGTCCTCCCTGTGGTCGCGTGGGTTTCCTCCGGGTGCTCCGGTTTCCTCCCACATCCCAAAGGCATGCTGTAGGTGGATTGGACACACTAAAATTGGCCCTAGGTGTGAGTGCGTGCATGTGTTCACCTTCTGTGGAAGGTTGGGCGCGGGGCTGGCAACTCGACACTGTAAAACTCCACTGCCAATCATGAGCGGACGGTGATCCACTGTGGTGAACCCTAACCGGGAAAAAGCCGAAAGAGGAAGAAGACATTTGGTAACCAGTAGAGTCTATCTGGGCAAAAGCCCCTTTTCAGTAAAAGCTCGGTGAGAAAATCTTCAAGTAGTATATAGTAATGCTATATTTAAGACTAGACTAAGCACAAGAAGCAGTACACAAATAAGCAGAAACATACAATAATAAATCAGTAATGCAGTAATATATGTCAGAAAATGTATTTAAGAAAAATATTTTCAAGGAAACATACACATTTGAGAATAAAATAGGGGAGTAAATGTGTATATGCAGTTAATGAAGTGTTAATAGTTTAGTGTGTTCGCAGCTGTTGATATTAAGTAAGCATTAAAAATGTAGAGCATTGTGACAGATTGAAGTGAGCTAGAATTTAAGAAGAAGTATAGAGGAAGGAGAAAGGGTGGTAAAGGAGGAAGAAAGCAGGAGGGTATGGTGCTTAAAATGGGAGATTTTGGAGGGGTGCAATAGTTAGGGTCGATTTATGCCTTCAGAGATATTAACTGGGAGGGATCGAGAAAGCATTTACAAGTTCTGGAGTGTAGAAGATGTGACTTTAGGTGTTTTTTAAGAGTTAGGATTGTAAGTTTTAGATCAGGTGGAATTTTTGAGGAGAGCGACTTGCCTGATGAGCTGTGTGCCTTTGTTGTAAGAGTCATGCCTTTATCTTTGGAGTAGATCTTGCGATTGGGTGCATATCATTGGAGAAGTGAAGACAGGAGGGACGTGTGGGATTTATATAGTATTTTGTCTGCAGTTTGTAGTTGATAGAAATGATGTGGTTGGGGAATTCAGACCACTTCAGATGATTTGTAAGGCAGTGGTATGATGAGTTAGGAGTGAAGCAGAAATGTTATCTTGTTATAGCATTTATAGCATCAAGTCATTTTTAAGTAAAGCCATTTGTAGGTTAGTAAAACATTGGGCAGTGAATAGAAGGGTTAGCACTAAGCAGGTGAGTGTTAAGGTTTTGTGGGTATGTTCAGTGAGAAATGGTTTAGTTGTGTATTGGATTCATAGTTTTTTATGAGTTTTGTTTATGGCATTAGTGAAATGTTCAAATTTCAAACTGTTGACAGTGATACCTAGGAGAGTGGTTTGGCATACCAGATCAAGGTTATTCTTGTCAGATGTAATAATAAAGTCTGGAATATGAGTTCAGTTTTGTTTAAGTGAGAAAAGCATATGTTTTGTCTTTTGGGGGGGTGGGATGGGAGTAGTTTGGAGCATTCAAGGTTGGCTTCAATGAAGTTAAATGCTTGATGGGTTAATTTTTTTATAAAATACCTTTATTGAATTATCACTTGTGACATAGACAAATATGCATTTATATAAACTTAATCAAACCATATTAACAAATTAATGATTACAAACATTATACATCACATACATTGTTATATATCATATAATCTAGGTAACATTACATAAATTATTCATTTCCAGCCCTCTCTTAACCCTCATTCCTCCACCAAAAAAATTTGTCTATTGTTCCCAAAATTTCCATGTTTTCTCTGTAATTTAGTCTTACCCTTTTCTAAAGATCCCACCTCCTGTTCTTTTATCTATGTCACAATATTCGGTACTTCAAGTATAACTGGTTTACATTTTGATTTCAGTTTTCTAGTAATTGCTTTTTGGCAGCCACCAGAATTAAACTTAAAGCCTTACTATGTCTAGGCAATTCAGATCCTGTATCCCAGCTCAAAAAAAATTTAGTTACACTCATTTGCTCACCCAGTATTCCCAAGAGAGTACTCTGTAGGAATGTTTAAAGTTTGCCAACTCATTACTCTCCAAGACAAATGTTCTCTGTTAACTCTTTCTTCCCCATCACACCTGCAGAATTTGCCATATACCTTTGGAAAAATTCATTGGAGTCTGATTGGGGTATAAAAGTATCTATACAAACAATGCCAGGCAAAAATTTTAAATCTTCTAAACTTTTTTCCATATTTGGGAGCCATATTTTATTTCCTCCCATTGTTTCTTTCTGAATTGCATCTCTAAACCATCTTCCTAATCTTTTCTGACCTCTTCTGATTATTTCACTATTTGTTCCAAATACCTTGGTTCCTTTACCAGCTACCAACAGTATATTCCAGGCACCTCTTGTCTATTCTCTGTACCCCTAATTACAGTTATCCCTATTAGCAGAATCTTCTTTCTCCATTCCTGTGTTGGCTTTGTTCTTACTATAGTTTCTGCTACCTTATGAATACAATATTCTGTATGATTATTGTTATTCTCCTTAAAGATCTGTGTCCAAAATCCCATTCTTTCCTTATTTCTTGAATTACCCCCATGCTTCATCATCATCCTTTTCCACTTTGAATTGTGGCTTTCCGCTTGTGTTATGTATAAGAGCCATAACTGTGTAAGTCTAAAATATCCCTTCAAATCAGGAAATCCTAAACCTCCTTGTTCTGGTGGGAGGGTCACCTTATCCTACTTGACTCTTGCCCTCTTCCCTTCCCAAATAAAATTCTTTAACTCTTTATTAATTACTGTCTACAACTTCTCTGATTGATAAAAATATGCCTGACCTGTGTATAAAACTAAAGGGACAGATACTGATACTATGAAACAATTATGTTAGTAATTACTCACTCTTAGTTATGTTATAAGATGTTATTATTTCCAAAGTATGCTCTGCTAAACAAGAACTCCTGTGTTATTTTATCTTGTTATTGCTATCTGTTATATTGCATGCTAAGTATGGTCTGCAGTATTGAGCCCATGTGTGATTTATCTAGTGAATGTGTATCCATTGTATTTTACTGTTATTGGAGCTTTTCTCCCCGGGCCTCCACTGAAAATGGACCTGTGTCCAGTCGGACCTTCCCGGTAAACAAATGTAAAATAAAATAAATAAAATAATAAATGATACTGCTTGTATCTTGCTGTCCATGTACAGAGGTGAGAGCTTCCAGTTTCTCAGTTGTTGTATTATTTATTTTTTAGTCTCATCCCACATATTCTTAGCTGCTATAACCAAATCCTTTTTAATCCATACTCCTAAATACTTCATTTTATCATGTCCTTGTAAATATGGGTATTGCTGGACTAATTCATGTTTTGGTCCATAGTTTATAGGTATAACTATTGATGTCCTTCTAGTCACATGTTGCAGTATTCATAACACTAGGGAGTTGCTGCCAGCAGCACTGCCTTCCAGCAAGTATACCAAAGTCTTTGCTTCTGGAGGGTACGTGTGACATCCCTTGTCAGGGTCGTAAACCGACTTAGAGTATAAAGGTGACGTCTGCACGCACCCTTCTCAGAAATTTCCTGCCACAATGAATGCCGGACTCCTGTTCACCAGTTCAAAAGTAGATCGTGTTTTCAGACCGTTAAAAGTCTCCAGGCCAGACGACCGTTTCTCCTACCAATACAGATAAGTGCCTTGTTGTTTTTTTTCTTTGCCTTTGATTATTGTTAAGTCTTACATGTCAGCTAGAAAGGGGAAGTGTGCTTGTGGCAGAAAAATTCTTCACAAGGACATGCACGAGAAGTGGGTTTTTTGCTTAGGCGAGGCCCACGACCATACGTCCTGCCCCATTTGTAAGTCTTTCATCCCGAAAACTCTACATAGCTGTCTTGCTGCACTAAAATTGTATTTAGAAAATCAGAGACTCGGACGTTTTGCACTCTGTATGGAAGGGGGGGTAGGCCTGTCCGAAGAGCCACAGAGGAAGAAGGCCAAGAAAGTTAGGCCGGAATCCCACACTGGGCCTCAGGCATCTGCGAAGGTTCGTGAGGCTGATGAAAGCCCGGCATCTTTCCAGACATCTGTTTTCAAGCCAGGCCAGGGAACCTCAATGGAAGCTGGGGTGGAAGAAACGTTTAGTATGTCTGCTGAGGATATTCAGCCATCAGATCCTGATGGCGGAGGGAAACCACGTCTCAGTCAATTGGAGAGACTTCCTCCTTCACTTCCACCCAGGCAGACATTTGCTCTGATTCTCTCCCCACCAGTTACTCCTTTAAAGAAAAAGCAAAAAGTTAAACACCGGTGAAACCCAACCAGTTCCTGGATGGGAAGTTTTTTCTCAAAGTCCTTTTAAGGCTTTTCAGGCCTTACAGACACAACAGGCCCCAGCAGCCCCCTCACCTCGACCTACTTTACAGGTATCAGAGGAAGAGTACTCCTCTTCAGATTAATCTGTTTCATATGAATCCCAAATAGAGTCCCCAAAAGATTTCATCACCCCAGAGGAGGAAGACTCCATTACTCCTGAGTCTCCAGGGGAAGAAATCACCTTTGGAGACACAATCTCCCTCATGAGGGAGCATTTTAAATGGCAGGTATCTGAAGTATCTGACACCAAGAAAAGGTACTTCGACCTTTTACAAATGGAGCAACCTTCTTCTTCAGCAGTGTTCCCCTTGCTATCTGCCTTCCAGGATGCTATCTTGGCTGCTTCTCAATCCCCTGATTCTCAACCTCCAGCTTCTAAATGACTGGACCGATTTTACAAGGTCCCTCAGGATACCCAATACCTCTTTAGGAACCCACCAGCAGACCCAGCAGTTATTGCTGTCTCTGCTGACAAATCATCTAGGCAACTACCTTCGACTGCTCTTTATCTCACAGACAAAGACAGTAAATTCATGGACAGACTAGGGAAGATTATACCTCCTCTACTCTGGCTATAAGAGCTCTCAACTACCAAACACATATGGCTAGATTTGTCCTGGATACTATTACCAAGGTCTCCACATTACTATCTGAGGCACCAGATTCTTCCATAAAAGCACAAATTAATACCCTCCTCTCCACTGCATCCCAAGTAACTAGGCACTCAGTAAAGTACCGTTATGATGCTGTGGAAGCCTCATCTAAGTCTGCTGCATCTGGATCAATTTTGAGGCGTTATTCTTGGGTGAGACTACAACCCCTACCCATGAATGTGCAAGCAAAATTGTTGGATGCACCGCTGGATAATAAAGCTCTGTTTGGGCAAGCTTCAGCAGAACTCCTCAAATCCCTTCAAGAAAAGGGTAAGGAACTTCAAAATCTTAAACACCTACTGGTGTCTCCTATACCAAGATACCACAGGAATTATCCTCAAAAACCTTCCTTTGTCAGAAGGCAGTCCTCACACTCTGCTCCACAGTCTAAGGATACAGACAAACCAGGAAAAACTCTACTCCAAGATTTACAACCAGCTCTTCTCCTACACCCTTTTGAAGCCAGTCTGACAACTCTAGACCACCTCCTCTGTGACTACCCAACCTTGCACCAACACACCCCACTTTCCCTCCGTCTCACCCTCTCCCTTCCCTCCTGGTGGATAATCACATCAGAACAATGGGTACTCTCCATCGTTCAGTCAGACTATTTTATGACTTGGTGGATGCTAGCACCCTTTCGTAGTATCCCTCAACCACCTGCAAGCCAAACCCACCTTTTTCCTCCTATCATTCAACAACTTCTACATCAAGGTACCATAGAAACAGGTACCATACCATCAAAGGAACATAGGCTTTTACTCCAGAATGTTTCTGGTGCCAAGGAAGGATGGCCTATGGAGGCCAATCCTAAACTTATCCTTTCTAAACCTCTTTCTCAAAGTTCCCAGCTTTAAAATGATTACCTTACCCCTGCTACCACTCATTTCAACTCAGGCTTTCATGGTAGCCCTGGATTTGAAGGATGCCTACACATCCCTATTCACCCAGATTACAGGAAATACCTCAGATTTGCAGTAGGCTCTTGCCATTTGCAATTCTCTGCCTTGCCGTTTGGACTCTCTACTGCTCCCCAAGTGTTCACAAACTGCCTGGCCCCCGTCATTGCTCACTGCAGGACTCATGGTATTCAGATATACCCATACCTGGATGATCTGCTCATTCTTCATCAAGACCACCCACTCCTCCTAATATATATACAACAGGTAATCTCCACCCTATCTCAGTTAGGGTTCACCATAAACCACGAAAAGTCTCACCTGATCCCCTCTCAGGACCTGGTTTTCCTGGGATGCAGGATCAGAGCAGACAAATTGAAAGCCTTCACTCCAGATCAAAGAATTCTAGACATTTGTCTATACTTCCAAAAACTCCTCTCCCACACTTCCTTGCCAGCTCAAGAAATTTTAAGAATTCTAGGCCACATGGCATCACTCATACCCATGTTGCCTCTGCCAAAACTCCACGTGTGAAAAATCCAGTGGGTCCTGAAAAACCTATGGAGCCAGCATGCCCAGCCCCTGGACACCCCACTCTCCTTACTTCAGTGTTTGAAGGAGGAACTCCAGTGGTGGATATTAGCTCTCCACCTCAACCAAGGCACCCACCTTCAGGTCCCTGCACCCCTCCAACAGGTCTCTACAGATGCTTCCGACTTGGGGTGGGAGGCAGTGCTACTTACAAACTAAAAACAACTGTTGTTGCAAGGCACATGATGCAATCCAAGGCAAAAGGACCATATCAACATCAAAGAAATGAGGGCTTTACACTTGACCCTACTAACCTTCAAACCAGTCCTTCAGCCAGGAACCCTGAAAGTAATCACAGACAATATGATGGTCCTGTGGTACATAAACAAGCAGGGGGAACAAAGTCCTACCCTCTAGCAGCCTACCAATCCAGATCTTGAACCTAGCAGTATCTCTCCATATTCATCTGGTAGCTGTTTATATCCCCTCAACAGAGAATGTCCTGGCAGACTTCCTGAGCAGAACTTCAGGTCCCAGTCATGAATGGATGCTTCTCAGGGAAGTATTTTTGGACATAATCCACAGGTGGGGTATTCCACAAGCAGATCTTTTTGCCTCCGCCCACAACAGACAGATGCCCAAATTCTGCACAAGGAATCCGCATCCACAAGTGTGGAAAGTGGACGCCTTCTCCTTCTCTTGGGAGGGAATGTACCTCTATGCTTTCCCCCTTCACTTTAATTCAGAAAGTCCTTCTGAAAATACAGAGAAACATCCCAAAAATCCTACTGGTGACCCCCTTTTGGGCAAGACAGCATCAGTTCCCCCTCCTACACCTACTATCCAAGGCCAGTCACCACAGTTTACCCCACCGAATAGACCTGCTCACACAGGACAGGGGATCCCTACTACACCCACAGGTGAACAATCTGAAATTAACCTTATGGGTGATAGGGTTTTGATCCCCTACAGACACCTATACTCAGAGGACGTACTCAATGTTCAACAGGAGGCCAGAAAGCCTAGTACCAGGAGAAACTGTGTATCCAAATGGAACAGATTATCCTATTGGTGTCAATGGAAAAACCAGGACCCTCTGACTACCTCTATACCTATGGTCCTTTCCTATTTGTGTGAGCTACTTCACTCAGGACTAACATACTTATCAGTCAAAGTGCATATATCTGCCATCTCTGCCTGTCTGCCTATCTCCCCTCCTCTGGCTTCTAGACTGGAGTTTAAACTTTTTCTCAAAGGGGTTCTTCACATCAGGTCTCCCAGGAAACTTATCCCCCCACCTTGGGACCTGAACTTTGTACTAGAAAAACTTACATTGCCACCCTTTGAATCAGCTCATTCAGTATCCCTGAAGCTATGCACACTGAAAACAGTTCTACTAGTGACCCTTACATCCACCAGGAGGGTATCGGAGATACAACCCCTCATGGTTACCTCTCCCTACCTTATTTTCCACAAGGACAGGGTTGCTCTCAAGACCAACCCTTCCTTCATGCTGAAGGTGGTTAATGAACTTTCACTAAACCAGACCATTAATCTATTGGTTTTCTACCCTCAACCACAAACTTCCTCAGAAAGGATTCTCCATTCCTTGGACATCCACAGACAACTGAGGTATTACTTAGACAAAACCACACCTATCCAAAAGTCAGATCAACTTTTTTTATCCCCCCCCCCCCCAAGAGCTCTAGGGAAGGCAGTCTCCAAGCAAACCATTTCCTCATGGATTTCTAAATCCTTTACTTTATGCTACTCTTACCATGGAAAAGTCCTGCACGGTCAAATCAAACCTAACTCCACCAGGGCAGCTGCTTCCTCAGCTGCCTTTTTCAAAGGAATTGACTACGCTTCCATCCTGGAAGCTGCCACTTGGACTTCTGTTCATACCTTTACTAAACATTACAAACTGGACCTAGTCTCTAGAGCTAGGGCAGGGTTTGTCAGGTCTATCCTCCAAGGACTCATTGACCAGGGAACCCAATCCTCCACGCAGAACTATACCTAAAAGTTCTGGTACTCTCCCTACTGTTATGAATACTGCAAAATGTGAATAGAAGGACATAGAATAGTTGTGTAAGAACTTATCATAACCTTAGATGTCCTTCTCTTCCATGTTGCAGTATTCAGTCCCCCCACATACCCCTCTACCTTTACCATCTTACATACCATACTGACTTGTGGGGACATAACCCTTCTATCCCTTAGTTTCTCCACTAAACACAAACTTCTTGCTACCCTGATCTAGCCTACATGTAATTCTATGGGCTCCCTTGGGACCCTTCTTACCCACAGGAGTACTACTGTATAGGTCAGTTCATTCTGAGGAGGGTGCGTGCAGACGTCACCTTTATATCCTACATTGGTTTATGGCCCTGACAAAGGACATCGCACGTACCCTCCAGAAGCAAAGACTTTGGTATACTGGCCGGAAGGCAGCACTGCTGGCAGCAACTCCCTACTGTTATGAATACTGCATCATGGAAGAGAAGGACATCTATGGTTATGGTAAGTTCTTACACAACTGTTCTATGTGATGTTGTCCTATCTCGCCTTCATTCTGTACTGGTTGGGTTCAGAACTGATCAGCGGTTCCGACTTGGCCTATCCAAAAACTCGAGGACTTCCACCAGCTCATGGCTGTAGCCCTATCCCATCATGCTTAGGGAAGATTACCCAAATCTCGTTTGCCACTAAACAAGATAGGGTGCTCCCATTCAGGCTCTGGCTAAGTGGAAATATTTTTTCTTAATAACTCTTTTAAATTCTTATTGCTGTTTGAAAACCTTTTAGAGTGTTAGTAGGTTAGTTTGAGCTCAAGTAGAGTGTTCGCTTTATTGTTGGCTGTTATCTTTGGCTGTCGTTTCTTCCTCTAGGCCCTTTTTTCTGCCTTTTTATTCCGGCTATCTTTTTACAAATAATTATTGTCCAAGCTCATTTAAGTTAGAGAGCTTGGAAAACATCTTCAGTCTTGGTTTAGCTCTGTTGGTCTTTCCCTCTGGTAAGGTTGTTAAGTTAGAGGGCTACCACTGGCACATTTAACTTATTTTCCCTTTCATATATTTCTCCTAATTAGGGGCAGGTTTGTTTAACTTAGAGAACTGCTCCCCCTTTGTTTTTTTTCATAGTAAAAATTTACATTGCTGGTTGTTGTTGTTGAATACACACACACACATATATATATATATATATATATATATATATATATATATATATATATATATATATATATATATATAATATGGATCCCTATTAGATGATAGAAACTTCATTTGACTGAGACCATTTGTTCGGGGGTCGCCACAGCGGAACTCCGGTCCGCTAATGATTGGCGGTAGAGTTTTACGTGCTGGCTTGCCGGGCCTAATGCACAACCTTCAATGAAGGAACACCCGTTCACGCATGTCGCCACACAGAAGAAGCTCTAACTGAGAATCGAACGGGCAACGTCTAACTGTGTGGCGACAACGCTATTTCAAAATACTGAAAAATCACTTGACTGAAACCCATAATACTGAAATCTTACAATGCTAAATTTCAACATACTGAATTGTAAAGTGGACAATATAAAACCAGAATAGGTGGGGGGCTATGCCCCTACACACCCCCAACTATATATACTAAGTCCAGGATCACACTACAGTAGGGAAAAGGTATATGCCCTTTTCCCCACTGTAGTGTGATCCTGGAGTTAGTACTTTTCCCCACTGTAGTGCGATCCTGGAGTAAGTATATATTGTTAGGAGGGGTGTGGGGGACACAGCTCCCCACCTATTCTGGTTTTATATCATCCACTTTACAATTCAGTTGGATGAAATTTAGCATTGTAAGATTTCAGTGTTATGGGTTTCAGTCAAATGATTTTTTAGTATTTTGAAATTTCAGTCTTATGGTCTCAGTCAAATGAGTTTCAGTCATATGATGTTTCTATCATCTGATAGGGATCCATATATACATATATATATATATATATATATATATATATATATATATATATATATGTGTGTGTGTGTGTGTGTGTGTGTGTATATATATATATATATATATATATATATATATATATATATATATATATATATATAGTCATAGGTAGGTACTAGGCTATCGGCCCAAGGGCCTATGTAAGCCTAGTCAGCAAGGTTCCATAGCTTAGTTTTTCTCTTCTAGTACTGTTATTACTGGTTGGTTGTTGTTGATATATAATGTCCAAGGATGCAAAAGAATCAAAACCCTATGGGTTTAAGAAATGTGACAAATGTAACCAAAAGATGTCATCAACTGATGGCCATACAAGTTGTGTATATTGTTTAGAAGCAGTCCACCTTCAGGAATCATGTGCCTTTTGCCATGCTTTCAGTTCCAGAGTTTTTCTTGAGATAAAGAACAAGCTGATTTTAAGAGGATTATTAAAGACCCCCTTCGCAGAGGCTATGGAAGAGACTGAGTTCATCAAAAACCATCAAAATCCCCATCTTCCAGGTCAGAGAAGTCAGGAAAAAGATCATCTACCTCTGTTGCTCATTTGGAGCTGACAAAAGAATTGGCAAAAGATTCATCCTCAGATCTGAAGGCATTCGGGCCCGAAAAACCTTCCTCCTCAGCTCCTGCTGTGGTTTTGGGGTCAATGGAGCTTCAAATTCAGAGCCAGTCCCCAGTTCTGGCACCGGTCTCCCCAACTGTCAGATCTCCACTGCTGCAACCAGTGAGATCTCCTACCCTCTCCTCTTGATCCTGCAGGAGATTCTCTGACGACAATGTGGCTCATGTGGTGAGAAGACCTTTATGGACACCGGTGCTGGCCAAGCTACTGTGTATTCCAACCCAGAGGGATTTGGAGCCGATAAAGACTACCTCCTCTTTATCAGTTTGTCCTCCGACCCAATTTGGGACTTCGGAGCCGGAGTGCCTGGATCCGATTGTAGTGGAACCATCGGTATGGAGACCTGCACCAGGATCTTTGGGCCCGTTTACCGCTCCAACTGCCTCTGTTCCATTGGAATTTGAGGAGTCTAGGAGCTGACATTCTCCGGTCGGGTCTGGTGAGTAGAGTTGGATTGGACAGCTGTCTGATCCAACCCTGCCTCTCGGGGCTTCGGAGCAGGTAACCTCGGATCCTACATCAGCCTCAGAGCCTACCACCTTGGTTTCGGAGATGCCATCTGGTTCTTTGGAGCCAGAGGCTTCCTCGGATCAGGCCAACGGGCCTTCAAGCTAATGAGGAGAGTGCTGTCACCACGGACAGCTCCGCTCTCAGATTCAGGCATTCTTCCCCCTAAGGCGCCAATGTCTGCCTCAGTACCATTGCATCCACACAGACATGGAGACCCAAAGCCTCAGGATGCTCCATTGGGTGAAGCTCTCACTTCTGAAACCTCTCCGGAATACCCTTTTGAAGAGTTCCCTCAAAAGAGATTATGCAAGAGGAAGCATGTAGACTTGCCAGAGGAGTCCATCACCTCAGATATGGACCTCAATGAGTCAGGAGGGTCTCCACGGTCACCCTCTGAGGATGTCTCCTTTGTGGATATCCTAGAAATACTTAAGCAGAGAGGTGGCTGGAAGCCCATCAACCCTTCGGAGGATGAGTCTGTATACTTGGAGGCATTTGGGTCTCGCCCTTCCACCTCTTGGGTGTCTCCACCCTTCAACCAGCTCATGAATATAGTTAGTCGAAAGACATGGGAGTCTCCAGACTCAGTGGAACCTGTTCCTAGGAGGCCAAATAAGTTCATTACTGCACCTTTGAACAAGGAGTTCCATAGCAAGGGTGTCCCAGCAGATGCTATGGTGGTGAAGGCAGGTCAATATCATAACCACAAAAAGTCAGTTCAGCGAATGGCATTTTACATTGAAAATGCCATTCAACAAACTGTTAGTGAGATTGCGGTACAGTGAAGACTGGAAAATTTGTCCTTTCCTCACTGTAGTGCGATCTCAGAGTTGGTATTTATAATTAGTGGAGGGTTTGACGAGCATTTTCGATGTAAAAGCCATTCGCTGAACTGACTTTTCGTGGTTGTAATATAGACCCGGTGGCGGCAGCCATATGGAAAGCGCACCTTTTCTTCAGCAACATTTGCTCTCAGATCGCTGAACTACCTGACCCATTTTACTAGGTTTCAGAGAGATCTCCTGAAAGTGCTAGGAGATACCGTCCAAGGTTCTGTAGCTGCGGGGGCTTCTGATAAGGTTGCCCCTCAGCTCTCCACCTTAAATTCAGTGGTCAACAACTTCGATGAGGCTCATTTGTTATTCAGCTGATGGAGCGAGTAGGGCAGCAGGTACAGGAATTTCCTTAAGGAGACATTCTTGGATGCACTTGTGTGATTTTGTAGAACCCTTTAAGTCTTCCTTTATTAATGTCCCTTTTGATGGCTCGTCCTTGTTTGGGCCTAAAGTTAAAGACACACTAACCAGGTGTGAACAGGAAGGAAAGACTCTCTCTGCCGTTGGAGTCCGTTTCTCCCTACCTACCAGACCTTACCCCAAAGGTCAGAAGGGTGGAAAAATGAGGTTTCAAAAATCCCAGAGAGCTTTCCAGGACTCACGTGGTGATCCTTCCCCCAAGGGCAGAGGGGAAAGTACCAATGGAAGACAACAACCAAGTGGCAGAGTGGGTCTTTAGAACCAGGGTGACAGGAAATCCTTCCTTGGTAAGCCCTTTCAGTGTTCCTGAAAGGAAGCCTGTCTCTCCATCTTTGGAGGCAGTCAGGGTACACTTATCTTTGTACCCAAACACCTGGCTAGAAATTACAAAAGACAAATGGGTACAAACGATCGTATCCAGAGGCTACTCCATTCCCTTTTCCTCCCTCCACAAATGAAAACCATCCCAGATGTTCCACCCAGTCAAAGGGATCAGGCAACTCTAGAAATACAAAAGTTGCTAGACAAAAGAGTCATCCTAACTGTTCCTGCAGACCAAATTGGATGTGGAACTTACTCAAGGTTCTTTTCAGTTAAAAAAAAAAGTAGGGGACTGAAGACCCATTTTGGATCTCAGCAAACTAAACAAGTCTGTGAAGAAGCCAAAGTTCCGGATGGTGGCACTGCGTCGATACTTCCCTTCATGGGACAAGATGACTGGATATGCTCGACAGACCTCCAGGATGTATACTACCACATCAAGATGGACAGGTGATCCAGGAGTCAGTTGCACATTCTGCTGGGAGTCACTCACTATCAGTTTTGAACTCTGCCCTTTGGTCTCACTATAGCCCCCAGAGTGTTTACCAAATGCATGGCAGTATGGCAGTAGTCATGGCTCACTTGAGGTGCCTAGGATTCTGAGTGTTTCTGTACCTATACAACTGGCTCCTAACTAGCACCACCAAGCATCTACTAACAAGTGCAAGACACACCACCATACAGCTTTGCTGTCACCTAGGATCACGATAAATTGCACAAAATCTGCTTTGTTTCCATCTCAGCATATAATTTTTTTATAGGAGCAGATCTAGATACAAAACAAATGTTGGCCAAGATTCCCCACAAAAGAGTTCAAGTCCTACGACATCAAGTCCAAAATTTACTTCCCAAGAAAAAAGTACAAGCAAGAACTGTCCTGAAACTGTTGGGTACCATGGCAGCAGCAATAACCTTGTTACCAGTGGCGTGCCTGCACATGAGAATTTTGCAGTGGCTGCTGTTAACTCAGTGGTCCATGCAGGAGCTATCCATGTCTCACCAAATTATTATTACAGAATCTTGCAAGAAAGACCATCATTTGTGGCTTCATTCCACTCAGGTGACCCTAGGCCAACCGTTTGTTCTTCCCCAACCATTAGCCACAGTGACCATGGATGCTTCCCAGATAGGGTGGGGGGTGCATTATCTGGGAAAGACAGTCCAGGGCACTTGGCAGGATCATGAGACCCACTTGCATATCAACGTCCTAAAGATGAGAGCAGTGCTTCTAGCATTGCAAACATTCCAAGACACTCTTCCACTAAGAATGATTGCAGTACAAGCAGACAACATGTCAGTTGTGTGGTACACAAATAAACGAGGAACCAAGTCTTACTCCCTCTGTTGAGAGGCCCAAAGAGTATGGCAGTGGGCAGTCTCTTCCCAATGTTTTCTGACAGCAACACACATCCTGGGAAAGTCCAACGTGATAGCGGACAAACTCAGTAGAGCAATTCTGATGCCTCACGAGTGGTCCCTAAAACAGGAAGTAGCGGAAAAGATTTTCCGCAAGTGAAGCCGGCCTTGCTGCGATCACTTTGCCACATCCATGAATGCCAAGTGCAGCAGCTACTTTGCCCTGATCCCACCTCCGGGGGTCACCAAGCGATGCAGTAGTACACGATTGGTCCCCGGGTCTCCTCTATGCTTTTCCCCCATTTCCGTTGATTCCCAAAGTCTTTCAGAAGCCAGCTCATTGGGAAGGAGTTTGATACTAGTCACCCCATATTGGCCTTGTCAAATATGGTTCCCCTTTCTTTGGCCTCATCTCCAGGAGGAGCCATGGATTCTGCTGCTCCAGTTCCCAGACATAGCCAGGCTTCCTGACATTTCCCCTTCGGTGAAACATATCTTGATTTCGTCTCATAAGGCTTCAACCAGGAAATTATACACAAGCAAATGGAAGAGATTTTCCCATTGGGCCTTCAATAATCACATTGCTCTTTCACTGCTCCTATAATGTCTATGTTAGAATTCTTGGCAAAGTTTTTTAATGAAGGCACAGCTGCAGCTACTATTCGAGTTCAACTAGCGGCTTTATCCAACTACCATATAGGAGAAATGGGACTAAAAATAATGTCCCACAGATTTTGCAAAGCTTTCCTGAGGGGTACTGTTTTACTTAGGCCTCCCATCATAGACCCTCCAGTGCCATGGGACCTAAACTTTGTCTTATCCAGTTTGATTCTCCCCCCTTTGAACCTGCATCATCCTGTGACCTAAAGTTTTTAACATGGAAGACAACCCTTTTGGTAGCCATCACTTCTGCTAGAAGGGTATCAGAACTACAAGCATTGTCAATAAAGCTCCCCTACATGCTTTTCCACAAGGATAGAGTATCTCTACGAAAAAAAACATCTTTCCTACCCAAAGTGTGCTCAGAATCTAATCTGTATCAATCCATACACTTACCAGTTTTTCCCCAACTATGGCAATAGGGCAGAGTATAAGCTACACCAGCTAGATGTGCATAGGCAATTATGTTTCTACCTAAATAGAACAAAGGACTACAGAAAATTGGACAAGTTATTTGTATCATTTTTACAGATTGTATTATCTTTACTTACAAATCTCAAAACAGAGAACTTCTCGGAAAGGTAAAAGGTCATTCTACAAGTCTATAGCAACCTCATCTGCCTTTCAGGTGAGGCTACCTATGGATACTATTTGTGCTGCAGCAATATGGATGAAGCCGCATACCTTTATCACTCATTACAAAGTGGATTTGGCCTCGAGGAACAAGGCCTTTTTTGGGTCCACTGTTATGAAGAATATTCTCCCTTGAGCCACCCAAGAAAGATGGTGCTAGGGGTGTTGTCCCAACCAGTACAGAATGAAGGTGAGATAGGACAACATCACATAAAGAAGTTATGTACTTACCATAATGTTCCATGTGTGTTGTCTATCTTGCCTTCACTCTTATGTCCCACCCTCCATCCCCCAACCTTTTGCTCCTGGAGGACCGAGCGGTTGTGATTGGAATATAATGTTCTCTGACTCTCTTCATTGGTCTGTTACATATGCATATCATTTTTTGACATTAGTTTTAATATCTGCAAACAAGATCTGGGTAATCTTCCCTAAGCATAATGGGATAGGGCTACAGCCATGAGCCGGTGGAAGTCCTTGAGCTTTTGTATAGGCCAGGTTGGAACCGATAATTGTTTCTGAACCCAACCAGTACAGAATGAAGGCGAGATGGACAACACACATGAAACATTATGGTGAGTACATAACTTCTTTTTTATCTTCATTAATTTTATATCCTGAAAAAAACTCAGAACTGTCTCAGAATATTGCACAACACTGAGATGTTGTGTCCTTTTCTGTTTCCATCAGGTACAAAATAATAATATCTGCAAATAAACCCAACTTTTCTTGAACACCGTACCAATTATATCCTTTAATAATTTCTGAGTGCTTTATTTTCTTTGTGGTGGTTCTAAATATAACACAAATAACAAAGGTGAAAGAGGACACCCTTGACAGGTTTCGCTGTTCAGATACAAATTATCAGAGAGGAACCCTCCCACTTTTTTTCTTCTGAACCCTCATATAGCTTTCTAATTAACCATATTATTGTGTCAGGAAATGAAAATGCTTCCATTGTCATACTCATAAAATCCCAGCTTACTCTGTCGAATGACTGTTTCTGCATCAAGTCCCACCAGTAATAGTATTTTATTACATTCTGCTTCCCTCTAGATCATCATTGTTCTATTAATGTTGCCAAATGTTTGCTCCCTCCACAAAACCACAATGGTCAATATCTGTCAATTTTAGCATCAAGTTTGCCATTCTTGTAGCTATTATAGACATTTTTATAATCATGGTTTAAAAATGAAACAGGCCTATATGAAGCTGGATCAGATAAGCCTTTACCATCTTTAGGTATTAGAGCCACCACATTTTTTTTCCAGGATGTTGGTTCCACCCCTCCTTTTAAAATATTTAAAAAAATGTCTAGTTCCTTATTTTCTTCCCACCTAGCTTCCAAACTTTTATCAGAATACCATCTGTTCCTGGAGACTTTCCCATAGATCGGTTATAAATCACACTTTTTGTCTTATCTCTTCCTGTCTTAACTGTTACTTGTTGAGCTTTATCCATCTTTAACCATGGCATATTTAAGTCTTCCATAAATATTTCCATTAGTGCTTTTTCTTGGTTTCCCCACTTCTCTGTTTCTTACAAATTTTCATAAAATTTCCAAAATACCCCTTAATACCTCTAAAGGATCTTTTGGTTATTTTTCTCTTTATGGGCTCCCTAAGTTTGGCAACAACCCTTCCTACTTTCTGTTAGACCAAAAGTTTTTGTATCATGATTTTTTCTCAAAAAACTCATGCATGTTATCCATGTAGTCCCTTATTTTCTCTTTAGCCCTTTGCAATTGCACCCCCTCTTGTTTTGTGAGACCCCCCTTATTTTGTAATATGTTAACATTTGTCAGCCCCTCTAAATAATTCTTATTATTTCTTAACCAGGTCTTTTTTCTTTTATTTCAATCCTATTTTAAACTCCACTTTCATTTTATCTCATTCACTAGCTATAACTTCTGGAGTGCTTTCTATCTTCCCTAATAATTTGCCGATACTTTCCGTTACCCATTCCTTAAATGTCTCTTTTTAACAGGTAGGTGGGGAATTGCCAGTGTCTCATCTTTATTTCATTATCCTGCATGTTTTTCTTAGTAATTATTGGCATATGATCTGAAATAGTTATTTGATATATATAAAAGTTCTCAATTAAATGAACATGTTATTGTGAAATATAATTTCTGTCAAGTCTAGCCCAGTTATTGTACCTTGGGGAATAATATGTAAATTCTGTTTGAGTTCCTGCTACTGAATTCATGTTTTTCATACCAAATATTTTCACACATTTCTTGAGAAATCCACCCTGTTTTGTTATATTTTCCCTTCCAGGCCTCCAGATACATCATTATTGTTGCAAATCAAATTCCAGTCCTTACCTATAAGTAATATTCCCTGCTAAAAGCTGATTATTTCTCAAAATTTTCTAAGCTCAAAAATTGCAGTTTTATGTGGAATATAAATATACGCTAGTGTAATCCTCATCCCTTGCCAGTAGCCCATTACTACTACAAATCTGCCATTATCTTTTTTCACCCTCTTCTATCAGTAAATGAGCTCCTCTACCAAGTAACATAAGCACTGCTCCTTTCCTTTGTCCCAAATATTCAGCAGAATATGCATACTGAAATCCTTTCTTTATCAAATTCACATGCTCAGTTCTCTCCAAACGTGTCTCCTGTAGCATTGCTGTTTGGACTCTGCATTTCTTAAGATAATAAAGTATTCTTTCCTTTTTATCTGTGCCTGTAATGCCATTCACATTCCAAGATAATATGGAAAGTGTTGCTATTATGGTAAGAAGTCTTTATTCGCACTTACTATATGTGGCAGCTTTTTTAAATGTATAATTCCAGCCTTTGTGATATATGAGCCCAATTATGTTTGGCAGGTTAATCCTTTATAAATTTTCTTATCATCAACATCGGGACCTATATCACATTTTGCAAGACTTTCTGTTTTAATGAATTCCCTCAAGTAAAAAAAATCCCCCAGAACACCCTCTAACCCATTAACAGTACAAACACACATGATTCTGTACATCTTCAGATAATGAAGTTTAACGCTCCTGATAGAAACATTTGTGCCACATAGATGCTAAGACAGGCCTTAGCTAACCTGAAGTTGGGTTATCCATGCTAAGACACATGTTATACTGCTTGTGCTTCTGTTTACTCTAATTGGTGTGTGTTCTTTTTTTTTTTTGTATCTTTATTTCCTTTCTCCAAATGGAAAACTACTTGCATTCTTTCAGAAGCCATTAACTTTTATCCTTGAAGAAACCAGTATTCTGCCTTTTATTGCCCTGTTATCAGCTTACCTCCATGGATAAGTAAAAGAAAAAAGAAAAATCTATTCCTGGGTTGTAGCCTGAAAGACAAGCTGAAACATTTATTACTAAAGGAAATTTTTTCATGATGTTCGGTGTTCTCATATTTGCTTGTTTCCACTTAATTTATTAGATTAAGCGAAAGGTCTTAATCCAAGCATTCACTTATGCTAAAGTAAGAGAAAACATATCAGCTCTATGTATATTATGATCTTTTACTTTTATACCTTATCTCCAACCTCGAGAACCCTAGATTAAAATCTGTTAACTTAAACACGCTTTTGTATGGTTTTCTTCTCTTTTTGCACTGTAATGCCAACATTTCTTAATACTGAAAAGAGGAAAAAAAGAGAAGAGGAAAAAAAGAGGTATATGTATTCTTTAATAACGTTATCATATGCAAGATCAACCAAAAAGACTTTACTGTAAAATACGCAATTTATATTGTGAAAAGAATAATAGAAATACTGTTAAGAAAAGAGATCTTACAGTTGCCTTTTACCTTCCTCCTCCCATCCCCTTAGAGTCCTTCCAAACATTAATGACATGAAGTGAAGCATGCCTTTCAGTTCTTCACAGGTTTAACAAAGTCAACAAAACTCCACTCTTTCCACTTATTCTTACACAGCTGTATTTCACCAATGCAACCATCTCCCAGATCCAGATTCCAGTTCAATTCCACAGTGCTACCTGTTCTTTTCAATACTCCTGGGCTTTTCTCTGTCTCTCAAGCATTTCCTTTGGAACAGAGGAAAAGGTTTCACTGGCAAAGTCTCTCCAAGTGCTTTATTATCAGAAGTATTAGAAGCAGAATCCCCTTTTTCTTGATGGCTCATTTTTTTAGGACAAACTTTTGCATTTCCTTCTTAGCCTGTTCTGCTTCAATAAATTACTTCTATCTTCCAGGAAAAAAATATTCTGAAAGCAGCTGTATACAGCCGCTTGAATTTCTCACCTGCCTCTCAATATTCCTGATTACTGGTATAAATTTGTTTCTATTCTGCTTCATGTACAGTAAATAATAATTTTCCACAAATACTCTACCCTCTCTTGACTGAGATGAAGAATGCTGTGGCTTCTTCAAGTGGCAGATGTTTTAGGTTGTACCACTTACATTAATTTAATATTAAAATAAAATGTCCTTGTCAAAAACTGTTTTAATCCTAATGGAAATGGAAATTGGAGTTATGATGGATTTGTTTGATCTTTGAAAGGTTTCAGTAAGAAGATGATCACTATCTCGTAGAGTGCTTGAGAATTTTTGTTTGGGTTGGTGGTAAGTATCTAGTGTAAGGTTAATAATTTGTTTGAGCCTTTCTTGTGCCTAGTTGTGGTGTGTTAGGTTGTGTAGCTCTTTTCAGTAGGGGGTAGCCAGTGTATATGACATCAATCAGTATAATTGTTTCATATACTAGTAGAGATCCAGTATACTACTGTTTCTAGGAATGGAAGATAGTTATGTAATGAGATGTCGAGAGAAGTTAAACAAATATATTTGTCTTTATTAATGGTGATAAAGGGTTTGAGCAATTTTGCCTTGTCAAATGTATGGATAATGTGGGAATACAGAGTAATTTTAAATTATTTGGGGTAGTTGAATGTTACTGTGCCTCCTTTTCTGGATTTATGATCAAGTCTATGACTTTAGATTGAATATTAAACATGCTTTATGTATATTGACATTCTTCTATTTTGTTATTCACTTCAAGTTCCTTGGATCTACTCAAGTCCTGGTGAGGCATTGTGTTTAGTGGTCATACACCTGTTGTCTGTGACATCTTTCATCCTGAGGTCTGGGGGGTATAAAAGTTTTGCCATGGATGCTGCTGAGGTTGATGTGATGTATTTTTAGACATGGACTGTTGAAAAGGTATATGTATGGTTGGTTGTTGGGTAAGTTGTGAATGTTTGTTTGGGCTGTTTGCTGTAGTGGACCACAGACAGGGATGAATATTACCACTTTTGTGATGGAGGCTTGGAAGGCTGAAAATGGAAGTAGTAATTACGATATACTTTGTATATTTATTTATTATTTTTTATTTTATTTTATTTTACATTTGTTGACTGGGCTAGTCCGACTGAGCTAAGTAGCCCTTTTTCAGTGGAGGCCCGGGGAGTAAAGCTGCACAGTTTTACAATTTTTAGTGTTAACAGTGTCAGTGGATTACAATGTATACATGCAATAAAATACATTTTATCAGAAAAGTAATAGTGGGAAAAAACATAATAAGCATACATAAGATAAATTATTCGATACAACATTTTCAATAAACAGTGAAGAGAGTTCATAGTGTATGTAGTTATTGTATGAGATGTGTGACATTAGAAATGGAGATGAGATGAAAAAGAAGAGTGGTACTTTGAAGAGGTTTAAGAGCTAAGAAGGTTTGAAGTTTTAATGATTACATATGAATATATGTAATATATCCATTTAAAATAGGGGTGGGTTTGTCTAAATATAGTGTAGTTTAAATAGAAGGTGACTTGTAAGCTTATAAAAGTGGAAGGAAATGGGAAACATTTGAAGCTGGTACCACTGTTTGGAATGTGGGTGGATACAGGGGAATATGATTCTGTGAGAAGGGGAGAATGATCGGTTCATAGAAGGCTACTAGGCTAATGGCCCCTAGAGCCCTTACAAGCCTAGCCTTATTTATCCTGAGTTGCCCCAACTGTTGGTGGTTAGGTGAGTGAAGTTTGCAGAGGTAAGGGTCTATGGTAATTAATCCCAACTTCCTCTGTCCAGGAGGGACTTAGGTGCCACCTCAGGAGTAAATTTGCAGTCACCTATCTGTTGATCTAGGTTGCATTTGAAGAGGGTCAGGGAGGGTCTCCATTTCACATGAATTGAAAGCTTGTTCTAAAGACATGGCCATCTCTGGGAGATGTATCTATCTCTTAAGCATTACCTGTTCATGTCAGAGGCTGGGTTAAGATCCCTGGACCGAGTGACCCTCATGCAGTTTGATTTACAAATGTGTAGCATTTCCATCAGGACTGGGTCTGAGACTGCCCTGTAAGCCAGGCACAGGTCACCCCTTAGCAACCTGTAGGAGACAAAATACAGTGACAGGGCTTTTAGTCTTTCCGTGTAAGACATGTTTTGTGTACCCTGCAATTTCTTGGTGAGAAACCTGTGTTGTCTCTCCAATTGTTGCAGGTGTCTAGTGAGGATACATGCAAAAATTAGTATTGTACTTAATTATTGGTCTGATGAGCTGGGCTGAGTATAATGGAATCATGACATCCTTAGATCTAGATACAATGCCTTTACTTATAAGATGTGCCACATAGAAGGCTTTCCTTACTATTGTGGATACGTTATGGTCATATGGTCAAAGGTCAGATTGCTGTCAACCTAAGTAACCAGATTACGTACCAATGGGTCTACTGTTGGAGGGGTGCTGTCTATAATGTAATTATCAGGGATGTCATCTTTCCCAAAGGGAATAATAATGCATTTTTTTGCATTTAGATTTAATATGTGGCTTTGGCAACAGTCATTTGCGTTAATCCTGCCTACAGTATATTAACCTCATTGGGGGAATCGATTGCTTCCAATTTGCAATTGTCAGCGAACTTGGTCAGCCACAGGCAATCCAAGTTTGCCTGGACCTCTGAAAAATAAATTCCAAACAGTAAGGGACCCAGCACATAACCCTCTGGGTATGCCACTGGTGACTGGTCTTTTGCTAGAGGTGAAGTCACCCACTTTGACAGTATGCATTGTGTCGGTAAACCATTTGGTTACCCACCTGGTAATTTAGGGATTATTCCCAATTGGGAGAGGCTTCTCTATAATACCTGAGTGGGGGATTGTGTCTGTTGCCTTTTCTAGCTCAAGATAGGTGGTATGCACTGTCTTTCCTTTGTCCAGGACCTTGGTGACTTTTTCGAAGAAGTCAACCATGTTTAACAGGCATGATCTACCTTTATTAAATCTGAACTGGGTTGGATCCAGAGTTTGGAAATTACCTATGTCCTTGTTAATAAGTTCCATAATGATTCTTTCCATGGCCTTGTACATGAGGCTAGTCAAGCTTATGGGCCTGTAATTCCCAGGGTTGGTTGTTTATCCCCCTTTTTGCAGAGGGACTACTGTTGCTGTCCTCCATTCAGCCATAACATAGCCAGTTTGCAGTGGTAGTTGCGATGGTTGTGAGCTTGCCAGTAGGAGTACTGGTGACAATGAGATAGAGCATAATTGCTTTGCATTACATTGCTTAATATAATGGAATAGTATGTAGTTCTTAGAATTGCATTAGTGGGAAAGGTTAAGTAAATTTGGTGAATTATCTGAAAGATGTTTTAGCTATGTGGGGGTTGTAGGATATAAGGATTAAGTAGGAGAAATGTATGGGTGTTGTGAGATACATGGAATATATATGAAGGATATGTGGTAGTACAATGATGGGGGAAGAGCTTAGCATGTGAGCATATAGAGGTATGGCTAAGAGCCGTACAGTGATATGGATAGAGTGTGTGTGTGGGAGGGTTAAATGTGTGGCTAAGAGGATGAGGTTTGAATGGGACAGTGGTGGAGGAAAGAGTGGGAGGAGTGTGGGATGGCATTAGGAATAGGGGAGGACTAACAGTAATGTGTGGTAGGAGATTTGTAGAGGTCAAATAAGTGGCTATGTTGCAGTGAGTGAGTGAAGTGATTGGAGGATGATGGGTTGTATGGGAGAGAGGAGAGGCTATAGACTGAGACAGGGTGAGTGGGAATGGGGGGCATAGTGGGTAACACTGGAGATCTCTGTAGGATGAAGAGCTTAGGACACAGGGAAAAAAATATCTATTGAGGTAAGCCTGTAGTATGGAGAGCATTTTGTTGCTTTTTTCTTTTAAATTCCATGCAAAAAGGTTATTGGCTCAGCAAGAATGAAGGGTGGAATACTCTGAACAGTCACCTAGGTGAGTAAGGACAGTTCATTGGATGATGTAAGAGTCAGCTAATTGAAAAGTAACTGTCAATAGACAAGACAAGGAATTTTACTTTGCATGAGATTGTGTTGTGAGAAGGAACAGTCATAAAATGGGGTGTGAAACTTTACTGGACATGAAACAAGGAGAGATTTAGACATCAGAGGGGATGTATTTAATGATAACACTGGAGGGGAAAAATAAGAAGTGTAAAAGGTAACAGAGAATACTCCAAAGGAACCACCAAAGCTGAAGAATTACTGGGGGGGGGGGGGGGGGTTGTACTTTTTGTGTATAAAAATAGTCATAACCTGCTATTGTTTAGATTTACTTTGTGATTATCAAGATGCTTCTGTATCCTTTTCAATCATAAAATTGCTTGCTGCAACATGACTGTCTCCTGAAGATGTATTTCACATCGACATAAAACAGAGGGTGCAAGGGTCGTGGCTAAGTACCTATGCAGCCATATTCCTTCTCAGGAATTTTGCTTCAGGAAGGGTGTGCTCCCTCCCCTACTGTGCTAATCCGCTTTATTAGGTATTCATTTTTTTCCAGCACTTAATTTATTTGTTTTGTTACTGTTGTGTGAGGAAAAGACGAGCTTCACTATTCTAGCTATTCCTACAGTTGTAAATGCACACCTTATTTTCTGTGGAGGTCTGGTATTTGAATGTTTCACTATGCTCAATGTTGTGTAGTGGAACTTTGGAACAATGCTGCTTGTCATCCCTCACAACCTGTTAGCACAATAAATCTCGTCAGTGCCTAAAATAATGAGGAGTCAAAGGCCCACAAATAGGAACAGATTTTAAATATTGCAATTATAAACTTAGAAAGTTGCTAGAATATCAAGATTTGTGTAAGTGTGTATTTTCTGAAATATATTAAGTCTGAAACTCAAATGTATGTCATTATTTAGTTACTTCAGTTCTCAATGGTTTGTCAAAAAAAGTAACCATGGGGATTCAGTAAAAGCCTACATGGTCTTTTTTCACCATGCGAGCATCACAGCCAATGTGTGGATGGCCGTAGAAACTTTTAGATTCAGTAAGTACTGTGTAGAGGCGCAAACAAGATAAACACAGTGGCTTGCTAATTACAGCATAAGCAGCTGAATCGCATGCTAATTAACCAATCCAACACAGTTTAGCTATTCAACAAGTTATAAAGCATCCGTGTAGACTCCGTGCTGACTTTTCCTGCGGATTCCAAAACTTTTGGAATACATTCACAGAATGGAGTCTACACAGACAGAATGTTAGGGGCTGCTGCTGCTTTAATTCATTTGTATGTTCTACAGGTGGAAGCCAATGCTGCTGCTGCTAATAGGCATGGGCTGAGAAGGAGAAGAGTTTTCAGGCCCAGTTTTTAACTTTTCACAACCTACATGATGTGAAAATTGTAGAGTGCTACAGGGTGGACAGGGACACACTACAGGAACTCTGTGACCTCTGTCATCCTCAATTCAGAACCAGAGCCAACCATGGGGAACCCATTCCCATGGAGACAAATGTATGTGTAGCCCTTAGAATCTTAGCTACAGGTATCTTTCAGAGACCAACAGGGGACATGCTGGGGGTGTCACAGCCATCAGCATCCAGAATCCTCCACCAGTTCCTGAATGGTTATCTCCAACATGTCAGTGACTGCATATATTTTTCCAGTAGCTCTGAGGAGAGACCAGAAATATGCAGGAGTTCTACCATGTAGCACACTACCCTGAAGTACTGAGTTGCATAGATTGCACATATATAGAAATTAAGGCACCACCAGGGGGAACAGGGTAGGCTCTACATTAACAGAAAGGACTACCACTATATCAGCTGCCAAGTCATATGTAATGCCAAGGGAATCCTCTTGAATGCATATGCTGGCAACCTTGGCAATTACCATAATTTACATATCTGGTACACCTTCCAACTGTACCAGATGTTTGCTAGGGGGGATATCCCACAGGAGCATTTACTGGGGGATGCAGGCTGTGCACTGGAACTGTGGCTGATGACACCCATCAGAAATGCACACAAAACCATGGAAGAATGCCATAATGAGACACACGCTCAAACAAGAAAAATATCATTAAGCATGTGTTTGGGCTGCTGAAGTCACAGTTACAGTGCCTTAATACATCTGGGGGAGCCCTGCAGTACAATCCATACACATGTACAGAACTATTCACAATATGTGCCATGCTACACAACATAATCCTGAGAAAACAGCTTCAACAGGATCAACAAGGGGAAGGGGCACACATCCCACCACCAATGCCAAGGTCACTATAGCCACAGGCAGATGAGGAGTAACTAGGGGAAACCACCAGCTGCTGTGGGTGTAGGCAAACACAGACATACTCAGTATGCCCTCGCATAGACTAAGAGATGGCAAACGTAGACATGCTCAGTATGCCCTTGCTTATAACTGTTGCAGTCTTCACTCACCACCTAGAGGTTGAAAACCTTCTTCCTACTGGCATATATATATAGTAATATTGATGCCAGGCAACTCACACAACCTTTACCTCCCATTGTATTGGTTGTGCACTGCTTGCATCAGATAGAATCAGCCTTGAACTAAAACTGTGTCAACTGCTGCATTTACAAGTAAGTCCTGAACCTGGACTGTATTGTTTACTAATATGACTGTGTGGTATATCCTTGCATTTCATTATTTGGTCCGGTAAGTTAGAAAAAGTTGGGAGATCTGTACAGAACTTACCTTAACATATGACAGCAGAGACTTATTTGACTTGTGTGTCCATTACTAAGTAGTAGGCCTCGGGCATCAAAGATTCACACAGTCGTACCTCTCAGAAGTACTGATGATCACTGCATGCCCTCAGTTTAACAACATATGTTTGTACTGGAAAATGATTAAAGAGAGAAGTTAGAAAGTAATGATACACATTGCAGTTTCTGACTTCACAATCCTCGCAAAATCATTCACTATCAATTTGGCAAATTTTGATGCTGTCATTTAACTTTCCAAGGCCAGTAAAAGTAAAAGGTACAATTACTAGTTCAGCACCACAAATGCAGATATACTAAGCACTAAGTTAGCTATGCACCCTGAGTATCAGATACAAAGCTTTTGTATCCCTGAATCCAAAAGATAGAAAACAGGGATATGGCACAGTTATCATCACTTGCACAGGGTACTGTGTGGGAGTGTGTATTATATTGTTGAAATGGCATTACAGCGAATGCCGTTTCGACAACAAATATAGAGTGAAATCCCAAAACAGCGAAACCCCAAGTCACCGATTTTTTTCCTAGGGAAAAATATTGGTAGACCAGCAAGACAAAACACACCAGTAAAAACATTTCAAAGTGAGGGGCTTTGCCCACCACATCCTCCAATGTGGGGGGCTGAGCCCCCACAACCCCCCTAACTAAATATACCAACTCCAAGATCGCACTACAGTGGGGTAAAGGGCAATGTCATGGCTCAGGCCAAGCGATTTTTTTCCCAAGTAAAGAAACTGCTGACCTGATTTTTCGCTGTTTTGGGATTTCGTTCTATAGTTGTCATCAAAACGGCATTCGCTCTAATGCCGTTTTGACAATATAATATAGACCCCTGTGTGGGGTGGGGTAGGAAGCCTAGGCTGACACAAAAGGTCAGTGAGTGTGTGTGAGTAAGAAAAAGAAGACGTCAGACGTGGATAAACCAAGAAATGGGCAGTGAGACAAAATGAGTAACTGTTGTGTGTGTCTATAGGAGTCCTCCAGGTGAAATTGGTGTGTGAGTGTCTGCATGAACACAGCCAAGCTCTGTGCTGGTTATATGTCTAGGTATGCCGGATATGTGCGAACCGTGCATGGTAGAGGTAGCAGTTCATTGTCGTCATTCCCGACCACGAGAACTAACTTTGCCAAGAGTTGCATTGGCATGTCCACACCCAAGGTCAGATGCAGTGATGCTACCTGAACGTGACTGATGTCTGCTGGACTAGCTCCCTTCATGGGGATGACCAGGACCACAACCTGACACATCTGGGTGTGGACAGCACACTCACTGATGGAGCAGTGAAAGTACTGCCACTATGGGAGTGTGATCAGGCATGGCTACATTGGCTGACAGTAGATGATGTGACTGACCTATGCCCATGAGGATGCCGTTCCCCTACCAGAAGATGTTCCATCACAGATGGTACTAGTTCCATGACAGACACCCCTCAGTCCATTACACAGACACCCCTTGTTCCCATGTGTCATTCATCCAAGCCAGTGAATCAGCAGCACAGTGGAGGCAGTCACGCATGTCAGACTGTGCCACATCCACAACCCTGAGCATTTGTCTGGAGCACCTGTGGGAATGTGTCTGTGCCTCCATGATGGCCCTAAACATACATTGTGGCATGGGAACAGACACCTGCAACAGGTGGAGGAGGGACAGCAGGCCCCCTCTGAGCACCCCTATCAATCCTCCTGTGTGGCACCTCACCCACATATTGACTATGACCAGACTCAACAGGCACTGAAGCCGCAGTAGCTGCATTTCCCTGATCAATGGCCTCACCTTCCACTTGTCCAGTATCTGTGGGCTGACTGGACTGAGTAGGCGAAGGCCTACTGGCTGTGTCCACTGGAAATGCAGGGAACGGCTATATGTCAGCCTCAGTGTCAGATTCATACTCTGCACCCCCCAACTGTGCCTCAGTTTGGCTACCATCATCATTAGAGTCTGATACACTGACATTAGGTGGCACAGGGCCCACACTCCCACTGTCATGATCACCTGTGATAAAATGCAAGAAACACAGGAATAAATTAATACCTGCACTACTATAGTGCAATATATGCTAACAAACTAACAGTGCTGCCACTATTACAGACAATACAGCAATGCACACAACAGACCTGAGACCAGCATCACACACTACAATATTTCTTTAAATTGCTCAGCAGTACACACACACACAAATGTTTGCCTTACCATCTGCAGATGAGATACTCTGTAGTTAAGACGGTCCTGGAAGAAGTTAAGGAAGAGGTAAGGGCAACATCTTCACAATTAACATTAACACAGGGGGTAATACATTTACCCCTTTATATGTCCATTAACTATAATTTTAACAAGAATATGGCTGACAACTCTAACCTAAGATTATAACTGTTGCAATCTTCAGTCCCCCCCCCCAAAAAAAAAAGACATGTGAACAGAATTAACTTATTGATTTCAATTGTTTTACTAGACAATAGTGTGCAACCATTCAGATAGTAAAGCCTAATGGAAGCTCCTTCTGGGATGTGCTTGCTGTCTTAGAAACTGTTCCTGTGACATCCAGGACATGCTGTACTGCACTCTGCGGGGAACTGTCTGGATCTCTGATATTGGTGAGGAACTCTTCACTGGGGGTTAGTGGTGGTTCCCTAGCAGGCCCACCCCTGGTAACTATCTGGTCACAGCCCACTGTAGCTGCTCTCCTCTGTGCAGATGTGATTATGTCAGTGGCCCTGTGGTGCACCTGCTCATATGTCCTGCTGTGGCCACCCATGGCATTGACATCATCTATCTGCCACCATATTCGCATCCTACATGCCATATCTCCCCATCCTCTTTCCAGCAGAAAAGCACCATGTTGCCTAAAGCCATCTAGAGTCACTTGGTTCTCAGCATCAGTGAAGGGGGGTCTCCATGGATTGACATACCTGAGTGGCATACTTGTAGGTGTCCTTAAAGACAACAGAAGGATAATACACATAAGTATCTCATAAGTACAAACTAACGTTTTGCAGATCAAACAGAAAAGGTAGCCAGTCAGTATTTCCCACTGGAGAAACATAAAATAGTCTTGATGTGAAATACTAACAACAGGCAGGATGCAAAACAAAGTGAATAATAAGAGCAGGATATCCTTGTTTGTGCCATAACAGTAACTTCCCTTTGCTCTCCCCCAAAAGAACAGTCCATCCTTGTTTGTGCCATAACAGTAACTCAGGTTTGCTTCCCCACAAAACAACAGTTCATCCTTGTTTGTGCTGTAACAGTAACTCACCATTGTCCTCCCCCAAAAAGAACAGTCCATCCTTGTTTGTGCTAGATCAATAACTCAGGTTTGCTCCCCCCACACAAAGCAACAGGAAAATGACCCATTTTACTAGCAAACCATCTTTGAAATGCTAAAAGTGCTATCAAAGAAACTGTACCTGAAACATTTGTATGTGTTTCTCACACAGCATTCCATTTTCATGTATTGGCAATCTTGTATACCTCTCAAATGGCTTGACAAATATGCCCATGCCATCAGTACACTTCTAACTAATGCATAAAGCTAAAACTGTACAAGCCTTTGCTTTAGATTTTTCTTAAATACATTCCAGCATATGCAGTATGTAGGTGACAAAATGGAAACATACCTTCTGAAATTCAGTACTCCTCCTGAAGAAAAAGGGTTTTTGCAGTCTTCCAAATGTATATAATGCTTGTCACCGTCAGTCTGCCTAGCTGCATGGTTGCCTTTTTATATGGTGTAGATTCAGAGCTGTTAGCTCAGTGAAGATGCAAATGAGGTGTGAACTCAATAGAATTGCAGAATCCCCAAAACTTGGATCTGTGTAGAAGATGTAAACATAGTTCAGGCACTCTCTATGTTTATTTTAATGGCTTGCAACTGTGAATGATTAGTAGTTGGGAGAAGGAAAACACAACAACACTGCAGGCTGCCTTACTTCCACTAGGTGTGTCATGTTAGATCTACAAAGTGTTAGATGTAAGGTTTGAAATGTAAGTAAGCAGCACACACATCACAGGTTGTGTTCCTTAACATCCAACTGCCCTTATTTTTTGACAACTGCATATCATATTATTTCCACTTAATATCCTCACAATGTATAGAATTGCCTACACATTGCATGTCTCAGATTACTGCTTAATTAAATGAAGAATTGCTAGCAAACACAAAAGTGTAAGGCAGAGCTATATATTTGCAAGCAATAATCATGACAGGTTATGTGATCACCAGATGCACTACATCCAAAACTAATACATGTACAGATAACACTTGTATGGTTTGATATCAATGTAGATGCTGTTACAGTTGGTTGTGTGCATGTTGATTTAACTTCTTTGCTGCAAAGCTGTTTTTGTGGCAAAGAGGGAGAAGGCACCAATCCTGTGTTCTGAAGGTGCATTGAAGTGAGAGTTCTAATACAGAACCTATGTAGAAATATTTCATGTGTACTAACATTTTTTAGTGTGTATGTCATAGATTGCTTTTCCTCATTTCAAGTACCTCTCCCATTTTTGTTTTTCTTTCTGGGGGGGGGGGGGCACTGCACAATGTGCCGCTTAGTACAAACTGGACAACTGGCCAGACAAGGCTCAGAATGTCAAAAACAGAAACCGGATGCATTCCATTATTACTATTAGGCTTTGCACAAACCTGCTTAGTAACACTGCATGACAGTTAGCCTTAAGAATGATTAGTAAAATAGGGTATGTTATGTAACTGGTCCTGTGGCAACAGATGTAAGTGTAGGGCTAGACTACAGATGGTCCTGGGTTCTAGTACAGTGTGTGCAACCTTTGTTTTACTGTTGTGACATTGCAGTTTATAATAATGAACTGTATCATAGACAAGAGTTTTCTCAACCTTGTGGCAACAGGTGTAAGTGTAGGGCTGCCATACACATGGTCCTGGATTTGAATATAGCATATTCCATACACTTTTACTGCTGTTCCACTTCCTGTTATAGTCACTCTCACTTATAACACTTGACATTGTGTAGCTGATATTAATTGTATGTATGATCCTGAGGCACTTGTATTATGTCAGTTATGTATTCATTTTTCTATGTATTGTCACATTTATTCAAAAATGTATGACTGTGGGTATATTGTGTACTATATTCCTGTAACTATATTTCTGCTGTCTGGACTGCCATGGCCTTCACATTTGTCTAACCCACATACACAACTGCCTGTACATCCAGTAACCTTGAATTTTCTTTGCTTGCTACTGTTGCTCTCCGCTTACCATTGCACAAACACAGTGCTCGGCATTACGCACCTCACAGCACCATGTTTGCTCAATGGTAAGTGGAGCGCAACATTTTCAACAGTGTGCACACTCCCAGTAAACATGATGACTGGAATTGGTGGGAAAGCATCATTCTCCATTGCTATAGCTCCACTGAAGACATGGCAGGTGTTTGTGGGGAAGATGTCAGGTTTAGGGAAAATCCAAAAGAAGGCTAGCACTCCAAATCAGCTCTCCAGTATAAAAGAGTTTAATTCAACTCTAAATTAAGCATACATATACACAAATATATATATATATATATATATATATATATATATATATATATATATATATATATACACACTCATTCAACAACAACAAATTCTATTGATTATTTGTGGGGAAGGTATCAGGTTTAGGGCACAGAGATGGAGTGTCCAGGAGTGCAAGATTTTTATAGGAGTCCTGGTTAAGAACCATAGTGCCAGCCTTTTTCAGGGGGACTATTCCGGCTCCCAGTATAAGTCGGAAGCTTGGGATAGTTTACCTCAGGCTGTATTCAGTGTCACTAGTATTCCCTGCACTGGTGAACAATGTAGGCATCACTACAATGACCGAGGATTGGGGAATTTAGGACAGCGGACATCCCACACCTGTATAAGTATCAGTTACAGAGAGTACTTATAAAACTTAAAGCTGAATATAGGCTAGACTGGTATTCATAATGGTATTCTGTTCTGTTTTTTCCACAGCTGCCAGAAACCATGAGGTCAATGTACAAACCCATGGGGCTAGATTGGCGAGGGTAGGGAAGCATGTGGTATATATGTATCAGAATAATAGTGTTATTCTAGCATTAAAAGTTAAAGATAGCCTTTTTGGTATTTTATAGGTTTGTATCAAATAAAGCATGCATATCTCAACTGTAAAAGCAAGAATGCATGCATTAGTCTGTAGCACAAACCAAGAGTCCAATATTACAATATCAAATTGAGCATGCATATCTCAACTGTAAAAGCAAGTATGCTTGCATTAGTCTTTAGCACAAACCAAGAGTATAATATTAGACTTCAGTTGGAGGTTGTGGGTTCAAAGACCACACTTCCCAACTATACAGTATTGTTAATTCTTCAGTTATGTGTAATTTAAAGGTTTAAAGTAAAAGCTCTATGCCAGTGGTGCACACATGCCCTGCTGCAAACAGTAATCTGTATAACTGAAACACGCATATATGTAGTATATGCATATGTTAAGGAGTACTTGCTGCAATTATTAGTATAGTATGCATCTGTTAGGAGTTGGTAGTCTTAAAAGTAAAAGTTAAGATAATAGAGTCAGTAATTATATCAATTTATTTTATGTCACATATGAAGGTACTACTCTTATCTCTTTTTTTCTCTCACCCCAAACCTTATCTTCTCTTTTGTTTTTTTTTTTAATTAATTTATTTTTTCATTACATGTCATCAAAATGTGTTCATGTTATCCATGTGTACCACATCACTAAATGCTCCACAGCACAGCGGGGTAGGCCTGCCCCAAAGGATCCACCTGCCCCCTTCACCAGCTCCAGCGCCCAAACTGGCAGCATCGTATCTGCTGCCCTTGCACTACCTGCCCCCTCAGGTAGTCCTGCCCTGGAGGCTGGTCCAGTGCTACTCTCCTTGAACAAGTGGCAGATATGGTGATTTTAATGATGCATAGGGTTATGTGCCACACTGTTGCTGCATGCCTACTCTGGCTAGTGAGGCTGCTCTCCCTCATTTTACAACATACCAGGAGAAGGAGATGCAGCCATCAGGCACTCTAGCCAGTGGTGAAGTGAGGTGACATAGATGAAAGTCCACTGGGTGAGAACTAAATACTCACTGTCACCCAGTTTGACAACCATGGATTTGTGATATCCCCACCCTCACCTCAATCATGGTGTCTCCAACCTCTTGTGTCCATCACTGTCCTTGTCTCTGTCTGTGTCTTGTCTGTCTGCAATTGCTTTCTCACCTACCCAACTTACCTCACCAGGGACTTCCCCAACATTTCTCTCTCTCTCTCTCAAAAAAAAAAAAAATGGGCACCTGTTTCACAAAAAAATGTCCCATACATAACTCTCCATTTTGCACACGTCTTCTTAACACACTTGATTCAATCCAGTTGGCTGTTCAACATGACTGTGTTGTGGTCACCCCTCTCTCTCTCTGGATGTGACGGTCCAAATTCAGTTAATATTTGGCAGATATGTTCACTTTACGCTGTTAAAGAAATGGATAGCAATGGTTCTTCCATACCTCCCTCCTCCACATTCCTGCCCTGCTTTCCCTTTGTTCTTCCACCTGCTTGCTTCCCATTACACCTCTGTCCTATCTTCCTCATTTCTTTTCTTTAATGCATTATTGCAGGATGGTGCACATCACGCACCAACGCACAGCAGTGATAATACGAAGGTAGTTAAAAGTATTACATACAGCTATATTCAAACCCAGTACTATCTGGCCCCAAAAAGGAATGTATCACTGCATTAACTGCATTAACATTTGTCACAGAGTCAGTTAAGTAGCAGATGTATTCCAGAGACTCAGTACTAACTGTCTGACTTGTTCTTCCCCCTGCTTGCTCCCCATTTCACCACCTTTAAACTGGTCAAAAAATAGAATCACAACAGTAGACTTAAGTAGCAGAAAAAGCAATGGATCCCTTCACTTTTTTGGTTCCATGTTTGTGAGGAGGTGTGCATTGTGCACCAATGCACAGCAATGGTGAGCGGCAGCAAAATGCAGCAACACTTCTTGTATAAACAAATCATGTTTTTCCATTATCACTCTGTAATGAAAAGTATTTTAAAGTATTAGATACACCTGTATTCAAACGTAGTACCATCTGGGCCAAAACGGAATGTATCAATGCATTAACACATGCTGCTACAGAGTCACTTATGCAGAAGGTGTATTTCATAGACTCAATACTAACTGTCAGGCTTTAGCAATGTGTCTCATGTTTGTGCACTGCTTAGCTATGAGCAAACGTGTATCTCACATGTGTATTCACTTTGCTAACCCTTGTGCAAACCCGCTGCTCACAAGGCTACGGAAATGTTTATATTATGCTGTATTACTAATCTTTGCTGTCCATTTCCTGTATATGACATGAAATTACATGTGTAAACATTACAAACTGAAGGCCTTGTCTAACAATATGTCACATATTTACAATACATCTATCTGTTGCCAGCCCCCAAGCACTGCAACCCTGGTGTCTCAGTACTTTTTCCACACAAATATCAACCACAGTACAAAATGTAATATCAGTTGTGTGCTGTGATGCATCAGTCTGTTAACATGCAGAACTACAACTATTGACCCATATGCCTAAAACACCTATCTGCAAGGCTAGGGAAGGAATTAGCATAGGCCATATCCACAGGTACATAGGTGAACTTCAACACACTCAACCCTACCCATTTTGTTTTTGTCAAGGGTACATCTTGCTTATTAAACCTTGTGGACGTCTTGGATACTGATCCTACAGACCTGGATGAGGGATAACAGGACATACCGCCTATGTTGATCCAAGGCTTTTGATACTATCCCCCATTCACGTGGCATAGTGAAGATCTCCCATGTGGGAATTAAGTCATACAGTAGTATAGGGATAGGCAATTGGCTCACTGACATAACACATAGTGCCAAATTTGGGGACTGCACCTCCACCAGTAGACACTTACCATTAGAATACCACAAGGATCTGCGCTGGCCCCTTAACTGTTTGCAAACTACTTCCTTGAAGCACAGACAATGGTAGATGCTCTGAGGTTTACCAAATTTGCAGATGACTGGTAATTGGATGCCTTAATATAGAGTCCCCCAATGATGGTAACATATTACGGAAGGAGCTGCCACACACAAATGATTGGTACCAAACTTATGGACTGAACCTTAAAGCATACAGTGGCTCATTGTCCCCTTTTGCAATGAAGTACCCCTGTTAATAATGATATACATAGCATCCCTTTAAGCTCAGGCACATACATACACATATGTTGATAGCAATATACACTTTCACCACTGTATGTCCATAGTGGTGACACACACATTCTGCATTGCACACTTTATATATTCACATCACATCCAAGACCAGGGTGGTCATACGTCTGCTGTACTCTATCGATATTAGACCACAAATTGAGTACTAATTGTGTACAATGCTCCCTTTTGTCTGTACCTCACCAAACACCTGCAAAAGCATAGGGTTGTACCTGGGAGACTCCAGGGCCTCCAAACATGACATACAGGGAAAGACTGAAAAACCTGTCAATACTCAATATTATGCAAGCTGCTGAGAAGTGACCTATGCCTGCCCTACAGGAAATGCTGCACATCTGCAAATCAAATGGGACAAGAATAACTTGGCCCAGGCTTCTCAACCTAGCCTGTGACATAAACAGAACATGCTGGGGAGACAGAAATACCTCCCAATGACTCACACTCTGTAATAAGCTCCCACTGCATGTTAATCAGTGCTGCTCAATGACCTTGTTCAAGGGCAACCTTGACTACTGGTTGAGTGATTGTAAAGTCACCTCTGGGTGGTACCTTTATCCCTCATGGACAGTGCCAGTGGGTGCTGCTTGCAAAATCGCTCTGCTAACAATGACCTTCCAACTATGCTCAATATAAGGTATTGTCTGAGACACTCCAAGTCAGACTTGGGCTGTGGTGCCTGCTTAAAGTACTGTGTTCTGTAGTCTTTGTACTTAAATAGGTAGGGGTTCTATTCTCACTGCAGTTAACTGTGTGTGTGTGTGTGTGTGTGTGTGTGTGTGTGTGTGTGTGTGTGTGTGTGTGTGTGTGTGTGTGTGTGCATGCACTTGCTTTACATTAGAGAGACATTTCACAACAGTATGTGGGACATTGTTTTTACTATCTTCGTCTCAACAGACTCTGCCTGATTTGTGGATGTGCTGTATACACATCAGAGCAGGGTCAGAGATGTCCTGTAGTCCAGCCATGTCACCTCATCCTTTCTAATACAGATTTCAGGAACAGGGCTTTCAGTATATCCATTACATCATGGCATGGTTTGTAGGACCTGCATTTTCTTGGTGTGAAATCCCTGTGGTCTGTCCGGTTACTGCAGGTGTCTGGTAAAGTACATACAAAAGGAATCATTATACTGTGTTATTGTTTAGATGAGGTTTGAGTGCAGTGCTGTTATATCCTTCTCAGATCTGGATACAATGGCCCGACTTCTGAGGTGCATGACATAGCCTTTCCATATCATTGTGGTAACTTGGTCGAAGTTCAGATTGCTATCTACATGCGTTGCGTTCCCAGTTCTAGCACCAGTGGTTTCAGCATAGGGGGAGTGTAGTCAATGGTGTATTTACCAGGAAATTCAGCTTTGCATATGGCACAGATCCTGACACATTCTCTATTTATTAATAGACAGTGTGGCTTTGACACCAACCATTTGTGTGTTAGCCACTGTTGTACTATAGTCACATCATTGGTAGACTCAGTGATTGCAACCAATATGCATGAATCAACAAAACTTGTTAAGTTCCAGGTTGTATTTTGTAGCCTGGACTGTTGAGAAATAGATTCCAAATAGTACAGGGCCCAGCACAGATACTTGGGCTACACCAGTGGAGACAGCTGCAATGGTACAGCTTTATTCACCATCTTTCACAGTATGTGGTATGTTGGTGAGGACATTGGTTAACCATCTAGTGACAACAGCATTAATTCCCAGCTGGTAGAGTTTGTCAGTGATACCTGAGTAGAGGAATTGTGTCCAAACCCTAGGACAGATCAAGATAGGCAGTATACACTGTGTTACCTTCATACAGGCCTAACACACAGAAATAATGAGCTGTGACAATATCACAGATCACCTATACTGTAACTCACAACATACGCCTACCTGACACGGTGTGATACACACTTCAATACACCTTCCAGATGGACTGTGTTCCTGTAGAGGACATGCATCCATCTGGGTGGGCTGGGGACAGCACCTGATGCATGCATGTATAGACACATCCTGCCTCTCCTTATCTGTGAGGTAGGGCAACTTGTCATCATGGACCTTCTTTAAATGGATGCTAGTAATATCCCAGCTGTGTGCAACAGACATGTGAGTTTTTGATGGTACATCTGTGTCTGTTACATCTGTCAGATGTCCTCAAAGAGCATCATCCTATGGAACTTGAAAAGGCCAAGGCAGTCAGCAGGAGTCCACACTGAGTTATTCACTCCACAATGACAGATGTGGCCATCAACACTTATGTCGCCAAGTGGGTAGAACAGTGGATCACATACTTGGCATCTAAATATCTAGAAATGTGTGAAGTGACCTATATCTTGTGTCCATTGATAAAGTGTGTACATCAGGGCTGTCTGCTAGGCCTTTTCCTGTCCATGATTGAAATCACAGATGTCAAGAATGACAAAATCCTGTGTCCCAACAGCTGTGTAGAGAACTACAGATTGTGGACAATTATTGACTCCATCTGTGACTTTGGTATAATACAGATAGTATCTCAACACACATCAAAGATTGCTGCCACAGCCATGACAATACATGAGACGAAAAAAAAAGTGGGGATTTGTTTTGTTATGCAAACAAATGCACAAAAACATAGTCTTCCTTACCATACTGTTCTCCCCATCTACAACCTCTCTTTTCTTTTTCTTACACTGGATCCCTCTTAATAGATCAGGCACCCCTTAGGACAGAGGACAACAGCCCCAACAGTCCAGCATCACCAAATCTAGCTGAGAAATGAGAGCAGTTGCTAGAATCTACCTTAATTGAATTGTATATACCTGTTTTCAGCTTGTCCCAAACAGTACTAGCGGTCTTATCTGCCTTTCTATGATTGTAACCATCTAAGTAGCTAATGGCAAGCACAGCTTACTGGATCGCATCCTGAATCCCCCTTTTAACTTCTCCTGCCAATCCTGTAATAAAAATAGATTTTTACATTATTTTTAAGTTAAATAATCAATTTTTACCTGACTTCTCATTTTGTTCCCTAAAACCTCTCTTCATAGCAAAGTACCCTTATGGACTAAAGCGTCAGTCCTGGCTTCTTAATTTATATTGCAAACTGATATTTTATAATTTCTAATTTAAACAGGTACTTTTTTGTAGTTTTCTACCTTTCTCGGCTCAACCCACTCCATTCGGCCTCCCTATGCTTGGGCTCACTCTACTCCCCTACCCTACCCCCATTCCCACCCCCAGGTACTTTACATTTATACTTCTAGAGACCACTCCCACAAATCAAATGACCTCACCCAATTAACCCTCCAATATTCACACCCATAATCTATTTTCTACCTCTGTTTTTACAGTTACGTCTCACTGTACTGAAGATTAACAACTTCTATCTCTACTATGATTAGAACATATCACACCAATAAAATGTTACACTCCAGACCGTTTCTACCATTCCTCTTTTCTCTTACCATTATACTACTCATCCTATTACAATCTACCTCTTACATTAACATAGACCTCTCTTTACCTCCTATAACTCCAACTCTGAGTGCTATTCTACAACTCAGTAACTCTAGCTTTTCCAATATCTCACCCTCTATATTCAATCATAGCAATGTGTACTTCACCAAATTCAGAGTTCTTCCCAAATACAGAAATGTCAAAACATCTTATAACAATTTATCCAACCTCTCCTCTTCAACTCATTACCTTGAACACTTTAGAAATAATCTCTGGATATTATCTCAGAGCAATGACATGCACCCTAATCCTGGCCCTTCCCACTCTGCACATATCACTAATACCCCCTTCTCCTCCTCTCATAACTCTCCTCCCAACACCCGAGACCTTTTTATCACTACAATCAACATACGCAGTATCTGTAATAAAATAACAGAATTTCATTCCTGGCTCTCTCAACATAGGCCCCACATCACAGCCGTTACAGAAACCTGGCTAAAGGCACATATACTAGATAGTGAAATACTTCCTCCTGGCTATAATATACTTTGCCATTATAGATTACATAAGAAAGGGGGTGGGCTGGCTCTAGTCTTTCATAACTCCTTAACCATAACACCCTACCCTAAACCTGTCCTCTCCTTCAATAATATGGAACTGCTTCTATCATCACTAAAGATAAACAAAACTAAACAACTACTCATAGCAGTTCTATACATTCCCCCTGGCCGTAACATCCCTACTGTGGAAGATTTTCTATCTTGGGCTACCCTCAGCTTACCACAAGAAACTATCATTCTTGGTGATACTAACATTAACTGGCAGAATATGTCTTCCAACTCACCTGACAATAGCATTAACTTATATAAATTTACCCAGCTTATTGACACCCCCACCTGCATGCAAAAAAAACTTCCAGGATCCATCTTGGACTGGATCTTAGTTTCAGACCCTCACAAATACTCTAATGCTAGTACCCTCCCAGACACCTTAAGTGACCACTTGCCTACCTTTACCTACAGAACTCACACTCATAAACCCCATTCCTACTGCATGTCCAGAAATTTAATCAATTTTTTCCCAATCATCTTTAGTAAATGCATTAAAAACCCAAAACTGGACTCCACTCAAAATACTACCTTTAGAAGAAGTAGTAAACTATTTTAATAAAGTATTTCTTGATACCCTAAATTCTCTAGCCCATATTCACTGCAAAAGGACAAAATGCAACCATGCACCATGGCTTACAAAATCAACCAGAAAGGTACTTCTGTGCAGAGATCAGGCCTGGAACAAATGGTGCAAAAACAAAAAACAAGCTTATGAAATTACCTATAAACAACTCCAAAATGCAGCTAAAAAACTAATAAAAAAATGACAAAAAGACCTACTTCTCGCAACAACTCTTTAGCCAAAAACACAACACTAAAAAATTCTGGAAATCCATCTCCTCTCTCCTAAATCCAAGTACCCCACAAACCCTTCACCTTTTCCTGATAAGGATCCACAACAAACAGCTCACATTTTTAACTCCCACTTTATCGAGTCCATTCTTAAACTTGTAAAACAACCCTCACCAGTAACAAACAACGGCCCGAACATTAACACTGACACTACAAATCCCTATCAAGTGGAACCTAGCTCAGATCACTATCCTCTCAAAAGTAATACCAACAACCTCCCAGAGGCCCCCACATTCTCCTTACAAACAGTACCCACCTCTCTAATACGCAAACTATTATCTAAACTTTAAAATTATGCTGCCTCTCTGCTGACAATCTCCCCTCTGAATTCCTTAAACCCAGTGCAGAGGCAATAGGCTATCCTGTTAGCATATTGATTAACAGATCTAGCTCTGAATCCATTGTCCCACAGCTCTGGAAGATGTCCATCGTAACTCCACTTCATAAAGGTGGTAATACCAATGATTTATCCAATTATCGTCCTATATCCATTTTGTCTCCTTTATCTAAGATGCTAGAAAAGTGTGTACAAACTCAACTACTTAAACAACTAACCAACAATAATCTACTCACTCCAGCCTAACATGGCTTTCGCCCAGCTCACAGTACTATCACAGCCCTACTTTCTTTTACTGACATTGTGAATATACCTTTGGACTCTGGTCTCATAACATCAGTGGTCTTCCTCGACCTTTCCAAAGCTTTCGTCACAGTGTCACATGCCAAGTTATTACAGCAACTATCATCAGTAGGGTGCTCCACCCATACCCTTACATGGTTTAACAATTAACTAGATAAAAGACATCAATCTGTGAGATGGCAAAATACTCTATCTGGCTAATTGACTGATAATACAGGGGTTCCCCAAGGTTTGATTCTTGGACCACTGTTTTTCAATGTATTTATAAATAGTCTCCACACAGCCACTCTTCAGAGCTCAATCATCCAATACGCGGATGATTCAACTATCATATCCTCTTCTAACAATTTCCCAGATTTTTGTAAAATGACACAAAATGCTTTCACATCAATAGAATCATGGCTCAATGAGGTACAATTACTTTTGAATCCTAAAAAAAAGAAATTACCAGTCTTCTCTCCCAAGCCAGTACCTCAAGATTTTAAAATCTTTTTCCAAAACATGGCTGAAATTGAAATTGTGTCCTCTGCAAAACTTCTAGTTATTACCATAGATAATAAACTCTCATTTGAACAGCACATACTCAATGCAATAGAAAAAAAACTCACTTCAAATTAGGTAAACTTTACAGGCAAATGGCCTATATAGATTCCCCCACAAAAATAAAACCAGCAAACTCTCTCCTACTCCCCTCCCTTCTCTATGGCTCCCCAATTTTCACAAATCTCCACACATCCCTAAGTACTAAATTGCAGTCATGCTACTACAAAATAGCCAAATTTGCCTGTGGTCTACCTAACCGAACACACCACTGCCAAGCCATTCAAACACTAAACTGACTGAACTTCCCCATTACCTTCAGTATACACAACTCAGTATTGCTCATAAATTAACATTACATTCTGAAAACTGCCCTACACTTGTAGATATTATACAAACCTACACCTTAAGATCCTCTAACAAACAACTCCTTTGAGTCTCCAAACCCAACAAAAGATCAGGACAAAGTTTATATTCTTATGCCATTGCAAAACTGGAATGACCTACCCCCCCTCTATCACACTTCTTGATTCTTTGAACGCCTTCAAAAATAGCTTAAGAAATCACTTTCTCAAAAACCAAACTTGCCTCTGTCCCCAAATCAATAGACCTCTTTTGAGCCTTCTTGGTGCCCTGCTGTTTCCACTTAAGTCTCTTCCTTCCCATCTTTTAATCATTGCTGCATAACATATGTAGCCACTCTACTGCCTTACCCTCCCTCCAAATAAAAAAACAACAAACTCTTTTACTATACTAATGTATACCATGTTATTATGTTTTAGCTAAACTTTGTCATTTTCTCAGCTGTATAAAATTCTTTACATTTTATGTACCTAAACTATGTATGTTCTGTTTGCTGTAAAATTGTAATTTGCAACTCTCTGTAAATTGCAATTTGCAACTCTGTGTAAACTAAATTTATACTGGAGTGTTTCTCCCGGGCCTCCACTGAAAATGGCTTTCTGACCCAGTGGACTTTTCCGGTGAACAAATGTAAATAAATAAAATGTAGATGTCGCACCCTATCATCAGACCAATTGTTATATGGCCTGTATCCTGGGATATATGTTATGTGGAATGTCCACCAGCATGTGCCCATGGTGGTGAGTACCCCCTTGCATGTAACACAACTACTGAGTATGTGGAAGACATCCACATGACAGGCCATAATACCTTCATAGTTCTCAGCCTTCACTGCACCAGTACCTGAGTACAATGTACCTTTCCTTATGTCCCTCCATACACACCTTCCAATGATGTGTAACTGAAGTGTAAAATGTTTGTCACTATGAACTGCCAGACATCATTTGTGCATACCTATGTATTAGTTTTGTTGCATAAACATTAATGTCTGATAGCATGGAACTCCCATCAAGATGTAATACTACGTGTGTGTGATATTTGTTTCGGTGATGCACTCATGACATACATAGCTGTTTAATGACATTGATGGCATGGTTTACATTCATGACAATGCAAATTGTGCCATATATATCTCTGTCATGCACTCCAGTCAATTAGCCTGTAATGATCCTAATGTTAATTGCATCTCCTCACACCTCCTTGCATATGTTAGTGTCAGGAAAGTGTGCTTGATTACATTCATAGATTGCTGACATGCCCTAATAGTTGTACAAGTGTGTTGGTGCAGACCCACCTGTGCTCATTCAGAAACACATATGTTGTGCGAAAGACATGGGTATTACTGGTGGTATTACTCTGATATTGTCCATAATTGTGCATGATGGTTTTACTGTTGGCCATGAGCCTGTATCTGTATCCTTCTTGTTGGAAGCCTCTGATGACAATACAGGCATACTCAGGCAAATTAGTTTGCATAGCTTCACAATATGCACCCAAGCCCAATTGTATTTAACATCCATGATACATGTCCTCTTCATTGATCATGTTTGAATGCTTGTAATACACAGACATCCTCCAGTGTTATGTCACCTTGTGTGACAGTCACATCATGCACATATACATTTGTCACTGTGCAGTCCATAGTGTGCCAAGTGGAGATGTGATTAGTGCTCCTCCTGCAACTGTCTTCCTTTTACATTTCCTCATGTGTTGTACTCTACAAGGTTTCACCTGTCATACTTTCCGGTGTTCATCCCTAAACTTCATTTGTGTGTCCCTATTCAATAAACACACTTCCCATGACTGTTTCTTATAAATGGAAGTCCATGTACCATTACAGATCATTGATACAACTTGTACAGACTGCCTGGAATGGGATTCCACAATACTCAGTACTATATACACTGTCCTGTCCTGTGCCTGCAACATGTACATTAATATATGAAAAGTCCTGGTGGTCCTTATGGTATTCCATGCAATCCTGCTAACCCAGTATGCTGGAGTGTACACACATACTGTCCTGTCCCCTGCAACATAATACATTAATATATGAAAAACCCTGGTGGTCCTTGTGGCATTCTGCACAATCCCGCTAACTCAGTTTGCTATGCTGTAACTAAGTTCTCTGTCCATATTGCTTTACGCAGTTTCCTGGCCACCACGGAACCCTGGTTGCTTATGTTTGAAGATGAGCTGCAGCATGAATATTCATTAAGTGCTGCTGCTCACTACGCAAACACGTAAACTCTGTGTAGGGCTTTGCGTGATTCCTACATAGAGTTTATTGAATCCCAGCGAACATGTAAGAAGGACTGTGTAAAAAATAAGGCAAAAATCTGGAATTCTATGAAAATCTGGATAGTTGAAAGGTATGCTATTCGGGGGGGGGGGGTTGTTTTGTTACTACTGGGTAAGGAAAATTATAGGTTGCACTGTTTCAGACTGATGTTGCAGTTGTAAATAGGTATTTGATTTGCTTCAGTGTTCTGGTTCCTCAATTTTTTTAAGTTGCACATCGTTGTGCAGTTAAACGTTGGAGCAGTATCATCCAGGAGTGGTATGGAGGTTGGTATTTGTTTTGTTACTGCTGGGTGAAGAAAGGACAGATTGCACTATTCAAGACTGTACCTCCTACACCGTCATGGTTGTACAACCTCAGAGTAGGTATTTTTCAGTTCTGGTGTATGGGGTATCTACCACAAAATTATAATTACTCTGATGACCGCTGAAAGTGTTTTTGGTGAAACATTTTAGGAATATTTATGTTCGAGGGAGTTGTGTCGATCTTTCAACATGCTTCAGATTGTATAGGTTGATTTCCATAAGATGTCAAGTTATTGGTAAGGCTACATTCAGCTGATGTTTGGAGTAGAAGGAATAGGCCCTGGAAGGGGAGCAGCACAAAACTTTATTGAGCACACTTTTGCTACAAGCTGTTATACCTTAAGTTGGACACGATGGTGGTGGTGATAGGTTTGATTGTCACTTACTATTAAAGGATCTGTTGCTGCCATTGCTGGCATTTGTTTTTCTTGGCTTGCTATTACTACTACTTCTGAAATTGTTTATTTTGTTAAGATTGCTGCAACCTCGTGCTTTCACTGTAAAAGGGCCAAAACTTGCAAGGATAGACTTGGGACTATTTTGGTATGTTGGAGTGAAACATCTTATTCACATTCTGCATAATTCTGTTATGTTCATCATTCCCACTGCTACAGTAGCCTTTAGGGTGTATGGGTTGTGTCTTGTTTAATACACATCAACCAGCCAGATTCTAAAAACTATCCCTCACTTCAACTCTGACTGCCGATTGGTCAGTTATGAGGAGTGGAAAATCAGCATTCAGAGTGGAAAATCTCCAGTACTTTCTTGCTGCCTTGTGAGACGCAGCTCAGAGGCTTTACAAGAGCAGTAACTGGCACTTCAGCTCCTTTCTGGCAGATATGTCCCCTTTAAGGAATCCTTCCTCACAGAAAATGTAATATTTTCATCTATTTTCCTTCATACAGGAAAAAAAAATGTGCTTTTAATTTTTAGCAGTTCTGTCCCTTTAAGAAATCCAGTGTTTCTTCAGTATCAAATGTTTCTTATCAAAGACCACTTTGTTGGCTTTGATGGACTTGGAGGCTTATTTTGTAGGGAAATGAACTGCTTATGTAAACTTTATTGTGTTTAAAGTAGTTTAAAAAAGCGGAAGTATTTTATTTTGTGCAGGGGATCCATTAAGATAAGAATTGCTTGTGTTCACACTGTGGCAGCTTGCCTGCCATTACTTTCTGTCTGACTAATTATATTCTAAAGGGGTTTCTGATATTGATTTTATTTGGTGCTTCTGCATTACAGTGTTTTGGGGACATTTATTCTATGTGAAGATGTAAGTGTGCTGTTTGTGTAAACTGTTGACAGCTTACCTGACCAGCTTGCTCCAGTGCTTTTGACTACGTTTGAAGTTCCCTACTTGGTCACAGTATGGACACTTATCCCACTCTTGCTGGTTTGAAAAAACAACTTACCAGACAGCCTTTGCTGATGCCATGGGGTCAGTCTTCACCTCAGCTGATGGTGGGTGACTATAGTGGCCAGTAGTCATTCCTTAGTCCACTCACTTACCTCTCTGGCTTAATGTGGTATAATCCTTTCAGCCAGTATGAACCAGGGGTCAGCCACATTTTCTTTGGCTGTTCCAGTATCCAAGGGGTACATGGGAGAACTATCTTTACTGAGGCACTTAAACATAATGGGGGATGGTACTCGATGTGTCTGGGAGAAGAGACCTCTTGATGGGGCAGATATTCCTTCTTCAAGTTGATCACTTAAAATACCTGTAGAGAAAAATAAAAGGTTGAACATAGCTCTTCTGAAGGCATGGTATCTATAACAAAAGATGTTTTTCTTGCCTTAGCCAAAACATTGTTACAGGTGGTCAATTCTGGTGCACATTATTCAGTACCTGTAATTCAGGTCAGTCAAAATATTCCTGAGGAGGATATGTCAGGTGATTCTGACACGACTTCTACAGATTTACAAGCTCAAAACTCCTATTTGGTCCTTAGAGGAATTTTCTTTTTCTCAGGTTATTGCCAGGATTAATTAGGTATTTTATGGGAACAAATGGAAGTTTCCCCTGAACTGAGAAGATGATGATATGTTACAAAAATATATTCCTCATTCTATACCTATTCCTCCTCTAGTTCTAGACCTAGAATATGTATATAATGCTGCCTGTAACAACCCTGATTCACAACCTTCAGTCCTCAAAAAAGCAGATATTTATTTATTATTTAGTTATTGATATTTGATTACCCAGGAAAGTTTGACTGAGTAGGAGCCCATTTTCAGTAGAGGCCCTGCGAGAAACACTCCAAAATATTACAAAACATTTTAAAAATAATAATTTTACAGTCTTTAAAAATAATATAAAAAACATGTTGTCTGATGTGCAAATGAGAGTGGAATCATCTGCATACTGCATTAAGGTGACCTGTTTTGTGGAAGTATAGAGGGTGTTGGTGAAAATGTTAGAGAAGGGTACCAAGGATGGAGCTTTGTGGTACACTTGTGATGATTGGGAGGTAAGGAGAGTATGGAGTGCCATTTTACTGACTGATATCTATTGGACAGGTAAAATGAGACACATTGTACTAGTATAGGCAGTGCCCAGCAGATTTGATAGGTTTGTGGACAGAAAAGAGTTTTTGGTCATTGGATGGTAATGATCAACTAGGAACTTAGTTGTGTAAAATGTTTAGTGCTGGGCAAGCAGATGGATTCTGGATAATTTTATAGGTGTAAGAAGCTGTGTATATGTGAGTTGATGGGGTAGTTCTAAACAATTTAGGCTTTTTAGTGCTATACAGTGGTAGGTTCTGAAAGGGGTATGTGCTGCAAAGTTAGTAACTTTGTTGCATCATTGTTCAAGTTTTAATTTTTGTGAAGCATGGAGGTTAGTAGGGATGGGAGTGCCATAAAGAATAGTGGGAAGGAGATGAGAAGTGGCAAGTGTAGTTTTACTTACGTCATTGAGAAGGTTTTTGACTCTGTAAAGCATCTTTAGTTTTTGATGAGTTTTTCTTATGAATTTTGTATATGCGGGTCAATATTAAGGCTCTATATTAAATCAACAAACGCTTAAAAAAGCTTACAATCCTGAACACTTAGAACAGTGATTTTTTCCAACGGAAAAAAATCTCTGTTCCAAAAAAGAAAAAAAAATTTAAATCCCCCCCCCCCCACTTAAATATACCAACTTCGAGATCGCACTACAGTGACAAAAAGGGCAAAGTAACAGAGGCGGCCAAGCGATTTCTTTCCCAGGGAAAGAAATTGCTTATATGCCATTTCGTGCTTTCAAGTTCGATCAAGATGCATTCAGAAGAATGCATCTTCAATCATATAATAGGAACCCATTATAAAAATTATCATCCATTGTCATCTCTAATAATTTGCAGTGAGAAGTGACTTCAGTGGTTGTATTATCAAGAGAGAGGACTTTAAATTTGGTTTATCATGGGATAGGGATTTGGGAATAAAAAAGTAGTATTTTGTGTTTTATAGAGCTGATGATGAGATAGGCTGTACAAAATCCAATCTGACGTAATGGTCATCAAGCTGCATGTTACCTCAGATCTCGTTTGCAACTTTCGTGAATAGATGGCATTCTCTGGTTCATCTAAATGCTTCACCTCATTATTGGATTTATGAGTTTTCTTGTAAATTTGTCTTACGATCTTAGAGTTAATATTCATAAGGCCTTACTATTATTGCTTTCTTTTGGATAGAGTGCCAGAGTTGCTGTGTTGTAGCTCCCTTTTTCTACAGCTTTTTTTTCCTTCTCCTTCTGTCAGACTTAGTGTTAGTAGTAATAGTCTTTCCTTGAGTAGCTATAGGACATTAGCTTATTGGAGAGTGTTTTGACCTCCCTACTTTAAAATTTTTCTATTTAGTGTACGTTTGTTGTTGTTTGTATAGTTCTGTAGCATTATTACTTTACATGTAGGAAAACATTAGTCAAGTGTGTTTTGAACTATTTAATGTATTTTTAGCTTTGTAGTCTTTGGCTGTGGTTTTTCAGAGTGGTGACACTGTTTGCAAGCCCATCATGGACAAACAGACAAATTTAAAGCAATGTTATATGTGTGGTCCAAAGTCCCCACCACAAGACCTTCATAACCTGTGCATGGTCTGCCTGGGTGTTTACCATCTCTCAATGGACTGTGACATATGCAGAGGGTTCAGCCAAGAGTTTCAAAAATAGAAGTAGTAAATTGATTCTTAAGGGTTTACCCCCCCCCCACCCCCACCCAGATCAGGAGGCTGCAAAATCAAAGAAACCCTCAAAAAAGCTTTCAAAGCAGAAGGAATTGGATCCAAAAAAGAGTTGTGGCTCTGACCCCTCTTCAGTTCCAAAACAGCCAAGGATCGAAGTCTTGATGACATACACCCACTTATCCACTTTCACCAAATCCAGTTCCATTGGAACCGATTATACTGCAAGACCTCCACCCCCTCAGAAGGGAAATTTCTGTAAACAAACTAGATCAGCGCTGCCCCTCAAAACCATCTTCAGTTCTTTCAAACAGGTCTTACATGCCTTACAAGAGTGCTTCTAAAGCAGACTTAGTTTTTAAGGACCCAGATAAAAATGGTAGCCATTCAGTACTGTCCAGCTCCGAGAATGCCAGATCCACCCACTTTGCCCCAAGCATTGATCTCTCACTAATCCATGCTTCAGCTGTGTCTTTGGATCCATCCCTACCCTGAGACCTGTGCCTTAGATGCAGACGTCTTACCTATCTATTGCACTGTGGGTTTGACTGTCTCGACTCCAGCCTTGTTAGAGCTGAGACAGTCTCGGGTCTGAGGGGCCGAACTGGTGGCCTTGACTTGGGCATCTTATCCATTAGTTTTGGCTCCTTTGGTCCTGTTGAGGTCATCGCCTCTTGACTCTTCTGCTCCATTCCCTTCACTGGTGTCTTCTAATCTCCTGATGTCTGAGCTTCCTTCTCCTGTTGTGACAGGTTCTCCAAAAGGAGAGACAGATCCAACAGCTGGGTTGAGATCTTTGGCTCCTATGGAGGTAGTTTTGGCTTTTCAGGAGTTGGGGAAGATAACCACCCCAGGACTGTGTCTATGTCTTGCCTCCTCCTCTTCAAACATCTATGAGTTGAAGCCAGACCCTGAACCTCAATCCCCCTGCTTGACAGCAACATCTGCCCTCTGAGAATTCAGGAGACATCCCCTGAGATACTCTAAAAGAGGAAGTGCAAGAAGAAGCACCTAGACCCCCCCTCAGAGTCTCCCACTTCAGATTCCAGCTTGGAGGTTCAAGTGGGCTCCCCACAACCCCCTCTATCAGATGACTCATTTGGCAAAATATTGGAGCTAATGCACCAGAGGGGAGCTTAACCTATAGACCCCACCCTTCAAGATGAGATAGTATTGATTGAGACTTACTGCTTGTTACTATCTACATCCTGGATGGTAACTCTGGCAAACAAACTTATTGATATAGCAGTCCAGAGGTTGTGGCAGGAGCAAGATCATTGTGAAGCATTTCCCCACAAACTTGACAAGATACTGTCTAAATGAGAAATAGCACTGGGCAAAATTTGCAGCAGTTAACTCAAACATTGTGGTGGTAGCTACTAAAAGAGAGTTGTCAGAGGACTTTTTTCCATCCACCTACCCAGTAAGGAGTTCAGGGTGATGTACACATTAGGGAAATGCACATATCCTTTGGGCACCTTCTCTCTAAGAACATTTAAACAATGCCACTCACACATGAACAGGTTTGAGAGAGATCTTGCCCAGCAGGCCTTATCTGCTCTGAAGAACCCCCTTATGATAGCTTCAAGTTGCTTGCTGGACTCCATCTTCACTACTGTGTCAAACATAGCCAAACTCTTCATGCACCTGATGCATAATGCAGTGGATGAAATGGTTAGGACAGCCAGTTCAGGCATTTTGATGAGACACCACACATGATTGCAGATGTGTGACTTTGCAGACAACTTCAAGGCATCATTCACTAATGCCCCTTTTGATGAGTCATTGCTGTTTGGCCCTTCTGTTATGGAAAGGATGCAGAAGTGCAAACAAGATGATAAGACCCTTTCTTCCATTAGGGTAAAGTTTGAGGTTTCTCACAGATTATATAGTAAGAACCAAAAGGGACCTCAGTCTCTGATTCAAGTTTGTCTTTTGTCCAAATGTACAACAAGACAGTGGTTTGCTACTTCAGGCAGTGAGGAACCAAGTTCTATCCCCAATGTTGGGCAGCAGTGAGGGTTTGGCAATGGGTGATGGCCTCACACTGCTTTCTCAAGGCAGCATCCCCTCCCATCCCCCCAGGTTTTGAGTTGACTATAGGGCACAATAAGCAGGATTCCCCTTATACCTAATGAGTGGTCCCTCAGTCCAGCTGTAGGCAATCAGATTTTTCACTGTTGCGCACTCCTTGCTGTGATCTCTTTGTCTGTCCCAACAACACCAAGTGCAGGAAGTTCTTTGTTTTTATCCACCTACCAGAACAGTCACAAGGGACGCTGTGTCTCAACAGTGGCCTCCAGGAGACTTCCACAATGGCTGCACATTGAGTAACAGATTAATTCTAGCTCTCCCAGTGTGAAAACAAAAACTCAGCAGGGAGGGCCAGTGACTTTTGTGTTTTTGGGTACATTTCGGTAACTGGCTAGTAAATGCACTGCCTGGATGCCAGGAAAAAATAAATACAAAGGGCCTGAAAGAAAATCAACACAAAAGGTGAGGAAAAATCACTGACTGGAAAACTTCTGCAGCTGTTCATCAAAAAGCAGTGTAGCCTCCAGACATAACTTCCAGTAACCTAGGGGAAAGTATAAGACAACTGCACACAGACCTGTTTAAAATAAACAAAACACGGATGGAATAAATCAATTCAAATAACAAAAGGTTGGAAAAAATGGTAGAAGCTTTAAACAGATATTCAGATGAGGTGATAGAACTGCAAAAATCAGAGGTCAAAATGAAGAAAAGTATGGCTGAATGTGAGACTGCTGAAGAAGAGATGTTTCAAAAATAATAGCGTTAGCGGACAGAGCACATAGGGAAACCTGAGATTTTCAGCTGTACCAGAGAAGCTGGAAAGAACAGACTGTATTTAATTTTATGAAAACACAAATAAGCAAATGGACTGGTATTCCACAGTAGGTGTTGTTAGTTGAAAGGGCACACAGTATGTATGCTCCAAACCTAGCTATGAGAAAGCAAACCCAGACCTTTAATAGTAGTGATGCAATCCTACCAGCAGAACGAGATGATTCTGTCAAAACTGTAGCAGAAGGACAAAGTACTAAAAGTGTGAGACAGCAGAGTGTATGTGGAGAACAATTACTCTTTGTACACCAGGCAGAAGAGGAGTAAGTTTGTTTCACTATACAGGGAATGTCGAGAAGCAAGTATGTGATTCAAACTGCTGTACCCAGCTGTCTTCAAAATATTCTTCCCTGGAAGGACAGAATTATTTTTTGATGAAGTACATTCTAAAGAGGAAATACAAACATTTGTTCAACAAAGTGTGGGCTGTGAAACTGAAGGAGATTCTGCTTCTTGTTCTTCTGGAAATAAGGACAACATAGAGACTATGCCAGTGTAACCTTTTCCAGTGTTTCAACAGAAAATACCAGAGAGAAGGAAGGGAGCACGAGAGTTGACTAGAAGAACAGAGAGTACATTGTAAATGAAGCAGAGTCAGGATTTGTGAGCTGGAGATAAACTAGAATAAAACCAGTAACTTGGAAACTGACAAATGTGGGATTACAAAGCAATAATTATATTTGTGAAATATGACAGAACAAGAACATTTGGAAATACTGGACTTTTTTGGACTTTATTGGACTTGTGGCAGGACTCTAAAGCATATGCCTTACTTGATATCATTAATGTTCAGAAAAATACTTAGGGAAGGTGAAGAGGAGGGAGAAGGTTAACTGTAAGTAAAACAATTTTTCTCAATCGTACTATTTTTCTAGTGTATGATTTTCTTTGCATGCTATAAATTAAAGTTTCTTGTTGTGTTTAAGTGTAATGGGATACTATTGTAAACAGGTGCTCCTATTTTTTTTCTTTCTCCCTTCTCTTCTTATTTAGTTTTAAGAAATGTAGGCACTGCAATGTAAAAAAAAAAAAAAAAAAGAAGAAAAGTCTGGTTAAAATAGCATGACAAAAAAACTTAATGTACTTGTCCACATTTTTGTATGGAGGAATGACTTGATTAAGGCCCTTAGCTTGATTTAGTAAAATGTTTTAAGAGAAAGCAAGTAAGTGAAGAAAAATATTGAATATTATAAGTTTTTTTTTCTAGCAAATAAATGTATGTTTAGTAGCAATTCTGTATCTGGTCCTTGTGTCTCCATGGAGACAATTTAATAGAGAAATTGGCTAGGAAATAATGTTCTCTGAAAGCATTCAGGTATTTTCCCAGCTGGGAGAGCTATAAAGATAAGATAAAACCAGAAAACACTTAGTAGAAGCACAGGCTGCACCTTGCATCTTAGCATGGATAACCTTTATTTTAGATTAGCTCAAGTTTATGAGTGTGGCTGTCAGTTTGGAGAATTTGTTCCTATTAGGAAGGTAAAATGTCTATATTTGAAGATGTACATAATTTTGTGTGTTAGTTTTAATTTAATAGGTTTTGGGGGGAGGTTGGGGTGTGTGCTTTTTTGAGGGGTTTCAATAAAACAATTTTTTTTTAAGAGGTGACATAGGCTCAAATGGATATGGCAAGAAACAACTGTATAAAAGTTCAACCTTCCAAGCAGTATATGCATGTAACTCAAAAGCTGGAACTACCCATTTAACAAAAAAACTGTTATACATAAAAGGTGGGGATAATAACTTTTTAATGCAATGATGCTTTCTTTAGTGTCTTTAAATGTCAAAGGTCTCACAAATAAATACAAAAAAAAGAAAGAGTAGTGAACTATATTAAAAATGTAGAGTGCAAATAGCTGTGCTACAGCAGACACAACTGGAAAGAATTGAACATGAGAATTTGATAAAGAAATGTTTTCAGGATGGCTGTTCAGCAGGAAAACTGGGGCAAAGGAAAAGAGGAGTTCTGAGGACAAAGGAATAGAGGAGTTCTTATAGGAGTGCCAATAGTGATAAAAGAGGATAAAAAAGATAATAATGGTATATTTGTGCTAGTAAGTGGCTATTGGGAAGGGAGGAGAATTAGACTGGCTTGTATTTATATTCCACCTAAAACTGATATAATGGTGATTAAGAACATTCTGGGAGAAGTAATCAGCTGTCAGCAAGGAATATTACTTATAGACAAGGACTGGAATTTGATTTGCAGCAGTAAAGATGTGTCTGGGGGGCCCAGAAGAAAAAGTATAACAAAGGAGGTTAGACTTTTGAAGAAATTTATGCAAATATTTGGCATGGAAGATGTGAATTCAGTAATAGGAGTTCAGAATGAAGTTGCATATTATTCCACAAGATATAGAAACTGGGCTAGGCTAGACAGAGTTTACATTTCACAGGAACATGTACATTTTAATTGAAGGTCTTGATATGCATCTGATATCTATTTCAGATCATGCGTCAATAATAACTAAAATAAAAACATGGGGTAATGAAATAAAAATGAGACACTGATGCTTTCCCACCTATCTCTTGAAAAGAGAGGAATTTAAGGAATGGGTGCTAGAAATTATTCAGGAGCTATTAGAAAAGATAGAAATTTCTTCTGAAAATATGGCTAGAGAGTTGGATAAAATTAAAGTGGAGTTTAAGATAGGATGAAAATAAAAGAAAGGGAGATATGGTTAAGAATTACCAAGAATTATTTAGAGGGACTGACAAATGCTAAAATATTGCAGAATAGGGGGATTTTCGCAGAACAAGAGGAGGAGCAACTGCAGAATGCTAAACAGAAAATAAGAGATTACCTCAGTAATACTCATGAGTTTAGAAAGATTGCTGTTAAGGAATTTTTTTTTTGATAACTCTAGAGCACAAAAACTTTTAGTACAACAATTCGGGCAATAGAAAGGAGAAGTGGCTGTATCTAAGCGTAGGAAGCCTATAATAAGGAAGATAGCAAGAGTCCCTTTAGAGGTATTAGAAATATTTCGAAAATTCTATGAAAGCCTGTATAAAGTAGAGAAATATAGAAATCAAGAAGAGGTAAAAATGGAAATGTTTATGGAAGAATTAAATATGCCAAGGTTAGAGATAGATAAGTATCAATTACAAACAGGATAGGATGAGATGAGATAAAAATGGTGATGTACAACCAATCTACATGAAAGTCCCCAGGAATATATAGTATTTCTGTGGAAGTTTGGAAGCTAGGAGGGAAAAAAACTGGTACAGATCTAGAAGAAAGTGGTGGTAGCTGTAATCCCTAAAGAGGGTAAAGATCCATCAGATCCAGCTTCATACAGACCCATTTCAATACTAAACCAGGATTATAAATTGTTTATGTATGTAATGGCTAATAGAATGGCAAACATGATGCCAAAATTTATAGCTATGGATCAGTGTGGTGCTGTGGAGGGGAGGCAAACATTTGACAACATTAACAGAACATTGATGATTCAGATGGAAACAGAATATAGGAACATATTACTGTTGTTGGTGGGTCTTGATGTAGAGAAAGCATTTGACAAAGTAAGCTGGGACTTTTTGAGCAGGGCAATGGAAGCATTTGCATTCCCTGATAAAATTATAAGGTTGAGGAGTATATACAAGGGATGGGAGGCTAAAATTAAAGTGGATGGGTTCCTGTCTGATAATTTGTGCTGGAGCAGAGGAACCAGACAGGGGTATCCTCTTTCCCCTGTGTTGTTTGCATTATATTTAGAAACATTGGCAAAGAAAATGAGGGACTCAGAAATATAAGGATATAATTGGTATGGTAGTCAAGAAAAGCTGGCTGTATTTGCAGATAATATTATTTTATATCTGACAAAAACAAAAAATGGACATTTCAGTGTTGTGGTACATTTTGAGACCATTTCAAATCTTTTCAGGATATAAAATTAATGAAGCTAAAACAAAGGCAATAGCTGCAAATTATGTACTGACACACAAATTGGTTCATCGATATCCATATTTATGGGGACATGATGAATGAAGTACTTAGGAATATGGATTAAAATGAGTCCAGTGTGGCAGTTAAGGATATGTAGGAACAGACTAAACAAAAGATAATACAAAAACTGAGAAATTGGAAGCTCTGTTATATGGATATGGATACTAAGATACCAGCAGTTAACATGTTTTTATTCCTTTTAGTCTTGTACACAGGTCAGTCATATTTTTATCAGCCAGAGGAAAGGTTGTGTATAGCAATTAATAAAGAGGTGAAGGATTTTATCTGGGAGGGGAAAACAGCAAAAGTCAAGTGGGATAAGCTGATTCTTCCAATAGAACAAGGTGGATTAGGATTACCCGATTTTGAGGAGTATTTCAGAGCAACACAGTTAAGGCTCCTGCACACAGCACATGCAGAAAACTACAATTCAAAGCGGAAAGGTATGATGATGAAATGGGAGAAGCTGAAGAAACAAGAAGACTGGGATTTTGACCGCAGACCTTAAAGGAGAATAACAATAATCATGCAGAATATTATATTCATAAAGTATCAGAAAGTATTCTAAGAACTAAGCCAACACTGGAATGGAGAAAGGAGATTCTTGTAATAGGGATGAATGCAATTAGGGATGCAGAAAATAGGCAAGGGGGGCAGGAATTTATTAAAGAAAACTGGCAAAGGAATGAAGGTTTGGGAGCAAATAACGAGCAGGAAAGATAATAGAATGGGACGACGCCAATAATTTATTTGGACTGCAGGTTAGAGATTGATATCAGAGTACAGCCAAAGAGAAGAAATAGGGTAGTCTTAAAAGAAAGACCACTGGTAGAGTTTTTAGTAGAATCTAGAACAGAAGCTGCCTTTAAAAAATAATTAGTAGAACATATAAAATATTGCATGCTAACAATAAAAATTAATCAGAGGAGGTTAGAAGGGATTGGGAAGAGAGATTGGATAAGCAATTCACAAAGAAACAATGAGGTATATGTATGTCTCCCAAATATGCAACAAAATCTAGAAAATTTAGGATTTTTGCTTGGAAATGTTTACATATATATTTTTAGACTCCAGAGAATTTTTCCTCATGTAGTTAGCAAATGTTGGAGGTGTGATAGGGAAGAAAGAAGTAATTGAGAACATATTTTCTGACTATAATGACTTGGCAGACTTTAAAAATTCCCTGCAGACTACTTTATCAGATATGCTGAGTGAGCAAATTGATGTAACTAGGGAAATGATCTTTCTGAGCTATGAAACAGAATCAGAATTGCCTAGAAATAGTAAGGCCTTGCTGAGTCTAATTATGGTGGCTGCCAAAAAAGCAATTACTAGAAAATGGAATTCAAAGTCTAAACCAACTGTACTAGAAGTAGTGAATATAGTAAGAGGGATAAAACAGCTAGAATTGGGATCTTTAGAAAAGGTTAGGAGCCAATTATGTAAGGAAAATGGGAATTGTGGGAACAGTACATACAAGAGAGGAATGAGGATTAAAAGAAGGCAGGACTTGAATGAGCTTATATAATGTTTGACTGAATGATTGGGTAGATTATAGGTGATGTGTAACGTTTGCAACTGGGATCTTGTCAGTATGGTTTGTGATGTAAATTGCTTGCAACTAAGATTACGTCAATATGGTTTGTTGTCATTTATATAAATGTATGATTGCCTATGTCATAAGTGATAATTTAATGAAGATGTCTGTTTAAAAAAAAGTGGCCTGCAGGACTCCTTTATGCTTAACCCTCTTCCCCTAAACTCCATTTTCCTATAGAAGGCAATGCGGTACAAGGCAGTGGTAATGCTCATAACCCTCTTCTTGCCAAAATAAGTCTGGTTCCCCCATCTGAAACCTTATGTTTGGGAGCCCCCGTGGCTCCTGGATCTCAGTTAGGACGTAATCACTCAATCCTACACAAAGCATACCTGGACATCCCAAACATACAGTTAACTGTTTGGTTTCTCCATTTCAAGTGATGGCCAAGGATGAAGCTCTAACCAAAGTTGCAGTTAGCATCCTCACAGCTTCTGAAGAAGACTCCATTTGAAAAGTTTACCATAGTAAATGGAAGAGATTTGTCCTTTGGGTCAGTAATCAAAGGCACTGACTGTCTCCCTGCGCATGTCTTAACATTCATTTTTCAGTCAGCCTCTAGTTACTCCACGATCAAGTTCAGCTGGTAGCAATCTTCTGTTTTCACAAGGGCTTCAGAGGTAATTCACTTACCTCACATAAGCTGTGCAAGACATTTCTCAAAGGGATTTTTCTACTAAGGCTTCCAATTAAAGGTCCTCTGTCATCACGGAATCTAAATCTGGTCCTGAAGGCCCTGACTAAACCTCCGGTTAGTCCACCACACAAACATGTTGCTCCTTCCTGGGATCTTAACTTTGTGCTGGAAAAGGTAGCCACATCTCAATATTAAATTGCACATCAAGCAGATTTAAAGTTCATTACATGAAAAGCTCTTTTTATCATTGCTCTGACATCTGCAAGAAGAGTATCTGAGTTGCAAACTCTCATGATGGTGGACCCTCTCTGGTCTTCCATAAGGATAGGGTTTCATTAAGAACAAATCCTTCATTTATGCCCAAGGTTGTTTCAGAGTTTACTTTGAATCAGACTGTCAGTCGTCCAGTGTTCTTTCCTGACCGTCAGAACCAGGGAGAAAGGATTTGACATACTGGATATGCATAGGCAGCACAGTTACCATCTTAACAGAACCAAGTCCTTAGAAAAAGCTGATCAGCTATTTATTTCTTGGGACAAACAAAAGGACAACCTATGTCAAAACAGACTATTTCCAGATGGTTGTCTTCAGCTATTGCCTTATGTTATACTCACCATGGTAATCTAGTTCCAAGCAGTATGAAGGCACACACTATGAGCAACTTGTCTTCTTCAATGGCATAATGGAAAGGGGTGGATTCTAGAGACAGCTACATGGTCCTCTGTGCATACCTTTAAGAGGCATTACAAACTGGATTCTTTTTCTAGATCCAGCACAGACTTTGTTAGGACCATTCTCCAGGGACTACTGGATCCATTTCCCAGGCTGAATAGGCTTTGGCAATCAACATATTGCCTAATGGCTACTGTAGCAATGGGAATGATGAACACAGTACAGCTGTGTAGGTTGCACTTACTCATAATAGTAGATGTTTGAATTCCTTACTGCTGCAGTAGCTGCACCCACCCTCCCTCCCCCTGTTTTTTTATGTTTGTTAGAAAATATTTTGTCATTGTTTACTTCAGGATAAATACACCACTACTAAACTTTTAGGCAAGAAAGTCCTGAAGAGGTTCCTTATTGAAATGTCAACACTCAAAATGCCGAGTGCTAACAAGCCAAAAAAAAAAGTCAGAAACCATCAGGTGAGGAGCAAATCTTGTAAATCATTCTTCTCGTTTAAACTTCTTTTCGCAAGGGGGAGGCAAGAAAAGGGAATATTCTGGGAAATGGCCATCTCTGACTTGGTATATGTAAGTCTGTTTTTTTTTTTTTTTTTTGAGACTGTCACTAGTGGTTCTCAACATTGCAGATAGTTACTCATGAAGATTTTCCAGTCTGACTGCTGATTTTCCCCCTTAGGGCTGACTAGTCAGCGTCAGTGTGGCAGTGATGAAGGGAGGTGGAGCATTTTGAAGCTGGCCAGTTGTTATGTCTTGGGCAAGACACAACCCATATAGCCTAAGGACTACTGCAGCAGTGAGGCATTCAAAAATCTACTATTACGAGTAAGTGCAACTTATTCCAGTTGGTGAAGTACTTTCATCGATGGGATGCTAAAAGGAAGCATTTTTTCTAAAGGGGTATTGTTCCCTTGAACATCCTCAGAGAAAGGTTATGTTTGTAACTTTAAACTCGTCCTAAGTACACCTGATACTGTTGACCTAAAATAGGCATTTACTCACTGTAACCACCAACTGAATGAGACCCCATTCTGTCTGCCTGCAGTCTGGGTCAGCTTAGAAAGGTTTTACCTTAAAAAGCATCAGGGAAGTTTTGAGTCATATCATCTATGTGTACAAGAATGTGTTGTGTTACTGTGATGTATGAATTTTGTAATTAATAGGCTTCCCATATATAAAGGCAGAAGTGCATCCCTTTTCCCATATCTATCCAGTATTTGGCTTTCATTATAATCTGGAAGTGTTCTCAGGGGTGGAATATGATTGGACCTTTTTGGTTACATGACACTTTTGTCACTGGGAGTGGCAGCAGATTGTCACACTGATACTCCATCTTTTCCTGTATCTTGTAGAGCCAGTCAGGCTTTTTAGTAGCTATTGTCTGAGAATGTGTTCTAGGTAATATTCAATAAGATGTTTTCCTATAACTGAATTAATGGCTATGTCATTTAGTGTGACCAGTGTCTAAAAACTTAATACATCCTAATGTGGGAGAGCATATCTTTGCTTTAGACATTTTGAAATGTCTGTTTATCAAATGACAGAAGAGAAAGTAGGTTGCCTCATTCTTTCTTTTCCCAGTAGGACCTGTCCCCAAAGTTGATGGTTTAGGCTCAGCTTTCAACATTTTAACTAAATCAGAATACTGCTGAACTATTTTGCTATAGATTGACTATATGCAAGGAGAATTCTTGGTCAACTGAGACACTGACATCTGAGCTGGTGTAAAGTGCCTAGAAATTACAAATCAGTCTTGGCTAGCATTTTCATTGTTGACCCTTAAGATGAACTGCTTAGATAGCTTCACTGGCCATTTTTGGTGCTAATGATATTTTTATATATGAACAAATGTTCATTATATTGATCACTGCTGCAGTGGCCTTAGATATATGGGTTATATCCTGCCAAGGATATAACACCCGTCCAGTTTCCAAAGTTTCAGGGCACCTTCCATGCCTCCAAACTGTCAAACAGCTCAAGCTGAGCTGACTAAAAGACAAGTTTGACTGCAAAGCTCCTCTAAGGTTATCAATGGTAGATGGTTGGCTTATGCTTTCCTTTGCTGGGCATATAAGTTCCTTTTGGTGAATAAAACCTTCCATTTTCTTAATTTTGTTGATGTTTTAGTGCATTTACTCTTCAGGAAAGTTATTTTTAAAACTAGAGTGTTGTATTTTAATGGACTTTCTCGAGACTGTAACCTGCTTTTAAATGGTGCACTCATTTTTTTTGTCAGTTTAAAAGTAGTGTAAAGTAACTGAAAATTATTTTGTCAAGAAATTTTATTTACTTCTCTTTTGTGGGGCTGACATCAGGTTTTAAAGTGCTTTTTTACTGGGGGGTTTTCATTCAAAAAAGTCATTTTTGTAGACTGGTAATGTTTACCAATAATTGCTGATTGTCTTCCCTGAGAAATAGGCACTATTTTTGGCTGACCATGGAACACACTGTCAGTCCCATAGTCAGTCCTCCTTCCAGCCACTAAAAGAAAAGGTTAAACAAGCAGTCTTTGCCATCACAGCAGGATAGCAGTTTGCCTCAGCCATAGGTGAGTGACTCTCTGGTGGTCATTTGTTGTGCCTCAGACCACTCATCTTTTACCTATGATCTCTCTGGTGTGGCACCTGCAGTCACTATGGACTGGCAGTAAGCAACTTTCTCCTGCAGCTGTTGGGGTCTCAATGGGCAAGGGAGAGCCACTCTTGTTGGTCCTGGGAGAGAGAAAAGGAAAAGTTGCCCTGTTGTGTGAGATTGCTGTGCCCATCACTGAGGAAGCAGCTGCTACAGAATGGATATTAATTATGGGTTATGATGCCATGGGATAATAATAAGGAGCAAGCTGATCCGGGGCAGTAACTTCTGGTAAAAGAAAGAGGAATTCCTCTTTTCCTGAAGAACAGGAGGATGCAAGGACAGCTACATTTTTTTCCCACAAGTTCTGCCTTAGACTCTTAGGATAGCTCAATGTCTGATTCTCCTTGTGGGGGTTTCTCTTTCTCTGAGATAATTGCTGGGATGTGCCTGTGTTTTCAGTGACAGAACACTGAGGTTTCTCAGTCTTACAGAAAATACTATGAATTGTTGCAGAAGAACTTTCCAGAAACCGCACCCATTCTTCCTGTTCAGTCTGCTTTATAGGATGTGCATGCTAATTTTCTTGCTAGTCAGCCAAATGCCCATAAAAAGGCAGATAGGATGTATAAACTTGCTCAGTCTTAAATTTTTACAAACTATTCCCAAACCTGGCCCAGAAGCTAAGCAGAAGTTGATCCCACTGCTGCTAAGAACTTGGTTAATTCCATTCCTACTCTTTCTGATAAAGATGGGACACTTATTGATAGGTATGGGGAAAAGTCTATATTTCTGCAGGTTTGATTTGTATAATTTTGAATTGGCAGGCTCATATGTTAAAGTTTGTTCTGAAAAACTGTGAAAGTATGAGGAATGCTTTATCTGCAGTTTTTTTTTCTTGTGAGGAAAATTCTGCTTTAAGTAACTTCGTTTCTTCTGTATGTTTAGGGGTAAGTACTAGGCTAGCTGTCTTTATGTGTGATTTGAAGCATATACAATCTCTTTTGGTGAGAATTAAACCCTATATCACTTGCATGTAATGTAAACACATTAATTACTGCAACCCCTCTGTTGCACAGGTCACTACTCATTGTTTGCAGTGTGTGTGTGACTCTGCTGATACGTCTTCCATTGCTGTGGCCACTGATACTGTTTTAAGGAGGTTTGCATGACTGTATTCTCAGAACCTCCCAAATGATGTTGAAATGAGATTTTACATTCTCCTTTGGATAGAGATTTAGTGGTTCGCCCCTGTGCTGCAGAAGTAATCAAAAAGTGTGATGAACAGGGCAAGCTGATCCAGGGCATTTCTAAGATTTTTCAGTCCTCCTTTTCCAGACTATCCAATGGATTTTTTATCTCCTCATCCAATTTTACAAAAAGCAGAATACACAGTCTCAACAAAATTAAGAAGAAATGACAAGGGGGTTCCAAAAAGAAGTCTTGAGCTTCTGAAAACCGAGGACAGTCCACAAGTCTAAATGACTATTCAAGAGACCTTGTGAACTCCTCCCACCTTGACCCCTTTTTTTCTTCCAGAAAGTCTGAATCTCTACTTTTTCTCTTTGGCAACATATTGTGTCAGACAAATGGGTTCTGAAAATCATTCATCAAGGTTATAAGGGGGGGGGGGGCTCATTCCTCATCCTGTAGATCAGACTCTTTTGTTTCCTCCTGTTTTTCATCACATGCTGTCCCAAGGAGTGATTGAACGAGTTTTTCCTTCCCAGCTGGGGAAGGGTTTTTATTCAAGGATGTCCCTAGTGCAAAAGAAAGAAAATTCTTATAGAACAGTTTTGTATCTTTATTTCCTAAACCTGTTTGTGATAGTTCCCATATTCAAAATGATGTCACTTCACAACCTGTTCTCTCTTCTTCCTTTTTCAAATTTCATATAAGGACTAGACTTAAAAGATGTTTATTATCACATCCCTATTCATTCAGACTTGAGATGTTTCTTAAGGTTTTGTGCATCTGGATCACATTAAGAGTTATCTGTCTTACCCTTCAGACTATCCACTGCCCCAGGACTGTTCATAAAGTGTCTAGCTCCAGTTAAAGCTCAACACAGGTTACAGGCTTTCCACATTTTTCGACATTTAGACAACTTGCTTATTTTTGCAGTCTTTTTCAAAGTGTCAGGAATCTCTTTCTTAGGTGAAAGATCCCTTAGAAATCCGGTATTCCAAGAGAATATTCAAAGGTCTTTCTTGACTCCCTCACACAGATTGTGTTCCTTGGATGTCAACTAGACACCTCAGTTCAAAGAGCTTTTCTTCTGCAGGAGAAAACAGATCTTTATTTAGATCTATTTCATATGTTTCCACTCAGACTGGACACTGCGAGGGAATGCCTCAGGATTTTGGGTCTCATGGCATCTGAGTCTTATGGTACCCCTGGCAAGACTTGCCATGAGAAAGATAAAATGGTATCTGAAATTTCTTTGGTCCCAGTATCAACACCCTTTATCTTTTCAAATCCCACTTCTGGGGTTTGTCAAAAGAGAATTATTTTGGTGGAGTCAACAGATATCCTTAAATCCAGGTCTTCTCTTCTCCCTCCCTGCTCCAAAGATGTTAGTCACAACAGACTTTGCTTGATGAGCAGTTTCAGGAGGGATAAAAGTGCACAGAGTGTGGGAAATCAAGGGCAGAAGCAAGTACAAAAATATCAAGGAAATGCTGATCCTGATCAGGACACTCAACTCTCTTCCAGGACCAACAAGAGTGGCTCGCCCTTGCCGATTGAGGAGACCCCCAACAGCTGCAAAAGGAAGGCAATACCACAGTCATGTGGTTCATCAACAACCAAGAGGGAACCATGTCATACCCCCTTTGCAGATTAGCCATGTTAGCTTGAAATATAGCTTCACAGCATGATCTCGCTCTACAGGCATCCTACATTCTGTCAGAGCAAATTTGTGTAGCATGTAAGGTGAGCAGGACCAGAGCAGACCCTCATAAATGGAAGTTAAAATAAGGGGGTATTGCCTGATACATCAGTGGGGAACTCCTCAAGTAGATCTCTTTGCCTCCTTTCTGAACAATCAGCTGGCAAGATTCTGTTCTAGGACTCCATGCAAGGAGGCCTGGAAGACACTTTTCTTTTCTTCTCTTTGGATACAAATGTTCCTATATGCTTTTTGACCCTTTCCATTAATATCCAGGGTACTCCTGAAAATTAAAAAACAAAAAGATCAGCATACCAATAAGTCAAGTGGATACAAACAATATCAAGCAGTATTAATTCATTTTAATTCATCTTTTTCCTTGCAATTAATCAAGTCACCCCCTCTGATTGATGACTTAATCACTTGCAAGATAAGAAAGTAGAACTGATGGGTCTGAGCTGTTAAATAAATATGTTTATACAAAGCATTAGTGGTCATTGTCATTGAAATTTCAGCTAGGTGACCAGCTATCCATTCTTTAAGCTTCCTGTTGGTCTTGCCTACATAATAGGCATCACAAACTTTACACGTAGCCATGTATATCAAATTCTGAGTGTCACAGGTTCTTGTTGCGCGTAGTGTAAGTGTGTCACCATAGATAGGATGTTGTACTGATTGATGGGGATATATATACTTACAATAGATACAATTAGAACACTTAAAAATGCCATTGTTAAAAAAAACAGTGACACGTTTTTTACTCATGGTTGCTCGATACAACATAACTTGTTTGTAAGGTTACTACATTGCTTGTAACTAAACTTTAAATCACAATGTGCATCTTTACTCAACTCAGGAACCTGTTCAGTAATGGGCCAATATTTCTTTATTATAGATAGCGTGGCTTTTGTATTGGCATTAAAAGTTAACATACATCTAACCCCACTGTCTGCCTTTGTTCTTTCAGTTTTTTGTATTTTATCAGAAAACACCAGTCTAAAGACAGTTTTCAGTTTGTTACATACTTCCTTTTGAATAGAACTAAAAACATCCTTCTATAGTCTTGTTCCACTAAATCATTGGATAGCATCTGCATTTGCTTAAGCATGTCATCCTCTTTTTTATTATTTATTATTATTAAGTCTAGATACTATACCCAATTGGCCTGTCATAATATTGTCCAACAAAAAAAGGCGCATACTAGATCTGTGTAAGTAATTATTACATCTCAAGCTCCTTTTATATCATGTTGCATCAAGTCTACCCGTGTTGTTTTTGGCCACAGTAATATCTATAAAAATATTTCTTGAATGTATCCACATGTCTTTTAAACCTTAAAAAATCAGTAGCACTAGATATAAATTTTAAAAATTCTTCTAATTATGCCAGCTTCCCTCTCCAGATTAAAAAAAAGTTCTGCTTTTTTATCTTGCAAGTGATTAAGCCATCAATCAGAGGGGGTGTCTTGATTAATTGCATGGAAAAAGATGAATTAAAATGGATTACTTAAAATGAATTTTATTTTTTCGTGCTTATATGCCACCTGGACTTAGAAGTATTAGCATAAAATCTATTTTAAATGAGTTATGTAAGCAGGTGTAATTTGTATGTCTTTTTAAAATTATTTTAGATTGTGTGATCATGTGATTTTTTAATTTGCTATTTAAATCTTTAGTTCTTTTGTAATACTTAGCCTGATGAAGCATCTGCGAAAGTTTTTAACTTGAGATATTAAACATATTAGCTCCAGCTATACTTGTGGCTCGTGAATTCTTTTTTGTTACTGCTTGACGTTGTTTGTATTCACTGGGACTTGTAACTGCACTGATCTTTTTGTTTTTGTTTAGTTTATGGTAGTTGCAACATTTCATACTTGAGCATTCCTGGTGTTTTTGGTGTCCTACCCTCTACTAGTAATCAGCCTGTGAGATCGCCGATATCAGTCTAAGAGCTGACAAACATCTCTTCTAATCTATTGTTTTTGGAAGTGGAACCAACAACCAATCCTATGGAGGTTGAGGCAACACCTAATAATGAACTACTATTACAATTTAAAGGTAAACTGGAGACCTTTAACATAAAGTTGTTATTTTTAAATGCTTGCAGTGGCAGCGACTGAGCTTTAATATATATTTAGCACATAATGTTGTTCCACGAGGTCTTCACATTTTAAAGATGCCAACGTATCACAATACCTATCCAAACCTCTTAAAGCAGTGGCAAGGTCTGAATTTAAAGTGTTCACGTGAGTACATGAGGCTTATGAATGCTTTTTTTGAGATATTAGAACTTGCACTCAGAGTTGAGATTGAACATTTACAGTATATACTGAACTGCTACATAATGTGGAACAAAATGTACATTCAACTGTTTTCTGTGAGACTTTGCACCGTATTTTAATGTTTGAGAAACATCTCATTGAAACGAAGAAAAGGAAGCTCAAAAGGGACTTTACTGATTTTAAATTAAGGAAAGTTTTTTCATGGTCCAATAGAATACAAGATGCTGTGACATGGGATTCAAACATTTCCAGTGACCTCCCTGGCCCCCCAACGTCTAGTCAGCCAGATTTAGAACAACGTGCTTTTGTAGATCCACTGGTCATGTCAGCTGTAGATCCACTGGATTTTCCCAGCTTGCAGCAACATTATTTACCAATACCAGAACCAAGAACTTGCAAAAAGAGTTACCAAGAAGGACAGAGGAGCATCCAATGACCACAAACGAGAAGTCAAAGAGGCAATAGTGAAACCAGAACTGGTATTCAGTCTTTCTAAATATTCATTGACTGAACATGAGAAATGTGTACTGAATAAAAGAATGTCTTTTGTTCCGGTAGCGTATTCTGATATCTCACAAATTCTTATGGAACTTAAGTGTTTCACTAGATCTTTGAATTTAAAAGTTTTGTTTGGTTATAGTAATAGACAAGAATTATCCAATATCTAATGTAGAAGTACTTTTGTTCCTCCTCAAAATCCCTTGTTTCCAGTTTTTGAGAAAGCCATTGAGCATGATATGAATTACATAAGATCAAGAATAAGAAAAGATTTTTTTAATTTAAATGTTCAAGAAATGCCAGCATTAGATTCATTACTAAATAAACAAATAGTTATTAAAGGTTCTGACAAAGGTGGAGGTGGTGTTATCCCTGACACTGATTTTTATTTACATAGTATACATGATATACTTGGGACAACTCAATAAGAGGGAATGTATTGACATTGTTTATAATGTTGATTATTTATTGTATGACATAAACCTTCAGGGTCAAATTAGCCTGTAATTGTGGGATTATTTAAGAGTTACCTCTCCGAGAAGTCTGTTATTTTATGGAATTCCCAAGATTTGTAAATCTACTACAGTGCTTCCCATGAGAACCATTGTCTCTACCTGAGGCTGGGTTACTGAGCCTTTTTCAAAGTTTTAGACTTAAAATTAAAAGATAGTGTAGTAGAAGTTGACAACTATAATTAAAGATGCACCCGATTTTTTGTGCCAACTTTATGAATGGTCTGTCAGTAATGAGGTATTGAACTGTTATCTTGTCCCACTTGACATTGGTTCCCTTTTTCCTGTGATTCCTAACACTCAGGGCATAGAGATGACTAGGATTCACCTGTTGTCATTACCCACATTTCACCGAACACTTACTGATCATGTATGCAAACTACTTGGAATAGTACTAACAATGTTTTTACCTTTCAAGAAACATTATATAGACAGTGTAAGGGGGTTGCCATAGGCACCCCCAGTTGTTAATACTTACACCAACATTGTTATGTTCAAATGGGGACAACAACACATTTTAAATGCTTCTGTGAACCCCCTTTTCCAATAATATTTGTTTTTATAAGTGATTTATTGATGACCTTTTTTTAATTTGGAGAAGGGAGCTGGCACAATTAGATGAATTTCTAAAATTTATGTCTAGTACTACTGATTTTTTTAAGGTTTAAAAGACATGTCGATGTATCGAAGATCGATTGTTTTAGATATTACAGTGGCCAAAAACAACAAGGGTAGACTTGGCACAACTTTAAGAATGTGAGATGTAATAACTACTTACATAGATCTAGTATGCACCTCTCATTTGTGTTTGAAAATATTGTGACAGACCAAATGGGTAGAGTGTCTAGACTTAATAATAAAGAGGATGACATGCTTAAGGAAATGCAGATGCTATCTACTGATTTAGTGGAACGAGGCTACAGGAAGCATGTTGTTAGTTTTATGCAAAAGGAAGTGTGTAACAAACGGAAAACTGCCTTCTGACCATTTTTTTCTGATAAAATACAAAAAAGTTGAAAGACTTAAGGTAGACAGTGGGGTTATATGTATGTTAACTCAAAATGCCAATACAAAAGCTATGCTGTCTATAATAAGGAAATATTGGCCCATTATTGAACAGGCTCCTGAGCTGAGTAAAGACACACATTGTGATTTAGTTTGGTTACAAGAGGTGTAGTAATCTTAAAAACAAGTTTTGTTATAAACAGCAGCCATGAGTAAAAAAACACGTCCGTATTTTTTAAAAATGGTCCTTTTAAGTGTTCTAATTTTACCTATGTGTAAGTATATATATATCCCCATCAGTCAATACTATATCCTGTCTATGGTGACATATTTACACTATGTGCAACAGGAACCTGTGACACTAAGAATTTGATATACATGGCTAAGTGTAAAGTCTGTGATGCCTATTATGTAGGCAAGACCAATAGGAAACTTAAAGAATGGGTAGCTGGTCACCTAGCTGACATTTCTCAGAGAGTAGCCACCACTGCTCATATAAGCACATTTTTTAATAGATCAGACCCATCAGTTCTACTTTCTTATCTTGCAAGTGATTAAGCCATCAGTCAGAGGGAGTGACTTGATTAATTGCATGGAAATAAATGAATTAAAATGGATTTTAAGTTTTTGTGCTCATGTGCTACTTGGACTCAATGGAAGTTTTAGCATAAAACCTATTTTAAATGAGTTTTGCAATCAGGTATAATGTGTGTGTCTTTTTAAAATTGTTTTAGACTAATTGATTGTGTGACAATGTGATTTTTTTTAATTTGCTATTTAAATCTTTACTTCTGTTGTAATATTTAGCCTGATGAATCATTTGCAAACGTTTTTAACTTGCAATATTAAACACATTTATCTCCAGCTATACTCATGGCTCTCATGGATTCTTTTTCATTACTACTTCTGAAAATTCAGGGGGGATCCCTCAAGATCATTGAGGTAACTCCCTTTTGGCCCAGGCAGCTGTGGTTCTCCCTTCTTTTGCAATAGACGGGGACAATTACCACAAGCTTCCTCACAGACTGGATCTACGCACACAAGAACAGGGGTGTTTGATACATCCCGACATCAGTGATCTTTAGTTGACTGCCTGAATGATAGGGTCTTAATTCCTTTTATGCATATGTTTACTGAGGATGTACAGCAAGTACTAATGGAGACAAGAAAACCTGCTACTAGAAAATCATGTATTAGCAAATGGAAATGGTTTTATAGCTGGTACCAACAACATAACCAGTATCCATTCAGGGTATTTGTTTTGTAGTTTTGCAATATTTGTATGAGTTAGTATCCTATTGTCTTTCTTATTCCTCTGTTAAGGTTCATTTATTAGCCATTTCAGCATGCCTGCCCTTTGTTCCTCCTCATTCAATGCAGTCTCATGTTAAAATGTTCTTGAAAGGGGTTTTGCATAAGAGGCCTCCAAGAAAACCTCTGGCTTCTCCTTGGGATCTTAATTTTATGGTAGAGAAACCAATACTTGCTCCATTTGAACCAGCTAATCTGGGTGAGGTTCTTAATGTGGAAAACCTTTTTACCAATTCCTCTGATCTCTGCAAGAAGAGTATCTAAGTTGCAAGCTTTTATGATGAGTTAACCCTATCTCGTTTTCCATAGAGACAGAGCTTCTATGAGAACAAATCCTTCTTTTTGTCTAAGTACCTGAATTTACTTTAAGCCAAAATTACCAATCTTCCCATTTTTTTTCCTGAACCTAAAAATGAGGGAGGCAGGATACTCCATACCTTGGATGTCCACAGAAAACTCATGTACTGTATTGACAGAACTGAATCTTTCAGATCTTTGAATTAATTATTAATTTATCATGAAGGTAAGAAGAAGAGACAACCTATGTCAACAACTGCTTAACAATATTACTTTTTGTTATACTCAACATAAAAAATCTGTTTCAGATAGGGTCAATGCCCATTCTACCAGGTTCTTGACTTCATCTATGGCTTTTTGGAAAGGATTGTATTCTAGAAGTATTGTGGAAGCTGCTACTTAGTCCTCTGGACCTACTTTTCCAAAGCATTGTAAGCTAGATTCCTTCTATAGGTCCAGATCAAGCTTTGCTAGAACCATTCTTCAAGGGCTCCTGGACTCTTCTTCCACATCTCAAATGTAGTTAGCTATGGTAATCTATCCATATAGCTAGCTAAGGCTACTTCATCAGTGATCAGTAAGTTGAACTTAACATAGTAGAATTTTGAATGATCACTGCTGCAGCAGTAGCCATTCCATCCCCCTATCGCTCTTGTTTTTTGGCGTGTTTTATTCCAGGTTATGGACATTTATTTTCAGTGGTTCCTAGCATTGTCCTTTCAGGGCTCAGCCTCCCCTTCTCTGCTGTCAGAAAAACTCTGAAGTGCTTCACACCCAAACTTCTCTTTTAGTCAGCTCAGCTTGAGCTGCTTGGCAGTTTAGGCACATGGAAGATGCCCTGCAGCTTTGAATGCTGGCCAGCTGTTATATCCTTTACTGGATATAACCCATATAACTAAGGCTACTGCAACAGTGAACATTCAAAAATCTACTGTTATTGTATTTTAAACTTAAATTACTGTACTTTTCTCTGTAAATATTATTATATAGTATGTATGAGCAACATTTTATGTGCATATTTATGTAAAGGAAGTTGTATGAGTGATGAAATATTTGTGATTTTTTTTCTGTCTTTCTTCATCATATTTCCATGAAAAGCATTTTTGCATACTCAGTCTCCCCTGTATTCCCACATGAAGGCTTCACCACCCACACTTTCTATACTTGATTATTCTCACCAAACTTTATGTATCTTCAGGAAAAGTCATCAGCAACAAATATTAGATCATTATGTTGCGTCATTTCAGTTTGGGACTCCTACCAGTAAGGTCACCCAATAAAGAGGTGATACACTTTATAAAGATTTTTTTTAAATATCTTTATTGAATTGTCACTTAAGACATAGGTAAACATACATTTATATAAAAGAAAACAAACCATTGTTAACATGTTCTTGATTACAAACATTATACATCACATGTATTCTTTTATACAACCATCATCAATCCACAAATGCATAAATTAATCAGTTCCTATTTTCCCTTAAGCCTCACTCCTCCTCCAAAACATTTTTCTGCATGTGATGTTCCCACAATTTCCATTTTCTTCTATGTAATTTGCTCCTACCCTTTTTTAAAGATCCCACTTTCAGTTATATTATCACTGTTACAATATCCACTACTTCAAACACAGTTGGTTTAGACTTTGATTTCCAATTTCTACTAATTGCTTTTTTTGGCAGCCACCAGAATTAAACTTAACAAGGTCTTGCTATGTCTGGGCAATGTAGATCCTTTATCCCAGCTCAAAAAATCATTTCTTTAATCACACCCATTTGCTCACCTAATATTCCTAATGGCAAACTCAATAGGGAATTTTTAAAGACTACCAACTCCCAAAACATATGTTCCCAGTTACCACTTTCTTTGCCCATCACACCTCCAACATTTGCCATCTACCTGAAAAAAAATATTTGGATTCTGCTTGGGGTATAAAAAAATGTATGCAAACACTTACAAGCAAAGATCCTAAATATTCTAGAATTTGTTTGATATTTGTGAGCATACATATGTCTTCCCATTGTTTCCTTGTAAATTGCTTATCCAGTCTCTCTTCCCAATCTTTTCTAACCTCCTATGATTGATTCCTACGGATAACATAAAATATTTTATGTGCCCAACTAATTATCTTTTTTAACAACAGCTTCTGTTTTAGATTCAAGTAAAAATTCTACCAGAGCAGGTCTTTCACTTAGGATTCCCCTCTCCCTTTCTCTTAGCCTACACTCTGATAACAATCCCTGATGTGGAAGGCAGTCTGTAGCATGCAATCTAAATCTCTTCTTGGCATCTTCACGTTCTATTGCATTTCACTGTTTAGATTTTTGCTTCCAATACCTTGATTCCTTTGCAAGATTTTTCCAGTAAATTCCAACTCCCTCTTGCCTATTCTCTGTACCCCTAATTGCAGTCATCCCTATTGGCAAAATCTCCTTTCTCCATTCTCATTTTGGCTTGGTTCTTAGAACACTTTCTGCTACTTTATGTCTATAATATTGCTTCTCCCTTTTTAATTTCTCCAAATCCTTTGGGTTTCTAATACCATGACAGGAATAGACCACATTCCAAAGTCAAAGTACAATTAAAGTTCATGAAATTATTATTGTTTCAGTCTTTGATGTCAGCCAGAAGTGCTCTTTGCAGCACCGACAATGTGCCCAGTAAGGACTCCTTCAGCAATTTGTATGGGGTTACATGCATTGGTAACATATCTAAATACGATTGTAGATTATTTTTTATAAGACCCATTGCTCCTGCTACTATTGGAACTATTTGAGTATCTTTCTTCCATATTGTTCTTGTTTCTGCCTGCAGATCCTGATATTTTATGACTTTGTGTCTCTCTGTACACAACATACTGTAGTCACTGGGTTTAGTGATTTCAATGATTAATGCTACTTTTGTCTTCTTTGCATGGACTACTATATCTGGTTTTCTAGCATCTATCTTTTGAACTGTTGGTAATGGGTGATCCCATGTGATACAAACTTCATCATTTTCTATAACGCTTTGTGGTTTATGTTTCCAGTGTTTTTCAGCCACTTCATTGCCATAATCTTTTCACAATCCCCAGTGTAACAGTCTTGCCACATTATTATGCCTTTCAGCCCTACACAGTTCTTCTGCCATTAGTATGTCACAACCAGCAACAAGGTGTGTGACTGTTTCCAATTCGATTTTACAAAACCTACATTTGTCTGTTCCTCCTACATGTTCAGTGGAATTTGTAAACCAGCATGTACGTAGCCCCCTGTCTTGGGCCGCCAATATTAACCTTTCATCTTTTGGTTGAATTAGCCTCTCCTTAACCATTCCTGCATTCATTCCTGATCAACACAAGATTCTTCCAGAAGTTTTCTATACTTGCAACTATATTTATGCATTTTCCACCTTTCTTACCTTCTCATCTGGTCCTTCACCTTATATTCTTTTGTTTTTTTGGCATATTCAGTTGCTGACTGATTTTTATCTACTTCTGATTTGATTTCCATTCCTGCTTGATGCTGATATGCTTCTGCTAGATTAAGCAGAGAAGTCATCTTAGATTTATTCTCTTCATGTTTCAAAACTTTCACTACATTTGGGTCTTGTGAGGTCAGCAGATAACGTGTGGAGTCCTATGGTTGCATATCCTTCATCTTCCTCTCTTAAAACCTGGTTGCCTCATGGTTTTGGCGTCTTTTCAGGCTTGTTGGCTGTTGGGGAAGTACCCACCAAGAGGAGAAAACGCTGAGAGAAGAAGGGAGCCACTTTTGAGACTTTAAGTATTTTTCCTCTGTTTATTTGCTAAGTTTTTCTGCATAGCCGCCTATTTTGAGCATTTTCTGGCTTGTTAAATTTGATTTCTGCATTAGTAACTGTATTTAGAGCACAACCTAGAGCTGTTTACTGAATTTCCTGTTTGCACTTATTTTTAAAATCGTTTTTTTCTCAAAACTTGCATTTTATCTGTCTTTGACCTAGCACTCTTGTGTGGGGTCATTTACTGCACTGTTATAACTTGCTGATACTTGTTAACCTCTGCTATCTCTGAAAAAACAAAAAAAAAAAAAAAATCTTGCTTTTTTCCCACTTTTCTGAGATTTAAAAAAGTTCATTTACAGGCTTGCTGTTCTTGAACTGTTTGTAAGTTTCTGTGAGGTCATTTTTTGCTTGGGCTAAAGGAAAGTCTCTCTGTTGATCAGTGGCAGTGAAAAACATTGAGCAGCCTTTCTGCCCCCGTGGGAGTGGTTACTGACTTGAAACTGTAGTTTTATTGGCCATTCTGGGTCAATTCCAAAACTCCTTCATCTTCCTCTCTTAAAACCTGGTTGCCTCGTGGTTTTGGCGTCTTTTCAGGCTTGTTGGCTGTTGGGGAAGCACCCACCAAGAGGAGAAAATGCTGAGAGAAGAAGGAGCCACTTTTGAGACTTTAAGTATTTTTCCTCTGTTTATTTGCTAAGTTTTTCTGCATAGCCGCCTATTTTGAGCATTTTCTGGCTTGTTAAATTTGATTTCTGCATTAGTAACTGTATTTAGAGCACAACCTAGAGCTGTTTACTGAATTTCCTGTTTGCACTTATTTTAAAATCGTTTTTTTCTCAAAACTTGCATTTTATCTGTCTCTGGCCTAGCACTCTTGTGTGGGGTCATTTACTGCACTGTTATAACTTGCTGATACTTGTTAACCTCTGCTATCTCTGAAACAAAAAAAAATCTTGCTTTTTCCCACTTTTCTGAGATTTAAAAGTTCATTTACAGGCTTGCTGTTCTTGTACTGTTTGTAAGTTTCTGTGAGGCCATTTTTGCTTGGGCTAAAGGAAAGTCAATCTGTTGATCAGTGGCAGTGAAAAACATTGAGCAGCCTTTCTGTCCCCGTGGGAGTGGTTACTGACTTGAAACTGTAGTTTTATTGGCCATTCTGGGTCAATTCCAAAACTCCTTCATCTTCCTCTCTTAAAACCTGGTTGCCTCGTGGTTTTGGCGTCTTTTCAGGCTTGTTGGCTGTTGGGGAAGCACCCACCAAGAGGAGAAAACGCTGAGAGAAGAAGGGAGCCACTTTTGAGACTTTAAGTATTTTTCCTCTGTTTATTTGCTAAGTTTTTCTGCATAGCCGCCTATTTTGAGCATTTTCTGGCTTGTTAAATTTGATTTCTGCATTAGTAACTGTATTTAGAGCACAACCTAGAGCTGTTTACTGAATTTCCTGTTTGCACTTATTTTTAAAATCGTTTTTTTCTCAAAACTTGCAATTTATCTGTCTCTGGCCTAGCACTCTTGTGTGGGGTCATTTACTGCACTGTTATAACTTGCTGATACTTGTTAACCTCTGCTATCTCTGAAAAAAAAAAAATCTTGCTTTTTTCCCACTTTTCTGAGATTTAAAAAAGTTCATTTACAGGCTTGCTGTTCTTGAACTGTTTGTAAGTTTCTGTGAGGCCATTTTTTGCTTGGGCTAAAGGAAAGTCTCTCTGTTGATCAGTGGCAGTGAAAAACATTGAGCAGCCTTTCTGTCCCCGTGGGAGTGGTTACTGACTTGAAACTGTAGTTTTATTGGCCATTCTGGGTCAATTCCAAAACTCCTTCATCTTCCTCTCTTAAAACCTGGTTGCCTCGTGGTTTTGGCATCTTTTCAGGCTTGTTGGCTGTTGGGGAAGCACCCACCAAGAGGATAAAACGCTGAGAGAAGAAGGGAGCCACTTTTGAGACTTTAAGTATTTTTCTTCTGTTTATTTGCTAAGTTTTTCTGCATAGCCGCCTATTTTGAGCATTTTCTGGCTTGTTAAATTTGATTTCTGCATTAGTAACTGTATTTAGAGCACAACCTAGAGCTGTTTACTGAATTTCCTGTTTGCACTTATTTTTAAAATCGTTTTTTTCTCAAAACTTGCATTTTATCTGTCTTTGGCCTAGCACTCTTGTGTGGGGTCATTTACTGCACTGTTATAACTTGCTGATACTTGTTAACCTCTGCTATCTCTGAAAAACAAAAACAAAAAAATCTTGCTTTTTCCCACTTTTCTGAGATTTAAAAGTTCATTTACAGGCTTGCTGTTCTTGAACTGTTTGTAAGTTTCTGTGAGGCCATTTTTTGCTTGGGCTAAAGGAAAGTCTCTCTGTTGATCAGTGGCAGTGAAAAACATTGAGCAGCCTTTCTGCCCCCGTGGGAGTGGTTACTTACTTGAAACTGTAGTTTTATTGGCCATTCTGGGTCAATTCCAAAACTCCTTCATCTTCCTCTCTTAAAACCCTCTTTTGCGCGGTTTTGCGCGTTTTTGTGCATAGCGCAACAGTGGGCAGCGCCGCCTAATTGGGTTTAAACTATTCCTGGCTCCACAAAGTCTGCTCTTCACTTTTTCCCTTAGAACTGAACTGCTCTATCTCTCAATTTAAACACCATATTCTCATTCTAAGGCCCTTCACTGGTCCAATTAAGTAATCCTACAAGTTAGCACTATTAAACCATAAGCACTACTTACTCTTATAATCTCTATGATTACCCTGTCCTCTATTGGTCCGTCTTAAATTCAGTTTCCCTATTACTCTAGCATGTCCAAAGGTCAGTCAATGGTTTCCTCTCCAGTCCAGCTGGTGAATCTGGGAATTTTGAGGCAATGTTACAACTGTCTCATGTACACGGACAACCCTCTCCTCTTCCAAACAGGTTCAAATATATGTGAGAGATGCAACTATTTAGCCAAACTGGAGGCTGAGCTCTCTCATCTCAAAACTGATGTAACCAGTCAGGAGGAGAAGGTAACCTCACACAACACAATTCCAGTATCACATAGTCCCACCACATCAGCGAACCAAACATATAAATACACAAAAACATACTCGGAGGCTCTAAATAAAAATCTACCTAAGCAACAGAGACCTCCAAAGCAGACATCCAAGCAAACGCTACCTCAAAACAAAACACACACAACACATAACCCACAAAGTCAGTGTGCCAAGCAGCCACAGCCCTTAAGGCTGAATAACACACCTGATACTCTTGTTATAGGTGACTCTATTGTCAGACACACTGACGTCGCACTCACCAGGCTGAATAAAGAGAAGGTCACAGTGAGCTGCCTGTCGGGCGCTAGGATCCGCCACATAACGCAAGCACTCAGGTCACTCCAAAGCAAATACAAATATGACTCAGTCATTGTACATGCTGGTGTGAATGACCTGAGACGTACCTCCCGGGACTACATGAAAAGGGACATAGAGGAGCTCTCTGATCATGTAGCCCAGGCTGGTATGACCCTGACCTTGAGCAGCATCTTACCCTCACCTAGAATGATGCCACAGTACAAAGACAAAATGATCAATTTTAACAATTGGCTAAAATTTTGGTGTCATTCAAAGGGGATCCAGTGTCTGTCAGCCTGGGATGACATGCTCGACAAGCCACATTGCTTCGCTAGGGACGGCTTGCACCTGTCACCACTGGGCTTTCGGATATTGGCAAAGGCTCTTGCCACCCCATAGTGCCTTTTTTAGGCAAGGCTCAAAAGTCAAACCCACCTCCATAGAGCACAAGGAACAAGAAACTAAGGGTAATGCTGCTAAACGCCAGAAGTCTTAACCTCAAGATGCACGCACTCGAAGCTCTCCTCAGTATGGAGAACATCGATATCTGTGCAGTGACAGAAACCTGGTTCAAGGCTCCAGAGAGCACCCCAGCACTACCAGGCTATACCTCATATCATGCTTTTCGGCCCCAAAACCCGGACCGAACCACAAAAGGAGGGGGAGTTTCCATATTTATCAAGGATATCCACACCTCCAGGTTAGTGGCATTGCACGAAGAATCGGAGACCATCCATGTGCAACTAACAGTGGGCAAGACTGCTTTTCAGTTTATAGCATCCTACAGACCACCCTCTCAAAGTCAGGAATCCCATTCGGCTTTCCTGAAAATATTGGAGAACATGAAGATCTCTCAGAACACCATTATATTGGGCGACTTCAACTACCCAAACATTGACTGGAAGCACTACTCAAGCCCCAGCACCTTGGCCCAGAGATTCCTGGAAATTATAAACTCAAATGCTATGGAACAGCTAGTCACCACTCCCACAAGAGGGGACAACATACTAGACCTGATCATTACCAACATGGGGACTCTATGCTCCACACCAGAAGTATATCCCTCATTGGTAAGATCAGACCACAAATTAATTTCACTGGATGTCCACATCCCGACTCCACCCTTAGCCCAGAAAACCACAGTGAAAAACTTCTCAAAAGCGAACTTCTCACTTCTCAAAACCGAAGTGGAATCCTTCAAGGCCACAGGGCCAGTGGAAACTACAGCCCAAACTGCAGAATCCTATATAAATGCATTCTACAAACATCTCCAGGAATGCATGGATCATGCTATCCCAAACAAAACCAAGACCCAATCATCCAAAGGCAGGCGTCCAGTCTGGTGGACCCCTGCCATAAATAAACTGTACAACAGAAGGAGGAAGCTACTACATGATAGAGCAAAATCCCTAATAGGGAAGGCATCTCTGATCAGTACTAGCAAAAAATTACAATCCCTCATAAAATCCTCCAAGGCCAGCTTCGAGAGAAAAATTGCACAGGACACCAAAGACAATCATAAGGCTTTTTCAGTTATGTTAGAAACTTGGGATGCAACTCCCAGACTTGTTCTGAGTTGATTCTAAATGACAAAAAATACACTGAACCCACAGACATCGCCAATATCCTGGCAGACAGGTTCAGTGCGAACTTCTCCACCCCCTCCCCCCCAAAAGAGCAAATATCTATCCCGGCAGAGGGCTGCCTCCCAAACATCTCAGATGCTCAGGTGAAAGCTGCCCTCTCCAAAGCAAAAAACACTGCTTCCATGGGACCAGATGGCGTCCCAGGCTGCGTCCTACATGAACTACAAGAGGAACTAATCCCTCAAATAAAACAGCTATACAATCTCAGCCTCACTACAGGATATGTGCCCACAGAATGGCGTACAGCAACAGTGGTCCCACTCCACAAAGGTGGAGCATCTACGGACCCTGGAAACTATCGCCCCATAAGCCTGACTAGCTTAGTCTGCAAGGCTATGGAGAGGATCATCATGGAGCTCATAAACAAAGACATTGGGGACCTACAGACACTAGATCCTACCCAGTTCGGCTTTGTCAAGGGCAGATCCTGCCTTTTGAACCTGGTTGACTTCTTTGAAACAGTCACCAAAGCCATAGATGAAGGAAAGGTAGTCCACACAGCCTATCTGGACCTTGCAAAGGCATTTGACACAATACCCCACTCGGGCATCATAGATAAGCTATCCAGCTTAAATATAAACCCCTATGTCACAAGATGGGTCGCAAACTGGCTCAAAGACAGAACCCACAGAGTGAGAGTTGCTGGAGCCATGTCAGACTCAAAACCGGTCACAAGTGGCGTCCCACAGGGTTCTGTCCTGGGACCACTCTTGTTCGGTATATACTTTTCCGAGGTACAGGCAAGCGTGGGAGGACTATGGCTCACCAAGTTCAGAGCGACTGCAAACTGGGCGCCATAATCAACTCTCCAGCTGACACAAACATCCTTCAAAAAGGTCTCACAGAGACAGATAACTGGTGCCAGCGCCATGGTTTAAAGCTAAATGCCAAAAATGTATAGTCATACCCTTTGGCAAAAACAATGTGCCCACAAATTACCACATAGGCGGAAACCCATTAAGTACAGAGAAAGTTATTAGAGACCTGGGGACCCAAGTTGATAGCAATCTCTCCTTTGAAAACCACATTGCCAAAGTGGTTAGAAAGACCTTCTACATAGCCCACCTCATCACGAAGGGTTTCACATCTAGATCAAGAGAGGTAATCGTGCCCTTTATTCATCCCTCATCAGGCCCATCATAGAATACAATGCCCCTTTTGGGATGTACCTTACCCGACACCTGCAGCAATTAGAAAGACCCCAAAAGTATCTCACCAAGAGGATCAAGGGTCTCAAACAGATGCCATATACTGCTCGGTTAAAAAAACTCCAGCTCTACTCAGTTGCATACCGCCTACTTGAGGCGATCTATGCCTGACATACAAAGCTATGTCAAATCCAGAATTAATGGACATGCTCCACCTCAGTAAATCTAGATCCCTTAGAGCCACACGCTCGAGGGACTTGAACCTCAGCACAGAAATAAATAGAACTTGCTGGAGGGACAGGTTCATAACCCAGAGGCTCCCATCGCTCTGGAATAGAATTCCAGTTCATGTGAGGCTGAGCACCTCACTGAATCTCTTCAAGAAGAATCTCGACAAGTGGATGGGGGATCGTAGGTTTGTTCCAGGGATTACTCCTGTGTCACTATTAGACAGAGGCACAGTAAACTAAACCTTAAAAAAGGGCACAGTATACTCAAATCAAGGGGTGGCGTAAGCCATACAGAATCGGGCTAGGCTTATAATTGCCCCAGGGCAGATAGCCTAGTATGAACCTATGAACCTATGAACCTATCTATACATGTAATCAATTTCAAGTAGGCCCATCCCTCATTTGGAATGGGGAATATATAATCTTGGTATGCACTGATTTTTATAAATCATTTGGTGAGCATGAAGCTTCCTTCTTGTTTTCATGTCTAATCTATCCAACATATTTTGGGGCCAGTCAGCCACTCCAGAACTTTAGGACAGAAAGAGCAAATTGGTTTAAAGTTTGGATTTTGTTCCTAGATATCAACACTGTTTTCAGGATTAATTTAAGTCTTCTAAAGTATTCCTTACTAAGTTTTATTCACATTTGTTCATGTTTTATCTTTGATCCTTCATCAATTCCCAAATATTTATACACTCCCTCTTGCTGAAGTTCCTTTATATCACATTCTTGTCCCAAACTGATGTTTTTCTGGTGCTGCAGTTTTCCTGCTTTAAAGGTTACTTTTGTACATTTATCAAGACCAAATGACATTCTTATATTAACTGAAAAAGTTTTGACAATCTGCAGTTGTGCTTTCAGTTCCTCATCTGATGAGCTATACAGTTTTAAATCATTGACAAAGAGAAGATGAGAATTCTTTACACTTTGTTGTTTTGTAGGAGCCAAATTATAGCCATGGCCTAAGCTGTTAAATAAACAGCTTAATTGGTTAAAGGCAAGGCAGAATAGCAATGGTGACAGAGAGTCACCCTGGAATATCCCACTTTGAATTTTATCTCTGGGATAATAATTTGTTCTTTATCATGGCTTAATTGCAAAGTGGTCTGCCACTGTTTCATGGTCACTGTAATGTAGTTGATCAGTGTTCTTATACATTTTTAAGCACTCTTTTATCCATGAATGTGGGATACTATTAAATGGTTTTCTGTAGTCAGTCCATACCATACTTAAATTCTTCCCCCTTTTACAGTTCTCCACTATGACTTTATTTAACAACAAATGATCATTTGTTCCATATAACTTTATTTTATTGCCTTTTTGGTCTACTGCCGTAATTGAGTTTTCTTCTAAATGACTATAAACTCTGTCAGCATTAATTCCTGTGTACAGTGTATATGTCGTTGGAAGGTAACTTATTGGTCTATAATTTTTAGGGTAGCTTGCAGGTTCACTTTTAAGTAGGAGCATTGTTTTTTCTGTTGTTAGCCAGGTTAGTGTCTGTTTGGGGTGCGCATATAAATAGTTATTACTCATGGCTAAATCTTCGTGTAAAGATGTTAATACTTTTAACCAAAAGTTAAGTACTGCATCTGGGCCTGAGGTATAATATATATATATATATATATATATATATATATAGATATATATATATGTGTGTATATTTATATCTATATATATATATATATCTATATATATATATATATATATATATATATATATATATATATATAGTCTGTATGGCTGCTATTTTCCTTAAGGTTCTGCATCCAAAATACCACTCTCTCCTTTCCTTAATTTCCTCCTGCTTCATCAGATCCACTTTCCACTCTGAATTATAGCTTTCCGCTTGTGTTATATATATGAGAATTAACTGTGTAGCTCTAAAATATCTGGTCAAGTTTGGTAATCCTAAATCAACTTGTTCTATTGGAAGGATCAACTTTTGCAACTTGACCATTGCCCTGTTCCACTCCCAGATAAAATCCTTCAAATTGTTATTAATTACTTGTCCTCTGGTGGATACAAATATGCCTGACTTGTATATAAATCCAAAGGGGCTAAAAACATTTTCACTGCTTTTAACTTGCTAGCTATATCCATAAAATAGACCTTCCAGTTTCTCAGTTTTTGTATTATGTTTTGTTTAGTCTCTTCCCACATATTCTTAGCTGCAATAACAGAATCCTTTTTAACCCATACTCTTAAACTTCATTTTGTCATGTTTCCACAATTACGGTTATTGCTGAACTAATTCATGTGTGGGTACATAGTTTAAAGCTACAACCTTTGGTGTGAAGTTGTTCTATCTCACCTTCATTTTTACTGATGGGTTCGGAGCTGATCCCTTGCCTCTGAGTCAGCCAAATTGCAAAGCTTGAGGTCTCCAAACAACTTGAGGCCGAAACCCTATCCCATGATGCTCCTCTACTTCCCTCAGATCTAGTTTGCCGTTGCAACAGATCGAGCGTGTTCCTTCAGCTCAGGCCATTTTTTTTTTGAAAGTCAGCTAAGTAAAAGTTTCTTTTTGTTTTTTCTTCATACTCTCCTTTGAAGAATTTTGTCTCCTTAGCCGAAGTTAGGCTATTATTTCCTTTACCTTCCTTTACCTTCCATTTTGGTGTGAGTTTTAGTTAGTTAAATATTTTCCATTGTTGAAGTTAGGCCATGTGTTGTTTTGTGCCTGTTTAGGCATCTTTATACCCTATCCCCTCATAGCAAAGTTTAGGCCTTAGCTTATAGCCAAGTTAGGCTTTATTTTCTTTTTGATAGCAGATTGCTAAAATAGTGAAATAGCCTCTTTTCTCAGCCAGTCAGGCTTTGTCTCTAATTTCATAGCCAAAGTTAGGCTTTATTTTCTTTAGTGATAGTTTGTGTTCAGACTGTTCTTAAGGCCAAGTTTGGCTCTGATTATATTTTGTATAATGATTTTTCTGACTTGTGAATTATTACTATGTTTGAAAAGGTGAAGTCGGGCTTCAAAAAATGCCCCAAGTGTAGCCAGAAGATGTCTGTCAGAGACTGTCACACCATCTGTGTTTATTGTTAGGCAAAGTCCACCTTCAGGATGTTTGTGTGGTGTGCCATGAGTTTAGTACTAGGGTTCTGGCAGAAAGGAAAAGGAAGCTACTGGAAAGGGGCCTTATTAAGTCTGCCTTTCAGTCAGAATTAGACTCATCTCCTCAAAAGAAACCAAAACCTTCTTCTTCTACTTCTTCTGTCTCTTGTTCAGAGCCGAAAGGCCTTTCGACTCCAAAGGTATTGAAGAAGGTGTCTGACTCGGTTCCAGAGTTAGCAGAGACAATTATCCAGTCAGTGGGTAGGAGCTGGTCCCCAGTCTTGGAGCCAGTATCTCCAACCTTAAGGTCTCTGATTCTGGGCTCACCTGCTCCTTTCGTCGTTTCCTCTCGAGCTTCCAGACTATCAGATTCGGATATGGATCGTGTGGTGAGGAGATAGCTACAGAATCTGGCACTACCAAAAATTTTATCGGCTTTTACTCTGGCAGCTTCAGAGCCGATCAAGTCACCTACCCTGCTTGCTGTTCCTCCTCCGACTCAACTCGAGCCTTCAGAGCTAGAAAGAGCTGTTCAGTTGATTGTGGAACCGTTGGTGCCAACACCCATTTATGGCCTATCGGCACTGACTACCCTGATGTCCTTGGCCCCGGTTGCCGACTCTGGGAGCCGACACTCAACCGTTGGTTCTGGGGGGGGGGGTCAAACTGATGTCTCAGTTCTGACTCTCCCACTTGGGGCTTCAGCACGGGTGAGCTCGGCTCCCACCTTGGAATCGGGGCTGGTGGCATTGGTGCGGGATGAGTCTTCAGTGTCTTTGGATCCAGGGGCTTCCTCCCATCAGAGCCGTGGTGCCTTCGATGCCATGAGGAGGGTCTTGTCCCCCCCCGGACAGTCACAATTTCTGAACAGACTGCTTCTTCCCGTAAAGCACCGGAATCTTCTCATTCACCACAGATCCAGCGTAAGCGTGGAGACCTGGAGCCTCAGGAAGCCCCCTCTGGGGAACCCTGCTCTTCTGAGTCCTCCCCAGCAGCTCCCACTGAGGAGGTCCTGAGGAAGAGGACATGTAAGAGGAAACATCTGGATTCCCCTCAGGAATTTGTCACATCTAACACCGATTTGGAGGAATCAGAAGGGTCCCCGTCTGATGATATATCCTTCGTGGATGTCCTGGAGATCCTCACTGGCAGCCCATCAACCCTTCCAAGGATGAATTGGTGCTCCTGAAAACTTTTGGGTCTCGACCCTCCACCTCTTGGGTATCTCTGCCCTTCGATGAGTTGATAGATCTTTTATCTCGAAGGGCATGGGTGTCACCATATACCATGGAACCTGTCCCAAGAAGACCAAACAAATATATTTCTGCACTTCATGACAAGGCCTTTTTATCTAAACCTATTCCTGTTGATGCACCAACTATTCCTGTTGATGCCATGGTGGTTGCAGCAGCCACTAAGAAGGAGCTGTCAGAGACCTCTATGTCTGTCCATCCTCCTAATAGAGACTCTAGGATTATGGACAGATTTGGCAAGCACATGTTCAGTTCTACGACATTTGCTCTTCGTTTGTTGAACTATCTGACTAATTTTACCAGGCTTCAAAGTGATCTCCTGAAAGAGCTTGGAGATACTCTTCAGGGTGCAGTAGCTGATACAGTAGTTGATAAGGTGACATCTCAGCTTGCTACCCTTAATTCCATCGTCAACTCTTCCATGCATCTTATATCTTATGCAGCTGATGGGACGATTAGGGCCAGCGGGTACAGGAATTGCTCTTCGGAGACATTCCTGGATGTGCTTATGTTCTTTTGCGGAAGCTTTCAAGTCATAATTTGTGAATGCCCTGTTTGATGGCTCCTCACGTTTTGGACCTAAACTTAAAGAGACCCTCACAAGATGTGAACAAGATGGAAAGACTCTATCTGCTGTAGGAGTCCATTTTTCCACACCTACAAGACCTTATCCTAAAGGTCAGCGGAGTGGGAAAAATGTGGTTCCATAAAGCCCAAGGAGCCTTTTCGGACAGATGAGGTGAAACCCCCTCCAGGGGTAGAGGAGGGGCCAATAATGGAAGAAGCCTTCCATGTGGCAGAGGGGGTCCGCAGAACCAGGGTGACAGGGATCAGTTCCTTGGGAAATCCTATCAACGCTCCTGAAAGGAGGCCCTCATGTCCACCTCTGGAGGCAGCTGGGGGATGACTATCTTTGTACCTAGGTGCCTGGCTCAAAATCACAAAAGACAACTGGGTACAAAATATAATATCCAGAGGATATATTATCCCCTTTCACTCATGCCCAAAACCTTTAAGAAAGATTCCAGATATTCCACCCAGTCTGCGGGTCATAGCAACAATAGAGATTCAAAAGTTGCTAGAAAAAAAGAGTCATCCAATCAGTCCCAACAGACCAGAAAGGATCCAGAACTTACTCAAGATTCATTTTAGTACCAAAGAAAACAGGGGACTGGAGACCGATTCTAGATCTCAGCAGACTCAACAGATCTGTAGAAAAGACAAAGTTCCAGATGGTCACGCTTCAGTCAATACTCCCGTTCTTGGGGAAAGACAATTGGATGTGCTCAATAGATCTCCAAGATAAGTACTACCACATAAAGATGGTCAGGCCATCCAGGGATCATCTGCGCTTTTGGCTGGGGGACAGTCATTATCAGTTTCGAGCCCTACCCTTTGGTCTCACTACAGCCCCCAGAGTATTTACCAAATGTATAGCAGTGGTAATGGCTCACTTGAGGCATCAAGGAATCTGGGTGTTTTCATATTTAGTCGACTGGCTCCTTGCCACACCCATCAGGCATCACCTTATACAGGCAAGGGACATTACTTTAGACCTCTGCTCTCAACTGGGGATAACTATAAATTCAGTAAAATCTGCCTTATTGCCGTCGCAGCATACCGTCTTTATAGGACCAGACTTAGACACTGTCAACATGTCTCTAAAACTTCCTCTGGAAAGAATACTGGCCCTGTGACAACAGATCATGGACATTCTCCCAAAGCATAGAGCACTGGCATCACAGATTCTCAGGTTACTGGGCACCATGGCAGCAGCTATTATAGCAATACCTCTAGCGAGGTCGCACATGCGCATTCTTCAATGGCTAGTATTCACACAGTGAACCTTTCAAGAATTACCTATGGATCACCTGGTTCGGATAACCAACTCATGCAAGAAGGATCTTCGATGGTGGCTGACGTCCAAATCGGTAACCGTAGGACATCCCTTTATTCTCCCGACTCCAGTTGCAACTGTGACCACGGACGCCACCCTGATAGGGTGGGGGGGGCATTATCAGGGATGGACAGCCCAAGGCATATGGCAAGAACATTAGGCTCATTTGCATATCAACAACCTAGAGATGAGAGCGGTACTCTTAGAGTTGCAGTCCTTTCAAGACTCTCTTCCTTTGGGGACCGTTGCAATCCAGTCAGACAACATATCAGTAGTCTGGTATATAAACAAACAAGGAGGGACCAGATCTTATCCACTATGTCAAGAGGCCCTGAGAGTACAGCATTGGGCAGAGTCCACCCAGCGCTTTCTGATAGCAATGCACATCCCGGGGAAATCCAACGTGATAGCGGACAAACTAAGCAGACCCATTCTGTTGCCACATGAGTGGTCTCTCAAGAATGAAGTGGCGGAAATAATCTTTCACAGATGGGGCCAGCCTTGCTGTGATCTCTTTGCAACTCCCACAAATACCAAATGCAGCAACTACGTTGCCCTAATCCCCCCAGTGGGGGAGTCCCCGAGGGATGCACTCGTACACGATTGACCCCCGGGTCTTCTTAATGCTTTTCCACATTTCCCCCTAATTCCCAAAGCTGTGCAGAAAGCCAGTGCCCTGGGAAGGACAGTTATCTTAATAGCACCCTTTTGGCCTAGTCAGATATTGTTCCCCTTCCTGAAGCCTCATCTTCTGGAAGAACCCTGGATCCTGGACCCAGAGCCGGATCTTCTGACCCACTCGTCAGGAGCTCTTCACCCTTCTCTACAGGCTATCAAACTGACAGCGTGGCTGCTCCAATTCCAAAAATAACCAGGTTCCAAAATTTGTCAGCAGAAGCTCAACATATACTACTGCTTTCCCATAAATCCTTGACTAGGAAGATTTATCTTAGTAAATGGAGGAGATTTTCTATCTGGGCCCAACAAAACAATGTTGACCCATTCCTTGCTTCGATATCGGATATATTGGAATTTTTGACCAAGCTATTTAATGAAGGGGCCGCAGCAGCAACTATTCAAGTTCAACTGGCTGGTATTTCGAATTTTCATGTTGGTGAACATGTCATGTCTCATACTATGGCGAAGGCCTTTCTAAAAGGTGCTATGCTTTTGAGGCCCCCTATTAGAGCCCCTACTACTCCATGGAATCTAAATCTTGTTCTGTCAAAGATTATCCTTCCTCCATTTGAACCAGCATCTTCCTGTGGTTTGAAATTTCTCTCTCTCCTGGAAAACTATTTTCTTAGTGGCTATCACTTTTGCGCGCAGAGTTTCAAAATTACAGGCCCTGTCAGTAAGGCATGCATATTTGATATTCCACAAGGATAGAGTGCCACTCAGAACAAACCCCTCCTTCCTACCAAAGGTGTGCTCGGAATCCAACCTTAATCAAACCATAGAATTGCCAGTTTTCTTTCCTAATCATACTAATCGATTGGAGTTTATGCTTCACAAACGTGATGTTCACAGACAGCTCCATTTCTATTTAGACAGAACAAAAGACCACAGACAATCTGACAATCTATTTGTGTCTTTTTCAGATTCCAGGAAAGATGCCGCAGTTTCCAAACCTACCTTATCTAAGTAGCTTTCGGACTGCATTTCCTTTGTTTATTGTTCTGCACATATTCCCTTGGAAAAAAAAGTTAGAGCTCATTCAACTAGTGCTGTCTCTACTTCTGCAGCTTTTTCGGCCAGGCTACCAATAGATTCTGTTTGTGTGGCAGCTACATGGTCTAAGCCACATACTTTTATTACTCATTACAAAGTGGACAAGACCTCTAGGGACAGGACTTCCTTTGGTTCTGCTGTCCTTAGGCAGGTACTCCCATGAGCCACCCAAGATTATGGTGCTGGGGCCGCTACCCATCAGTAAGAATGAAGGCATGATAGAACAACTTCACATAAAGATGTTATGTACTTACCATAACGTTCCATGTGAGTTGTTCCTCTCACCTTCATTCTTACAACCCACCCTCCTACCCCCAACCTGTGTCTGGAAGTTCGAAAGTTGACTCTTCTGTCTGTTTTTTCTGAGGAGTTTTTCCTTTCACCAGTAAATGGAATTATGGATATGGTGTTGTTACTCTGTTACTATATTACTAGATGGCAGCAAACAAGATGTGAGAGAAGTAGAGGAGCATCATGGGATAGGGTTTCGGCCTTGAGCTGTTTAGAGAACTCGAGCTTTGTAATTTGGCCGACTCAGAGCCAAAGGATCAGCTCCGAACCCATCAGTAAGAATGAAGGCGAGAGGAACAACTGACATGGAACGTTATGGTAAGTACATAACTTATTTTTTTGTCTTCATCAATTTAAATCCTGAAAAGAAATGAAACTGTCTCAGAATGTTCTACAACACTGAAATGTCCTTTTCTGGTTATTTCAGTTACAAAATAATACTGTCTGCAAATAAAGCCAGCTTTTCTTGAATACCATACCAGTTAGATCCTTGAATTACTGAGTACCTTATTTTCTTTACCATTGGCTCTAAATGTAATGCAAATAACAAAAGAGAAAGAGGACACCAATGCCGGATTACTCTGTTCAGACACAACTGATCAGAAAGGAACCTTCCTACTTTAATTTTTGCCTCTGATCCTTAATATATCCTTCTATTAACTGTATTATTGTATCAGGAAATGCAAATGCTTCCATCAGCCTACTCATAAAATTCTACTCTCACAAACTACAGTGGTATTTTCTTACATTCTGCTTCCCTTGTTCAATTATGTTGTCAAATGTTTGCCTTCCCTCTACAAGATCACATTGATTCATATCTAGCAATTTTGGCAACGCCTTTCCCATTTTTTTAGCTATTATAGACATAAGCACTTTATAATCATGGTTTGAAATTGAAATGGGTCTGTATGAGGCTGGGTGCCATCTTTTAGTATTACAGCCACAAGTTACAACAACTTTCTTTCAAGATGTTGGTGCCTCCTCTCTTATTAAAATACTGTTAAACAAAACCTTCCAGATCTTTGTCACTTTCTTCCCTCCTAACTATCTGTTCCTGGAGACTTTCCTGCAAACTGATAATACGTCACCATTTTTATCTCATCTCCTTCTTTCTTAACTGTTAATTGTTGAGCCTCATCTATCTTATAACCATGATATACCTAAGCCTTCCAAATATTTCAGTTTGTGCTTTTTCTAGATTTCTATATTCCTATGCTTTATACAGATTTTCAGAAAATTTCTGAAATATCTGTAATACCCACAAAGGATTTTTGGTTATTTTTCTGGTTATAGGCTGCCTACATTGGGCAACAACCCTTTATACATTCTGTAGCCTAAGTTGCCGTACTAAAATTTTCCTTTTTTTTTTGATCTGGAGTTGATATTAAAATCAGCCAGCAATCTTTCTAAACACATGCATATTATCCAGACACTCCCTTCTTTTCTCATTAGTACTCTGCAATTGCACCTCTTCTTGTTCTGTAAGATCCCAGTTATTCTGCAATGCTGTAACCTTTGTCAGCCCCTCTAAATAATTCTTGTTTTCTTAACCATATATGTTTTTCTTTTTCTTCCTACCCTATTTTTAAACTCCATTTTCATTTTATCCCACTCACTATCTATAACCTCTGAAGAAATTTATTATTTCCCTAATAACTCTAATAGTTTCCTCTATCCATTTCTTAAATTCCTTTCTTTTTAACAGGTAGGTGTGGAAGCATGCCAGTGTCTCCTGTACTTCATTACCCTGCATTTTTTTTCCTAGCTGTTATTGCCATATGACCTGAAATAGTTATTGGATATGTGTCATATCTTTCAATTAAAGGCACATTTTCCTGTGAAATATAATTTGTGTAGCCTAGCCCATGTATTGTTTGGAGCACTCACATGATGTCCCCTTTCAGTTAACTGATCTTACTGTTTAAAAACAAGTCCAGTTACTTATTTGTTCATTCACAAAATGAATAGTCTGTTCCTTCCAGTTTCTCTGGTACAACTGAAAGTCTGGTTTCCTCTGCATGGTCTGTCCTCTAACCCTACCATATTTTGAAACAGCTCTTCTTGAGCAGTCTTGTACTCAGTAAGCCATTTCCTCATTTCGACCTCTGATTTTTGCAGTTTTATCAGCTCATCTTAATAGCTGTTTAAAGCCATTTTCCAACCTTTTGTTAATTACAGGAAGCCATCTCTGGAATTAAAGCTGGAGCTTGAACTTCTTTTTTTCTCTTTTCCAGTTGATTTTCTTTCAGGCTCTCTACGTTTCTTCTTTGCTGGCATCCAGGCAGTATGCTTATTGCTTACTAGCCAGTAACTGAATCTTTCAGACAAGACTCTTCTTTATTAAATTATCACTTATAACATAGGCAATCATACATTTATATAAATGAAAACAAACCATATTGACATAATTTTAGTTGCAGACATTATACATCACTTATAATCTACCCAGTCATTATCAGTCAGACATTACATAGCTCATTCAAATCCTGCCTTCTTTTAAACCTCATTCCTTCACTGTATTTTTATTGTTCCATAATTCCCATTTTTTCTGTTTAATTTGTTCTTACCCTTTTCTAAAGATCCAAATTTCAGTTGTTTTATCTCTGTTACTATATTCACTACTACTAGTACAGTTGGTTTAGACTTTGATTTCTATTTTCTAGTAGTTGCTATTTTTGGCAGACACCATAATTAGACTCAGCAAGACCTTACTATGTGTAGGGAATTCGGATTCTGTATCATAACTCAGAAAAATCATTTTCATAAATACACTAATTTGCTCACCCAGTATCTCTGATAGAGTAGTCTGCAGGGAATCTTTAAAATCTGCCAGCTCATTACACTCCCAGAAAATATGCTCCCAATTACCTCTTTCTTCCCATCACACCTCCAACATTTGCTGTCTACCTGAGGAAAAAATCCTCTGGAGTCAACTTAGGTTATAAAAATACCTATGTAAAATGTTTTCAAGCAAAATTCCTAAAGCTTCTAGATTTTGTTGCATGTTTATGAGACATAGATATACCCCCTTTGTTTCTTTGTGAATTGCTTATCCAGTCTCTCTTCCCCATCCTTTCTTACCTCCTCTGATTGATTCTTGTAGTTATCGTGCAATATTTTATTTGCTCTACTAATTATTCCTTTAACAGCAGCTTCTATTCTAGAGTCTTCTAAAACTCTACCAGTGCTGGTCTTTTCTTTAGGACCCCCCCCCCATTTCTTTCTCTTTTCCTATATGCTAATCTTAATCCTTCATAGGGAAAGCAATCTCTAACTTGCAGTCCAAATAAATTCTTGGCTTCTTCCCATTCTATTACTGTTCCTTCTCTAGTTATTTGCTCCCAATACCTTGGTTCCTTTACCAGTTTTCTCCAATAAATTTCAGCTTCTCTTGCCTATTGTCTGTATCCCTAATTGCAGTCATCTCTATTGGCAGAATCTCCTTTCTCCATTTCTGTGTTGACTTAGTTCTTAGGATACTTTCTGCTCCTTTATACATATAATATACTGTATGATTATTGTTATTCTCCTTAAAGGCTTGAATCCAAAATCCCAGTCTCTCCTTGTTTCTTGAGCTTCTCCCCTGTTTCATCATCATCCCTTTCCAGTTTGAATTATAGATTTATCCTTGTGCTATGTATAGGAGCCTTAACTGGGTAGCTCTGTAATACCCCTTTAAATTGGGTAATCCCAATCCGCCTTGTTCTATTGGAAGAGTCAGCTTATCCCACTTGACTCTTGCCATCCTCTTCTCCCAGATAAAATCATTCAGCACTTTATTAACTGCTATCCACAACTTCTCCTCTAAATGATAGAAATATGCCTGACCTGTGACTATGACTAAAGGGAATAAAAACCTTTGTATTGCTTGTATCTTACTATCCATATAACAAAGCTTCCATTTTCTGTTTTCCCATATATCCTTAGCTTCTATACCCAATCATTTTAGTCCATACTTCTTCAGGTCTATATTAGTTTGCCAAAAGTGTATTTCAGTGAATATCTAATCAGCGAAAATCGCTTCCACAATTCAATGAATGTACCAAGGCCAAATAAGTAGTTGGCCAACTACACAACTTTGCCTTTGTCTCCACTGTAGTACAATCTCGAGAGTTGGCTTGTTGGGGGGGGGGTGAAGCCCCCACTTGGGTGGGTTCAGTTTAGTGAGATGTTCATCCGTTGTGCTGCAGGGCAAGTATTTAGTTACCCTTGATAAATTCAGCAAATTGTGGAAGGGATTTTCGCTGAAGAGGGTCGATGATTAATTGTTCACTGAAACGCACTTTTGGCGAACTAATATAGACCCCATTTTATCATATTCCCATAAATATTGATATTGCTGAACCAATGCCCAATTCGTGTGTGGGTACATAATTTACAGCTATTGCCTTTGTTTTAGCTTCATTAATTTTGTATCCCAAAAAGATTTGAAACTATTTCAAAATGTTCCACATCACTGAAATGTCCTTTTCTGTTTTTTTCAAGTATAAAATAATATCATCTGCAAATACAGCCAGCTTTTCTTGACTGTCATACCAATTATATCCTTGAATTTCTGAGTACCTTATTTTTTTTGCCAATGATTCTAAATATAATGCAAATAGCAAGGGGGAAAGATGACACCCCTGCCTTGTTCCTCTGCTCAAGCAGAAATTATAAGAGAAGAGCCCACCTACTTTAATTTTCACCTCCAGTCCCTCATATATCATCCTAAACAGCCTAATAATTTTATCAGGGAATGCAAATGCTTCAATTGCCCTGCTCATAAAGCCCCTGCTTACTCTGTCATATACTTTATGTGCATCAAGATCTACCATCAACAGTAGTATTTTCTTACATTCTGCTTCCCTATGGATTGTCAGTGTTCTGTTAATGTTGTCAGATGTTTGCCTTCCCCTCCACAAATCCATACTGATCCATATCTATCTGTTTTGGCATCACTTTTGCCATTCTTTTAGCCATTGTAGACATAAACACTTTATAATCATGGTTTAGTACTGAAATGGGCTTGTATAAAGCTAGATAGGATGGGTCTTTAACTTCTTTAGGTATTAAAGCCACCACTTCTTTATTCAATGATGATGGTACTTCTCCTCTTAAAATACTGTTAAACAAAACCTTCCAGATCTTTATCATTTTTCCCTCCTAGCTTCCAAACTTCTTTACCTGGGTACTTTCCTGCAGATTGGTTATACATCACCATTTTTATCTCACCTCCTCCTATCCTAACTGTTAGAGGTCGACAAGGCTCATTTACTAATCTTGGCATATTTAATTCTTCCATAAACATTTTCATTTGTACCTTTTCTTGATTTCCATATTTCTCTGCTTCATACAGACTTTCATAGAATTTCCGAAATATTTCTAGTACCTCTACAGGATCTCTTGTTATCTTCCTTGTTATAGGCTGCCTAAGCTTGGTGACAGCCCTTTCTAATTTCTGTTGCCTGAGTCGTTGTGTTACAAATTTTTATGTTCTAGAGTTATTAGCAAAACAGTAGCTTAACAGCAGTCTTAGTAAAACTCATGCATATTACCGAGATAATAGCCAGTAAGTGAATATTAGTAAAACAGGCAGAATTACTGGATCTTATCTATCAGTTTCTGTTTTCACACTGGGAGAGCATGTAAAAGATTTGAGAAATTTTACCCACGGTCACTTTATATCTGTTCTGGACCTATTCAGTATAGAACACAGTACAAGCGATCCTGTTCATAGTTGCAGGTGCTTATATATAACAGGGCCATGTTCTACACCCTTTCAATTTACCTTAAGATATATATGTACATTTCCTGCTGTAGCTCTTAGATGCTGGTATGATCTTGATCTTCTTGAGCTACACAGGCGGGAATGAAGGTGTGATGACTGGAGGTAATGCCAGCTATGCCAGGAGAAGTTGGGCAGTGGATGTGTAACATATATCAGCACAGCAAGCTTGAATTTAGTGTAGAATTATATGTCATTTGTGTATCAAACAGCTTTGTACAGATGCTTGTGTTTAAAAATGTATTTGTAAAGTTGCTTGTGTTAAAATATATGAACATTGTGCCCAGCTGGAAAGAAAAGAAATGTACATGAATTATTGTAACTGAATTAAATGTATATGTTTTAACAGAGGATACTGGAAGGGAAGAGGTTAATCACAATCCAGCTGCAGCAAACTTTGAAAAATAGTTGAAATTAAATTAGGCCACAAGATTGTATCTTACATTTCTGGTTGCAGCCGGAGAGAAAATGTCTGGGAAGCTTTTTTTATTGTCTGTAGCAGGGAGCTAATTGCTACTCTGGGATGAGTAGAGGTTTGAAATTGTTTTATTACTTCCAGGAGCTGCAGTAGATCTGAGCCAAGCTCTATCTGTTGTATATGGTAACACATAGGTGCTAAAATCTTGACAGTTTTGTGTTGGTGATAGTGTGGGAAACAGAGTCAGATGACCAGGTGTAATGTCATTCTGTAAGTTATCCCAGAAATAATATTTAGATATTATATTGAGAACTCTCTCAATTAGACCGAGCAGTCTGTTCTTAGAACCAGACAAAGGAGGAAGACCACTCATCCACTTCATCTTGCCTTTGCATTAGTAAGTGACCAGGGATAGTAATCTTCTTAATCAGTTAGGAAAATATAGTGAGAATAGTTAAGTATTGTTTTTCTGTAACTGTGTGAATCTTTCTAGCTGTGTTATTTTTAATATTTCCCATGTTTGAAACTCTGGTGTTTATGGTAAATATATATTTAGTATGTTATTATTATTTTATTATTTATTATTAAATATATTTAAACTTCTCATTGTGGTTGGTCCTTTTAGAAAAATATTAACGTTTTGAGAGTATTTGCATATATTTATTCGGTGATACCTCTGGCTACTCTTTAAAGCCTTGCTGTTTGGTCAACATTACTATTGGTATTAATATTAACTTCATTCAGCATAATTGGATACCCTTTTAAGAGCCTTATTGTAACTGACTGGTGGCATTGAATCTACCTTATAGTCTGGACAGAAATGGTAGAGGAGGTAATTTGTGGCAGCCTTTCCCAGGTGTGTGTGTGTGTGTGTTTGTCAGCTACTTGGAGCAGGAACATGAAGCACTGGCTTCACAGAGATGGTGCTGGAGGACTTGGCTTGGACAGTCAGTTGAGGACTTAACCCTACAACTGTGCCAATGGGGAGCTTTACTGGGAACCTGGGGAGAGACAGAGAGTGAAACCCAGACCCCAGGCTGAGTGTGTTCCCTGTGTGCTCTTAAGGGAAATTGTGCTTGATGGAGAGAGGTCTGCATCTGGAAATACTGAGTGTATCCATTTGTATTCCATGTGAACATCCCTCTCCAGTGTCAGTGGTGAGGATTGAGGCACCTTAGTTATTGGCCCAGAGTGTGGATGTCCTGCAAGGAAATTATTTTGATAGTGCAGTACCGTGTGTGCATGCAGTTACACACAGTTGGGCTTGGAGACAGGCACATGGTTCTGGTAGCCTGGAGGAGACCCAGACAGACTTCACACCTGAAGCCAGGGCTGGTGTTGTGGCTATTTCTGGGAGGGAGCTACCCTGTAGCAGTGATCCTAAAGGTGAGCCACAGCTGCTGGTAGGTACTTATGTTCCGTTGGACCTAGTGACTGTAAGGCCAGATGTGAGGGGTTGTACCCAGGCTAACAGTGAGGCACTGTTGTCAGAGGATACCAGACGTCCTGTGGAAGGGTAGCCAGGAAGAGTCACAAAAGTAGAGCTAAGACAGGCTCAGGTCTCAGACCCTACACTAATAGGCTTGAGGGAGGTAGCTAGGAAGGCACCTTATTCTCAAGGAAAAGGGGAGTTGGTATACTGGAACAAAGGGTTACTGTACAGAGAGTGGACTTCTGGGGGAGGGCTAGAGGTTGAGGTAGTCCAGCAGTTGGTAATGCTTAGAGCCTAGCATCTGGCACTACTAGCCATAGCCCATGACATTACTTTTGTAGGTCATATGGGCATAAAGTGTACCAAGAGGCATATTATAGAGAACTTTTATTGGCCTGTGATTGCAAGGGATGTGTAACAGGGTACTGCAGAACCTGTGAGAAGTGCCAGTAAGTAGGCAAGGCAGATAAGATCAAAGCTCCTTTGATGCCTTTGCTGTGATTGAGGATCCATTTCAGAGGGTAGCTATGGATATTGTGGGCCTCTGATTACCCCAATTTCCACAGGGAAGAAGCATATCCTAGTGGTAGTTGATTCTGCAACCAGATACCCTGAGGCGGTGGCTCTGTCCTTAATTGAGGCAGAGAAGGTGGCAAATGTTTTGCTAGAGATTCTCAGCAGGGTAGGTATCCCAAGAGAAATACTGACTATGAAAGGTGACAATTTCATGTCAGACCTGCTGGCTTTTCTGTGGAAGCACTCTGGGGTGAAGCACCTAAAGACCTCCCCCCTACCATCTCCAGACTAATGGTCTTGTTGAGAGGTTAATTTCTACACTAAAGAGCATGCTACAGGCATTTACAGACAAGTTTAAGAGATAGTGGGACAAATATTTGCCCTATCTGCTGTTTGCATACAGAGAAGTACCCCAGAAATCCGGAGGTTTTTCACCCTTTGAGTTGCTGTATGGACATAGGGTGTGGGAGCCTTTAGATATGATTCATGATGAGTGGGAGGGTGACTGTGAATCCCATAAGGAGTCTGTTGTGGCATATGTCCTAAATGTCAGGACAAAGCTTAGGGAGCTCATGGGACTTGGCCCAGGAGCCCAACAGCAGAAAAAGGTCTGGTATGACAGGAATGCTCGAGCCCAAGAGTATGCTGTGAGACAGCAGGTGATGGTTTTCATTCCTGTCAGACACAGTAAGCTGCAGGCAGCTTGATAGGGGCCCTTAAAAGTGTTAAGGAAGGCCAATGATGTTAACTTCATGGTAGAACTGCTAGGTAGGAGGCAGGGGCACAAATTCCATGTTAACATGATGAAACCTTACCATGATAGGGAGACCCTGGTGCTGAGTATTTGAAGTAAGAGGCAGGAAGAGTCTAAGGGGGATCTTTGGCTACAGTGAGTGAGCCAGCCAGCATAATCACAAGTTACTGTGGTGGAGCCTAGGGTTGCAGACATATGATATGACAGTACAGCACTGTAGTGGGGTCAGCAATGCCAAGGCAGATGGGATCTCAAGGCAGGGTATGGGGTAATCTATTCCCAGACAGGCTTATTCCTCTCAAGCAACATTTCTCAAGAGTCACTTGAAAAACTAGCTTGAGTCTTCAAAGGGGGGAGAGATGTAATGATAGGAGGTGCTGTCAGCTATGCCAGAGGAAGTGGGGCAGTGGATATGTAACATATGCCAGCACGGCTGAGCTGAAATTTAGTAAAGAAGTATATGTCATTTGTGTATCAAACTGCTTTGTACAGATGTTTGTGTTCAAAAATGTATTTGCAAAGTTGCTTGTGTTAAAATGTATCAGTGTGCCCAGATGGAAAGCAAAGAAATGTACATGCATTATTGTAACTGAATTAAATGTATATGTTTTAACAGACGGTACAAGAAGGAAATAGGTTAATCACAATCCAGCTGCAGAAAACTTTGAAAAATAGTTGAAATTAAATTAGGCCACAAAGATTGTATTTTACAGGCCTGGTTGCAGCCAGAGACAAAATGTCTGGGAAAGCAAGTATTAGGAAACCTTCATTTTCTCTCTAGCATGGAGCCAATTGCTACTCTGGGAGGATAGAAGTTTGAAATTGTTTTATGACTTCCAGGAGCTGCAGCAGATCTAAGCAAAGCTCTGTCTATAGGTGGTAAAATTCTGGCAGCTTCAAGTGTTGGTGATAGTGTGGGAAACAGTCAGATAACCAGATGTGATGTCATTCTGTAAGTTATCCCAGAAGTAATATTTAGATATTGTATTGCGAACTCTCTCAATCAGACTGAGCAGTCTGTTCTTGGAACCTGACAATGGAGGAAGACCACTTACCCATTTTATCTTGCCTTGCACTAGTAAGGGACCAGGGATAGTAATTCCCTAAATCAGTTAGGAAAATATAGTGAGAATAGCTAAGTATTGCCTTTCTGTAACTGTGTGAATGTTTCCAGCTGTGTTCATTTTAATATTACTTGTGTCTGAAACTCTGGTGTTTACTGTAAATAGATACTTAGTATGTTCTTGTTCTTTTATTATTTATTATTAACTATATTTAAACTTCTCATTGTGGCTGGTGCTTTTAGAAGAATAGTTAAGTTTTGAGAGTATTTGCATATATTTATTTAGTGATAACTCTGGCCACTCCTGAAAGCCTTTTTATTTGGTCAATATTACTATTGGTATTAATATTAACTTCACTTAGCATAATTGGATACCCTTTTAAGAGCCTTATAGTAACTGACTGGTGGCAGTGAATCTACCTTGTAGTCTGGGTAGAGTTGGCAGACAGGGTAATCTGTGTCAGTCTTTCCCAGGTGTGTGTGTGTGTGTCATCTATTTGGAGCAGGGACACGAAGCACTGGTTTCACAGAGATGGTGCTGGAGGACTTGGCTTGGACATGCGGCTGAGGACTTAACCCAAGAGCTGTGCCAGTGAGGAGCCATATTGTATACCTGGGGAGAGACAGAGAGAGAAACTCAGACCCCAGGCTGAATGTGTTCTTTATGTGCTCTTAAGGAAATTGCGCTTGATGCAGAGAGGTCTGCATCTGGAAATACGGAGTGTATCCATTTGTATTCCATGTAAACGTCCCTCTCCAGTGTCAGTGATGAGGATTGAAGCACCTTAATTACTGGCCCAGAGTGTGGATGTCACAGAAGATTGCAATACAAGTGGAGAAGGTTACATTAACTGGAAGAGAAGCCTAGACTGGTGGACCATTATATTGCCTATAATTTAGAAATCACATGCATAAGGGCAATATTCTTGTGCAGTTAATTTTTTGCGTCATTTGCAATGCTGCTATAAATCATTGACAGGATGAGCAAGTCAGCCTGTATGAAATATCTGAATATGTGATGATGGCATATTTTTTGATGATAACATTACCCTCATCATGAATGCTCATGGCTGGAAGCCTCTGTAGGCTTGGCATGGGCTCTGTCATAGTTCCTCAAAAATTGTTCTTGGTCTAAATTTAATTGTATTGACCTTAGAGAGACTATAAGAATAGTTTATCCAACTATGTCTCTTGAACCCAGAGCCCTCAAAGTTTGTAATTTATTGTCTTAAATCTTTAGGCCCACCAAGTTTTGATATTGTACAGACTTCACTGTATAGGCTTTACTGAGAATGGGGGGCATTCAGTTTATTTTAAAAAAGGCTGTCATTTCCCTGTTCTCATGAAGTTATTGCTTGATTTGCATCATATGAAAATTATTTACTGATGTCTAGCCTTTCATTTATTGGGAAGGGTATTGAGAAGGAGGTTTATCTTCATTTTGAATTTCATTTGTTGCATATTGGATTTTATGATCCATGTTAGCCTGGTTTTGGAATTGGTATACCACTGATTCTGTTTTCATATGAATAGTGGTTTGTATCTTACCTCTTGGGCAATCAGCAAGGTATTCTCCATGAAAATGCTTATGACTGCTACCCACTGACTTGTCAATTTCCACAGGGCTTGAACTTGGCTTCTCTTTTTGTTAAGGATGTATATGTTCCCATTTGAAGAAGTAATGTAGAAAGGACAAGTTTGAAATATGTGTTACACTGATGAAATCCAGCAATACCTCTCCTACTATTTTGAACAGATGCCTGGCTGTAATGTAGAGGGCTTCTTGAAGGACATCACTGACTTCATTTTATAAGTTGATTTATGCTGCATCTGCTTAAAATGGAGACTGTGAGCATGCATGTCATTGTAAGGTCACAGAATGCCCTTGTTCACGCTTTATTTTGTAGGGTGGAAACAGATTGCAGTTTGTGCTCAGATGGGAAGTCTGGGTGAAAGATGCCATGTTGTTAGTGAAGGCCCAGTTGGTAGCTGCAGTACAGTTTCATAATTTCATCTTAGAATATCTTCAGGATTAAATATTTTCTTCCTCCTGCGGACCTTGTGATAGTTATGTCTGCACTGATCTGCTCTAGAGTGGTTTAGTGTAACTCATTTTGGCATGAGCTTGTGGTACACATCTACAGTAGTTGCAAATTGCTGCAGCCAGAGTTTTGACAGACATTGCTTATCACTGCCATATAACTGTTGCTCTGTAGAATCCGCAGTAGCTGGTGGTCACTAAGTCCTTATTCTTATGTTATGGGTTCAGTCTAATTCTCTTATTGCTTTGTACACCAGTTTAACCCATCCAGAGCAAAGTTGCTTACCATCTTCAAAGAAATTAGTGGAAACATATGTATGGTGTTATTTTGCGTATCAGGCATCTGTTCCGTGGAATTCACCACCATGCTAGTTGATGCAAGTGACTTGGAGGCTTCATTTAGAAGGTCCCTGAATAACCATTTAGTCCTGCAGTCATGTACCATTACTTGATTTAATGCTTTACATGTCTTTTGCTCTTGTATGCACTCAGATTTAAATATCTCTTCCTTCCATCCCCTTCTGTTACCTTATTTTTTATATACTAAGCATAATATCCAAATTTCAAGCTAGTACCCTGACAGTACTGCATTTCATGTTTTAGTAGATGAGCAGCTGTCAGATGCATTTTTGAAGAAGTATCAAAACTAGATCAGACAAGGAAGGAGTAGAGGACAATCTCTGTGCTAGAAACTGCATTGACTCCCAAGCTGAATCTGAGAAAGACCCATATGGATCAGTGCTCTACTCTGGTTAGCAAATACAAATGCATAAAATAAACATTACTTTACCATGTAACGGTTTCATTGTCATTTTTCTGATTAAGAAAGTTTTGTGAGTACTAAGCCATCAATGAAACCAATGCATATTATTTCTGTTTCCAAGAAAAAAATGGTTTCACTGCTATCTAACATAGCCTTTTAGCTGAGTAGGGAACACCTTTCATGAGAAGAATGTTTAGGTGGGGTGGCAACAGGCAAATCTGAAAAATCTTTTAGTGCATGTCTGGGTCTTCACTAATATCAGTCACAACAGATGCAGGTACAGGTTTCTTGACCTCAACTTCCACCATGTATGTCAGGTGTTTCTTGTAGCAACTGTGGTGGAACCTCGGGGTTAAGCCAGGAATTTTATGACTCTTGTTTCAGTTTGATCAGCATGACTCCTTACAGCTGAACCATGACAGGTTAACCCATGACCAATGGCCATGTATATAAGACACATGTCCTAAACAACTCATATAATTTGATTAGCATGCCTTAACAGCTGAACCATGACAAGTGAACCCATGATCAATGGCCATGTATCCTAAATAACTCTTACATACATACGTACGTACAAATATTTAACTCATTACATCCGAGTGACAGCAAGAGTTTCTCTCATTCGATTCTCGGCTGGAGTGCGGGGAGTGCCTCCTGTGTGGAGTCTGCATGTCCTCCCCGCAGGTCGAGTGGCATTCCGAAAGAAATACGTGAATGGGCATGCCTTCGTTGAAGGTTGGGCATTGAGCTGGCAACTCGGCACCATAAAAAAAAATCTACTGCCAATGATTAGCGGACCGGAGTTCCGCTGTGGCGACCCCTAACCGGGAAAAGCCGAAAGACAACAACACATCCGAGTGACACCTCCAGGTGCATCTGCAGTTACCTCCTACTGCTCCTCTAGACGTCAAATATTGCTTATTCATATTTGCATTAATAATTTCAAAACCATGCCCTATACAAGGTATCAGAATATTTTATCTTGAAGCATACATGATGGCAAACACAATTGTATTGATATTTGACCTATGTCAATGAGTATTTGTTAGAATTGTAAGGTGATAACTTTATTTTTTAAAGGCTCAAGCTACGCTCACTAGGAGTTAAAGGTACACAATCAAAAGAGCCATACTGGAGAGAATGAGTTAAAGTATGGGCATTAATGCCCTTCAAGCCTTTCAATGTACCAAAACAGTTGTTCCTGTAATAAGTGTCCAGGCTGTTCTTAAAAATATTTAAACTGGGGGTTGCTTTTAATGTAATTTGGTAGTCTGTTCCTTGCATCAGCTGCTGTCTCAGAGGACCAATTAATAAGCTTCTTTTTCCTGCATAATTTTCTACATAGGCTGTCTGATGACTACCTACTACTTTTTGATAACCACAAACATTCCCAAAGGTAGTTGTCTCTAAATGTCCTATATATCTGAATAAGATCTCCTCTTAAATATCTATAAGAGGCACTGTACAAGTTCAGATATTTTAGTATTTCATAACTTTAATTTTCACATCAATGGATGCCCTTGGTATATTTCTGCTATACTCTTTCCAGTTTCCTCTTGCTTGTTTTCTTATAAGGTTTCCATATTGTTATTCAATACTCAAGTTTGGGTCTAGTGTAAATAACAAACAATGACTTCATCATTTTTGATTTCCTAGACTTTATAAATCTTTTTTATAAAACCTATAGTTCTATAACCATCATTAACCAATTGGCTTATATGATTAGAAAAACTCAAAGCTGCATCTAAGAATATATCCAGGTCCTTAAATGAATCTACAGTTTCAATCACTGTGTGCTGTATTAAATAATCACCTTTCAATTTATGTCTCCCAAATTTTATATGCTTAGTTTTTGATGTATTTATCAGCATATTATTCTCCTGTACCCAAATGGTCAAGTTTTTTTTCCAGACATGCCCTGTCTGTAACACATATAATCAGTTTACCCAATTTCAGGTCATTTGCATACAGACTGTAGAACACCTAAGATGAAAAAGATAAGGCTGAAGAATACAATCTAAACAAGTAAGGGCCTAGGACAGAGCCCTGCAGGGCACCCTGACTGTAACCAAGAATTTCACCTGTCCAGTTGCTGTATGGTAGTTTTCATGTCCTATTTGTAAGCCATGCAGCTATCCATCTTATAAAAAGTAAATCAATACCTAGTTGTTCTGATTTATTGCTCAGTGTTTTGCATATGACCCTGTCAATTGCTGAAATTAAATATGTATAAATGACATCACAGCACAAATTTTCATTCATAGCTATCAAATTGTTATAGAACATCAAGTTACAGGTGATGGTAAACCTATTTTCAACATATGCATACTGATATATGGTTTCAAATTTCAACCTTTCCAGTTCTGACAATAACTTCTACATTGTTTTTCCACAACATTAAAGTTGACTTAAGGATCTGTAGGACTCTGGATTGGTCCTACTCTCCTTTCCATTAAAGACAGGTTTAATAAGTGCATGTCTCCAATCATGAGGAATCTTTCCATATTTATATGACCTAGTAAATAATAGATATGGTACTGTGAGTTCTTGATGAAGTGTTTTCAGTTCATTATTACTAATTGTTTCCTCACTGTGTTTTGTTTGAATCTAGTTTCTTTTTCAGTATAATCTAATTTGATTCCAGTATCTGAACTTATCTGGATGTCACTAGAACAACTCATCACCCCCTTTGTAGAGTCAAACTGTTTTGCATAAGATTTTGTAAATATAGCTATCTGTTTTTAAGAATGTACACACAGTTTATCAATTTGTATGTATTTACTCCTTGCACATCTTATATACAGTATCTATAAAATGTTTTCCTATTATGCTCAATATTTTTATATACATTTTCTACAAATTTTCTTGATCTCGTCTCATACTATGCTTAATTTGCTTGTCCAGCTTATTTCAGTTTTCAAAGTTGCAGTTCAACCTCTTCTATTTCTTATATATATTTTTTTGTTTCTCACCTTAATCAGATGTCCTGTTCTTAAGGAAATATATTCCCCCTGATGTTTTATGCCTAGCTCCTGATGTTACACTTTTTTTTTTAATTTCTGCAATCAAACAATTTCTCTTTCAAAGCTTTCCACATTCCTTCTGCAGTTTTTCCACTGAAAGCACCACTCCAATCAACTTTACATAGTGACTGTTTTGCTTCCATATAGTCTGTAATTAATCATGTGTATGTTGGTTTAGATTTCAGTTTGGCAGAATTATCTAGCAACAAATTAATTTTTATAACCCCCTGATCACTGCACATCAATGGTTGTAAAACTTGACATGAAGTAACAGTATTTTTTTTAGAAAGAATCAATTTCTAGTATGTTCTGTTCCCTGGTAGGTTTTTTACAATCTGAAGCAATTGCTGTTCTTGAACATACATTGCGAATAATTTCCTCACTAATGTCAAATCAATATTATTCCAGATTGTTTCTGCTAAATGTAAGTCCCCCAGCCACTGTTATTCTTCCATTCGGTATTTCATGCAAGAAATTTATGAATTCCTGTAGGTCATCAGCACTTGACTTTGGTGGTCTATACACAATTGTCATATGTTCCAGGGTGGTCTTTATTGTCACCATTACACAATCTGTAGTATGGGTGTTATCCACTTTTAGTTATGCTGGGGTTCTATTTAGGACTCACTCTGTGGCTTCATGCATGGACTTTATCTCCATCTGCAAACCTCTGTACTGTATGCTTATTACAAGTCTGTTTCTGAGTCCATGGATTGTGCAACTTTTTATAAAATCCAGGTTTTAAGATAACAGCAGTGCCCAAACCAGTGTTCACAGTTAAATACCTGGTAAAATTTCAGATGCGACAATGAAGAGCTAGATAAGTAAATTATTTTAATTGTAACTCAGTATGAATAAGTATTTTACTGAGAGACAAAAGTACTTTTTGTGTGTGAGAATTAAAGTCCTACATGAAGTTCTTAGCTATACAGCATTTTTTTCTCTTCATGATCAGAATGATATTTGTCATTCCAGGGCAAGAAATGTGCTTCACACAGTCAGTAAATCTAACATCTAAATCCAAATGCATGCCTCAGAATTCATCAAGATAGCACAAGGCTCTCAAGCTATTGCATTTTTCCAGAATTAAAAACCATTTCTGCAGCTAGAATATGCAGATCTTCATCATGTCTCCTGCTGTAATAGACTTTAGGTAATATGAGTTGTGTTTTACCTAGGACACAACAATACCACTTCCAAAAGCTTTGGCTGCCTCTCTCACCTTCACTCTAATTGCTGATTGGAAAACCGGGGGGGGGGGGAGATGAGAATCAGCAGTCTAAATGAGGATTACTTCAGTACTTTCTTGCTGCCTTATGAAGAAGCAGCTCAGAGGCTTCACAGGCACAGCAGCTAGCCTTCAGCTTTGTTCTGCCAGATAAGTCCCCTTCCACAAAGAATGTTGCCCTTTTAATATAAAAGAAAAAATTATTTTTTGTCAGGGCATTTTTAATGGTTCTTCACCTTTATGAAACCCGGTATCTTTCTAGTATTGAAGTTTCCTGTTAGGGACCACTGTTTTTAACTGTAACTGATTTTGGGAGCTATTTTTATGAGAAAATGTTCTGCTTATATAAACTTTGTGCATTTTATTTGAAGTTTAGTGTCAGGAAGTGTTTTGGGGTATATTAGTGCTTGTGTTCACTGTGTGACAACTTACCTGCCAAATGTGTAATATGTTAGACTGAGTTTTGCAACACTAGTTTTCTAACAGGAATTTAGTGTGCTGCTTATGGATTACTTTGTTTGGGGGTCTGTGTATGAAAGTGTAAGTGTGCTGCTTGTGAGCACTATTTGACAACTTAGTAAGATTTTTCAATCCGCCCACACACAAATCTCATAAATTCTCTTTTCCATTTAAGAAACAAAACAATCTGAGATGGCAGAAGGGGAATAATAAAAAAACAAGGATGTTTTGCAAAAAAGGTACAGTCAAATACTTCAGAATGACTATTCCAACATTCTTTCCCCTTCAGCCACACCTCCTGTCCATATCTCTAAAAATTTGTCCAGACACTGATTCTGTACATTATCCTTTGGCAACAGATAGTTTCAACCTCTTGGGTGTTAAATGTGGTTCAGGATTACAGTTAGCACCAGATACACATACTTCCTTTCGGGGGGGGGGGGTTCTTCCCCAGCTTCCAAACCAAACAGTTTTTTCCTCAGGTTCTTCAAAATTTATTCACCATAGGAGTGATACAACTGGTGCCATTAAATCTAAGGGACAAAGGCTTCTATTCCACAATGTGTCTGGTACCAAAGAAAGAGTTTTCTTGGAGACCAGTTCTAGATTCTATCTTTCTTTCTAAATGTGTATACGAAAGTTTCAAAATTCAAGATGTTGACCCTTCAGAATCTTTTACCGTTACTTCCCTTAGGAAGTTTTATGGTAGCATTACATCTGAAAGATGCATGTCATCACATATGCATAGCCAAAGGCTTCAGAAAATCTCTGTCTGGGTCACATTAGTTCTCTGCATTATGCTTTGGGTTTCCAACAGCTCCAAGGGTATTCACAAAGTGTTTAGCTCCAGTCATAGGTAATTGCAGACTGAATGGTATTCACATATTTCCTTATGTAGATGGCTTACTTGTCTTTGTTGAGTCTTTTCCCAAGTGTCAAGAATCATTGCAATGAGTTTCTTCTCTTCTGAGCAATTTGGGTGTGGTTCTAGAGAACTGTTCTGAAATCCTTATCAATCCTGTCACACAGGATTGTCTTTCTAGGCTGTCTCTTAGACAACTTGCAGCAAAAGGCTTTTTGACACAGGAGAAGGTAGATTTTTTATTTGGAAACATTCCTGAGCTTCTCAAATCAATCTCAGACTTCACTCAGACAGTATCTCAAGATCCTGTTGTTCATGGCCTCTATGATTTTCATGAGTCCTCCTGTCAGGTTGCACATGAGAAAGAGTCAGTGGTTTCTAAAAACACAGACCCAACATTTGCATCGTCTGGAATTTCAGATTCCAATATTGTACTTTTACTTTGCTAAAAAGGAACTGTATCTAGTAGGGACTACAGACTCAAGCAAATTCCAGTTTGTAAATACAGACACCTCAGATTTCACTTGGAGGTAAAGGTGCTAGGCCTATGGATTTCCTCATACAGACTAAAGCACATCACTGTCAAAGAGATATGGTCTGTGATTCATGCCTTAAAATCTCTTCATCATCTATGGTCTCCGGGACCTCATCAGGTGATTACAGGTAGCACTGCAGTGATGTGGTACCTAAACAAGCAAAGGGGCACCAGGTGATATCCTCTCTGTAGGCTGGCTGTGATGGCTTGAGAGGTAGCTTTTCAACACACCTCCAAACATCTTGCAATCCATCAGAGCAGAACATAGTGGCAGACAAGCTGGGCAGGACCAGGACAGATCCACACAAATGTTAACTGAATAACTGGGGACTTCCAGGAATTGATCCATTTGTGGAGAGTACCTCAAATAGATCTGTTTGCCTCCTTTCAATATACACAACTGAACAAATTCTGCTCCAGGGCACCATGCAAGCAAAACAGATGCATTTTTTTTGCCTGGAACAGGAATGTTCTTTATGCCTTTCCACCGATATACATGATAATTTTGAAGATTCATAAGGACTCTCCAGAAATAATTGTTGGGACTCCCTTTATGGTCCAGACAACTTTTGTTCTCCCTTCTTATGGAAGTGGTAAGTGTGATTACCACAAGCTTCGTCACAGACTGGACCTACTCACACAAGATGTAGGAAGTTTAATACACCCTCATTTCAAACTTATTTAACTGAATGCTTAAATCATTCAATTTTAATTTCTTTTAGTTACCTCTTTTCACAGGACATGCAGCAGGTACTAAAGGAGGCAAGAAAACCTGCTTCTGGGAAATCTTATATGGGCAGGAGGAAAAGATTTTCTAGTTGGTGCCTAGCCAATAACAATGGCCCTATCAGGGATTACATACCACTGCTGCTCAAATATTTGTGCGAGTTTCAATCCTCTGGACTCTTACTACTCTACCAAGGTACACCTTGTGGCCATTTCAGTATGCCTACCCATGGATCATCCTATTTCTTCTGTTTTTAGTAAAATGGTGCCTGAAGGGAGTTTTACACTCAAGACCTCCTTGTAAACAGGTTGCTCTTTCTTGACATCTTCATTTTGTGCTGGAAAAGTTAACCATTTCTCCATTTAAATGTACTCATCAAGCAGAAAGTTAATTACATGGAATACTGTTCTTTGCACTGTACTGAGATCTGCAAGAAGAGTATCGGAGTGGCAAACTCTCATGGTGGGTGAACCCTATCTGGTTTTCCATTGAGATAGGATCTCATTAAGAACAAATCCCTCATTCATACCCAAGGTTATTTGAGTTTACTTTGAATCAAGTCATCACTCTCCCAGTGTTCTATCCATATCTTCAAAACCAGGTGGAAGTGATTTCACATACTCTAGATGTGCATAGGCAGCTCAGCTACTATCTTGACAGAACTAAGTCATTTAGAAAAGCTGATTAGCTATTTATTTCTTATTTTGGGATAAATAAAGGACAAACCCATGTCAAAACAGTCTATTTCTAAATAGTTGTCCTCAGCTATTGCTTTTTGTTATTCCCACCATGATAAACTAGATGTTCATTATGCCGATCACTGCTGCAGTAGCATAAGCTGTATGGGTTATATACCACCAAGGAAAAATCAACCAACCAGCTACCAAAGCTTCCGGGCACCTTCCATGCTTTCAAATTGTAGTGCAGCATGAGCTGAGTTGACTACAGGAAAGGTTTGGGTGTGAAGCCCTTCAGAGAGCTTTACTACCACCAAAGAGTACACTCCTCTAAGGCTTTCAAAGATCAGTGGTAGGCTTAGTGCTGTTCTGTTGCTGGGTAGATAAGTTCTCTTGGGGGAGAAAACATTTCATTTTCTAAATATTGCTTGTCTTTTATCACTTTCCTCTTCAGGAAAGTTATTTTAAAGCTAGGAGTTTTGTGTTTTAATGGACTGTCACTAGACTGTATCATACTTTTAAATGTGATCAGTCTTTTTTCCTGTCAGCTTAAAAGTTGCATAAAGAGAGTGAAAAACATTTTTTCTGTTAAGAAATTGTGTTTATTTCACTTATTCGGGGATGACAAAGTGTTTAAAGTGCTTTATACTGTGCTTTTCTGTGAAAAGAGTGACTTTTAAAGATGTGTAGTTTTATGGGCATTTTTGCTCATCTTCCCAGGGAAAAAGGTACAATTTTCAGCTTGATCATGAAACAAAATACCAGTCCCGTGGTTGGTCCTTCTTTCAGCCACAAAAAGAAAAAGTTAAGCAAACGGCCTTTGCCACCACATCAGGTGGGTGACTCTGCTGGGGTCATTTGTTGTACCTCAAACCATTGATCTTTTACCCTGGATTCTTCAGTGTAGAACTTACAGCCAACTATGGCTCAGGGATTATCCACGTCTTCCGTGGCTGTTGGGTTCCCCTCAGTGGGCAAGGGAAAGCAACTCATGTCAGTCCTGAGAGAGGGAACAGGGAAGGTTTCCCTGTTGTGTCAGAATGCTGTGACTATCCCTGGGGAAGCTGCTGCTACAATTAGTAACAGTTTTTTCCGGTCAAAAAGAAACAGAAAACTAAGCATGGGTCTAATCCTCCTCAAATTTCCTCATACAGGAATAAGTTTTCTGGGCCTAGCTCAGGGTTTAATTCAGGCTATTGATCCTTATTGTAAAGTTGTTTTTTTTTTTTTTAAATAAAGATGGATACCCCTTTTCCTGAAGAGATACAAGATTCTGAATAGGAACAGGAAGATGAAGGGACAGATACAGGATTTTCTCCTTAGATTTCTGATTTAGCTTCAGAAGAGAACTAATTTTCTGATTCTCCCTGTCTGGGTTTCTCTCTCTCTGAGACTATTGCTAGAATGTGCCAGTGTTTTTACTGGGAGAACACTGAGGTTTTTCAGTCCCTCGGAAAATACTTTAAGTTGTTACAGAAGGAATTTCCAGAACCTTACACCCTTTCCTCTTGTTCTGTCTGCTTTAGAGGATGTGTGAGTTACTGCCTGTAATTTTCCTGCTAATCAGTCAGGATGTATAAAGCTTCTCAGTCTTTTAAGTTTTTATACACTATTCTCAAACCTGACCCAGAAGATACAGCTTTAGTTGATCCCACTGCTGCTAAACAGTTTATCAGAAAGAGTATGATTGGAATTAACTTACCATAACAGTAGATGTTCAAATGATCACTGCTGCAGTAGCTGCTCCGTTCCTCCACCCCCTTTGTTTTTCAGTGTGTTTTTTACACCAGGGTGTGGATGTTTATTTTTTGTCTTTTCAGGGCTCAACCTCCCTATCTCTGTTGGCAGGAAAGCTCTGAAGGGTTCAACACTCAACCATATCTTTTAGTCAGCTCAGCTTGTGCTGCTTGACAGTTTGGGCACATGGAAGGTGCCCTGAAGCTTTGGAAGCAGGTTGGCTGTTATATCCTTGCTAGGATATAGCCCATGTAGCTAAGGCTACTGCAGTAGGGATCATTCAAACATATACTGGTATGGAAAGCTCACACAACTGTACTTTCCAGGCAGTATAAATGCTGTTTCTGCTAAAGCCTTGTCTTTTTGGTGTATTGCAAAGGGGTGGACTCTAGACAGGCAGCTACATGGTCCTCTGTACTTAACTTTACAAGACATTGCAAACTGGATTCTTCTTCTAGCTCCAGTACAGGCTTTGCTAGGGCCAGTCTGCGGGCGCTTCTGGATCCATATCCTTCCTCCTTTCAGATTGAATAGACTTTGATAATCAACCCATGTATCTTGAAAGCTACAGTAGCTGTGGGAATAATGAATATAGTACAGTCATGTAAGTTGTACTTACCTGTAACAGATGTTTGAATTCCACATTGCTGCAGTTCTGTACCCATACACTCTCCATATCTTATTTTGTATGTTGTAGTTGTGATATGAAATCATTTTTATGGGTTCAGGATGAATACTTTCAAGTTTTGGGCAAGAAAGTCTTGATGTAATCTTCACTTTGACTGCTGATTTTCTGTCTACAGGGCTGCCCAATCAGTAGTCAGTGTGAAGGTTTGGGAGGGAGCCAGAGCTTTTGGAAGTTGTTTGATTGTTGCATCCTGGGAAGGCTCCAACTCATATACCATAAAGGCTACCACAACAGTCAAGAATTTTAACTACTGTTCTGGTTAAATACAATTTACACAACTCTACTTTCTGCTTCAAAAAATTGTAGGCGAGTTGGTGAGAGAGTGAGAGACAGAATATTTTTTTCTGTGTAGTGCACAGCTCCAAACAGTTATGCCATTTTCTTCTTTTATACTTTTTCTTATATTTTCTGGTAAAGGTTCATTTGAAAGTGGCTTACAAAATTCTTTTCATCAGCCTTGAAATCTATAGCATGAGGAGGCTCTGTCTGGGTATGCATCCTCTCTTCTAGATCTGTGAGGCCTGAACCCATCCTTGAATTCTGACATCAGAATTAGAAGACAGATACTGCACTACTAGCTGTCAAGTTCACTTCACATGATTTGGTGGGGAGAAATTTCTGAGGCTTGCATGTCGTTAATTTCAGGCATTTCATTTTACTTAAGAAACATGGCAGCTAACAATTCCAGAGATTTCATTTTATCAGATTGGTAACATAGCAGCTAAACTGTGCTCTGACATATGCTTTTTTTTTTTTCTTCTTTTAGTTTAACAGGTCTTTACTACTCTACTTCTGTGTTAGGTTCATAGGTAGTTAAAATGAATGCTGACCAACCATAAAAATAGAACACAACCCACAACAACAGTTAAAGGAAAGTACAGTTGTGTACACTTACCAGAAATGTAGATGTTCGAGTGTATTCACTGTTGCAGTCATTACATTTGGGTTATCCTGCTGGCAGGTTGCCCTCAGTCGGCCTGAATTCCAAAGTCTTGGGTCCTGTGTCAGTTGCTGTTGCCTCTTCCCTGACGTCAGGTTGTCAGGGGTATAAAAGATGCAGCCAACGCCATTTTATTCAGTTTTTCTTGCCCCAGATATCAGATGCCCCCAAAAGGGTAGGCTACAATTATGTAAATAAAACATACATGCACCAAAAATAAGCTTTACCTTCATCTATAAGCAAATACACCACCTAGGTTGTATAGATTAGAGAAGTAAAGATAGGTTCCAGCAAAAATAAGGGGGATGGCGGGTGGGTAACCTGGACTGCAACAGTGAATACACTCGAACATCTACATTTATGGTAAGTGTACACAACTGTACTATGTTCTTCGTGTTTCACTGTTGCAGTCGTTACATGTGGGCTGAGTCCCAAAGCTTTGGTTGGGGGGCTGGAGCTAAACAGCATTAGGAGCGGCTATGAGGCCCTGCAGACCTGCAGTAGCAAAGCCTGCCCTGGATTTAGAGTAAAGAGGCAAATTGTAATGTTTTGTAAAGGTATGCACTGAATTCCAAGTAGCAGCCTCTAAAATGTCTTTGGTTGGTACTCCCCTGAGAAAGGCTGCAGCTCTGGTTGAATGTAGCCTAATGCCCTTAGGCACTGGTTTGCCATGCTGTGAGTAGCAGAAACGAATGCAGTGACCTATCCACTTTGAAGTAGTCTGCTTGGAGATAGCCTTTCCTTGTAATGCTGTGGCATATGCTACTAGTAATTGTTTGGTCTTTCTGAAAACTTTAGATGTAATGGGATCCTATCTCGCCTACATTCATAACTGATGGGCTCGGAGCCGATCCATCGGCTCCGACTCGGCCAACTAGTACACTAGAACGAAGTCTCTTATTGGCTGGGCTACCCTCTATCCCAGGATGCACCACACCTGCTTCCCCAGATCTCGTTTGCCGCTTTACAAGCTGGACGTGGTCTCGACTTGGCTGGAGCTAAGTGTTCTTTTATTACCTTTTACTGGTCTTTGACCTTGGGGTTTCTTCAGAATTTAATAAAACAGCTGTTTTAACGGCTATTTTTGTGTATTTTTGGTATTTTGTGTATTATTGTTGTGTGAGTGATTGACTGTTCTGATACTTGGATATCGCTGGTCGGGCAAGGCCCGTTTAAGTTAGAGGGCCTTTGCCCTTCTTATTGAAGTCTGTGTTATTGTTTCCCTTTTTTTTCTCCGGGCAAAGAGCCCGTTTAAGTTAGAGGGCTTTTGCCCATTGTTGTTGTGTTCTTACTGCTGTGTTTTCACTTGTGAGGTAAATCTCTCTCTGGAGAGCTCGTGCCATTTTTTTCTCGCGCTCTACAGTTTGGCACTAAATTTTTGGTATTTTGACACTGCTTTATATCCTGATAGACATGTCCAAAGAGCAAAAATCAGGGTTCAAAAAGTGCACTAGGTGCAATTATAAAATGTCTATTACAGACAGTCACTCTATATGTGTGTATTGTTTAGGACCTAAAAATTACAGGAGACGTAGTGTGTGTCATGCTTTTTCTTCTAGGGTTCTTCAAGAGCGAAAAAATAAATTGATCTTGAAGGGTCTTATTAAGCCCTCTTTTGAGGAAGCCTTGGATTCTTCTCCTACTGCCTCAAAAAAGAAAAGGTCGTCGGCTCCGACAAGTCCGTCGGAACCGACTGCTAAGAAGCATAAGTCGACCTCTTCTTCCTCGGCTCCACTGACTTCGGGGCCGAGGGTCGAAGGGTCTGCCTCGATGCCTCTTTCCTCGGCTCCATTAGTTTCGGAACCGCAGGTTGGAGTATCGAGAGGCGAATCACCTCCATCGGTTCCGATGGTTTCGGAGCCGGTGGAGGTGTGCAGCTCAGACTCTTCCCCCTCGGCTCCGAAGAAAGCTCCTTCGGCGCCGATCGTTATTCATGCTGTGCCGGATCCGGCGCCGATAGTGTTGGAGCCTTTTCGGAGCCGGTCCCCTACATTGTCTGAGCCGAGAGGAAAGTCGTCTCGACCCTTGTCTACCTCCTCTAAATCCTCAAAACTGTCGGATTCGGATTTGGATAGGGTTATTCAGAGGCTTTTCCAGTCTCCAGTTTTTGCACAAATGGTCTCGGCTCCGGCCCAGTTGGCTTCGGAGCCGATCCCCCCTCCGAAACACTCGATTCCTCCTCCAACCTCCTCGGAGCCGTTGGAGTCGGTGATGGTGGAGCAAGTCGGAGCCGTACGGTCGGAACCGAGACCCCCTCGAGGTCTATCGGCACCGACTATTGTTCCTACCCTGTCCTCGGGTTCAGGGTTTGGTACTGGGACTTCCTCAGCCGGGCCCGAGGGGAACATCTTGGGAATGGGTGCCTCGGTACCTAGTCTTCCCCTCGGAGCATCGGCTGCCGGAATTCCTAGTGCCGTCGTGGCCTCTCGGCCAGTGATCTCCATGGAGTCTGGAGGTCCGGCCTTTGAGGCCATGAGGAGCGCGCTGGCCATGTCCTTGCTGGCTCAGCAGGCTTCCACCTCACCGTCCCTAGACCTGGAGACTGGTGCTTCTGCCGTATTGCAGTCCCATGACAGCGGGGCCCCAGGGCCTGAGGATACCCCCATCAGGGGTTCCTTCCGGGGGGTCCATCCGAAACTGCTTCGGACGAGCCCCCACGGAAGAAATTGTGCAAGAGGAAGCACGTAGACTCCCAAGATGAGTCTGTCACATCGGACACTGACCTTGATGACGCGGAAGGGTCCCCTAAATCATCTTCGGATGATGTCTCTTTCTCAGATATCCTTGAGATTCTGAGACAGAGAGGAGATTGGCAGGCCAAAACCCCTTCCGCTGAGGAGTCAGTCTTCCTCAAGGCCTTCGGTGCCCAGCCCTCCGCCTCCTGGGTGTCTCCGCCCTTCGATGAATTGCTTGATTTGGTTTCTCGAAGGGCTTGGGAACACCCTGATTCTGTGGAACCGGTGCCTGCAAGACCGAATAAATTTCTTTCAGCCCCCCCCCAGAAGGAATTTTTAACTAAAGGAGTTCCCGTAGATGCTATGGTGGTGGCATCTGCCACACAGCAGGACGTGGCAGAGGCTTTAACGTCTATCCACCCTCCTAATAAGGATTCCAGGAGCATGGATAGGTACGGGAAGCGTACCCTTTCTTCAGCGGCCTTTACTTTACGGTCGCTGAATTACTTATGTCATTTTACCACGCTCCAAAGGGACCTCCTTAAAGAGCTAAGTGAGTCCCTCACTGGTAATCTACCTGAGGCGCTAGCCCACACTGTTGGCACCCAGATGACTACCTTATTTTCCATTGTAAACTCGTCCATGAGGCTCATTTTGTATGCGGCCGAAGGGGCGAGTAGAGCAGCGGGAACAGGCGTTGCCCTCAGGAGACACGCCTGGTTACGCTTTTGTTCATTTGCGGAGGCCTTCAAGTCTTCCTTCGCCGACGCCCCCTTTGATGGGTCATCTTTGTTTGGACCCAAGGTGAAGGACACACTGACTCGGTGCGAGCAGGAGGGCAAGACCTTGACTTCCTTTGGGGCCCGCTTTTCCGCTCCCTCTAGGCCTTACCCCAAGGCCCAGAGAGGAGGGAAAATGTGGTTCAGAAAAACTCAGAGGTCTTTCCCTACTCTACCCAGTGATCCCCCCTCCAGAGGCAGGGGGGGGGGGAATTCAGGAAGACGCTGCTCCAGAGGCGGCAGAGGCCCCCGTAACTCTGGAGACCGCGATTCCTTTCGTGGTTCTTCCTACACTCAATGTCCCTGAGTTGTTGCCCGACTGTGCAGCTCCGGAGCCAGTCGGGGGTCGTTTTGCGGAACACCCACAAGCTTGGGAAGCTATAACCAGCGATCAGTGGGTGCTCCGGATTATAACCTGAGGCTATCTCATTCCCTTCATCAAGCCCCCCCTTCCCTTAAGGGAAATCCCGGACGTGCCACCCAGTCAGCGGGATCAGGCAGCAATAGAGGTTTCAAAGCTGCTAGAAAAAGGAGTCATCCAGCCTGTCCCCACCGACCAGATCGGATCAGGAACTTACTCAAGATTATTTTTGGTGCCAAAAAAGACAGGGGACTTCAGGCCCATTTTGGACCTCAGTTCATTGAATCGTTTTGTGAAAAAGTCCAAATTCCGAATGGTCACCCTTCAATCCATTCTCCCACTGTTGGAGAAGGATGCCTGGATGTGCTCCATAGATCTCCAGGATGATTACTATCACATTCTGATAGGTCAAGAGTCCAGGAGACATTTACGCTTCCGTCTGGGAGACAGTCATTTCCAGTTCCGAGCACTGCCCTTTGGTCTCACCACAGCCCCCAGGGTGTTCACCAAGTGTCTGGCAGTGGTGACTGCTCACCTGAGACGTCTAGGATTCCAAGTGTTTCCTTATCTAGACGACTGGCTCCTTACTGCCCCCTCCAAGCATCTACTATTTCGGGCGCTCATGGCCACGGTCACCTTGGGCCGTTTCTTGGGAATTACGTTCAATTGGCAAAAATCTGTACTACAGCCATCTCAGCGTATTACTTTTATAGGCGCAGAGTTAGATACAAAAAGGATGCGCGCCTTCTTACCGGCAGCAAGAATTCAAGTTTTGCAAAACCAAGTCAGATCCTGCCTCCCCCTATCAAGAGCTCCGGCCCATCTGATCCTACAAGTGTTGAGCTTGATGGCATCAACTATACTCCTAGTCCCCTTAGCCAGACTCCACATGCGAATTCTGCAATGGCTTCTGTCGGTTCAATGGTCCTATCAGGAACTCCCCTTGAACCACTTAGTCATGATTACGGAGAGTTGCCGTCGGGATCTGCGTTGGTGGCTCCTCCGATCCAATCTCGACCAGGGGCGACCCTTTATTCCTCAATCCCCCGTTGCCACTGTGACCACGGACGCCTCCCAGGTAGGGTGGGGGGGTCATTACCTGGACAGGTCGGTCCAAGGCACATGGCAACTCCAGGAAGCGCATTTGCATATCAATATCCTGGAGATGAGAGCGGTACTCTTGGTACTACAAGCTCTCCATCACGCTCTCCCGCAAGGTCCGATTGCTATCCTATCCGACAACATGTCGGTGGTTTGGTATATAAACAAGCAAGGTGGAACCAGGTCATACCCACTGTGCAGAGAAGCCATGAGACTTTGGCACTGGGCGGTAGCTACCAACCGCTTTCTAATGGCAACGCACATACCGGGGAAATCCAATGTGATTGCGGACAGACTAAGCAGGACCATTCTGTTACCCCACGAGTGGTCCCTCAACCAAAGAGTGGCTGCGAAAATCTTCGCCAAATGGGGTCTCCCTTGCTGCGACTTGTTTGCCAGACCCCACAATGCGAAGTGCAGAGAGTTCTTCACTCTGATCCCCTCTCAGGGACAGATTCCCAGGGACGCTCTGACCCACATTTGGCCCCCCGGTCTTCTTTATGCCTTCCCTCCGGTTCCCCTCCTGCCGAGGGTGATACAGAAGGCGATTTACCTGGAGAGTGAAATGATTTTGATTGCCCTGCACTGGCCTCGTCAGGTTTGGTTTCCCTTCCTTCGGAGGTATGCGGTAGAAGGTCCATGGTTTTTGGACCCGGTGCCGGACCTGTTGACTCATCAGTCAGGACAGTCTCACCCATCTCTCAGGTCCTTGAGGTTGGCGGCATGGTTACTCCGCTTCCATCCTTAGTCCGAGACAATTCCCTCTCCGAGGTGATCCACATATTGTCTTCCTCTCACAAACCTTCCACTGTCAAACTGTATTCCAGCAAATGGAAAAGGTTCGCCTTCTGGGCTCAGCAACGAGGTATAGACTCTCTTACTGCCCCAGTATCGGAGGTTTTGAATTTCTTGGCCTCTCTTTTTCAATTGGGCTCTTCAGTTTCCACGATTAAGGTTCAACTAGCGGCTATCTCTAATTTTCATGCTTCTTTTGAACCTTCATTAATGTCTCACAAACTTTGCAAGTCTTTCCTTAAAGGAGCATGGCTCCTTAGGCCCCCAATATCTCACCCTGTTCCCCCTTGGGACCTAAATTTGGTTCTTGCTGCCTTAACTGCCCGCCCTTTTGAACCAGCTGCTACCTGCGATTTGAAATTTCTGTCCTGGAAAACCGCCTTTTTAGTGGCCATAACCCGGCCAGGCGGGTTTCAGAACTTCAAGCTCTTTGTTCTGATCCTCCTTATTTGATATTTCACAAACATAGAGTGTCCCGTAAATTAAATCCCCCTTGTTTACCAAAGGTAGCGTCTTCTTTCTGCATTCAACAGACTCTAGAGCTCCCTGTATTTTTTCCCGAGTTTTCTAATAACGCAGAATATATTCTTCATCAGTTGGACGTCCATAGACAACTGCGTTTTTATTTGAATAGAACCGCTCAGACGCGGAAATCAAATCAACTGTTTGTTTCCTTTGCAATAAACAAATTGGGTCAACCAGTAGCTAAAACCTCCATAGCTAAATGGATTAAAGATTGCATCTCTTTCATTTATTCACAGGCTAACAAAGAGCTTCCCTTTCCAGTCAGGGCTCATTCTACCAGGGCAATGGCTACTTCTGTAGCTTTTCACTCCAAATTATCAATAGATGATATTTGTGCTGCGGCTACCTGGACTTCTCCGCACACTTTCATTTCTCATTACAAACTAGATGTGGTTTCTCGAGGCAGGGCTTCCTTTGGTTCCACAGTTCTCAGGAGTGTTTTCCAATGAGCCACCCGGGATTTAGGTGCTAGGACGCTGTCCCATCAGTTATGAATGTAGCGAGATAGGATCCCATTACATCTTTTAGTTATGTACTTACCATAACCCGGATGTATGGGATCCATCTCGCCTACATTCATGCACTCCACCCTCCTTCCCCCTTCCATTGGGATTTAGAGGAAATGTAGTTCCATTTGGAGATCTTCTCTTGAAGAACTTTAGTTGGTTGTAGTAACTACTATTTTTTCTGTGTTTGCATGTAAGTATGAAAGCGAACAAACAAGATCTGGGGAAGCAGGTGTGGTGCATCCTGGGATAGAGGGTAGCCCAGCCAATCAGAGACTTCGTTCTAGTGTACTAGTTGGCCGAGTCAGAGCCGATGGATCGGCTCCGAGCCCATCAGTTATGAATGTAGGCGAGATGGATCCCATACATCCGAAGTTATGGTAAGTACATAACTAAAAGTTTTGTCCAAATAGAATCTAAGTTGTCTGTGTACATCCAAAGAATGCAGAATTTTCTCCCCCTTGTTCTGTGGATTTGGATAAAAAGTTGGAAAATGAATTGTTTGGTTAAGGGCTACACTGGATACCACCTTAGGCATAAATGTAGGGTTTGTTCTCAGAGAGAACCTGCCTGGATAAAAAATGATAAAGGGTTCCACAGCCATGAGAGCCTGTAGCTCTGAAACTTGTCTTGCAGAAGTTATTGCTAGGAGCAGAGCTGTTTTCCAAGATAAGAACTTTATATCTGCAGTAGCAGCTGGCTCAAAAGGAGGTAAGGTGAGTTTTTCCAAGACATAATTGAGGTCCCATGCAGGTATTGGCGTTCTCCTTGGAGGCCTTACGTTTTTGGCTCCTCTGAGGTACTGCCTTAATAAAGGATGAAAAAAGAGTGGTGACTCTGTATTGTAATGAGCCAAAATGGCAGAGGCATGGATTTTAATTGATGAAAAAGATAGGCCTTTGTCCAGCATCTCAATTAAGTATTGCAAAATCTGAGGAATATTTGGGTCAGTTGTATCAGTTCCTTGAGCTTGGTTCCAAGCGCAAAATCTCTTCCATTTCCCAGCATAGGATTTTCTAGTACTAGGCCTTCTGGCTTCTAAAGTGACATCGATCACAGCTTTACTGAGAGGTGTGGTTTGTATGACTACATTATCCGCCATGCTGCCAGGTTTAGGGTCCTGAGTTGGCTGTGCAGAATCTGATTGTTTTGCTGTGACAGTAGGTGAGGTATTTGAAGTAAGGTCCAGGCTGGGCATTGGGACAAGCTCCTTAAGATCAGATACCAGTACTGGCGTGGCCAGTCTGGGGCAATCAGAATCATTTTTGGTTTCTTCTGCCTGACCTTTAGGAGTACCTTGGGGAGGAAAGGCATATATACTGATAGGTTTGTCCAGTTGAAAGATAAGGCATCCACTTTCCAAGCTTGTCTGTGATAATTCCTTGTGCAGAATCTTTTTATTTGATTGTTTTGAGGGGAGGCAAATAGATCTATGTCCGGGCATCCCCATTTCTTTGTTATCATGCTGAAGACTAGTGGATCCAGGTGCCACTCGTGGGGATCCATGAGGTTTCTGCTTAGTTCGTCTGCCAGAGTATTTTCCTTTCCTGGCAGGAATTGTGCCTGCAGATGAACCTGGTAAGTCAATGCTGTGTCCCATAAAGCCCTGGCTAGTCTGCACAGGGGATAGGAATGAGTGCCCCCCAGCTTGTTTATGTACCACATGACCGTGGTGTTGTCTGTCTTTATCAGTAGTTGTCCCGGATGAAGTAGGTCCTTGAAGGCTGTCAGGGCAATTTGAACAGCTAGCATCTCTTTTGATTGACATGTAGATGCTTTTGGTTTGTGGACCAGGTGCCCTGAATGCCTCTTCCTGCAATGTGTGCCCCCCAGGCATAATCTAATGCATCCATCATTAGGCTCTGCCTGGCTGGGGGTAGTGAGAATGGCTGTCCCTTGTTTTGGTGACAAGCCTTTGCCCACCATCGAAACTCCTGTTGCAGGCAGGGAATTAGAGTAATCATTGTTTCCAGACTGTGGCAATGTTGTGTCCAGACACTTTTTAGGTACCATTGAATTTTCCTCATATGCAGTCTTGCATATGGAATTAGTAAAATGCAGGATGCCGTGAAGCCCAAAGCCTGCAGTATTTTTCTTGCAGATAACTGGGCCTTTGTTGCCATTTCCTTGAAATAGGTAGTCAGTTGCCTTTGCTTGTCTGGAGTGAGATAAGCCATCTGGGCAGTTGTATTTAAGCTTGCATCCAAGAATATTATCTCTTGAGAGGGTACTAGTTTTGATTTCTTTTTGTTGACTGTGTACCCTAGGCATGTTAAAAGTCTTATCACAAACGTCAGATGCTGTAGTAGAATGTCCTTGTTCTCTGCTTGTATGAGGCAGTCGTCCAAGTAATGATATATTTGTATTCCTCTTTGTCTGCAGTAAGCAATTACTGGTGCCAGGCACTTTGTGAAGACCCTGGGCGCAGTAGATAAGCCAAAGGGCAGTGCAGAGAATTGGTAATGCTTTGAGCCAGCCTTGAATCTGAGGTAACTTCTGCATGATTGTCTGATTGGGACATGCAGGTATGCCTCTTTTAGGTCTAAAGTCACAAGCTAAGCTTTGCTGCCCAGCATGGGCAGAAGCTGCTGTAAGGTCAACATCTTGAATTTTGGTATATCCAGGAAAGTGTTTAGAATAGATAGGTCCAGTATTGGTCTCCATGCTTTGTCCTTTCTGGGTACCAAGAACAGTCTTGAGTAAAATCCTTGTCCCTGCTCTTGCTGTGGCACTTGTTGAATAGCCCTCATGTCCATGAGAGCTGCGACTTGTTTTTGAGCCTCTGCCCATTGATTTTTTTGGCAGGTCTGGCCGTTTGCCCTTGGCAGGGTATGGAAATGAAACTTGTGGCCTTGAGACACTATGTCTAGAACCCATTTGTCCTGGGTTATAATGTGGCAATTTTGAGAAAAAAGTGCTAGTTTTCCCCCTAAGGGTGCTGCCAGAAGATAAGTGCTTGGTGCAGGCAGGGGGGAAGTCATTGGGACTGTTTCCTGTATGATTGTGATTTGTCCTCTCCACCTTTGGAGGTAGAAGCACTCCACTGCTTAGACCTGTAGGATCCTTGCAACTGTGATCTGCTTCTAGGGCGTCTGGATCTGCCCCTTTGAGGTCTATCTGAGACTGGAAAAGACCCATTCTTTGTAGGCCAGTGTCTGCTAAATCTAGGTGGCTGTACCTGTAAGAAATCCTTGACCATTTGCATAGATTTAGCTTTATCCTCCATTTTCTTTACCACCTCTTCTGCCTTAACACCAAACAAGCTATCATGTTGTAAAGAAGCATCTAATAATTTTGCTTTAACATGGTCAGGCAGATTTTATTCCTTTAACCAAGCATGCCTCCTAATGACAGAACCCGTAACAGCAGCCCTGCAGGAGGCCTCCAAAGAATCAAACCCACATTGCAAAGTATGCTTTCCAACTTGTTCAGCTGCATGCAATAAATCCTGCATTTCTTTGTTTTCTGCACATTCAGAATTTGCCATCATTTTCTGTTTAAGCAGTGTCATGATATATTGCTGATATTTGAGCATATGAAACTGACAATTTAAGGCCCTTATAGCCAAAGTAGCAGATGTGTAAATCTTTTTCCCCCATCTATCCAGAGCCCTAGAATCCCTGTCAGAGGGGGTAGGGTTTTTTGCAGTAGAAGCCCTGACCCCTTTTGGACCCTGAGAAATAGTTTCTGGGTCTGCAGTAGGATTTTTGAAAAGGAATTTATGAGTCAGGGACCCTGTAGTATCTGTCTGGCTTAATAGGAGCTGGAGGTAAAGAGTCAGGGGTCATAGGGTCATACTAGGCAATCTGCCCTAGGGCATTTGTAAGCCTAGCCAGAGTGTGTTTGGCTTTCGCCACCCATTTTAAATGTTTTACTATGCCCTTTTTCGAGGTTAGTTTACTGTGCCTCTGTTTAGCAGTGACACAGAAGTGATACCCGGGGTAAACCTATGATCTCCCATCCACTTGTCAAGATTTCTTTTGAAGAGAGTCAGTGAGGAACTCTGCCTAACTTGGACTGGGATTCTATTCCAGAGTGAAGGGAGCCTCCGGGTTATGAATCTGTCCCTCCAGCATGTCCTATTTATTTCACTGCTGGGGTTCAAGTCCCTCCAGCGCGTAGCTCGATGGGATTTGGATTTTCTGAGGTACAGCATGTCCATTAATTCTGCGTTGGACATGGCTTTATACGTCAGGCACAGATCGCCTCTAAGCAGGCGGTATGCAACCGAGTAGAGCTGGAGTTTATTTAACCAGGCAGCATATGGCATCTGTTTGAGCCCTTTGATCCTCTTGGTGAGGTACTTTTGGGGTCTTTCCAGTTGCTGCAGGTGTCGGGTAAGGTACATCCCGAAAGGGGCATTGTATTCAATTATGGGCCTTATGAGGGATGAGTAAAGAGGCACAATGACCTCCCTTGATCTAGATGTGAATCCCTTCGTGATTAGGTGGGCTATATAGAAGGTTTTTCTAAACACTTTGGCCACGTGGTTGTCAAATGAGAGATTGCTATCAACTTGGGTCCCCAGGTCCCTAATTACTTCTTCTGTACTTAATGGATTACCACCTATGTGGTAATTTGTGGGCACTTTGTTTTTGCCAAAGGGGATGACTATACACTTTTTGGCGTTTAGCTTGAGGCCATGGCTCTGGCACCAGTTATCTGTTTCTATGAGACCCTTTTGGAGGATACTTGTGTCAGCTGGAGAGTCGATTATGGCGCCCAGTTTGCAGTCATCTGCGAACTTGGTCAGCCACAGTCCTCCCGTCTTGGCCTGTACCTCTGAGAAATATATGCCGAACAAGGGAGGTCCCAGGACTGAGCCTTGTGGGACGCCACTTGTAACTGGTTTGGAGTCTGACATGACTCCAGCAATTCTGACCATGTGGGTTCTGTCCTTGAGCCAGTTTGCAACCCATCTAGTGACATAAGGGTTTATATTTAAGCTGGATAGCTTATCTATGATGCCCGAGTGGGGTATTGTATCGAAGGCTTTTGCGAGGTCCAGGCAGGCTGTGTGGACCGCCTTCCCCTCATCAATGGCCTTGGTGACTGTTTCAAAGAAATCAACCAGGTTTAAGAGGCAGGATCTGACCTTAACAAAGCCAAACTGGTTAGGATCCAGTGTCTGTAGGTCCCCAATATCTTTATTTATGAGTTCCATGATGATCCTCTCCATAGCTTTGCAGACCGAGCTAGTCAGGCTTATGGGGCGATAGTTTCCAGGATCCCTTGAGACACCACCTTTGTGGAAAGGGACCACTGTTGCTGTACGCCATTCTTTGGGTACATATCCAGTAGTAAGGCTGAGATTGAACAGTAGCTTTATGTGGAGGTTCAGCTCTTCTTGGAGTTCATGTAGGACGCAGCCCGGGACACCGTCTGGTCCCATTGATGCTGTGTTTTTTGCATTGGAGAGGGCGGCTCTCACCTGAGCATCTGAGATGTCAGGGGGGCAGCACTCTGCTGGGATAGATAATTGCTCTTTTGGGGGGAGGGGGAGGAGAAGTTTGCGCTGAACCTGTCAGCCAGGATGTTGGCAATGTCTGTGGGTTCAATGTATTTTTTGTCATTTTGGACTAACTCTGAGCATATCTGGGAGTTTCCACCCAGGTTCCTAACATAACTAAAGAAAGCCTTGTGATTATCTTTAGTGTCTTGTGCAATTTTTCTCTCGAAGCTGGCCTTAGATGATTTTATGAGTGCCCATAGTTTTTTGCTAATACTGATCAGAGATGCCTTCCCTTTTAGGGATTTTGCTCTATCATGCAGTAGCTTCCTCCTTCTATTGTATAGTTTGTTTATGGCTGGGGTCCACCAGACAGGACGCCTGCCTTTGGGGGATTGGGTCTTGGTTTTATTTGGGATTGCATGATCCATGCATTCCTGAAGGTGTTCACAGAATGCGTTTATAAAGGATTCTGCAGTCTGGGCCGTATTTTCCATAGGCCCGGGGGCTTTGAAGGATTCCACCTTGGTTTTGAGGAGTGTGAAGTTTGCTTTAGATAAGTTTTTCACTGCAGTTTTCTGGGCAGTGGGTGGGGTCGGGATGTGGATATCCAGTGAGATTAATTTATGGTCTGATCTTACCAATGAGGGATACACTTCTGGTCTGGAGCATAGAGTCCCCATGTTGGTGATGATCAGGTCCAGTATGTTTTCCCCTCTTGTGGGAGTGGTGACAAGTTGTTCCATAGCATTTGAGTTTATAAATTCTAGGAACCTTTGGGCTAGGGTGTTGGAGCTAGAGTAATGCTCCCAGTCTATGTTTGGTTAGTTGAAGTCGCCCAATATAATGGTGTTTGGGGAGACCTTCATATTTTCCAGTGTTCTCAAGAAGGTCAAGTGGGGTTCCTGGGTTTGGGAGGGTGGTCTGTAGCAGGCTATAAACTGGAAGGCAGTTTTACCCACTGTTAGTTGCAAATGGATAGTTTCTGATGCTTCGTGCTGTGCCACCAACCTGGAGGTGTGGGTATCTTTGACAAATATTGATACTCCCCCGAGAACACATCATCTACAATGTCCAACACAGGTGGAATAGCTAGAGGCCTGTGTTGAGGTAGTAAAAGGAATTCTCTGAGGCTTTTCTTAGATTCTGAAAAATCTTGGCTCTCCCAGTGGAAGGCTCCCTCATGGTATGCAAGGTTTCCCCAAAAGAGTAGTCCTCAGGAGGAGAAGTTGAAGGAATTGATTCTTCAGCATCAGAATCCTCATAGGGGGAAGAGAATATTCCTGATCAGAAGAGGAATCAGAAGAAATGGAAACCTGATCTGAAGATTCATAGTCTGTCTCTTGCCTAGGCCTCTTATCAGGAGGGGGATGGGAATCCCTGATCAAGGTAATTAAGTCTTCGGCCATTTTGAGCATCTGTTTTTTGGCTTGGAGGCCTGTCCTTGTGGCTGATGAACCTGTTTCTTTGCCTTTAAAGGTGTTTTAGTCTTTGTCTTTGAAGTTGGTTTAATATATAATTGTTTAGGTCTGAATACACCCTCCGAAGCTGATGCCTGCTCAGCGGCTCTGGACCCATCTGAGGGAATAATCTCCGAGGCTCCAATACCTTGAGTTTCCTGCGGCCTGGCCGACTCCACGTGGGAGTCGGTAGCGGCCTGCGACTCTAAAGTAGCGGGCGTCAGGGGCTGCGAAAGCGCCTCACTGAGAACCGGCGACTTGCTTAGGAGAAGCTTCGTCGGTTTTGGACCTCGGTTGCCTGTCTTTTTCTTTGCGTTTTTTGTAAATTCCGGTAGTCGGATGGCTATCTGACGACATTGTATAATTAAATCTTCGTCCAAAATAGCTTAATGCAAAATCGTACCGACGTTTAATAGTGTGTTGGTTAAATCTAGCACAAAACCGACAACTAACAACGTCGTGGTCAGGGCCTAGGCAAGGAATACAGTAAGAAGGAAAGTCCTTATGAGGTATTTGCTTCCCACAAGAAATACAATTAACTTTTTCTGACATCAGTCTGGAGCAAGAAAAAAGTTTCCCCAATGGGGTATTTAGCTTTTAATGAAGACTTCGGATCTGAAACTCGAACATGAAAATCTCAGGAGTCGGCCGACCGGCACTTGTGAACTGCTTCTGGCACCGCGCAGCAAGAAAGACTGAATAAAATGGCATCAGCTGCATCTTTTATACCCCTGATGACCTGATGTCAGGGAAGAGACAACTGCAACTGACGCAGGACCCAAGACTTTGGAATTCAGGCCGACTGAGGGCAACCTGCCAGCAGGATAACACACATTTAATGACTGCAACAGTGAAACACGAAGAACATCGACCAAAACCAAGCAGAGAATCTTGTCAGCAATCAGTAACAAATAATCCAATATTCCAACAGTTCGAATAGTCTTTTATTCTATAACATTCCACAGAGTTTAGCGCTTTCATTCACACTGGAACTTCATCAGAACTCATTTGATAAAAAGCACAACACATTTAAATACCTTCCTGTTCAACAGTTAACTCACATGCCCTTTTCAACCAATAAAACTTATTTAAAATGTATTTAAAATTCAATCGTTTCAATTTAAGCACAGGGACAAAGTGTCATTTAGCCCTGGGTGGAGAGTTGCATTTAGAATAATCTGCCACTTTAATTCCGTCAAATCTAAATGCTAATCAACCACGCTCCCTTGTGCAACCTTCACCACCTTTTCCCACTAACATGAATTTAAAACTATGGGAAGAATTCATATGAATGTGTCTATATAAAGCATTACTTGACTTACAATTCTTATATCAAAAGAATGCTCGTACATATGATCACGCAACCTTCTCTTCGTTTTGCCTATATAAAAACTTGAACAAAGGTTGCACACAGCAATATAGACTACGTTATTCGTCTCACAGTTGAATCTCCCATTTATATAATATGTGGGGTTTCTCACAATAAAATGATCATTACACAATATACTAGAACACTGCGAACATGTTCCACATCTCTTAGTACCATTCATTTGTACATTATTAACATTTTGAGAGTGCTTCCCTTCCAATCTATGTTTGAAGGATACTCCCTTTCTAAAAACAAATGTTGGTTTGCCACCTACTTTTTCTATCACCTTACTGTACACATCCACATCACTAGCAATAATACACCAATTCTTCTCAATAACATTTCTGATGCTTACGCTATCCAAACTATAAGTAAAATACAACTCATTACTATTTCTTGCTACTCTGTTACTGGCCATCGAGACCATATAATCAGTGCCCAATAATGGTAAAAATACCCCATTTTGCCTTTTTCTCACAACCTCATTCTTAATCTCAACCAGGAACTCTGGTGGATAACCTCTTCTTATAAACATTTCAAGTACCCTATCACATTCACCAATAAAAGTCTCCATATCGGAGACCATACATGCCATCCTCACCAGCTGCCCCTTCACCACTGCCTTCTTTTGATGTTGTGGGTGCCAGCTGGTGAAGTGCAAATAAGGTGTTAGAAAAGGTAGGTTTTCTGTAAACAGTCGATACAAACCTACCCCCAATTTTGTCCTTGGTGAGTTCAATATCCAAATAATGGATCCGTTCATAATCCAAATGGGTGGAGAAGGACAAAAAAATCAACACTGTTGTCTTCTAAATAAACAAAAAAAATTTTCTAGTCTTTCAACAGTATCATTCCAATAGAGAAAGATATTGTCCAAATATTAATATAAATCGCCCATGATTTTACATATGGGCTATACAGAACGAATCTATCCTCCCCACTCGGTCATCACATAATTGCAAACATGGGGGCACAAACCGCCCCCATTGCCACTCTTGTTGTTTGCCTATAGAATTGGGCTTCAAAATGCATATAATTGTGTTTAAAAAGAAGTTATGTACTCACCATAATGTTCCATCTGAGTAGGTAAACATTTGTCAGGAACCTGTGGGTTACGGATCCGATACTGATCCGAGCTGGCAGCATACCAAGCAAAAAGATCAAAGCTCCAAGCTCCTCCCCCTTACCCATATTACACTGCAACCTCCTTCCAATCCTCAGATCGCATTTGCCACCTGCACATAATAACAAAACAAACTAACAACCTGAGACACCTGACTCAAGGACAAAGTAAAGCTCATCAGTCCAAACCTCGAGAACAGCTAAATAACCATGAAGGTCAGAGGGAAGGAGGGACGGATGGTTGCTGACAAATGAAGTTTACGTACTCAGCTGGAACGTTATGGTGAGTACATAACTTCTTTATCTGAAGTAGTTAACTTCATTTGATCAGCAAACTGTGGGACAGTGTCCCCAGCTACCTGAATCTTGGGAGGCTCTTAAGGAAGGATATTCTGGAGCACTGCAGAGCCAAAGGCAGCCCTTCCTCTAAACACCAAATCCAGTTTATAATTAGAGATAAAGGTGTGAGAAGACACGCAGGTAGCCGCTGAACCAATGTCATTCAGGGAAACTCTAGACCAGAATGCAGCAGACGTTGCCACAGAACGCGTAGAATGAGCATGAACCCCCATTGGTTCTAGTAAGCCAGACACTCTGTATGCTTGTAAGATACAACTCGAAATCCACCTGGCAAGAGTCACATTAGAAACTGGTTTCCCTAGAAAAGGCTTAGCAAAGGAGACAAAAATTTGATCAGATTTACGAAAGACAGCCGTCCTTTGCAAATAAAAATTTAACTGTCTGTGAACATCCAGCAAATGAAGTTTATATTCTCCTTTGTTCTGGAAATTAGGGAAAAACAGACAAATTAATGGACTGATTAATGTTCGTCTCAGAAGCAACTTTAGGGAGAAAGGAGGGATTAGTCCTGAGAGATACCCTATCCTTATGAAACACAAGGTATGGAGGTTTGATACAGAGAGCCTGAAGCTCCGACACTCTCCTGGCTGAAGTAATTGCTACCAAAAAGGTAGTCTTCCATGACAAGAACTTCAGATCAACGGAAGCTGCGGGTTCAAAGGGAGATACAACTAACGCCTGAAGAACTAAGGTCAGATCCCATGGCAGGGATGAATTTCTAACAGGGGGTCTCAAAAGAAAAGTGCCTTTTAGAAAGGTCTTACAAATTCTGGCAGCAGCGAGGGAACCAAAGTTGCCCCCAATATGAAAATGGGAAATGGCAGCCAGCTGGACCTTCACAGTAGATGAGTTGGCCCCTTGCTGAAAAATATGAGACAAGAATTCCAGTACCGCTGAAATAGGAGCGGCGAAAGGATCCAAGTTCTTTTGTGAAGCCCAAATTGAAAAACGTTTCCATTTGCTACTGTACATCTTCCTGGTAGAGGGTTTATGTGCCGCCACCAGGATAGACTTGACTCGGGAAGAGATACCGGGAGTCCTGGCAACTAGGGGAACTGGATCAGCCAAGCTGAGAGCTTGAGACCGTCTAGGTTCGGAGGAGCCATTCCCGAGGGATGAGAAAGCAGATCCGGAATGGGATCCAAGATCCAGAGTGGAGCTATGAGAGGAGACCACAGGCAGGGGAACCAGACTTGACGAGGCTAGAATGGGGCTATCAGGATAATCTTGCTCCCCAACCAGCGAGCTTTCTGCAGAAATTTTGTCATAAGCGGAAGAGGAGGATACGCATAAAGAAGACCGGGCAGCCAAGCATGGACTAGAACATCTCTGGGAGCTTCTCCCAAAGGAGGAATTAGAGCGAAAAACTCACTGCACTTCGCATTGGCAGGTGATGCAAGGAGATAGCAACAAGATTGACCCCACTTGAGGAAGATCTGTTCCGCTACACAAGGATTCAGAGACCACTCGTAAGGAGAGATGATAGTTCTGTTCAATTTGTCTGCTAGTATGTTGGACTGACCCGGAATGTGCGTTGCTAACAGGAAGCGGTTGGTAAAGATCGCCCATTCCAAAACTCTCATGGCCTCTCGGCAAAGGGGGTAAAGACCTGGCTCCCCCCTGTTTGTTGATATACCAGACCACTGACATATTGACCGACTGGATAGCAATAGTCCCCGGAGGAAGAGAGGCATGAAGGGCCTGCAACGCCAAAAGGACTGCCCTCATCTCCAGGACATTTATATGCAGTACAGTCTTGGTCTGAGTCCACGTGCCTTGGACAGTCCTGCCCACACAATGCCCCCCCACCCTAGGCAGGAGGCATCCGTGGTCACTGTGGCCAGGGGTGGTGACATAACAAAAGGTCGTCCTTCCCGAAGGGCTCAGGATTGAAGCCACCACATGAGGGAGTTCCTGCAAACCCTGCTGAGGGGAATCGGGAAGTCTAGAGAGTGGTGTAGAATAGACCACTGGATTTGCAATGTCCACTGTAGAACCCTCATGTGCAGACGAGCATATGGAATCAGATTGATCGCTGCCGCCATGGACCCCAAAGCTCTCAGGACTAATTCTGCTGGGGGAGCAGGGCACTGAAAGAGGGCTAGCACATGCAGAGTCATGCTGTGAAGTCTGTCTGACGTTAGGAAGGCCCTGGCCTGGAAGGTATCTATCCTTGCCCTTATGAAGTCTAACACTTGAACAGGCTGGAGGAAAGACTTCTTGACATTTATGGTTATCCCTAACTGGGGTGACATCTGGAGGAAGAAATCCCTGAAGAAAGTAGATGTCTGGTGGGGGCAGTGAGGAGCCAGTTGTCTATGTACTGGAAGACCTGTATGCCCTGGAGCCTCAGGTGGGCCGCTACAACTGCCATGACCTTGGTGAACACCCTGGGGACTGTGGCGAGACCGAAGGGTAGGACCTTGAACTGGTAATGACTGGCCCCTAGCCGAAAGCAGAGAAACCTCCTGGACCATCTTTCCATGAGAATATGGTAGTACGCATCCTTGAGGTCAATGGAGCACATCCAGTCCTCCTCCTGCAAGAGGGGCAGGATGGATTGAATCGTGACCATCTGGAATTTCTCCTTGGCAATGAAAAGGTTCATTGTTGACAGGTCGAGAATCGGCCTTAAGTCCGTCTTTTTTGGCACCAGAAAGAACCTGGAGTGGATTACTGATCCGGACTGGTCTGGGGACACATACTGGATGGCTCTTTTTTCTAACAACTTTTTTATTTCCAAAGCCGTGGCCTCTCTTTGAGTGGGTGTGACATCTGGGAGGTGCCTTGAGTAAGGGAGCTTGTTTATGAAGGGGACTGAATGGCCTCTGGGTATTATCTGAAGCACCCAGCGATATGTCGTGATGGACTCCCATTGAGCCAGCTGCTTCGAAAAATGCCCCCGACTGCCTCCAGAGAGGAGCAGTCCGGCAACCCCTCAGGGCTGCTGTGCGGGTCGGTTGAAAAAGGGTTCCCGTGACCCGAAGTTCTTTGGTCCCCCTCTGCCTCTGGGCTGGCATCCAACTTGTCCCCCTCTGTCTCTGGGGGAGAAGGAGTCCTGAGCGTTCCGGGCCTGCTGAGATTTCCGGAACATCTTCTTCTGCCCTCGCTGGTTCCTAGAGAAGGATCTTTGAGGGGTAGAGAAGCATATTCCGACAGCTGACAGCGTTTTCCCATCTTTCTCGTTCTGGACCAGCGTCTCGCGGATGGTCTTCCCGAAGACGGTCGACCCGTCAAAGGGTGCATTCGCGAAGGACGCCTTGAAGGGTTCCAAGAAATCACAAAGTCGAAGCCAGGCATGACACCTTAAGGCGATACCAGACCCGCTAGCTCTAGCGGCTCCCTCCGTGGCATAGGAAAGTAGCTGCATAGAACTATTAGACACTGACTTGAGAGTGGCCATACGAGCAGAGAAAGTCCGTTTATCCTCGGCCGACATGGACTCTTTGACCAGGTCTTGCTGTAGTCTGATTACATGGGCCAAGTAATTCAGCGCCCTTATAGAGAAGGTAGCTGAAGCAAAAGTCCGCTTTCCAATGCGGTCCATTGCCCGAGACTCCTGGTCAGGGGAATGGACCGAAGAACTTTCCTGGGAGAGTTCCTTTTTGGTGGCCGCCGCCACCACCATGGCATCAACCTGGGAACCCTTGCTCCATGAAGCTCTGTCTGCAGGGGGACTAAGAACCTTATCAGGCCTTCTAGGTATCAGCTCTACAGTGTCTGGCTCCTTCCACACCCTGGTGGTAATCAGGTCGGCTGGGGGGACATGCAAGAGGTAGATGGGCCTGTGTTGAATGCCTCGTCTGAGGAGGGTTTTTGGGCGGACCGCCCCCCCCTTTGGCAGAGAATTTCCATAATGTCTCCAAAGGAGATGTCGTTGGGGTGATTTGGGGGAACCCTCCCCTTCCTCCAAATCAGTATCCTCGGTGAGGGGACTCAGGGGAGTCCAAGTGCCTCCTTTTGCAGAGGCGTTTGTGAGGGATCTCCTCGGGGGGACCGTCCGAGGGGGGCTCACCAATGGATTCATGCTCCAGGGGAACTGGCTGGGGTGTCAACGACACAGGCTGTCCCTGGGGGGACTGGATGATGGAGGACAAACTGAGCTGCGAGGGAGCAGGGGCGGACCCTGAGGAAAGAGTGAGGGGTCTCGATCCTCCAGAGAGAACCCTCTCCACCATGTCGACCGCCAAAGGGGAACCGGCCTCTCTAAGGCAGGTGGCCGGGGCCCTCAGTTCCGATGAAGGGATCGGTGCCTGAGCTGAAGCGGTCGGACCCGAGGGGATGGTGTGCTCTGACCGCAAAGGAGCCAAAGACACTCACCCCCCGGCTCCGAGAGCTGGGATCCAAAAGCGGATCCAATAAGTTCGAGGCCATGGCTGGCATCAAGGTAGTAATAACCATCAGTGCAGACCCCCTGGCACCGGGGCTCCTCGGATCTGAAGACTCTGAAATCTGGTGGTGGATCTGAGAAGGAGCTATCGGGAAAAACAGTGGAGCTGAACTCCCCCCTGGAGGGGGGGGGGCAGCAACACTCCCATCTGCAGCTGAGTTTGCAAGAATCGACACATCATCCGGTCCATATGAGCCTTCAAAATGCTGCAGGTAGACCTGGAGGAAGCTGCCCTAGAGGGCCGATGCGATGACCTCAGGGCTGGTCAGGTCTCTTCCTCTGGCTCTGGGGAGAAATGTGGTGAACAGAGCCATGGGGAGGAAGGCTTGGACACTCTTAATGGAGACGAGAGCACCTTAGCGGGAGGGGCCAAGGGTTCCAATTCGGCCTGCTGCTTGTGGCTTCTCTCTCTCTCATCTCTTTTTTCTATCCTTCATGGCCTCTCTTTCTCCTTGAGACAAGGTGGGAGGGCGAGTCCCAGACAGGGGAAGAGGACCGGTTGGCTGGGCAGCTGCAGCTGTCGCTACAGAGGGGGAAAGAGAAGTTGATCCCGCGGGTAGAAGACCGCCAGAATCAGCTTGTTCCTCCTATCCCTTAAGGCTCAGGGGTTGAAGGCTGCACAAATCTGGCAGCCCGAAGAAAGGTGTGGAACCCCCAAGCAAATTACGCACCGAGTGTGACCATCCGCTGGCGACAACTTATGGCCACACTCAGAGCACTTTGAAAAAGTCACTTTATGACTTTCAGCCATACTAAAGACACATACAGAGCCACACACGTGCACCTAAAAGAGGGAAAATAGGGGCTTACTAAGGGGAGAATAACTACCAAAGATGAAGGGGATGAACACCCAAAGAAAGGTACTAAAATACACACACACACACAAAAAAAGTAAACTAAAAGAGAAGTTTGAAGTAAAAAAAATTGCTACACTTGCCTGGAGCTCTAAGAATCCCGTGCTTGGCAAAGCCGCAGCAAACGAAATCTGGGGATTGGAAGGAGGTTGCAGTGTAGTATGGGTAAGGGGAAGGAGCTTGGAGCTTTTTGCTTTGTATGCTGCCAGCTCGGATCCGTATCGGATCCGTAACCCACAGGTTGCTGATCGAATGAAGTTAACTACTTCAGATGGACTAGTTCCATCAAACAAACCATTGCACTAATCCTCCAATTAGTGGTGTTGAAACGTTTTAATTGTGACTCAAAATATTCCAAACCCTCCGTGTGGGGGATAACCGAAAAAAAATTTTTAACGTCAATAGTAACAAATATCCCCTCAGGACTAAAAGGCACCTTGCCCACCTTAGACAAAAAGTCCCAGGAGTCTCTGCATACTTGCTTGATAGAACCCACTCCCTTTTTCAAGTTAAGGCCCAAGAATTTAGCAATAGAACTAGTTTGGACCTTCCCGCATCAATGATGGGCCTAAAGGGAGGGTTTGCAAAGTCAGAATGAATTTTTGGTATACCAAAGATTTGGGCAATTTTTGGTTTGTCAATTAACATATACCTATATTCTTCACTTGAAATTTGCCCATCAGTAACCATGTCCAACAGTGCTATATCAATTTTGGCATAAGCAATGTTGATTTCACACACAGACACTTCCTCATATGTTTCAGTAACCAACATTTGATTCATTCTGCTCAGATAATCAATTTTATCCAATACTATCAAACCACCCCCCCTTATCTGGTTTCATCACCCTGATAGTATGGTCATCACACATCTTTAAACAATTGTTTTTCTCTGTTGTTTAAATTTTCAAATTCATATTCACTTTTTCTGCACAAGATATTGCGTATATCAACCTTGCAAACTTTCTCAAACTGCTGGATCACACTACGCAAGGGGGGGGGGTAAATACACTCGGCTTATACAAAACATTGTTATAACCAGCATTGTTAGCTATGATTACACTTAAATTCATTTTACGACAAAACAACTTTAAGTTGACTATACTTTCAACAATGTTCGCTCTCTTTACAGGAATAAAGGATAGTCCCCTTGACAATAAGTTCACATTCTCGACAGTCAAATTCTTCTGGGAATAATTAAACAGTTTAAAGTCTCTTATCATTATTGAAAACAATGGTATATGGCACAAGACTGCAGCCAAAACTGCTGCCGTCATTGATAGATACAGTTACCTCCGATACCATTGCTTCTGCTTCTTCCGTTTCGCTTCCTCTCTATATTGGTCCTCCTGACCATTCATATATCTCTCCTTCTCCTTGTTGTGGATTTGCTCGGACCTGCGAATCCCACCATTCTCTAAAGGGGCTTCCTGGCCATTTCCATAACCCTCTGACGACATGTCATCATTTCCTGCATTCTGAGACACTGCCATTTGCCTCACTGCACTGTTCAAGTTCCTATTACTGTCGTCATGGTAACCAGGCGGCCGTGGATATGGCATATTATTGGAATACTGGCCCAAGTCTCTATTCAGTTTTTTGATTTTTTTTTTTTTTAAAAGTTTATTACATTGTCTCATAGTTGGAAAATAAAAGGTCACCATGTATTTTTCTGTCAAGCTCATCAATGGATTTAGATAAAGTTTTGTATAAGCCAAGTGTATTTAACCCTCTCCCCTGCATAGTGTCATCCAGCCATTTGAGAAAGTTTGTGAGATTGATATACACAATATCTTGTGCAGAAAAAGTGAATATGAATTTGAAAATTTAAACAATAGAGAAAAACAATTGTTTAAAGATATGTGTGATGACCATACTATCAGGGTGATGAAACCAGATAAGGGGGGTGGTTTGACAGTAATGGATAAAATTGATTACCTGAGCAGAATGAATCAAATGTTGGTGACTGAAACAGCATTGTTAGCTATGATTACAAACATATGAGGAAGTGTCTGTGTGTGAAATCAATATTGCATATGCCCAAATTGATAAAGCACTGTTGGACATGGTTACTGATGGGCAAATTTCAAGTGAATAATATAGGCATATGTTAACTGACAAACCAAAAATTGCCCAAATCTTTGGTATACCAAAAATTCATTCTGACTTAGCAAACCCTCCCTTTAAGCCCATCGTTGATGAAGGAAGGTCCAAGACTAGTTCTACTGCTAGATTCTTAGACCTTAACTTGAAAAAAGGAGTGGGTTCTATCAAGCAAGTATGCAGAGACTCCTGGAACTTTTTGTCTAAGGTGGGCAAGGTGCCTTTTAGTCCCGAGGGGATATTTGTTACTACTGACATTAAAAATCTTTTTTACGGTTATCCCCCACAGGGAGGGTTTGGAATATTTTGAGTCACAATTAACAAAATGTTTCAGTACCACTAATTGGAGGATTAGTGCAATGGTTTGTTTGATGGAACTAGTCCTTAAACACAATTATATACATTTTGAAGGCCAATTCTATAGGCAAGCAACAGGAGTGGCAATGGGGGCAGCTTGTGCCCCCATGTTTGCCAATTATGTGATGGCTGAGTGGGAGGATAGATTCGTCCTGAATAGCCCATATGTAAAATCATGGTGATTTATATTAGATATTTGGACGATATCTTTCTCTATTGGAATGATACTGTTGAAAGACTAGAAGAGTTTTTTGTTTATTTAGACAACAATGTTGATTTTTTTGTCCTTCACCCATTTGGATTATGAAAGGATCCATTATTTGGATACTGAACTCACCAAGGACAAAATTGGGGGTAGGTTTGTATCGACTTTTTACAGAAAACCTACCTTTTCTAACACCTATTTGCACTTCACCCGCTGGCACCCACAACATCAAAAGAAGGCAGTGGTGAAGGGGCAGCTGGTGAGGATGGCACGTATGGTCTCCAATATGGAGACTTTTATTGGTGAATGTGATAAGGTACTTGAAATGATTATAAGAAGGGGTTATCCACCAGTGTGTTCCTGGTTTAGATTAAAAATGAGGTTATGAAAAAAAAGCAAAATGGGGTATTTTTACCATTATTGGGCACTGATTATATGGTCTCGATGGCCAGTAACAGAGAAGAGAGAAATAGTAATAAGAGTTGTATTTTTACTTATAGTTTGGATAGCGTAAGCATCAGAAATGTTATTGAGAAGAATTGGTGTATTATTGCTAGTGATGTGGTTGTGTACAGTAAGGTGATAGAAAAAGTGGGTATCAAACCAACATTTGTTTTTAGAAAGGGAGTATCCTTCAAACATAGATTGGAAGGGAAGCACTCTCAAAATGTTAATAGTGTACAAATGAATGGTACTAAGAGATGTGGAACGTGTACGCAATGTTCTAGTATATTGTGTAATGATCATTTTATTGTGAGAAACACCACATATTATATAAATGGGAGATTCAACTGTGAGACAAAGAACGTAGTTCTACATTGCTGTGTGAAACCTTTGTTCAAGTTTTTATATAGGCAAAATGAAGAGAAGGTTGCGTGATCGTATGTACGAGCATTCTTTTGATATTAAGAACTGTAAGTCAAGTAATGCTTTATATAGACACATTCACACGAATTCGTCCCATAGTTTTAAATTCATGGTAGTGGAAAAGGTGGTGAAGGATGCACAAGGGAGCGTGGTTGATGAGCATTTAGATTTGGCGGAATTAAAGTGGCAGATTATTCTAAATGCAACTCGCCACCCAGGGCTAAATGACACTTTGTCCCTGCTCCCTGTGCTTAACTTGAAATGATTGAATTTTAAATAAATTTTAAATAAGTTTTATTAGCTGAAAAGGGCATGTGGAGTTGTTAACTGTTGAACAGGAAGGTATTTAAATGTGTTGTGCTTTTTATCAAATGAGTTCTGATGAAGTTCCAGTGTGAATGAAAGCGCTAAACTCTGTGGAATATTATACAATAAAAGACTATTCGAATTGTTGGAATATTGGATTATTTGTTACTGGTTGTTGACAAGATTCTAACAAGATTCTCTGCTTGGTTTTGGTCATTCCTTTAACTGTTGTCGTGGGTTGTGTTCTATTTTCATACATAGTTAGTAGACATGCAGTCCAGGAGACTTTTGAGTAGTCTAGCCCAGTTTTCTAATTGCCCTATGTAACTGTCTCGGTTACGTGACTTGCTCACAGTCACACATCAGTTTTCTTTTTGCATGACAGGTCACTTTTAGACATAGACTGGCTAGCAAATAGAAACCAGGCTTAATTTGTCATAGCTGGGATATCCTTGATTTTCATAATAGTGACAAGGAACCAATCAAGTACATGCTCATAACCTGTGTTTTTTATCCACCCATGTTGGAAGTGAAGTAACTTGAACACACAGAGCTGGTGTACTGCATCAGTTGATAAATTCCATTTGATATTAATGTTTCTCATAATAGTAATCTCAGACTTGACATGCACAGATAGCCATTGAAGGGTTCTATAGATGCATCCTTTTCAGGAGTGATGTATATAGATGCAACTGATAAAAGCATGGCTTTACTGATTTTAATATTTACTAGAACTGCTCCCCTCTTTGTGGACTGTGAAATCTTTGAATCAGGTAGGACGCAGGTAAGTTTATGCTGATGTGGGAAAATCACACCACCATCTTACAAATTTCACTGTTTGTTTCAAAGTTTTTCTGGCTGATATAATCTCCTTTTCATAAAGAGAAAGCCATCAATGCAGATTTGTTTCATGTGCTCCTGGTGTTAATGTGGGCATATTAAGAAAGCTGCCTTTCTCAGTCATCTTTGATAGGGTCATTAAGAACATTATTGTGCAAGCACCTGGATTTTGGGTTAATATCATTAGAGATCAGAGCAAGAGACAGGGTGTGTATTTAACAATATGAGGCTTTGGCTCTGAGTATTTTTGATTTTGACTAAACGAATTTCAAATGAGATGACACACTTCATCTGAATAATGACAGCATTTCTCAATGTGCATGCAGCAGCCAGAGAGATGCGTGTGTGTGCATGTACTTACAAATGTGACTAAGTGCATGTGTACCTATGTCACATTTGGCAAGGGTAGGAAGGAGATAAAGACATCCACGTTTTATTATTTTAAGCATGCATTAATAAGGACTCATTTGGAGTTTTATGTGCTTTGGCCTACTTCCTTACCTAAGAGGAACATTATGATAGTGTACCTCTCAACAAATCTGGGCAATGGCAAAAATAATGGGGGAAATAAAGACCTGAAATCAGTACAGATTTTAAATATAGCTTTTAATTTAAAAAGTTGCTAGAATAACAATGTTTGCATTAGCATGTATTTTCTTAAAGGATATGAAGTCTGAAATTCAAATGTCTGTCATTATTTAATGACCGTAGTCCTTAACCATTTGCCGGAAAACTACAAATGTTATGAGGAACAGACCAAAAATATGAGGCAAAAATCTGGAAGTTCTGCAAAATTCTGAATAGCTGAGAAGTATGGTGTACATTATGCAGACAAGGATTAAGAAAATGGGACAAGGGACTGGATATTTGAAATATGAAAGGACTGAAAGTTTTGAAGCTGTTTTCCTATGATTAGAAAGGGAAAGGCCTCAGTTTGAATAGACAGAATTTTCTTTTCCTACTTTTTCTCTCCCAAAAATCATCCCCCCATATGTCTTCAACACACACACTAGAACCAACTGGAGTGGGCATCATCTAGGCAGAAATGAAGAATGTTAATCTCTATTTTATGACACCTCACACCAGGGTCATTCTTTTATCCTAGGAGTCTCAAGGTCAGCTTGACCCCCCCCCCCCAGACTGGACTGCCCATGTTTAAGGACAGACCCTAACTGGATTAGGCTGTGGAACTTGTTTGGTGGCTATATCATGCTGGGAAAAAGGGAGTTTAACTTTTAGTTAGATCTGGTGTGCACACCAACAAAGGGCGAATACTGAAACTCATGTCCAGGAAAGCAGAAGACAATCTGGAGAAGATTTGGCAAGAGGAAATGAGGGCATGCAGCAAAGAGATGGATAGATAGTGTGAGAGAAGACCTGCGACAGTCAAGTGTGACTGTCGAAGAAGGTAGTAGGAGACTGGGATTGAAATGAGAAAGATGGTAACAGTTGACACAACACCCCAACCCAATGTAGAAAATGGGGAAAAAAAGGGTGGATGAAAAATGGTTATGATGAATACGTGAGTACAATACCCACCTATGAATTATGTGTACTTCCCATGCATTGTGGCCATGAACTGTTTGGTGCGCACCAAGCACAGACTGTGGTCCTTCATGCTACTGCAGCAAGCCCCAGTCTCATGTAGAGGCCATCGCAGCACTTGATCAATCCACCTCTCCACTTAGATGGGCGAGTAGTCAGATGCCACTCATTCTCACTTCTCTCTCCAACTCCTCCATCGGTTGGAAAGGTATGAGAAGGCAGATCACCTAGGTCTTTGTGACATTTATCCCTGCATGCCATGGATGCTGGAAACTTAAAACTGTGCTTTGAAGATTAGTGATGAACATTATGAAAACTGGGGGGTGGGGGGTTGGTTGTGTAATTATCAGGTTTAGGTACTCCGTTTTATCTTGAATCAATAAAACTTTTTCAGTAGAAGCTTGTGATCATGGCGTTATCTGCTGGTTTGTCTGTGTGAAGGAGTTGAAAAATAATATGTGCATTTATTGCAAAATGTTAAAGTATGGGAGCAGAAGAGAATAGAAGATGACTGAACTGACACAAACATACCATGTTCAGCCATGATAAAGGCCAGCAATACAGAAAAATGAAGCAAACAGGTATATATGTTGCAAATGTTTAGGACAGAACATTTACAGTGATAATATTTACAAAGCCAAACTATCAGTTACAAGTTTAGGCTGAAATCAGTGCTTAATAAAGCAGATATGTTAATCACATTCCTGTAAAACAGCAACAATAATCCTCATCAGTGTGTAAGGAGTAGCAAGCAAGCATATGGTATAATCTGTACAACACAGCTTACTGTAGACAGTCTGTTCTCTTAAGGGTAAAATGTGGCAAAAGTCACACAAGGCTACACCCTAAAGTTTGAAATGTGGTACAAGATGGCAGGTTATGACAAAAGACGAGGATGGGCAGTGGAAACAAATGACAGCTGCCTTACTTATTCATAAGTCCATGTTCACAAATAATCAAGCTGCAAGTGTCTTATACAAAACAGATGTGAGATCTCTCTACTTTTACTAAAGATGTATACACTCTATCAAAGTATTCAGAATTCCACACACAAGAAAGTGAGGACTGTTTGCTTTACATAAATTTCAGCAATTCAAACTTACTATAAACCATGCAGTTACAGTACAGTAGTTGAAATCAGAAAAATATAAAATTTCTAGGCAGTAGCAACTGACACAAGTTAACATACAAAAAAAGTGGTCTGTAAATTTCTTTTATTAGCATTGCCTTTACTCTACAGGGAGTGTTGTTTTAAAAATCCCTTTATAAATAGTGGTGATAAAATGTGTATGTGACCAATTACAGACTATTAAAATACCAGTGAACCCACACATAATGTAACAATGAACAGGCAAGTTAAAGTGTCAACATACAAAAAAGAATGCTAAAAATTTTAGCGTTCCAGGGACAGGTTGAGTTAATTGGTGCGATTCCCAATGGAGAATAAGTCTCAGAATAACACCTGACACAATAAATTTAACACTTTCTGTTCGTTGCTACCTGTAGGTAGACATACAGTTCAAAGAAGGCATCACTTTGTTGTTGGTTTGAGAAATTGTTCTAATCTGACAGAGTCTGCACATGATCCTGTGCGAGACTTCTGTTCCAGAAATAACCCCATAGCATCCCTACGTGGGAGAGAGATGCTTCGGTTCCATAGTGGTTCCTCAATTCCCAGAAGCTCATGGACATGATGAGAGATGGTCTGAAACAGAGAAAGCAAATAAATGTAGTTTCATTCTAATAAGTTTAGAATGTCCTGTTATTAAACAACAAAAGTTTCAAATAAAGTGATAACATAACCCATGTAAAATGATAATGTAATTCTTATTATATAGGATCCTAACTGGAACTTAGCCATGTACATCTAGAAAGGTGGACCTTTATTTTATTAGTCTGTTGGAAATTAATAAAGTGACAAGCTTTAGAGTGTAAAACAGATATCCAAATGAGACCCAGGCTTGTTTGCGAGACACTAGTTATTGATCAACATTCAACATTATTATGTGTAATCACTAGTATGCATCTACAGGCTTTTGTCCTAGCACACCAAGGTTGTGGTACCCTGTGGATTTCTCAGCTTCAGAGTTGGCATGTAAAGGTACTAGAGTGTGAGTGATGCAGTGGACTAGCCCCTCAACAAAGACTTTTTATTAAAACTTATTTTTCACTTGCAAGTGCTATCACTGTCTTGAGAAAGCAGTTATTTGCAGCAATCACAAAAAGAGTTAATTAGCTTGTTATGAAACCATTTAAACATCTTCAAGGACATAATTTACGATATACTGAAAACTGAACAAATTCTGCATAATACTTTTTACTGCATATGTAAAATAAAAAAAAAGACTGGAAAGGAAATGAAGGGTTAGCTTACAGAATAATCAAAACAAGAAGCTGATTATCAATAGATAATTACTTATACAATACATGCAATTCACTATCATTATATTTTTAAATTCAGGTTTGAAACTACCATTTATGTGTTGTTTGCTGTAAAACTGGGATTTCATAGCAATGTGTTTCTAACAAAAACTGCATAAACATATTTTCATGTGTCATGGTGTACTCAGCACTGTAATGCAGATGGTATTTTTTTTTAGCATTCATTTCTTTCTGGCAGTTTCTACATTTGTAAAAAAAATGACAGCTTAGTCATTAATTTGTTTGTCAGAATGATGAAGGTAAGAGCACGCCATATTAATGCTGTGAGATTTCCCTAGCGGCACTATAATTTTCCTTCTTACTGTCCTTCCAGAAAGGGAAGGACCATAATTTATCTCTGAGGGACTAATCGCAAGTCCTATTTACATGCATACAAACACAGACACACACACACTTTTGTTGTTCTCTGGTTCTGCCTTGTATGTCTGTTTTCTTACATCATCTACGTGAGGAAAACATGGTTGTATATTCACTGAAATTGTTGAGACTTTTTTTTAAATTTTTTTTTTCTTTTTCGTTTTGGTCATTTAAACACATTTTAGTGAAAATCACAAGCTATGTTCAGCTTACCGTATTTAGAGAGAACCTGGCACTGTAGCACAGAGGGACAGAGCCCTCACTGTGACCTGGGTAAATGGGGTTAAATTAGTGGCTCCGCACTGGAGAATCTAGGCAGACAGGCAAAGTATGCTAGCCTCTCCTTAGGGAGGAAAGGGGGCTATATGCTTGCATTCAGAGGTGGACAGGGCATTGCGATTTCCTTGGAGGAGACTGAAAAATGTCACTGCTCAAGCAGTGATGGGAGGGCAGAGCCACTTGGAGGAAATGCCCCTTGGCAAAGTGAGGTGATATCCACTGCTAACGATTCATTGCATGTCTCTCCCTAGCAACTAGTCTGGTGCACTCAAATTAGGCCTGGAGAGAAAACAAGAAAATATAAATTACCCTTGATGGCTGTCTACATAATAGCTGCTGTCAAGTCGGTCCTTGCCTCTGTGATGCAGATAGCGAGTGCTGATTGACTGAGCAAAGGGCTGATGGTCAACTATCAGTGGGAGTAAGCTAATGGAGTTTTCTTTTATTTGTTAGCGTAGGCACAGAATGTGCTACTTAATGTAAATACACTTATGAAAAGTCATCAAGCAATAGGCCTATGTTTCTTGAACATATGATTTTACAAAGTAATGTAGAATCTAAAAATACTGAATTAGAAGATGCCAAGATGAAAAGTCCAAATATGACTTTCAATTAAACTGATGTGGTTACAAAAAACAATGTAAAAAAACAACAAAAAAAAAAATTACACCTGCTTTAAAGGAGGCAACGTCCTTTGCACTCGCATATAAATGCAAGTCCCCACTGTCTGTTATTCCAGAGTTATGCCACCTCAGAATTACAATACATTCATGCTGATGGCAGAGGCGTGTGTAGACACTAATTCCAAAAGTAGGGTGCAAGGAAGCTTGCCCCCTGCATAAATATGCTTTCAAGAATAGCTGCATTTTGGTGTTTTGAGCTGAAAATAGTCCTCCCCAAATGTGGGGGTAATACCCAATACCCCCCCCCCCAAACTTATATATACCAACTCTGAGATTGTATTACTACGGAAAAAAGGAATATACAGAGAAATGGGAATTTTGGACTTAATATACATAATTCCACATCTTCGGACATTCAGTCTTGCTATTCTGGAACTTGCACAATGAACCTTGGACTATTAAAGTTACCATTGTAATGATCATCAACCCCCTTTTTCCCATTTTCTACATGGGGTTGGGGTGTTGTGTCTGCTGGAACCATCTCTCTCTATTCAGTGCCACTCTCCTACCTTCTTCAACACTTATGCCTGACTGCCACAGGTCTTCTCTCACACAATCCATCCACCTCTTTGCTGGATGCTCTCATTTCCTTTTGCCTTCTTCCCATCTGTCACAAATATCATCTTCACCAGTCTGTGTCCTGCTTTTCTGCAAATGTGCCCAAACTACTGTAATCTGTTCTCTTTGACCTTTTCTGCAGTTGGAGATACTTTGGCTTGTTGCTCTTATGTATTCATTTCTTTGTCTGTTCCACAGTGGGCATCCTAACCATCCTTTTCAGGCACCATCTCCATCCTCTAGCTTCCTCAACTGCTGTGCCTTTACTACCAAGGATTCTGTACTGTACATTGGTACTGGTCTCACCACTGTTTTGTACACCTTACTTTTCAGCTTCTTTAGCATTTTTCTGTCACACACAACCCCTGACATACTGTGCCCGTCTGATTCTAGCTTTGACCACCTCATTCAGTCTTCCCTTCTCCTCAGCAACCCCTCCCGAATACTTGAAGCTGTTAACTTATCTGATTTCCCTCATTTGCTGCCATTACAACTGTCTTATCTGTACTCAGTTTCTTCCCATGTGCCTTCAGTTTTGCATTCCATTCCACTGTCCTTTGATGAAGTATTTGCTCAGAGTCTGCATTTAATACCACAGTTACCAATGTCAGGTCTGGAAGAATTCCTACAAGTATAATATGGACGTACTCAAAGAAACAATAATGGAAGAATTCCAGCAGCTTTAAAATGGACATACTCTTTTGTGGGGGAGGGTTTTGTTCCTCTATCTTCAAGGTAGTAGGGCTTCAGAGTTTAATCATTAATTGTGCTGTTTCTGCCCAGCTTCCACTCAGTTGAAATGGAGATTTTTTTCATTTGGATTGTTTGCCAAGATGTTTTAGAAAACTGAGATTTTTCTATTTAGGGTGTCTGCCAGGAGGTTTCTTGAGAAGGGATACAATTACCCTAAAATAAAGGCTCACCAGTATGGCCAGTTTTCAGATCATTATGAGAAGTCTGCATACAGGATAAAAATGTAAGGATTATAGTACCAGTTGTCAGAATGAATATTACTAAGGGCCAATCAGCTAGGAGCACTCAGGAAGCCTGAATAAAACTTTAAAAATATCTCTATCCTGTGAGCAGAGGGCCTCATCCCCTTCCACCTCCATGTAAGGGAATACCTCCCTCCCGGCACACCTCAACTTACTCAATCTGAATCTATGCATTTTAAGGAAAAGAACAGTTATTCTCGTTATCAAATTCAGCTTTGGGCATCTGGCTGTGATGATTCTGACTTTACTGCGCACTGCAATGACTAATAGTATGAACATTGAATGGGTGCTTCCTTCCTTTTTATGTACCACATTACCATTGTGATGTCTATCACAATAAAATGTTCATTGGTCTTACAAATGACTTGAAGACTGTCAGAGATAGATGAATAGTCAGCAATTCTTTGCAGTTTGCAAGTTGCCCCCTCTAGGATGGGATTCAAAGGCCTTGTACATGGATCTGGATGGGTGGTCCTCATGCATAATTGTAGGAGTTTGACACAAGTTCCTGATCTAGAATTACAGAAACAAATGGACAATCTTGGTTTACAAAAATCTAGTCTTGCCACTACTGGAATTTTTATTTTATCCTGAATTTGTTATCTGGAATAGAGCACTGATCCCAGTGGACCTATTTCAGTCTCAGGCAAGGGAAAACACAATAGTTGCATAATATTATATACAGAATGAATGAAAAAATACAACATAAACATATATTATATAAAAAATGAATAATATAGTTAGCTTGAGGGAATAAAGGCAGTAGAGAAATGATATTATATACAGAGTGAGTGAAAAAAGCAATTTATCCTGCATTATATATAGAGTGGAAATTAAGAGTTGAAAGAATCACAATCAAAAATAGAGTCAGAGCAAGGTCTGCAGAAGGAAGAAGGGAATGAAGATGTTAAGTTATATGACCAGAGAGGTAGCAGTCACATTTTTCCTAGAGTCTTGCAATGTGCTTTTATTTGTGAATGGAAAATAGGGTAAGAAGAATTCCCAGAGTTTGGGATCAAGGACTGTGCATCAAACTCTATTTTGGAGGAGAGGACGTGAATGGTTAAGATGTCTAACGTTGTATGCTGGTGCATTTCTGAATAGTCTGGAAGCAAGTGGAGGGAAGGAGTAACTCATAAGTTTAAATAGTTAAGAGGAAAGTAGAACATTAGTATGTTGTTTCATAGGTAGCCAGTTAGCTTTTTCAATAGTCTGGCAGTATTGTACATTTCTTGGGGAGAGAATGACGAAACTGCAAATGGCATTTGAAATGGACTGAATGGCGTTTGAGAAATGTTCTTCCTTAATTCTGAGGTTGGGAAGCCTGACCTTGTAAGCATTTAGGTACCACTTTACAGTCCTCATAGATAATCCTACACACTGAACCAGAAGGAAAACATGTAAACCAGAGCTTGGAGAAATGTCTTTGCTGTCAACATCTTCTATTCTGTAATACTTACCAAAAAAAAAGGCCATCATAAATTGCACCTCATCCTGTGGGTAAAGGTAATCTTTGAGGATTTGGTATTTAGAACTGTTCCCAGAAATTTTGAGAAAAATAACAGATTGTTCTATGTCGAGAAAAATAGATTGTGCAAGAACTTCAGAGTTTGCTAGACTGCAACCTGCAATCTCTAAAGAGACTCATCAGAAATCAAGTACTGATTTATATAAGGACAGACATGAACTCCCATCAGTTTGAAATGAGCACAAACTCTTTCTCACAGTACAAAGGCGAGATGGCAAAGGAAGTAAAAAAAAAAAAAACTGTCTGTGAGCTACAGGAATAAGTGAGTATAGATATCCACCCTGTGTATCCATGGCTTCCATAAAAGCACCTTTTGTTAACAGAGATGTACAAAACAGTGGTGTGATGAGATCCTGGTTTCACTTCATAATCACGAACTGCTGAAATATCGAATTTCAATAATTCGTGTCCATGAAGCCGAAACTTCAAAATAATGAAAGTGCATAAGCGCAAATAGGACTTTGTTGAATTTGTGCTTATGCAATTACGTTATATTACAGAAGTGTTTGGCTGGGATGGTGTCTGCAGTTTAAGGTGAGTGTGCATGAGTGTTTTTGTAACTTGGTTAGGGTAGGGAGGTGGAGGTATGAGTGTGTGATGATTTTTTTTTTTTTACTGTTGTGCGATCTATGAGTTAGTATATAGTAAACTTCTCCCCCCCTTCCCCCCCAAAGGAGCAAATGCCTATCCCAACTGAATGTAACCTCCCTGACATCACAGATGCACAGGTGAAAGCTGCCCTCTCCAAAGCAAAAAACACAGCATCTATGGGACCGGACGGTGTCCCAGGCTGTGTCTTACACGAGCTCCAAGAAGAACTGAACCCTCACATTAAGTCACTGTTCAAACTTAGCCTTACTACAGGATATGTACCCAAAGAATGGCGTACAGCTACAGTGGTCCCACTCCACAAAGGTGGTGCCACAACGGACCCCGGAAACTATCGCCCCATACGCCTGACTAGTCTGGTCTGTAAAGCTATGGAGCGTATTATCATGGAACTCATAAACAAAGACATTGGGAGCCTCCAGACACTGGACCCTACCCAATTTGGCTTTGTTAAGGGCAGATCTTGCCTCTTAAACCTAGTTGATTTCTTTGAAACAGTTACCAAAGCCATAGATGAGGGCAAGGTAGTTCACACAGCCTACATGGACCTCGCAAAAGCCTTCGACACAATACCCCACTCCGGCATCATAAATAAGCTTACCAGCTTAAATATCAACACCTGTATCACAAGATGGGTTGCAAACTGGCTCAGAGATAGAACCCACATGGTCCGAATCCAAACCAGTTACAAGTGGCATCCCACAGGGCTCAGTTCTGGGACCTCTCTTGTTCAGTATATATTTCTCTGAGGTTCAGGCTAACACGGGGGGATTATGGCTGACAACGTTCGCAGATGACTGCAAACTGGGGGCCATAATTGAATCTCCAGCTGACACAAGCATCCTCCAAAAGGGTCTCACAGAGACGGATGCTTGGTGCCAGAGCCACGGCCTCAAGCTAAATGCTAAAAAGTGCATAGTCATCCCCTTTGGGAAAAACAAGGTGCCCACAAATTACCACATAGGTGGTAATCCATTAAGTACGGAAGAAGTAATTAGAGATTTGGGGACCAACGTAGATAGTAATCTCTCCTTTGATAATCACATTGCCAAAGTGGTTAGAAAGACCTTCTATATAGCCTACTTTATCACGAAAGGGTTCGCATCTAGATCAAGAGAAGTCATTGTGCCCCTCTACTCGTCACTCATCAGGCCCATAACTGAATACAATGCCCCTTTTGGGATGTACCTTACCCGACACCTGCAGCAACTGGAGAGACCCCAAAAGTACCTCACCAAGAGGATCATGGGCTACAAACAGATGTCATATGCAGCTCGACTAAAGAAACTCCAGCTCTACTCAGTTGCTTATCGCCTACTCAGAGGCGATCTATGCCTGACGTACAAAGCCATGTCAAACCCAGAATTAATGGACATGCTCCACCTCAAAAAATCCAAGTCCCTTAGAGCTACACGCTCTAGGGACCTAAACCTCAGCACAAATAGGACATGCTGTAGGGACAGATTCATTTCCCAGTGGCTCCCCTCACTCTGGAATAGAATCCCAATTCATGTTAGACATAGCCCCTCGCTGACCCTCTTCAAGCGAAATCTGGACGCGTGGATGGGAAATCGCAAATTCACCCTTGGGATCTCTTCTGTGTCCCTGTTAGACAGAGGCACAGTAAACTAATCTTAAAAGGGTACCTTCTGTGACCTACTTTACAGAGGCACAGTAGGCTAATCTAATAGGGAGGCAGAAGCCAAATACACTCTGGCTAGGCTTATAAATGCCCTAGGGCAGATAGCCTAGTATCTACCTATGAACCTATATATAAGTAGGGGGTGTGGGGGGCACAGGGAGGCTTGCCCCCCTGCATTTGTGTAGTGTGGGTATGTGCCTGTGTGGTGTTTTGTTGTGTTTAATTGTTTTGTGTTGTGGGTGTTATGGTTTGTGTGTTGTGTGCTGTATGCCGTGTGTTCGATGTTGTGGTTTCGTGATTGTGAAGTGGTGGTGTTGTGATGGTTTCGGCTTTATACTGTCGAAATGCTGAAATTTGATATTTCGGCAATATGAAGTGAAACCGACGATCCTACATGGTACAGAAGCCTGGGCAGTTGAGGAAGCTTGAGGTGAATGAGATGAAATGCCTGTAGGATGCATACAGTGGGACAGATGAAGAAATGAGGACAACAGAGCAGAAATAAAAGTAGCCCTAATTGCAGATATCAAGCAGAACAGATTTCACTGATTTGGTCACGTGTACAGGAAAGCAGAAGATAATCTGGTGAAGTATTTGGGAGAAACTGGAAGAAGGCAAAATGTAATGAGGACATCTCTTTAAGAAATGGATGGCTTGTTTTAGAGAAGACCTTTGACAATCAGGCATGACTGTCAAGAGAGAAATCAAGAGAGATGGTGACAGTTGAAGCAAGACACTGATACTATGTAGAAAATGGGAAAATTGGGTTGAGGATAATGATGATGAAGACCATGAACGGAGGAAGTTATTTTTGTAGCGATAACGTAATGAATTTCTTTCTTGATTAACTGGTTCATGTGGTTGTGATCTGAAATGGGTCTCCAATGGCTATTCTTCTTTGGCACTCAAAATAATCCTGATTAGAACTCCTTTCTTTGTTCTACAAATACATCAGCTGTTCTGCATGATTGCCCAGTAGCATAAATTAAAGAAAAGACCAAGTGGCTCTGATGTCTTGGAGTAGTTGGAATACACCATGCAATTCGAGATTAACTGCAAAGAAATTATATGGTGTAAAATGCTGACACTGATTCTCTGACCACTTTATTAATTGGAAACCACTGAGTTGAAAAATTAATAACTCCTTCCCCTTGGGGAAAGACTGGTGGATATAAACAATGAGATAATGGGAAAGACAACCACTGATTGTTTGTATGGCATATGTCTCAGTCAGTTTCTCCTTGTTACTGTCGTCTTTTTGACTGCCAAGTTTATTTATTTATTTTTTTTAAGTATTGCCTTTTGCTCTGTACTTTTGCAGTCTAATTTGTTTAAATTATTCAAGATAAGTATTTTAAGTTAATAGAGAGAAGATTTAGCAGTAAAGTTTTGGAAGAAATTGGGAAGGAGTGGAAGGAACATTTGATTCAGTTTTTCCTTAGTCTTATTTTCTTTTATTTCTTTAGCGACTTTGGTAATGAGTTCCAAATAACAGGCTTTGTGTATGGGGGAGTACAAAATGCGTCTCAAAACGTCATCAGTGAAGGTTTGTATCCTGATCTATGTAGACCTTTTTCCAAATAAGAGAAGCAGCATCTCTGAAATTAGTATCAGTGGTGTTGCAATTGTCTGTTAGCTTTATTAGCCATTTATGATCATTACCCCCCCCCAAGAGAAACATCAACAATGCTTTCAGTCAAGTCATCAATTTATTTCAAAATTTTCACCTTGTTTTACACTATGTAGAGCTGACAATTTATAACCCTATTGCCCAAATTAGCAGATATATACTCCCTGTTAACCAAATCTGTCAGCTATCCTATTCTTTTTGTCAGTTAGTGGAGTGCTAAGAGGAATAAGTCAATAATAGGAAGGTCTGCTACAACATAATATAACATATCTGCATTACTCCTGTACAGTGCAAAATCTCTGCTTTCTTAGAGAAACAAGCAAATCTTCAACAGAATGAACAGGAAAATGTGCCAGTAGTTTAAGCATGTCATGCCTCACAGATTAGCATATTTGTTCTTGGTGGGGATAATTAATACCCCATTTAAAACAATTCTTCATCAAATTTGGTATCCCTGTAATAGAATTATCCTCACAGGAAGAGTCAGAATACAGGGATTCCTCATCACCAGAGGCACTACCCAAGGCTAAGTAGAGATGTAATAGAAAATGGATAACTATTAACAAACAATGAACAAGTGACATTTCAGTAGGTCTAACCTGTTGAATGGACTTCTTGCCCAGTGTTGCTAGTGACTGCAAGTTGTAATCACTGAGCAGCATATTTCACTGTTAGGATTACACACTAGTAACTATTTCCCTTTCATCACGTTTCTACAGTCTTGGCGTTATTATATATAAGTGGCATGGACACTTCCCTTCAGAAATGATTACTACAGTGTGACTGTTTATTTTGCTGTTGGGCATTATGCAAGGTAACCTACTGAGCAGATTTCTTGTGTGTATGTGCACCTTTCTAATGATTCACTCACTAGGCTTCAGATGTCTGTGGTATTTTAGTAGATGGGAAGTGACTTACTGGATATTGACTGCATATCTTGTGGATGCTTTTCCTAGATTTGATGTAATCCGCTCTGTAATACATTTGGAGGAGGAGAAGAAAGGGATAGTGGTCTTTTCTTTTACTCAGGAATAGCACAAGACCTATATGACCTGCCTCCCAGAGTCCTCAGTAATCTGTCCAGTGTGTTGACACACCACTGATATGAATCCTCAACACATCTCTTGCTAATGCAGAATCCTAGAGGGCTGGAAGACAGCAAGTATGGCACCCTGTACAAAGGGGGAAGCAGAAGAAAATCCTAGGAACTACAGTCCTGTTAGCTTAACAATTGCAGATAAAGTTTTGAAAAGAATCCTGAGGAGAAGTCTGGTAGCATAACTACAGGTTAGCAGCCAATATAGATTCATGGCCATATGGAGCCATCAGGCAAACCTGATCCAGTTTTATGACTGGGTTACAAGTGAATTTGACAGCGGAGTATCTATAATGTATTTTACATGGACTTCAGCATGGTCTTTGACTTAATCCGAAGATAGAGGCTGAATAAAAACTGGAGGGTTTGGGGTTGGACTAAGACTGAGGAACTTGATAGCTGAATTGTATGGTAGACAAGGTTGTGCTGAGAGGGACAATTCCAGAGATTAAGGAAGTGAGCAGTAGAATATCACAGGGGTCCACTATTCTCCAAAGGGAATACAGAACAGGACTGGCCTCTTGTTGATGACACTAAGATGTGAAGCAGCAGAACAGAACCCAGGAAATTAGAGCGGGTGGCTGTACATCTCCCAAACAGCCTGTCACTAGTGGTGTTACCCAGTGTTTGGTCCTTGGCAGCTTCTCCTTTTACATTTACTTCTTGGAGGTCAAAGCAAATGTTAAGGATTTATGGCTGAGCAAGTATGCAGATTATTGTAAACTTGGTGCTATCATAAAATCCTCAGTGGACACCATCCAACAGGACCTTTCCAAAACACATAGCTGGTGTCAAAACAACTTCCTCTCTTTCAGCTGTTCCCATTAGGGGTAGCCACAGCGGATCATCTGTTTCCATTTCTTCCTGTCCTCTGCATATTGCTCTGTCACACCAATCACCTGCATGTCCTCTCTCACCACATCCATAAACCTTATTTTAGTCCTTCCTCTTACCTGGCGGCTCCATCCTTAGCATCCTTTTCCCAATATACTCAGCATCCCTCCTCAGCACATGTCCAAACCAATGCAATCTCGCCTCTCTGACCGTCTCCAAACCGTCTAACCTGAGCTGACCCTCTAATATACTGATTCCTAATCCTGTCCATCCTTGTCACACCCAGTGCAAATCTTAACATCTTTAACTCTGCCACTTCCAGCTCTGATTCTTGCCTTTTTGTCAATGCCACCATCTCCAACCCATACAACATAGCTGGTCTCACTACCCCCTTGTAGACCTTCCCTTTCACTCTTACTGGTACCAGTCTGTCACAAATCACTCCTGACACTCTCCACCCATTCCACCCTGCCTGTACTCTCTTCTTCACCTCTCTTCCATACTCACCATTACTCTGAACTGTTGATCCCAAGTACTTAACCTCATCCACCTTCGCCAACTCTACTCCCTGCATCCTCACCATTCCTCTATCCTCCCTCTCATTCACATAAACATATTCTGTCTTAGTCCTGCTGACCTTCATTCCTCTCCTCTCTAGAGCATATCTCCACCTCTCCAGGGTCTCCTCAACCTGGTCCCTACTCTCACTACAGATCACAATGTCATCTGAAAACATCATAGTCCATGGGGCCTCAAGTCTGATCTCGTCTGTCAACCTGTCCATCACTACTGCAAATAAGAAAGGGCTCAGAGCGGATCCTTGATGTAATCCCACCTCCACCTTAAAAGCATCTGTCACTCCCACTGCAGACTTCACCACTGTCACACTACCCTCGTACATATCCTGTACCACTCTTACGTACTTCTCTGCCACTCCTGACTTCCTCATACAATACCACAACTCCTCTCTAGGCACCCTATCATATGCTTTCTCCAAGTCCACAAAGACGCAATGCAACTCCTTCTGACCTTCTCTATATTTCTCCATCAACACTCTCAGAACAAACATCGCATCTGTAATGCTCTTTCCCGGCATGAAACCATACTGCTGATCACTAATCATTACCTCCCTTCTTAACCTAGCTTCCACTACTCTTTCCCATAACTTCAAGCTGTGACTGATCAGTTTTATCCCTCACTAGTTACTACAGCTCTGCACATCACCCTTATTCTTAAAAATAGGTACCAAAACACTTTATCCACTCCTCAGGCATCCTCTGACTTTCCAAGATTTCATTAAACAATCTGGTTAAAAACTCCACTGCCATTTCTCCTAAGCACCTCCATGCTTCCACTGGTATGTCATCTAGACCAACAGCCTTTACATTCTTCATCCTCTTCATAGCTGTCTGTACTTCCTCCTTGCTAATCTGTTTCACTTCCTGATTCACTAGCCCCACATCATCCAACCTTCTCTCTCTCATTCTCTTCATTCATCAGCCCCTCAAAATACTCTTTCCATCTGCTCAACACACTCTCCTCGCTTTTGAGTATGTTTCCCCTCACTATCCTTTATCCCCCTTACCTGCTGCACATCTTTCCCAGCTCGGTTCCTCTGTATATCCAATCGGTACAGGTCCTTTTCTCCCTCTTTAGTGTCCAGCCTTTCATACAACTCTCCATATGCCTTATCCTTCACCACCTCTCCCTTTGCCATGCTCCTCATCTCCTTATACTCCTGTCTACTTTCTTCATCTCTCTGACAATCCCACTTCTTCTTCGCCAACCTCTTCCTCTGTATACTCTCCTGTACTTCCTCATTCCACCACCAGGTCTCCTTGTCCTCCTTCCTCTGTCCAGATGTTGCACCAAGCGCCTTTCTAGCTGTCTCCCTTACCATCTCTGCTGTAGTTACCCAGCTATTCGGTAACTCTTCACTGCCCCCCAGTCAAAACCATGGACAAAAATTATATGCCAAAAAATGTATAATTGTATCCTTCAACAAGCATGGCTTCATATTTATCTATCGCTTTTGCAACATGTGTCTATATTCAGCTACTGAATACCAGAAAACTCAAACCATGAAAGTAAAACAGTGAAAGGGCCAATTATTGAACAAAGGCAACTTTGAAAAAAAATACATTGAATGGCCATATAGTCAGCCAACATCGCTCACTCAACCAACCAATGTGGGGGACTGCACCCCCCCCATCTATATATATAATATATATATATATATATATATATATATATATATATATATATATATATATATATATATATATACATACATACATATATATGTATATATATATATATATATATATATATATATATATATATATATATATATATCTGGGTCTACCTGAGATGGTCGACAAGCCATTTGATCGACACTCAATTGGTCGACAGTTCATTTGGTCGACAAGCAGTTTTATGTGGGGGGTTGTGCCCACAATGTAAACCACCAACGACCAGCAAAAAACGATAGTGAACACGCAGTAATGAAGAAATAATGATTATTTATTTATAATTCCTTCAAATCCAGACCGGTTTCGGCTATTCAGCCTTTATCATTATTTCTTCATTACTGTGTGTTCACTATCGTTTTTTGCTGGTCATTGGTGGTTTACATTGTTGGCTTGACCCTGCATGCCATCCTTGCGGAGCGTATGGTTGTTTGCTGGGGTTGTGCCCACCACACCCCGCCTAACTATATATATCAACTCCAGGGTCGCACAACATTGGGGAGGGGGGCAAATCTGCCTGTCGACCAAATGAATTGTCGACCAAATGAGTGTCTTACCTTATGCATTGCGTTACTTCCTGGTTGTTGGCCAACTATGGCAACTCAATGTATTTTCTTTTTCAAAGTTGCCATTGTTCAATAATTGTCCCTTTTGCCGTTTTACGGTTCAGGTTTTTTAGTATTCAGTAGCTGAACATGGACCCCAACACACCCCCTAAAAGTTGATCCCATAGTCTGGGAGCTTATGTCGACAACCTACTGTCCTTTGATCATCATGTATCCACTATTGTAAGGAAATTCTTTTTCATTGTACAACTTATATCTAAAGGTATGGCATCCAGGTCCAGGGACGTAAGAATTCCATTGTACTGTGCGTTAATCAGGATGGTCATTGAATATAATGCCCCATTTGGCATGTACCTGTACAAATACTTGTCTTAACTGCAGCAACCGGAACACTTCCTAACACACGCACACATAGCTTCATAGCGTTTATGCAGAAATAGAATGTGTACGTGACTAACTACCCTGGGCACTGGCATGGATGAGCATGGTAGTGCTAACAATACAACACATTGTTCAGTGATTTTAAAGTCGATCACGCTAAGTTAAATCATTGACTCAGTCATTGTGCTTTGTTGGCCCAGTGTAGCTTGATATAAAAAGTATGGTCACTGTATTGCAGGATACTTTATTAAGCTCAGCAAGGTGGGAAAAGAAATTCAGTGGAGATGAGTTTGTACTATAATGTAGGCAAAATAAAAGATGACAAGGAAACTGTTAATGTACCTCAGCTCTGTAATGAGTATACATGGTGCGTGGAAACAGGGACTGATGGTAAGCAGTAGACTGGAGTAGCTCAAGGGCATGACATATTATTGCCTAGTCAATGGAAGTGCTCACCATAAGATAGAAGAGAGCACAGGAACATGACAAGTTAGTCTCCAGGTATGTAGCAGGACTTCCTTTGGCAAAGAATGGAGCATAAGGGGTTGACTGGTTACTGTCCAGTAAGGGAGACTCCTATGGCTACATCTTTCCCCCCTCTTCATCACCAACATATACAATCATTCACTCACCATTCTCTTACATCTTTTCTTCACACACAACTCGTCCATTTCACAACCCCAATTCTATTTACCCCTTCAACCATTCTTATACTCCTGGTCAGCACTTCTAATCTGCAACATTTCCTTCCCAATACTACTTTGCTTATCATCTTGACCTTTAGCTATGTACCACATAATAATTTAATTTTTTTTTTGTTTTTCCATCAGAAAGCCACATACACTATCATAATTCTGCTTATTCTCACTTGCTCAAATCTCACATCAGACACACAACTGAAACATTTCTCCTAGACTACAGAATTTCCTTTTATCTCTCTGGTCCTAACAACTATCACCTTTCTCAGAAACCCATCTATCTCATGGCTACACCATGGCTTCTATCTAAATTCTAACCACCTTCTTTTCAACCTTTTCACTGTTACACCCCAGTCCCAATTCTACTTATCTGACATGGTCCTAATCTGGAACTAACCTTTCACTGACTCTGTTCTTCCTAACTATTGTACTTCTCACTCTCTTGTACCTTGCTTTTATTGTACTGCCTATCAATTCTCCCTCCACATCATTACTGAAAGCACCTCGACTAGCTTACACACTCCCACTAACTAAACCAATGCTCACTTCCCAATCAACTTCCTTATTATTAAACATGTTTACTTCTTCAAACCAAAGCTACTTCCCTTTGCAGTAAAACTTCAAAACTCCTACATAGAGAACCAATTAAAAATTAAGTCTCTACAAAGTACCATTCAAAAAATTTCTGTACTTCAGTTATGCAGTTATTTGCTGTAATCCAGACCCTCCAACTCTAAGCTCCCCAACTATCCTACCTTCAATAAACATGATGATGACAAGTTCCAACTTCCATCACATTCCTTCACATCAACATTAGAAGGGTAGGCAACAAAATAGCTGAGCTCCATGCCTGGATAACCAAAAAATGCCCAGGCATCATGACCCGGACAGAAACATGGCTGAAACCAACAGCCAGAATGAAGAATTCCTCCTCTCCCCCGGATATAGTGTTACAAGAGCTGACAGAATAGGCAAAAGAACAAGAGGAACTGCAATCCTGTATCATAACACAGTGGAACTGTCATTTCACCTTCACAAAATCCCACATTTCAATAATGTTCTTAAAACTCAGCCCTTATAAAAGCCACTGCATTATCACCATATATGTCCTTCCTGATGTTAATATATCAATTACAGAATATATCTTATCCTGAGCTCCTTTACAAACCAACCACAAAATGTTCATATTAGGAGAACTAAAACTTTTTTGGCACCATACATCCTCTTCTGCTCCCACGGCCCATGAAAATTATTTTGCATGGTTTCACACCGCTTAAACAAGTCTACAACTAGATATGAGAAAGCAAATAATAGTATGTCCTTGACTGGATCCTCACCTCTGAGCCCAACAGCATCTTCCACTCAGAAACCTTTCCTGCAGCTTTGAGTGATCACCTACCCACATGTGCTGTTAGGAATATTCACTATACTCCCAAAAATCATCAATTCAATATACAGTAGAGAGTCCGAACTAATTGGGACCTAGGGTAGTTTGGATAAATCAAACATATAATTGGACCGGATGAAAAACTTCTTAAATCTTGTTTTTTTTTTTCATGCAGGAATACACTTTTCAACGATTCCAGTGGACAATTAAGAATATTTTTCACACATGAGCTGGCTACAAGCTGAAAAAACATGCTCATGCAAGTATGTATAACATTTACATATTCAGACTATGATTTTTTTCCTACTCAAAAACTTTGGAAGGCTGGTTCTGATAATTGATGTTTTGAATAAGTGACATTTGGATAATCGACTCTCTACTGTATCACATAGTTTGCCCATCTTCAACAAAGGCACCTTAATAAGACGTTATGTACTTACTATAACGTTCCATGTGAGTTATTATTCTCGCCTTCATTATTACTGATGGGTTTGGAGCCGACAATCGGCTCTTATTCGGCCAAATAGCAAAGCTAGAGGTCTCAAAACAGCTTGAGGCCAAAGCCCCATCCCACAATGCACCACTACATTCCCCAGATCTTGTTTGCTGCCAACTAGTGTAGAAACCTATTCCAAATTTCAAGGAAATTTGAAGATCCAGGGAGAAGGACAGCCTCCATGAAAACCTAAACCAGCATGGAACCTCTCGTGCTTCCAGACATAGGAAGGGGGTAGGAGGGAGGGTCGTAATAATGAAGGCGAAAATAACAACTCACATGGAACGTTATGGTAAGTACATAACTTCTTAATGTGAAGTTGTTTAATCTAACCTTCATTCTTACTGATGGGTAGCGTCCCCAGCACCACAATCTTGGGTGGCTCACGGGAGTACCTGTTTCAGGACAGCAGATCCAAATGAAGCTCTGTCCCTAGAGGCCTTGTTCACTTTGTAATGAGATATAAAGGTATGTGGATTTGACCAGGTGGCAGCTACAGAAATAGAATATATAGGTAACCTGGTCAAGAAGGCTGCAGAAGTACAAACCGCCCTTGTAGAATGAGCCTTGACCTTATTATGTAATGCAATACCCGCTTCACTGTAGATAAAGGAGATACAATCAGAGAGCCATTTCGATAAAGTAGTTTTGGAGACAGGTGCACCTTTTCTTGACTCTGAGAAGGAGACAAACAGCTGATCAGCCCCACTGAGATCTTTTGTTCTGTCCAAATAAAAGCAAAGTTGTGGATGTACATCAAGTTTGTGAAGCATATACTCCAATTGGTTTGAATGGTTGGGGAAAAAAACGGGCAACTCAATCGTCTGATTCAGAGTGAATTCCGAACATACTTTGGGTAGGAACGATGGATTCATCCTGAGGGAAACCCTATCTTTATGAAATATCAGATAAGGTGGCTTAATGGAAAGGGCTTGCAACTCTGAAATTCTGCATGCTGATGCAATGGCCACCAAGAAAATTGTCTTCCAAGAAAGATACTTCAGCTCACAAAAAGAGGCAGGTTCAAAGGGCGGAAGAATAATTTTGGGTAAGATTAGATTTAAGTCCCAGGGAGTAGTAGGAGATCTGATCGGTGGTTTTAAGTGCATCATACCCTTCAAAAAAGCCTTAGCCAGCTTATGAGACATGATACCATTTTCGGATGCACCTAAATGAAAAATTAGAAATAGCAGCGAGTTGGACTCGAATGGTCGCTGCTGCAGCTCCTTCATTGAACAGTTTTGTTAGGAATTCCAGTATATCTGATACAGTCGCCTGGAAAGGGTCAATGTTATTCTGTTGTGCCCAGATGGAAAACCATTTTCACTTACTAAGGTAAAGTTTCCTAGTTGAAGATTTGTGAGACAATAGGATATGTCTCGCTTCTTCTGATAAATTCTGGAACCTGGCTATTCTGGGAATTGGAGCAGCCAAGCTGTCATTTTGATGGACTGAAGAGAGGGATGAAGAGCTCCTGATGAGTCGGTCAACAGATCCGGCACTGGGTCCAGGATCCAAGGCTCTTCCAGTAGAGGAGGTTTCAGAAAGGGGAACCAAATTTGACGAGGCCAATATGGGGCAATTAAGATAAGTGTCCTGCCCAGAAAACTGGCTTTTTGCAAAACTTTGGGAATCAGTAGAAAGGGGGGGGAGCATAAAGGAATCCCAGAGGCCAATCGTGGACAAGTGCATCCCTTGGGGATTGTCCCTGTTGAGGGATCAGGGCAAAGTAGTTGCTGCACTTGGTGTTTGTGGAGGTGGCAAAAAGGTCGCAGCAAGGCTGGCCCCATCTGGGGAAAATCATTTCCGCTATTTCATTCTTGAGAGACCACTCGTGAGGTAGCAGAACAGCTCTGCTGAGTCTGTCCGCTATTACTTTGGTTCTCCCCGGGATGTGCGTTGCAGTCAGAAAACGCTGGGTGGACTCTGCCCAATTCCATAATCTCAAGAGCCTCTCGACACAGGGGGTAGGATTTGGTTCCTCCTTGTTTGCTGATGTACCAGACTACTGACATGTTGTCTGACTGGATTGCAATCGTGCCAAGGGGCAGAGAGTCTTGAAAGGCCTGCAACGCTAGAAGAATCGCTCTCATCTGCAGGACGTTTATGTGCAAATGAGCCTCGTGAGCCTGCCAAGTACCTTGGGCTGTCTGTCCCTGATAATGCCCCCCCACCAGCTCAGGGAGGCATCTGTGGTTACCGCTGCGACTGGAGAGGGAAGAACAAATGGGTGGCCCATAGTCACTGTCTCAGACATTAGCCACCAGCGAAGGTCTTTCTTGCAAGAGTCAGTAATCAAGACTAGATGATTCAAGGGTAATTCCTGAAAGGTCCATTGCATGAATAGCAGCCACTGAAGAATGCGCATGTGGGATCTCGCAAGGGGTATTGCAATAATCGCTGCTGCCATAGTGCCGAGCAGTTTGAGAATCTGTGATGCTGGTACTTTTCGCTTTGACAAGAGATCCACAATCTGTTGGAGGAGGACAATCACTCTTTTGGGAGGGAGCTTCAGGGACATGCTGACCGTGTCTAAGTCTGCTCTTACAAAGACTGTACGCTGCGATGGCAATAAGGCAGACTTTTCTAAATTTATCGTAATGCCCAGCTGTGAACATACATCCCTGGTAGCGTCCCTTGCCCAAATAAGCTGATGCCTGGTGGGGGCGGTAAGGAGTCAGTCATCCAAGTAAGGAAACACCTGGATTCCTGAATGTCTCAAGTGAGCCATGACCACTGCCATGCATTTGGTGAACACTCTGGGGGCTTTAGAGAGACCAAAGGGCAGTGCCCGAAACTGGAAATGACTGGCTCCCAGCTGGAAGCGCAGATGATCCCTGGATGGCCTGGCCATTTTGATATGGTAGTACGTATCCTGTAGATTGATAGAGCACATCCATTTGTCTTTCCCTAAAAATGGGAGAATGGACTGAAGCGTGACCATCCGGAACTTCTTCACCACATATTTGTTGAGCCTACTGTGGTCCAGAATAGGTCTCCAGTCCCCTGTCTTTGCTACCAAAAAGAACCTTGAGTACGTTCTGGATCCTTGCTGGTCTGCTGGGACTGGCTGGATGACTCTTTTTTGCAATAGTTTCTGGACCTCTACGGATGCTACATCCCATAGACTGGACGGAACGTCTGGGATAAGAGTGAAAAGGGATGGAATATCCTCTGGATATAACATTTTGTATCCATCAGTCTTCTGAGATATTTAGCCAGGTGCCTAGGTACAAAGACAAACGTCCCCCGACTGCCTCCAGAGCTGGACAGTCGGGCTTCCTTTCAGGAGCGCTGATAGCGTTGCCCAAGGAACTGATCCCTGTCACCCTGGTTCTGTGAACCCCCTCTGCCACGTGGGTGTTGTCTTCCACCATTGCCTCCCCCTCTGCTCCTGGAGGAGGCTTCACCTTGCGAGTTTGGAAAGGCTCCTTGGGTCTTATGGAACCACATTATCCCACCCCGTTGACCTTTTGGATAAGGGGTAGAAAAACAGACTCCAGTGGCAGATAGAGTCTTACCATTTTGCTCACATCTGGTGAGGGTATCTGACTTTTGGTCCAAATAAAAAGGAACCATAAAAAGGGGTATTCACAAACGATGACTTAAAAGGTTCCGTAAAAGAACATAAGCGCATCCAGGAATGTCTCCGCAGAGCAATTCCTGTACCCGCAGCCTTACTCGTTCCATCAGCTGCGCAAGACATGAGGTGCATGGATGTGTTTACAATGGAATTGAGGGTAGCAAGCTGAGACGTCACCTTGTCCGCCACCGAGTCGGCTACTGCACCCTGGAGAGCATCTCCAAGCTCCTTGAGATCATCTCTTTAAAGACGTGTGAAGTGGGTCAGGTAGTTCAATGACCTAAGTGCAAAGGTCGTAGAACTGAACATGCGCTTCCCGAATCTGTCCATTATCCTAGACTCTCTATTAGGAGGATGGACATACTTAGAAGTCTTTGACATCTCCTTTTTAGTGGCTGCCACCACCACCATGGCATCAACAGGTATGGGTTTAGATAAAAAGGTCTTGTCATGGGGTGCTGATATGTACTTGTTTGGCCTTCTAGGAACAGGCTCCATAGAATCTGGTGACTCCCATGCCCTTCGAGATAAAAGATCCATTAACTCATCAAAGGGTGGAGATACCCAAGAGGAGGAGGGTTGGGACCCGAAAGCCTTTAGGAGCACCGATTCGTCCTCAGTAGGGTTTTGGGGCTGCCAGTCCCCCCTCTGCTTAAGGATCTGAAGGATATCCCCAAAGGAAATATCCTCAGAGGGGGATCTTGAGGATCCTTCCGATTTCTCCAAATCGGTGTCCGACGTGATGGATTCCTGAGGGGAATCTAGATGTCTCCTTATACATAAACTCTTCCGAGGAACCTCCTCAGTGGGAATCTCTGGGGAAGTCTCGGAAGAGCAGGATTCCCATAAAGGGACGTCCTGAGGATCTGCGTCCCTACGCTTACGGTGAACCTGTGGTAGTGGAGAAGAAGCAGGCGCCTTTTGGGAGGAGGTGGCTATATCAGAGGTTGTGGAAGTCCGGGGGGGACACAGCCCTTCTCATGGCATCAAAGGCCCCATGGCTCCGATGCAAGGAAGTACCCAGGTCCGAAGACACCAAAGACTCCTCCCGTACCAGAACCGCCGGCTCTGAGCCTGAGGTAGGAGCCAAACTCATTCGTGCCAAAGCCCCAAGAGGAAGAGTTGGAACCGACGTATCGGTTCGACATCCCCCTCCCCCCTCGAAACCAACAGGAGAGTGTCGGCTCCCAGATTCCACTGCCGGAGCAGGGTATATCAGGGTGTTCGGTTGCGACAGGTCAGAAGTGAGTGCCGGCACAGACGGTTCCACAGACGACTGAATGGCCCCCTCCGGCTCCGAAGTCTCGATTTGAGTTGGAGGAGGAGCAACAACAACAGGAGCGGACTTTGTCGGTTCTGAAGCAGCTTGAGTTGAAACTGACAGAATTTTAACAAACGCCGGATCCTGTAAAAGTCTCCACACCACTCGTTCCACGTCCGAATCTAAAAGTCTGGAAGCCCGAGAGGAGACCACCGACGGAGCCGGTGACCCCAGAATCGGGGACTTCAATGTAGGAGATACCAGTTCCAATACTGAGGACCGGCTCCTACCAGCAACCTGAACAGTCGGCTCCGATGACATTGGAGCTGAGACCGTAGCCTTTTTCATAGTTTTCGACACCAAAGGGCCCTTCAGAGCCGAACCAGATGAAGACGCTAGAGAAGAGGGTTTTGGTTGACCAGGAGCCGAATCCAGGTCGGATTGAAAGGCCGAACTGATTAACTCCTGCTCCACTAACTTGCGCTTCCTCTCTGCTAGCACCTGGAACTAAAGCCATGACAAATAGCACAGGCCTCTTGTAAATGTACCTCACCCAAACAGTACACGCATGTAGAGTGCCCATCTGTAATGGACATTTTCTGGTTACATTTTGGGCATCTCTTAAAACCAGATTTAGCCTTTTCTGACATGTTAAAGTAAGCACACAACAACCACAAAAAACAAAAATAAGCCTAACCGTCTAAATGAAGCCAGCTAACTTTAAGCTGTAATAGAAGCCCTACAGGCTAAGGAAAACAAAGGGCCAAAAAACGTCCAAAGCCTAACCGGTTAACAAAAAATTGCACCAAAAACTGCAAAGCCTAACTCAGCTTGGGACAGAGCAACCAGAATAACAGGGCCAAGCCCAACAAGAGAGAAAGAAAGAAACTATCTGCTAACTATGAAAATCTGAAAAAAATGGATTAACACAAAACAGCACAATACAGTATCTAACTAACAAGCAATTAAACTTTTTGAAATATTTTTCTGAAAAAATCACAAAACTCATCTCTCCAATGGGCAAGAGCTGTAGAGAACACCCGATCAGTTGTAGCGGCAAACTAGATCTGAGGAATGTAGTGGTGCATTGTGGGATAGGGCTTTGACCTCGAGCTTTGCTATTTGACCAAATCGGAACTGATGGTCGGCTCCGAACCCATCAGGAAGAATGAAGGCGAGATTAAACAACTTCATATTCTCCGTTTTTAAAATAGTGCAACTGGTTCATAATAAAAACATTACCCCCAGATTTAGCCACAGAAAGTACAGTTGTGTACACTTACCATAAATGTAGTTGTTGAGTGTATTCACTGTTGCAGTCATTACATTTGGGTTATCTGCTTGCAGGTAGCCCTCAGCTGGCCTGATTATCAAAGTCTTGGGTCCTGCGTCAGTTGCTGACTCTTCTTCCATGACGTCAGGTAGTCAGGGGTATAAAGCATGAAGCCGACATCATTACATCTTTTTTTCTTGCCCCAGATGTCAGGTGCCCCCATAAATGGGAAGCAATTATATACAAGGTTACACCTCCAACAAAAAGCAAATACACCAGAAAGTTTAAATACTGTAAACAAGAAGAGAGGTATAGCCAAAAGAAGTCAGGGGGCTGGAGGGAGAGTAACCAGGACAGCAACAGTGAATACACTCTAACATCTACATTTATGGTAAGTGTGCACATTTGTACTATGTTCTTCGTGTTTCACTGTGGAAGTCATTACATTTGGATAGATTCCCAAAGCTAAGGAAGGGAGGAGGCAATTAGGACCAGCTATTAGGCCCTGCAAGACTGCAGTGGCAAAACCAGCTCTGGATTTAGAAAAAATAGGCAAGTGATAATGCTTGGTGAAGGTATGAACAGAACTCCAGGTAGCAGCTTCTAGGATGTCCCTGGTAGGAGCACCTTTAAGAAAGGCTGCTGAAGTAGATGCAGCCCTGGTGGAATGTGATCTTATCCCCTGTGGGGTAGGTTTTCCATGGTGCTTATAGCAGAAATGAATGCAATGGCCTATCCACTTAGAAATGGTTTGCTTTGAAATGGCCTTCCCCCTCTGCCCCTGCAGCAAAGGCACCTAGCAACTGTTCAGTTTTCCTGAGAGGCTTAGCCTGTCCAAATAAAATCTAAGTTGTCTGTGCACTTCCAGAGTGTAGTATTCGTTCTCCTTTGTTCTGTGATTAGAAAAGAAGGTTGGCAAATGAATGGACATATTAAGGGCCACACTGGATACCACCTTGAGCATAAAGGAAGGATTGGCCCTGAGGGACACCCTGTCTGCATGGAAGATGATGAAGGGCTCCACTGCCATGAGGGCCTGTAATTCAGACACTCTTCTTGCTGAAGTGATGGCTAGAAGGAAGGCTGTTTTCCAAGAAAGGAATTTCAACTCTGCAGTTGCAGCTTGTTCAAAAGGAGGTAGAGTGAGCTTTTCCAATATAAAGTTAAGGTCCTAGGCTGGAGTAGGGGCTCTCCTGGGAGGTCTTAAATTTTTGGCCCCTCTTAGGAATTGCTTCAGCAGGGGGTGAGAGAAGAGGGGTGGCTCTGTATTATAATGTGCTGAAATGGCTGAGGCATGAATTTTAATAGAAGAGAAGGAAAGGCCCTTGTGAAGTATCTCTGTTAAGTACTGAAGAATAAGCAGTAAGATGGGCACTGTTGTGCTCATCCCCTGAGTTTGGCACCAGGAACAGTATCCTTTCCACTTTTCAGCATAGGATTTTCTAATACTAGGCCTCCTTTCCTCCAGAATGACATCCACCACTAGCTGAGGGATGGTATTGGAGAGCTCAGGTAATTAGCCATGCTGCAAGGTTCAGGGTTTGAAGCTGGGGGTGCAGAATCTGGCCCTCCTGCTGGGACAGCAGGGAAGGGGTCTGAGGCAGGTGCCAAGGTTCCAGCAGTGACACTCTGCACAAGATAGGGTACCAGTGTTGGTGTGGCCAGTCTGGTGCAATGAGTATTGTCCTTAGTTTGTCCTGTTTGATCTTTAGTAGAACTTTCGAGAGGAGAGGCAAAGGGGGAAAGGCATCCCAGGTGAAGGACAGGGCATACACTTTACAAGCTTGTCTGTGGGGAGTCCTTGTGCAGAATTTGTCCAATTGATAGTTCTGAGTGGAGGCAAACAGGTCTATCTCTGGGCTCCCCCATTTGTTTCTCAACATGTTGAATATCTTTGGTTCCAGTTTCCACTCGTGCGAGTCCATGAGATTTCTGCTTAGGTCATCTGCCAGTGAATTTAGCTTGCCTGGCAGGAATTGAGCTTGTAGGTGCACTTGGTAGCTCAAGGCTGTGTTCCACAGAGCCATAGCTAGTCTGCAGAGAGGGTATGAGTGGGTTCCCCCCTGCTTGTTTATGTACCACATAACAGTGGTGGTGTCTGTCTTTACCAATAATTGTCCTGTAAGAATGTGATCCTTGAAGGCTGTCAGAGAATTCTGTACAGCTAACATTTCTTTTTGATTGATATGCAGGTGCATTTGACTCGGGTTCCCTTTGCCCTGAATGTACTGCCCTGCCACGTGAGCCCCCCATGCATAGTCTGATGAGTCTGTTAGTGTTTGGGTGGCAGGGGGTAGAGTGAATGGCAGTCCCTTGTTGTGGTAGCAGGCCTCTGCCCACCAAAGGAACTTTGTCTTTATACAAGGAATGATAGGAATCATTGATTCCAGGTACTGAGAATGTTGACACCATAGGCTTTTTAGATACCATTGTAGTTTCCTCATATGCAGTCTTGCATATGGAAATAGTAGGATGCAAGAGGCCATGAACTCCAGGGCTTGCAGTATTTTCCTTGCAGATAGCTGGGTCTTTGCGGCCAGTAGTTTGAAGTAGGCTGTCAAATAAACCTTTTTCTCTGGCGTGAGGTAAGCCATCTGGGAAGTTGTGTTCAAGCTAGCTCCCAGGAATACAATTTGTTGGCAGGGTACTAGATGAGATTTCTTTTCGTTTATGGTGTATCCCAGTGAGGTTAGCAGTTTCTTTACAAATGCCAGATGATTTAATAGTAAGTCCTGGCTTTCTGCCTGAATTAGACAATCATCCAGGTATGGGTATATCTGAATATTTCTTTGCCTGCAGAATGCTATGACTGGAGCTAGGCATTTTGTGAATACCCTAGGCGCAGTAGATAAGCCAAAGGGCAGTGCAGAGAACTGATAGTGCATGTAGCCTGCTTTGAAGTGTAGGTATTTTCTGCAAGATCCCCTTATTGGGATGTGCAGGTAAGCTTCCTTTAAATCAATGTTGCTAACCAGGCATTTTTGCCTAGCACGGGAATCAGCTGATGAAGAGTTAGCATTCTGAATTTTGGGATTACCAAAAAGGTGTTTAGGATAGACAGGTCCAGGATAGGCCGCCAGGAGTTGTCTTTTCTGGGTACCAGTAAAAGTCTGGAGTAAAAACCTTGTCCCCATTCCTCTGCTGGCACAGGTTGAATAGCCTGGATACTTAGTAGAGAGAGAACTTGCTGTTGAGCCTCTGCCCACTGATTTGGGGGTAGGCCTGGCCAACCGTTTTGGGTTGGTAAGGTGTGGAAGTGGAATCTGTATCCTTGGGGAAACTATATTTAAAACCCATTCGTCTTGGGTAATGAGTTCCCAGTTTTTTGCATGCAGGGCAATCTTTCTCCCTAAAGAAGCAGTCAGTTGAGCAGGGCTTGGAAGGTTTAAGGTTAAATCATTGTGACAGTTTACTATAGTGGGGTGTCTTACTACTTCCAGCTTTGGAAGTGGAAGCCCCCCACTGCTTAGGCCTGTGAGTACCTTGAGACTGTGGCCTAGGTGGTCTGCTGGGTTTGGACTGAGAAGGCCTGGAAGACACAGGAAAGGGCCAATTCTTAGAAGGCCAATGCCTACTAAATCTGGGAGGCTGTACTTGCAGGAAATATTTAACACTTTGCATAGATTTAACTTTTTCTCCATCTTTTTAAGTACTACTTCTGCTTTGTTGCCAAACAGGCAGTCTTGATTTAAGGGAGCATCTAGTAATTTAGCTTCAACATGATCTGGCAAAGTTTGCTCCTTAAGCCAAGAATGTCTTCTAAGAACAGACCCAGTGACAGCAGCCCTACAAGATGCCTCTAAGGAGTCAAAACCACACTGCAAAGTATGTTTACCAACTTGTTCAGCAGAATGCATTAAATCCTGCAATTCTTTATTTTTAGCACAGTCAGGAATCAACATCATTTTCTGTTTAAGTAATCCAATAATATGCTGCTGATTCTTTAACATATGAAACTGGCAGTTTAAGGCCCTAATGGCCAAAGTAGCAGAAGTGTATACCTTCTTACCCCATCTGTCCGGGGCACTGGAATCTCGATCAGAGGAGGTAGGGTTTTTGGCAGTAGTAGCCTTGATGCCTTTGGGTCCCTGCGAAATGGTCTCTGGGTCCGCAGTAGGATTCTTAAACAGGAAAGTACAGTTGTGTACACTTACCATAAATGTAGATGTTAGACTGTATTCACTGTTGCAGTCATTGCATTCGGGTTATCTGCTTGCATTAGCCCTCAGTCGGCCTGATTAAAAAAGTCTTGGGTCTTATGTCGGTTGACGTCAGGGGTATAAAACATGCAGCCAACGTCATTACAACAGTTTTTCTTGCCCCAGATGGCAGGTGCCCCCCTAATGGGAAGCAATTAAATCTATAAATATACAAGGTTATACCTCCAACAAAAAAGCAAATACACCAAAAAGCTTTTAAGCATTAAAAAAGAAGAGAAGAGGTATAGCCAAAAGAAGTCAGGGGGCTGGAGGGAGGGTAACCAGGACTGCAACAGTGAATACACTCTAACATCTACATTTATGGTAAGTGTACACAACTATACTATGTTCTTTGCGTTTCACTGTTGCAGTCATTACATTTGGGTAGATTCACAAAGCTAAGAATGGGAGGAGGAATATAGATAGCGTTAGGACCAGCTATAAGGCCCTGCAGAACTGAAGCGGCTAAGTCATCTCTGGATTTAGAGAAAATTGGCAAATGGTAATGCTTGGTGAAAGCATGTATAGAATTCCAGGTAGCAGCTTCTAAAATGTCCCTGGTAGGTATGCCTCTGAGAAAGGCTGTAGAGGTAGATGCAGCCCTAGTTGAGTGGGGTCTGATCCCCTGTGGTATAGGATTTCCATGGTGCTTGTAGCAGAAATGAATGCAATGGCCTATCCATTTGGAGATGGTTTTCTTTGAAATAGCCTTCTCCTCTGTCCCTGCAGCAAATGCCACCAGCAGTTGTTCAGATTTCCTTCGAGGTTTAGTCCTGTCCAAGTAGAATCTAAGTTGTCTGTGCACATCTAAGGAGTGCAGTATCCATTCCCCTTTGTTCTGTGAATTAGACAAGAAGGTTGGCAAATGAATGGACTGATTAAAGGCCACACTGGATACCACCTTTGGCATGAAAGAGGGATTGGTCCTGAGGGACACCCAGTCTGCATGAAAGATGATGAAAGGCTCCACTGCCATAAGGGTCTGTAATTCAGATACCCTTCTTGCTGAAGTGATGGCTAAAAGGAAAGCTGTTTTCCAAGAAAGGAATTTTAAATCTGCAGTAGCAGCTGGCTTGAAAGGAGGAAGGGTGAGTTTCTTCCAATACAAAGTTAAGGTCCCAGGCTGGAGTTGGAGCTCTCCTGGGTGGTCTTAAATTTTTGGCCCCTCTGAGGAACTGCTTGAGCAGTAGATGAGAGAAGAGGGGAGGTTCTGTGTTATAATGAGCTGAAATGGCTTAGGCGTTAATTTTTATTGAGGAAAAAGACAGGCCCTTGTGAAGCATCTCAGTTAAGTATTGTAAAATCTGAGGTAAATTGTGCACTGCTGTGCTCATCCCTTGAGACCAGTTCCAGGCACAGAATCTTTTCCATTTTTCAGCATAAGATTTTTTAGTACTAGGCCTCCTTGCCTCTAAAATGACATCCATCACTGGTTTACTCAGGGATGGTAAATGAGAACTTAGGTAATTAGCCAGGCTGCTAGGTTCAGTGTTTGAAGCTGAGGGTGCTGAATCTGGTTCTCCTGCTGAGACAGCTGGGTAGGAGTCTGAGGCAGGTGCCATGGGGCCAACAGTGACATACTGCGCAGGAGGGGGTACCAGTGTTGGCGAGCGAGGTCAGTCTGGTGCAATCAAAATCATCCTTGGTTTGTCTTGTTTGATCTTTAGTAGTACTTTGTAGAGCAGAGGCAGAGGAGGAAAGGCATAAACTGATAGGCTTTTTTCCAGATGAAGGACAGAGCATCCACTTTCCAAGCTGGTCTGTGGGGAGTCCTTGCGCAAAAGTTTTCAAAGTGATAGTTCTGGGGGGAGGCAAACAGGTCTACATCTGGGCTCCCCCATTTGCTTGTCAAAATGTTGAAAATCCTTGGTTCCAGTTTCCACTCGCAATGGGTCCAGGAGGTTTCTGCTTAGTCCATCTGCCAGTGTATTTAGTTTTCCTGGCAGGAACTGAGCTTGTAGATGCACTTTGTAGCTCAAGGCTGTGTTCCACAATGCCATGGCTAGTCTGCAGAGGGGGTAAGAATGTGTACCCCCCTGCTTGTTTATGTACCACATAACAGTGGTGTTGTCCTTCTTTACCATTAATTATCCTGGAAGAATGTAGTCTTGAAGGCTGTCTGAGCATTCTGTACAGCTAACATTTCTTTTATGATTGATGTGAAGGTGCATTTGAATTGGATTCCATTTGCCCTGAATGCACTTCCCTGCCAGGTGCGCCCCCCATGCATAGTCTGATGCATCTGTTAGGGTTTGGGTGGCAGGGGCTAGTGTGAATAGTAGTCCCTTGTTCTGGTGGCAGGCCTCTGCTCACCAGAGGAACTCTAGGTGTAGGCAAGGAATGACAGGAATCATTGCTTCTAGATCCCGAGAATGTTGACACCATAGGCTTTTTTGATACCATTGTAGTTTCCTCATATGCAGTCTTGCATATGGAATTAGAGGAAAGCAGGAGGCCATGAACCCCAAGGCTTGTAGTATTTGTCTTGCAGATAGCAGGGTTTTTGTGGCCACTTGTTTGAAGTATGTTGTCAAGTGAATTTGTTTCTCTGGCGTGAGGCAAGCCATCTAGGAAGTTGTATTCAAGCTTGCTCCCAGGAAAATAATTTGTTGACAGGGTACCAGGTGTGATTTATTTTTGTTTGTGGTGTACCCCAGACAAGTTAGCACCCTTTGTACAAAAGACAGATGATTCAAAAGTATGTCCTGGTTTTCTGCCTGAATTAGACAATCGTCCAGGTATGGGTATATTTGAATATTTCTTTGCCTGCAGAATGCAATGACTGGAGCTAGGCACTTTGTGAATACCCTGGGCACAGTAGATAAGCCAAAGGGCAGTGCAGAGAACTGATAGTTCATGTAGCCTGCTTTGAAGCATAGGTATCTTCTGCAAGATTCCCTGATTGGGGTGTGCAGGTATGCTTCCTTTAAATCTAATGTTGCCAACCAGGCATCTTTGCTTAGCATAGGAAGCAACTGGTGAAGAGTCAGCATCTTGATTTTTGGAATCACCAAAAAGATATTTAGAGTAGACAGGTCCAGGATAAGATGCCATGAATGGCCTTTTCTGGGTACCAGGAAAAATCTCGAGTGGAAACCTTGTTCCTTTTCCTCTTCTGGTACCAACTGAATAGCCTCTATGCTTAAGAGAGAGAGTACTTGCTTTTGTGCTTCTGCCCACTGATTTGGAGGTAGATCCGGCCAACTGCTTGGAGTTGGTAATGTGTGGAAGTGAAATCTGTACCCTTGGGACACTATATTTAAAACCCATTTGTTCTGGGTAATGAGTCCCCAAGTTCTTTGCATGAAGTGCAATCTTTCCCCCCAAAGGGGCAGTCAGTTGATATGTGCTTAGAAGTTTAAAAAAGAAGTCATTGAGACAGTTTACCATAGGGGGGAGTTTTATTACTCCCAGATTTGGAAGTGGAGGCCCTCCACTGCTTAGTCCTGTGTGTCCCCTGGGACTGAAGCCTGGGTGCTCTGCTGGATCTGGGTTTGGACTGAGAAGGTCTGGAAGAGGCAGGAAAGGACCAATTCTTAGAAGGCCAATGCCTACTAAATCTTGGAGGTTGTACTTGTAAAAATATTTAACAGTTTGCATAGATTTAGCTCTTTCCTCCATTTTTTTATGAAATTCTTCTATCTTGTTGCCAAACGTGCAGTCCTGATTTAAGGGAGCATCCAGTAATTTTGCTTTAACATGATCTGGCAAGGATTGCTCCTTAAGCCAAGCATGCCTTCTAAATACAGACCCAGTTACTGCAGCCCTGCAAGATGCCTCTAGTGAATCAAAACCACATTGCAATGCACGTTTACCAACTTGTTCAGCAGAATGCAGTGCCCTGGAGTCTCTATCAAAGGGGGTAGGATTTTTGGCAGTAACTTTAATGCCCTTGGGTCCCTGTGAAATGGTTTCAGGAGCCGCAGTAGGAATTTTGAAAAGGAACTTCTGAGAGTCAGGAACCCTGTAATATCTATCAGGTTTTCTGGAAGCAGGAGGTAAAGAGAGTCAGGGGCCATGCTACATTTCAAAAAGGCATCATAAACAATGTCCAGTACAGGAGGTATAGCTAAAGGCCTGTGCTGGGGCAGGAGTAAGAAATCCCTAAGCCTCTTTTTAGAATTACAGAAATCGTGACTTTCCCAACGAAAATACTCCCTGAGAGTATGCAAAGTTTCACCAAAAAAGAAATCCTCGGGGGGGGGGGGGGGGGTAGAGAAGCAGAGGGAATAGAGCCCTCAGCATCAGAATCCTCATAGGTAGATAAGGGTAAATCCTGGTCAGAGGAAACAGAAATTTCAGAATCCTGATCAGAAGTATCATAAGCAAACTCCGTCCTAGGTCTCTTAGAGGGGGAAGGTTGGCTTCCCCTGATTAAAGTAATAAAGTCTTCAGACATTCTTATCATTTGATTTTTAGGCATAGAGGCCTGACCATGCAGTCTGGGCATCAGTTTTCTAGGCATGGTTCGAGTTTTACGCCTTGAAGAAAAAGATGGTGCCGGTTTAATATGCAAGTCAGTAGGCCTGATTACACCCTCAGAAGCCGGTGCCTGCACAGTGGCTCTGGACCCATTCAAAGTAGAGACATCCGCAGGTTCCACAGTTGAAGCATCTTGCGGCATACCGGACTCCAAATTGGTCTCAGTACAGGCCTGCAAATCTGAAGTAACGGGTATTAGGGGCTGCGAAAGCACCTCACTGAGTACCGGCGAACTGGGTGGCCTGTCTCTGTCTTTATTTTATATTATTTTATTTATTTATTTACTTACATTTGTTAACCGGGAGAGTCCGACTGGACACAGGTCCGTTTTCAGCGGAGGCCCAGGAAGAAAAGCTCCACATTAAGTATTATTTGCATTATACAGTTAAAAAAACATAGCATTTAAATATAGACATTAGTCCAGTTAAGGACACAAGACAAGAAGAAAACAGATGTAAAACAGCTGTAGAGCATAGTACAATTTTATCTTTGTGTTTTTTCAGAATGTCGGTAGTCGGATGGCTTACCGAAGACATATCAGGATAATTGAACCGAACACCAAAATATTTAGAAGTGCAAATATACAGACGACGGATAGTTCGTGGATTAAATAAGGCACAAAACCGACAGCGAGGTACGTTGTGGTCAGGGCCTAGGCAAGGAATACAGTACGAATGAAAATCTTTATGAGGCATTTGCTTTCCACAAGAAATGCAATTATTTACTTTTACTGACATCGGATTAGAGCAAGAAAAAGTTTCCTCAATGGGGTACTTAGCTTTTAGTTGAAGACTTCGGTTCTGAAACTCGAAAACGAAAATTTCAGGAGTCAGCCGACTGGCACTTGCGAACTGCTGCTGCTTCGGGCACTGCACGGCAAGAAAGACGGATGTAATAACATCGGCTGCATGTTTTATACCCCTGACGTCACGGAAGAAGAGACAGCAACTGACGTAGGACCCAAGACTTGGTTAATCAGGCCGACTGAGGGCTACTGCAAGCAGATAACCCGAATGTAATGACTGCAACAGTGAAACACGAACATCTTGTGAGAGTCAGGTACTCTAATACCGGTCGGGTTTCCTGGGAGCCGGAGGTAAAGTGTCTGGGGGCAGGCTAGATTCCAAAAAGGCATCATCTACAATGTCCAGTACAGGAGGGATAGCTAAAGACCTGTGTTGAGGTAGGAGTAAGAATTCCCTAAACCTCTTTTTGGAGTCAGAGAAATCCTGGCTTTCCCAGCAGAAATGCCCCCTAAGAGTGTGCAAAGTTTCACCAAAAGAGAAATCTTCTAGGGGGGAAGCAGAGAGAATGGAGTCCTCTGCATCAGAATCCTCACCGGTAGATAAGGGTAAATCCTGGTCATCAGAAGAAACAGAACTTTCAGAATCCTGATCAGAAGAATCAGAAGGAAAATCAGTTCTGGGTCTCAGAGGGAGAAGGCAGGCTTCCCCTAATTAGGGTAGAGTAATAAGGTCTTTAGCCATTCTTATTTGTTTTTTTTAGACATATGGGCCTGACCATGCAGTTTGGACATCTGTTTTCTAGGCGTGGATCGAGTTTTAGGCCTTGAAGAAGAAGATGGTGTCGGTTTGATATGCAAGTCAGTAGGCCTGAATACACCCGCAGAAGCTGGTGCCTGCACAGCGGCTCCGGACCCATCCAAGGTAGAGACATCCGCGGGTTCCATAGTCGAAGAAGCATCTCGCAGCATACCGGACTCTGAATGGGTCTCAGTAGAGGCCTGTGAATCTGAAGTAGCGGGTATCAGGGGCTGCAAAAGCGACTCACTTGAGTACTGGAGAACTGGCGACTAGCTTAACGGAAGCGTCGTCGGGCAGCTTTGGACCTATGCAGTCTGTCTCTGTCTTTATCTTTATGTTTTTTCGGAATGTCGGTAGTCGGATGACTTACCAAAGCCATTTCTGGATAATTAAACAGAGTACCAAAACAGTTTGATGTGAAAATGAGCAGACAATGAATAGTTCGAGGGTGGAATAAGGTACAAAACCGACAGCGAGGGACGTCGTGGTCTGGGCCTAAGCAAGGAATGCAGTACGAATGAAAATCTTTAGGAGGTATTTGCTTTTCACAAGTAATACAATTGTTAACTTTTACTGACATCGGTTTAGAGCAAGAAAAAGGATCCCCAACGGGGTACTTAGCTTTTTAGAAGACTTCGGTTCTGAAACTTGAAAACAAAAATTTCAGGAGTTGGCCAACCGGCACTTGCGAACTGCTTCTGCTTCGGGCACCGCACGGCAAGAAAGACTGATGTAATGGCGTCGGCTGCATGCTTTATACCCCTGACTACCTGATGTCATGGAAGAAGAGACAGCAACCGACACAGGATCCAAGACTTTGATAATCAGGCCGGCTGAGGGCTACCTGCAAGCAGATAACCCAAATGTAATGACTGCAACAGTGAAACACGAACAACATCTTTAATTATATCCATCTTAAAATTCTAAACAGCCTAGCATCAATCAGAAACAAAAATGGGTTATGTGCACTCCTGCCCCACCTCTAACTAGAAATACTAAACAGATTATGAAAGAACATTAGAAAACATGTCTGCCATGTAAAACTGCCTAAAACTTCCAAACTTGTACAAAACTTAGCTTACTCAATCCTGTTTCATAAAGGACAAGAACAGTCACTACCAGAAGCTATAAAGCACTTACAATAAAATTCCCAAACTTTGAAAAACAATAAACAATCTCCTACATTCTGGCAGTTCTTTATAATCAAACCTTTGCCCTAATGAACCACATCTGAGTACTACATACAAAGGTAATACTCACTCATACACAGAGTTGCTTTACTCCATAAAGACACTTCCATTCTCAATCCTCCAAATATACCAGCAGCTACAAGCCCCAATCCCACCTTCACTCTGAATACTGTATAATCTTCACAATCAAAAAGCCTCCTAATTAAGGTCAAACCAACAACAATCACAGTAAACAATCTTCACGCAGAATATATCAAAATGGCTGATGAAGTTCTGGCTTATCCTCTGTCTATCCCCATAAACAGGTCCATCCAGGAATCTTATGATGTCCTTCCATGTCACTATTGCAGTATTCTTCACAGAAGGGATCTCCTGATAAGGATAGCCCTACATCCGGCCACTATACCAAAGCCTTTATACCTTATAGGTACCATACATCACAAGTATGCTCCCTGTGTAAGGCATAAAAGTGACGTATGAACACAGATGCTCAACTTCTTTGCCACCAGTCCAAACGCCATTATCAAGTGTCTGTCTGAATGCCTTTCTGCTGTGCTGGTTACCAAGCTACTTTCAGGTAAATGCCCCATTGAGTTTTTTTCTCTGTTTTTTTTTCCATTTTGCTGCTTACTTGTGTTCATGTCATCCAAGAGGGTGAAATGTCAGTATGGGAGGCAGATTTCACATAAAGACCATCATGACCAGTGTCTTTTATTTTATTTATTTATTGCCTAGGTGCTTTCCACAACCATACACAGTGCTCTTTCAAGCGTTTGCCCCCAAGACTCTCTGTAGATATATCTTTTCTTTCCATATACCTCAAGAACTAGACTCTTAAATAGTTGTCTCAGTGCTATGGCAGAATCCTCCCATCCCAAGGGACAACCGACTTCTAAGAAGAAGGTGAAGAAGTCTAGGCCTGATCTTGTTGCATTCCAGCCTCCACAGGACATCTCTAGCAAGTGAAAGCCCTGAAGACCATCCAGTGCTTGCATCAGATTCCTATGCCATGACCCAGTTGGAGGTCGGCATAGATCCAAGATCTTGCACATCCTCGGATGCTCTTCAAATGTCTGCTCTGGCCATTGAGGGGGAATCATGGCTGATTATTTCTGAAGGGATGTGGGGGAGTTCTCAAATCTTATTCTGGGAGGAGATCCCTGATACACTAATTGAATCGCCAAGGGGCTGAACCACCAAGGGTCCACAGGACAGACATCCTGCTTAAGAAAAAACAAAATGTGAAGCATATTACCCATTGCTAAATATTTTCAACGTGAATGGCAGGATTTTACCCAAGGCTTGATCAAAGCTTTGATATCCTTGAAGCCTCCATAGGAGATCTCAGTCCCTGACCTTCTATTCCTATTAAGATGACAAGGGAACCACATTCCTCAGATAAGGACTTTGATTCTGGAGAGGAATCCCTAGCTTACTCCTCTCAAATCCTTTCTCCTCTAGATTATGGCTCAGAGGAAGAAACATTAAGCCCAGACTCCCATTTGAAAGAGTTATCCTTTGGGGATACTGTTACTCTTATGATTGAGTACTTAATTGGGTTGCTCCCAAGTCTCTGACATTCAAAAGAGATACTACGAGCTGTTACAAATGGAGTCGTCTAAGACATCTGCAATTTTCCTGTTCTGGTAGCTGTTTTGGATCAAGGCAGCTTTCAGCCTGTTCCACCCATCCAAGTGGGAAGGGGTTTTTACTCCAGGATGCTTTTGGTTCCCTGGAAGGTGGGGACTTGGTGACCAGTTCTGGGCCTTTCTGTACTTGACACATTCCTCAAGATCCCTTCTTTCAGGATGCTGTCTCTTCAGACCTCGTTTCCTCTCCTTCTTCTTCAGGCCTTCTCAGTCTCTCGATCTCAAGGATGCCTATCTTCATATTTCCAGTCACCCTCTGTTCAGGACATTTTTACATTTCCCTGTTTCTTCCTCTCATTTTCAATTCTTTATTTTGGCCTGTCTGCTGCCCGAAGGGTGTTCACCAAATGCCCCACTCCTGTTATTGATTTTTGCAGGTTTTGAGGGATACAGATATTCGTGTCTATATTAAAATCAGCAAATGCTTAAAGCAAACGCGGATTTATTGACCCCCATGTAAGCAAAAGCTTACAATCCCAAACACTTAGAACAGCGATTTTTTCCAAGGGGGGGAAAAAAAATAAAAAAACACAACAAAAAAAAAAAAACCTTTAAAATATAACAAAGTGGGGGGAACTTGACCCCCCCCCATACCCCCCTACTTAAATATACCAACTCTGAGATCGTACTACAGTGACAAAAACGGCAAAGTAATGGAGGTGGCCAAGCGATTTCTTTCCCAAGGAAGGAAATCGCTTATATGCCGTTTCTTGCTTTCAAGTTTGATCAAGACGCATTCAAAAGAATGAGTCTTCGATCATATTATAGGACCCAATATTCCCTTAGAGGGCTTGCTTATTCAGGCTGTCTCTCCCATCAGTCTTCTGCAAGATCTACACTTAACCACTCTTTTCCAAAGTCTGGGGCTCACCATCAATCTCAAAACGTCTGTTATTATGCCCCCCCCAAGATCATATTTTTCTCATTTGCAGGATTCAGACCGTTCCCTTATTCGCTTCCATTCCTGCTCCCAAGGTTTTGTCCCTGACAACCTTCTTCCGTCTTTTCTTCCTCTGTTCTCTGTCATGGCCTGGGAATTTCTGAGGGTTTTGGGGTTATGGCTTCCACCATCCTCATGCTTCCTCTTACCAGGCTCTTTTTAATTTCTCTAAATCTTTTAGGTTTCTAATACCATGATGGGAATGGACCCCATTCACAAGTCAAAGTATGATTAAAGTTCATGAAATTAGTATTGTTTCAGTCTTTGATGTCAGCCCAAAGTGCTCTTCGCAGCACCCACAATGTGCCCAGTAATGACTCCTTCTGCAATTCGTACGGGGTTATGTGGATTGGTAACATATCTAAATATGACTGTAGATTCTTTTTTATAAGACCCATTGCTTCTAATACTATTGGAACTGCCCGGGTGTCTTTCTTCCACATTGCTCTCGTTTTTGCCTGTAGATCCTGATATTTTATGACTTTGTGTCTCTCTGTACACAACACACTGTAGCCACTGGGTGTAGCAATTTCAATGATCAATGCTACTTTTGTCTTCTCTTCATGGACTACTATATCCGGTTTTCTAGCATCTATCTTTCGAACTGTTGGTAATGGGTGACCCCATGTAATATAAATTTCATCATTTTCTATGATGCTTTCTGGCTCATGTTTCCAGTGTTTTTCAGCCACTTCAATACCATAATGTTTGCACAATTTCCAGTGCAACAGTCTTGCCACATTATCATGCCTTTCAGTATACAGTCCCTCTGCCATCAGTATGTCACAACCAGCAAAGAAGTCTGCAACCGTTTCCAATTCGGTTTTACAAAACCTACATTTGTCTGTTTTTCCCACATGTTCAATAGACTTTATAAACCAGCGTGTACGTAAGTCCACTATCTTGGACCACCAATATTAACCTTTCATCTCTTGGTTTGAATTTGCCTCTCCTTTACCATTCCTGCATTTGTTCCTGGACATCAGGTTCTTCCAGACGTTTTCTATACTTGCATCTATACTTATGCATTTTCCACATTTCTTGCCTTCTCATCTGGTCCTTCACCTTGTATTCTTTGTTTTGTTCTTGGCACATCCAGTTGCTGCCTGATTTTTATCTACTTCTGGTTTTGATTTCCATTCCTGATTGACACAGATATGTTTCTGCTAGATTAAGCAGAGAAGTCATCTTAGATTTATTCTCCTCATGTTTCAAAACTTTCACTACGTTTGGGTCTTGCGAGGTCAGCAGATATGTGGAGTCCCACGACTGCAGATCTGTACACGTAATCAATTTCAAGAAGGCCCATCCCTTCTTCGGAATGGGGAATATATAATCTTGATACACTGATTTTTTTTATAAATCATTTGGTAAGCATGAAGCATCCTTCTTTTCCTATCTAATCTATCCAACACTTTTTGGGGCCAGTCAAACACTCCAAAGCTGTACGTTAGGACAGGAAGAATAATTTGGTTTATAGCTTGGATTTTGTTCCTAGATGTCAGCGCTGTTTTCAGGATTAATTTAAGCCTTCTACAGTATTCCTTACTAAGCTTTATTTGCATTTGTTCATGTTGTATTGTTGATCCTTCATCAATTCCCAAATATTTATACACTCCCTCTTGCTCAAGTTCTTTTATATCACATTCTTGTCCCAAACCGATGTCTTCCTGGTGCTGCAGGTTTCCTGCTTTAAAGGTTACCTTTGCACATTTATCAAGACCAAATGACATTCTTATATCACCTGAAAAAGTTTGGACAACCTTCAGTTGTGCTTTCAGTTCCTCATCTGATGAGCTATACAGTTTTAAATCATCGACAAAGAGAAGATGAGAAGTCTTTACACTGTTTTCTAGGAGCCAAATTATAGCCATGGCCAAAGCTGTTAAGTAAACAGCTTAATGGGTTAAGGGCAAGGCAGAATAGCAATGGTGACAGAGAGTCACCCTGGAGTATCCCCCTTTGAATTTTTATCCCTGGGATAATAATTTGTCCTTTATCATGGCTTAATTGCAAATGGGTCTGCCACTGTATCATGGTCACTGTAATGTAGTTGATCAGTGTAGGGTGTATGTTATACATTTTTAAGCACTCTTTTATTCATGAATGTGGGATACTATTAAATGCTTTTTTGTAGTCAATCCATGCCATACTTAGATTCTTCCCATTTTTACAGTTCTCCATTATGACTTTATTTAACAAATGATCCTTTGCTCCATATGACTTTCTTTTATTGCCCTTTTGTTCTATTGCCATAATTGAGTTTTCTTCTAAATGACTAAACTCTGTCAGCATCAATACCCGTGTATACTTTATAAGTTGTCAGAAGGCAAGTTATTGGTCTATAATGTTTAGGGTAGCTTGCAGGTTCACGTTTAAGTAGGAGCATTGTTTTTCCTGTTGTTAGCCAGGTTGGTGTCTCTTTGGGGTGCACATATAAACAGTTCTTACTCATGGTGAAATCTTTGTGCAAAGATGTTAATACTTTTAATCAAAAGACAGATACTGCATTTGGGCCTGAGGTTTTCCAATTAGAGGCTTTTCTTAACTTTGTTTCAATATCTCTGGCTGTCCCATTTCATATCCTATACCTTTAAACTTCTGAAATTCAGCTGGAAGCATTCTTATATAATTGCTGTTCATAAGGGAAGAAACTCTACAGAACAATCTACTATCTGAACTATTGTCAGCCTCTTTCTGTTAAAATCTTTGAAAAAGGTATTCACTCTCAGCTTCATAACCATTTTCTGGACTTTAATCACCGATCACTTCTCAGTATGTGCCTTCTGACCTTTTCACAGTACTAGCACAGTATTACTCAGTTTCCTAAATACAGTAAACTCAGCAGGAATGCAGGCAACTCAATCTTAGCTACATTCCTGGCCCTATCCAAAGTCTTTGATGCCATTTCCCACCAAAAACTCCTAGACAAGCTAACTAATCTTGGCCTCTCGATATCTACCATTACATGGTTTCATAACTACTGAACAGATAAATTAGTCAAGTGGAAAGATCAATTGTCTGCCTTTCTCCCAGTCTCAGTAGGAGCCCCACACGGATCAATTTTGGGTCATTTTCTTTTCTTTATTAATGACTGATATTCAGGCAACAAACCTGTAACACAGTCCAATATGCTGATAATTCTACTCTCATCTTCTCAGCCCTATTCTCAAAGAACTGCTAAAACAAACTCAAAAAGCTTTCACAAACACTGAAACTTGATTGTAGGGTGTACACCTTTTATCTAGCCTTCCAAAGCTGAAATGAATGCTGTTCACCCCCTAAACACCTGTCAAATATGATATCCCCTTTCACTGTCACCTCAGCTGTTAGACCTACAATTGATGTAATTCATCAAGCTAAACTTCTACGATTCCCTCTGGATGATCAAACCAACACATTCAAATTGCCATAAAAAAAAAAATCAAAAAGTTGTACTCTTCTATAGAAAAAACTGTTCTGGAAAATACTGGCAGAAAGACACTAACTTCTACCTTCTTACTTCTACCTCCAATTATATGCTTCCCTCGTATTCACAGACCTTCCTTTCTCCTAAATAACTAAACGAACATTGCTGTAATAAAGTAGCCAAATTTGTTGCTAACCTCCCATCCACAGCTCATCACTGCATAGATCTAAAGCAATTAAACTAGATGGAACTGCCAAATTTTCACTCAGCTAAGAACTGTTCATGACATCATTCATCATCCAAATGCCCCTCCCTACTGTTATTCAAAAATACATACCTGACAGGGATCTCTCCAAACTTGTGGCAAAGTTTTAGAATAAAATTTTATTGAGGCTACTTGCCCACTCTCAACTATTGAATTCTCATCTCCAATACAATTTGAAATCATCATTGCTCTGTAAATGTTCTCTAGCACCAGGATAACCCTACATCATCTTACTTAATTACTGCCTCACTACCATCCTTAACCCCACTCCTCCAGGATGTAATTGCCTCATATTTGTATTAATCACCTAGCATAAATTCAACTACTCTACCATTATTGCATTCTCTTCCTGACCATAGTTATTCTCACTCCCTATTATGTCACTTCTCATCTCATATCCATAGTGTTATTCAAAGATCTTCCTTTATTTCCACTTTTTACCCATCTATCTCACTCCCCTAACTCTTTACTTTACTGGTATTCTCCTATCCTACATCTGACTACCACAGTCAAGTTTCCCTACTGTATTGGCACTATAACACTGCAGAGATAATTTGAGTAACTTCAATTCTCACTCTATTCTCTAAAGTATTAGTCTCACTAAGCTCAGTTCACTTTCTTTTCATCTGTGCTTCTATACTAGTAGAGTTTCTGTCTTTTTTTTATTATTTTATTTTACATTTGTTGACCGGGCTAGTCTAACTGGATACATGTCCATTTTCAGTAGAGGCCCAGGGAGATAAGCTCCAAGACAGAACACTGAAAACAACAACATAACAAATAAGTAACATTAAACAAAAATCATATTTACAATGCATATTACAGGTTAACACAGTAAATTCAGCAGTGCAGAATGCAGGCATAATATAGCATACTGGTACAATATATAATGTTCTAGAGGGAGATAGTAATTGTGATCAATAAGGAAGGATTAACAGTTTATGAGTAGAAAGGGTAGGTATAGCAAAGTATGAAGAGACACATAAATAGTCAGGCTTAGTACAGGGGCATAACCAGTGTGTTCTGAGGAACACTTTCAATTTGTTTTTGAAGAGTGATAGTGAGGGAAGTGAGGAAAGTTCACTGGGGAGGAGATTCCAGGCTTTTCCAACAGTATTAGAGAAGAGGGAGTCGCCAGCCTTGTTGTTTGGTTTAGAGGTATGTACTAGAAGTTTGTGAGAAGACCTTAATGATTTCAGATTTTTATAGGCGGTGATGAGTGTGGATAGAATAGGAGTTTTGGAAGGTTTATAAAGAGTGTTGTAGGCTATAGATAGTTGATTGAATTTAATAAGGTTTTGTAGTTCCAGCCATCCCAGCTGCTTTATATTAATGCAATGGTGGGTTCTAAATGGGTTGCCTGTAGCAAATCTGGCAATGTTATTGTAAGACATTTCCAATTTGCTAAGGTTATTTTTAGATAGCTTAGTAAAAATGGGTGAAGCATAAAGAAGTGTAGAGATTAGATGAGTATGAGCTACAGTGGCTTTAGCTGTAGATAAAAGGAAGGTTTTAATCCTATAGAGAGAGCCAAGTTTTTTGTTGACAGTTTTTATAGTATTGTTAATATGGATATCAAAGTTCAGATTGTTGTCAATAGTGATACCCAATAGTTTGGTGATTGGGTCTGGTGATATAATAGTTTTATTGGTAGAGATAACTGAGAAATCAAGAGGAGAGGACTTTTGGGTAGGCGATACGAGAAGGAGTTTAGTCTTTTTGGGGTTTAGGAGAAGGCACCTATGTGTAAACCATTGTTCAACTGTGTTAAATACTTTCTGGGTAAGAGAGTGAAGTTCAGAAGAGGAAGTGGCTGAGCATATCAGTGTGGAGTCATCAGCATGTTGTATGCATGTGGCTTGGGGGATGGCAAGATGAAGGTCATTAATAAATATGGAAAAAAGTAGAGGTCTAGGGTGGACCCTTGAGGGACACCAAGGTTAAAGGGCAGGAGGGTGGATAGAGACTTGTGCCATAGTACGGCTTGGAAGATGTATCTAGTGACAGGGATTTAAGTATTTTGATGAGAATCTGGTGATTTACCATGTAAAAAGCTTTAGAGAGCTCAATAAATAGTGCTGAAGAAAGCTTGTTAAGGTTGAGGTTTTTATTGATACAATCTGTGAAGGAAAGAAGGGCAGTGGTAGTGCTATGTGAAGGTCTGAATCCATGTTGACAGTTGGAAAGTAAATTATTTTGTGTTAGATGGGCAAGTAATTGTCTATGAATGCATTTCTCCATGATCTTTGCCAAAGGAGAGAGAAGGGCAATGGGGTGATAGCTGGAGAGTTCAGTGGAGTGTCCACCTTTATGGAGGGGGATAGTATGGGAAATTTTCCATAAGCTAGGGATATGACTTTCGGTAATAGTTCTATTGATCAGAATGGAAATGGGATAAGCAATAGCTTTGGCTGATTGTTGTAGGAATTCAGCAGGTAGTTGGTCTGCTGAGGGAGAGCATGGTTTTAGTTTCTGTAGTAGGGTTAGAATATATGTTGTTGGGACAGGTTGAATATGAAATGGAGGGGATGAGGTTGATTTATAGGAAGGTAGAGTGAAGTTATTAGGTGATAGTTGACTAGTTAGTGTTTGGATAGCATTAGTAAAAAAGGTATTGAAAGCATTGGCTGTATTCATTGGATTTTTGTGGTCAGTATTTTGAGGGTTTGGAGTAGTGGATTGACTTGGATGGAGTAGTTGGTTAATGCTAGTCCAAAATTTGTGTGGGTTGTTTTGATTAGCTTGTTGAGATTGTAGGTAGTAGTTTCTTTTATCGGGAATTATAGCTTTCTTGTTATCGTTTTTTAGCTGTCTAAAGGTTTGTTGGTCTACAGGGTTTTTAGTCTTTCTCCATTTTGCCCAAAGTTTATTTACAAGATTTATTTTGTTTGGTTTCTTTTGACAGCCATGGTGAAGAGGAGTTGGTTTTAATTCTAATTAATCTGGTTGGAGCATGGTGGTTGAGAATGGCAAGGAAGTTAGAGTTAAAGTAATTAATGGCTTCATCTAAAGGGAGGTGTTGTAAGGGAGACCAGTTGCAAGCTCTTAGTTCCATTTGGAATAGTTCAGGGTTAAAGTTCTTTTTAGATCTTATGTTTTTGACATATGTTGGAATAGGAGTATTGGTTTTATGTCTGATGATGTAGGTAAGTAAGTGGTCACTTAAATCATCAGTGAGAGTTCCAGAATCATAAATGTGAGTATGATGGTTTATGAGAATCCAGTCTAATAAGCTTGCTTTCTTGTAAGATGTATTTATCCTGGTGGGGGAGGTAATGGTTTGTGAATACCCATATGGGTTGTGGGGAGACTGCTACAGTAGCAGTTCCAATCAATGTTTGTGTCACCTAGGATTATGGTTTCTTGGGGCAGGTGTTGGGAAAGCCAACAAAGTATATTTTCCATGGTGGCAGTGTTGTTACCAGGTGGCAGATACATACAGATAATATAGATGGATTTGGCATTGTTCAGATGAAGTTTGGAGCTAAGAATTTCTGCATTAGAGTCTATATGTAGTTTACAGTCGTGCGTGGTTAATTGTAAGCTAGATTTATATAGAATGGCAACCCCACCACCTTTCTTGGTTACTCGGTCTAGTCTCAGGATATTATATCCAGGTGGGATAATTTCATTGTCTTTGGTTACAGGTTTTAACCATGTTTCTGTTAAGCAGAGAATATCAAAGGAGTAGACTTCAGTTAGAACGTGGAGTTGAGTTACTTTATTGTTAATGCTACATATATATTAAGATGAGCTATTAAGAGGGAGTTAGATGGTTTAGAGAGGGCATGAGTAGGTGATTGTTTGTGGTTATGGAGACAGAGAGAGGAGTTGTTGTTGGGCCTGGGTTAGGGTGGATGTCACCATCCTTTAATGAGAGTAGTGGACTTAGATAGTTTAGGTTAGGGAATCTGCTGTATAGAAGTAGGCCTTTCCTGGGATTTAGATTGTTGTATTTTATATGTAATGTTCTATGATACTTAGGAAGTATGTAGTTAGGTGAAGAAGTTACATTAGCATGGATAAAAAGGAGAGGAGGGATTGGAGAGTTGGTTTCCTTATTAGGGTAGTTTAGGTATGGACATGGTGGGTGTTCAAAGGAGGTGAGTAGATGGGTGAAAATTAAAGGAGGTAGTAGTGAGAGTGTGAATAAGAGTAGGACATAAGATGGGGTGGGTGGTTTATACATTGTATGAATAAGTACAGATTGTCTGTTGGTAGAATATAGAAGTAAAAAGGGTGAGGATGAAAGAAGGGAGAAGGGTGTGGTATGATTGAAGAGGAGTGGTGAGAGGTTAGATATGAGAGAAGTTGGGTAATTGGAGAGTGTTAAGAGAGTACAGGTAGGAGGAAGAGTGTGTTTGAAGAGTAATGGTAAGAGCAAGATATGTGTTTAGAGAGTAATGATAAGAGGAAGAGGAATGGTTAGTAAGTATAAGGGTAGGACCCCTGGGGGTAGGTGGTAATTGGGGGTAGGTAGGGGAGTGGAGTGAGCCCACAGGGAAAACGGAGCTGGTAGAAACAGATACTGAAGCAGTTAGCGAAAAACAATCAGCTGGACTAATTCCAGGTGGTAGGTTGGAATAGTATAGAGGCTAGAAAGGTGTCTGTGGACAGTAGAAGTGGAGGGAAAAAAGACAGGACTAAATAGCACTTTGGGGACTACTGAGCTGAAGAAATTGAGGTAAGTAGCTGGTCATGAGAAAAGGGTAAGAGGAGATTATGGCTGGAATAAGGGTGCCACCTAGTGGACAGTTCAAGTATTGCAGGCTTGTATGAGAGGGAGTAAGTTGGTAGACAGCAAGGAACAGTGCGTGCAAGGCAAGAGGGGTATCTATGCAGGTAGGAGGAAAGAGGTAGTGAAGATACAGAAGAGGGGGGAGTAGAGGCTGCTGGCTGTCCTAGCTCAGGATTGGCTTTAACACTTGTGCTAGTGGTACAATAAATAGAAAGTCTTTCTTGTATGAATTATTCAGCAGACATACTTTACTGGTTTCCTTGAAAGAGGGATTGTAGGGTAGTTATGCAATGAGGTGACCCACCGATATTTGGAGAGGGTTCTTTAGCTTCCTGCTGACTAGCACTAGAAGCACAGGATGAGTAGGGTAATTTACTGGTTTCCTTGAAAGAGGGACTGTAGGGTAGTTATGCAATGAGGTGACCCGCCAATATTTGGAGAGGGTTCTTTAGCTTCCTGCTGACTAGCACTGGAAGCACAGGATGAGTAGTGTAACACAGAGGTTAGACGCTGGGTGAGGGAGCAGACAGCAGCCAGGGCTTTTCCCAAAGTCCTAAAGGTCTTCTTACCGTTAACCCAATATTGTTACTTTATAATAGATCTTTTCTTTCTTTGCTTATGGTTCAACATCTACTCTATTCATATCTTACCCTCACTTTTCGAAACCTTTGTATTGTTATTTTACAGCACACAAACTTGGTAATCAAAACTTTTGTACTGGTGAACTTATGGGAAAGTATACTTTAAGTGTACACGAAAACATATTGTACTGGTGAGTAACCTATTGACAGTTTTCATGGTTAGAGCTTTATGCCAAATTGTACTTGTTTTGTAATTAATATTTGACTCTATTTGTATGGTTTATTGATAATGATGTTTTTGTACAGGAACGTTTCTCCCTGGGCCTCCTCTAAAAAAGATATTCTGTCCAGTTGGACATTCCTGGAAAACAAATGGTAACGTTTATATATAAAAAATAAAAAAAAAAAAACTCTTTCAGCGAGGAGGAACACCTTGAGTTAGAGGAAAAATAACCACATCAACCAACTGCTACATACCTTGCCCTAGCATTCAAAGTTCAAAGCTTCCACAAGAACAACAGAGGTTAGTTGGCAAAGTAACCTGGAACATGCTTTTTGCAGTGTAATGAGTTGGCCGATTTTAGAAATTCCCTACAGAGTACTCTGTCAGAAATATTAGGAGAGCAAATGACTAACTAAAGAAATTAGTCTTTTGAGCCAGGACGCAGGATCTGAACTACCTAGACATAATAAGGCCTTATTAAGTTTAACTGTGTCATATGTCAAAAAAGCAGTTGTTAGAAACTGGAAATCAAAATGTAAACCATCTGTGTCTGAAGTAGTGAATATTGTAAGAGAGATAAAAGAACTGGAAGTGGGAACTTTAGAAAAGGGAATGAGTAAATTACTTAAAAATAAATGGAATTTGTGTGAACAATACATGCAGAATAATGTTCAGGAGGAGGAAGAGGGAGGGTTAAGGGAAGACAGGAATTGAGAAAGTTATGCAAAGCTGGACTAAAATAAATTTGTTATAAAGAACGAAAACATATGTAATGTATAATATATGTAAATGGAAAATGTTTATATATATATATATATATATATATATATATATATATATATATATATATATATATATATATATATTTTAGTAATGTATCTGTGCCTATGACTTGAGTGATAATTTAATAATGGTGTTTAAAAAACAGAGTTGGCTGGCAAATTATGTTGTCGCTCTTCTATTTGATAGATACCCACGTATAAGCAGATGTGGATCTTCCATGTTCATATTAGAAAAAGGTTAGTTGTAAATGTTCAATCACATATACCAAAGTAGTACTCCAATAAAATGAGTGGTATCAAAACCTGTCAGTTAATTTGGGAAGCATGGCTAGGCTTCAAAAGGCTCTTTAGGGTCGTTAGCTTAGTAACTTGTCTACGAACCAGTATCATAAAACAAGCTGCTGAATCAACCAGCTACAAAACTGGGCCAAATGTGGCAGGTTCCAAACAAATAGTTGTTCTATAATAGGATTACAAAAAAATGAGCAGCTTTTGCTTGAATTTGAAATAAATTAATATGAAGTAGAATTCATACTCAGGTTTACATGGGGAGAAAGACCTTCCTCCCCACACAGGAAGTTTAATCTTCTGTAACCCCTTACTTAGTATAATTAATTAAAAGGTTGCTAAACCTCCAGTAAAAGGAAATTTCCCTACTGTTACTGAATCCTCTTTCAGATGCACTGTTTGCATTCACAGTGGATTTACACTAATACAGATAATATTTTTGTAACGGTTAACTATGTGCCAGAGAAGAGGGATGGGAATGTAATTGTGAAACTTTTAAATTAAAAATCAAGAACAAAATGGAAGGCAATCAGGGAGAAATGACCAAAACTAGGAAATTTTTTGGACTATAACATTGCCTTACATAATTTAAGGTATTACTTACATTTCCCTGTACTTGCCTTGGTTTTCAACAGAAAGTAGAAGTTCATTCAAAAATTACATATCCTAAAGACATACAGTTAGATGGACTGGAAATTATCTAAACCGACCAAGTGTACACACACAAGTGGGTATGTTTTGTGATGGTCTAGCATTGTACCTAGGATTGGTTCTCTGCCTTATGTAGAGAGCATACAGAGCCAGGTTCTAGCTCCCGTTTGACCCAGACAAAGGATAAATCAGGTACTGGAGATAACATTAATGAATTATTCATATACTAATATAATAAGATCTGTACAAGCATGTATCATCTCAAGCTGTAACTGTAATGTCTAGTAAAATTTACAACACTATTTTGCCTTAATATACATTTTACGTGCGACAGAAACAAGTGAAAGATTTTGATTAAAAAAATAAAGATGTGTTGAGACGTACAGAGGGTTAGACAGGTAGTAATACATAGTTTAAGCAACTATACTATGGAAAATGCTGAAAAGTAAAATTGCTGTGCACTGCAAGTAGCCCACTGCTACAGCTGTAGTTTTTATGTGGTATTTTAGTTAAAAAAGCAATAAACCAAGAATTTGAAATTACTTTCTGAGCAGCACTGACATTTAAAATGTTAAAAATATATATATTAAGAAGTCTGACTTCTGTTTTTGGTTTAGTATGCATGCATCTTCCTTTTGTTCTTTATAGGTTAAACTGAGTGAAGAGATGATTATGGGTCCCTGTTGAGCATAAAGCACTGCATCAAGTCAATTCTGGTCCTTACAGACGACTGTCAGCTGACAACTTATGTCTCTATGGAAACAGGATCCTTTCCCCTTGAGCTTATCTACATCTGCATATACATCATTTGCTAGTTGTATTCCAAACAAAATGGAAATGAATTGCTATGCAGTAGCAGTAAGTTACCACCAGAGCTTAAGAATCATTTTACCAGTTTTGTTACACCAATAGTAAAGAGAAGAATGATGTATTCAAAGAAATTAACAACTGGTAGCAGAACACAAACCAAGCTAAAACAAACTGGAGTTCTGCAGAGACTCCCAACTATAAGCTTCTGGGTCAACCAAATGTACTTTGAAACAAAATAAAGTACTCCAAAAACGTTTCATGAGAAGTGCTTTCATTTTATTAGTAAAAACTTCTTCAGATAAGTTCATCCACATTTAAAAACTGCTTATATAACCTGGTCTTGTCACGTGACCTCAAGCCTCCTGACCGCACACAACAGATTTAAAGTGACAATACCTTAGTTGCATGCAAAACAATATTCATTGGAAAACATACCTAAAAGTGTTTTTGAAAAAAACTTTTTCTTGTATAAAACCATTTTACATCTTAAAATATCCCTTGTATAAAATTCCTCAGTGTGACACAGATTTTAACACATTTTATAACACATCCACAGTGTTTATTAAAAATAAAAGCACTGCAAAAATAAACAGCTTATGGAAGTGTGTTCATTTAAGCCTGGCCACATACAATCATTTAAAAGTCATTTGCCAGTAAAGTTCTCTCTTTTCCATTGACAGTGGCCAGGGACCTCCCAGTTTATTATCAACTTTGTCTAAAATGACATACTTAAATTGATGCTCAGGGTGAGCTTTTAGATGCTTAAGCAGGGCGTTATTTTCATTTTTTCTCTTTAAATAATACATATGTTCATATATCTGGTCTTTTAATTTCTGCCAGGTCTTTCCTATATAATATTCTGAACATTCTTGGCATAAAGCAGTATAAACAACTGCCCACATGACATCCTCTTTTGATTAATTTTTGGATAAATGTATAAAGATTAAAAATATGTTTTTGGTCAGGAAATACCCCACTGGGTTTATTGACAATTTAATGTATGAAGTTATCAACAAGAGAGAAAATAAATTATATGTCCCATTATTGAACAGTGGGGGAAAAGTAAAACAGACAGATACAGAAATAAAACTAACAGCCGTTACTCATTATTGTGATATTCCAGCATTGAATGATTCTGAAGGCCAAAACTTTAGGAAATATTTTATAACAATTTTCAGTACTAACAGTTACATCATAAACATCATTGAAAAGTATTGGAAGATTCTGGCAGAGAACAGTGAATTCCTACAAAAAATTGGACCCAAACCATACATAGTCTATAAAAAGGATCACAATTTAAAGAAGACTGTTGAAGGCGTTGAAGGCTTTGGTGCTAGACAGAATAGGAACTGGCCCGACAGAATGAGTAAATGTGGAAGATGTTCTTCTTGCAAATACATACTACAATGTAACCATTTTAAAATAAAATATTATAGGTTCACAGGACGTTACTAGGCTATTGACCCGGGGGTCGTTTTAAGCCTAGCATATTACACCCATTATATTTTAAGAGAAAAATCTAGTCAATGCCTAATATTATTAGTAATGACTGCCGATGTTCAAGAGGGATGTGGGAGCTATTCCCGGCAGGAATTTGTGGTTTCCCATCCATTCATCCAGGCTCCTTTTGAACACAGTCATAGAGGTGTTCTACTTAACATGAATTGATCTTTATTATCCCTGTTCCTGCCCTGGCTGCTGAGTGTCCCTGGTCCCAGAGGAACATTTGTAATCTCGCTACCTCCTATCCTGCACTAAAGGACCTGCCTGGTCTTTAAGGACCCCTTTCATCCAATTCCAGCCATCCCAATGCCTGGCCAAAGATTTCTGCTGCCCAGTGATTTGTTTTCTTCCCTGTTTCTAACGGATTAAGAAAGTATGCTACACCCAAGTCCTACTTCTTCAAGTGTATATGTTTAATTTACACTTTACCTAGTATAGGTTGTAGACTGTTTCTGTGTAATTTATCCTGTACAAGTAGAGATATTATTTAAGCCACTGAGTCAGGAAACCAGCAGCCATACTCCTCTCTATCTGTGTTCCTACTGCCATTTTCCCATACCCCCTGAACCCATTATCTGTTTCACCCCTACCTGCTACCTTTATCACAGTTACCTTGTTGTATTCTGCTTTCTGCCCACTAGGTGGCGCTCCAAGCTAGCCTTTGGCTATAACTATTCCCCCACTTCCCCTAGTTTCTTCTCTGGATCTTCCTCTCAGATTTTTCCCCTTGACTAGCTGCTCTTATCCCTTTCCCTTCACACCCTCTAGCTCCATTATACCTATTCTATTTCCTCCCACTCCACTATCCTTTTCTACCTCCAACCTGCTTTACCAAACTCTACTTACCTCTGACCACCTTCACTGCACCTGGAACCTGCTACTCTCCGTCTCTGCTAACTCTTCCTCTACCTGCTGTAACCCGCTCCGTTCACCCTGAGGGCTCACTCCGCTCCCCTACCCTACCCCCAATTCCCACCCACCCCCAGTGCTATTAGCTTTACACTTCCATAGCCACACCCCTACCCCTCATCTACCTATCGCTAACTACTTTCACTTAATACCCCCTCCCCCAACAATTATTCCTTAAAGTTACTTAACACCTTTACACCCTCCCCTTACCTGTCTCCTTACTTTAACTTCCTGTCTTTACCAACTAAACCTTATAACTCATATTAAACTTTTTTCCTCAGTCCACTCTACCTCTTACATCTCTCCCTCCTTCTGTCACCTTTATTTTCACCCGATAAGAGACACCTTTATTTCTACATAATACAATACACCTTCATCTCACACCACCCTTTCCTATTCATCCCAATGGCCTATACACATACCCCTATTTACACATACATCCTACTCTTACCTACTATTCTAGCTTCCCTAACTCTAGCATTCTCACTAACCTTCTTTGAACATTTTTCTCTGCTTAAACAGCACCACCCCTACCAACAAACAACCAGTATCACATATAAATTCCCTCAACCACATTAACATAACCTCTACTTTTAGCTATATACTTCCAAAGTACCATAGATCTACTCATATCACTTACTTCCATGACAGGAAACCCCCCTAACTACTATAAAATCTTAAAACTAATACAAAAACCTCAACAACATCCCCTATTAGATGGTGATATTCATCCAAACCCTGGCCCAATACAAAACTTCCCAGTGACCCACTAAACCAAAAACCCCACACCACCTCTACCCCAAGTTCATCTAACTCCCTCCTGATAGCTCACCTTAACATCCGTAGCATTAACAATAAAATATCCCACCTACATGCACTCCTAGATGTACACAAATTTGATATCCTCTATTACTGAAACTTGGCTTAAACCTTCAACCAAAGACCATGAGATTACCCCCCCAGGATATAACATCCTGAGATATGACATTACCAAAAAGGGTGGGGGGGGGAGTAGCCATGTTTTATAAATCAGAACTCCAAGTGTCGCTCTTCAATGTGCCACTTCCCACAAACTCCATTGCAGAAACCCTTACAGATAAACTTCAAATCAATAACAATAAATCCATCTATATAATCTGTTCCTATCTTCCCCCCAGAAACAATACAAGTACACTAGAAAATATACGTAGTGGCCTATCTACCCACCTACCCCAGGAAACCATTGTGTTAGGTGACTTTAATATAGACTGGGCTACCTGTGGGTCCCCCAATCCCATTAACCACATCAATCTTTATGGTTTCTCACAAATGATAACCACCCCTTCTAGAACCCACAAAGTGGTAAAGAAACCACCCTAGACTGGATCCTCATAAAAGTCACCCTACTACTTACAAACCAGGAACCCTTCCAGATGACATCAGTGACCATGCTCTAACCTATATAATTAAACAAAAACTTCACAGCCCTAATGCTACTATTTTCAAAACCTCCCATTCTAAAAAAAAACTTTCATCCTGAAAACTTCCAAACAGAACTGAAGGCATGTGACTGGTCACCACTGCTCCATCTTCAACTTGATGAAGCAGTGACCTACTTTAATACTAAATTCCTTAAAATCCTAGACTACCATGCCCCCTATCGCTCTTCCCGAATAAAGACCAAAACTGCCCCATAGCTCACAAAAACTAGGCAAAAAATCCTCCTAAGAAATAAAATCTGGGCCAAGTGGAGAGCCTCTAAAAGCCCATCAGATCACTTTTACTTTAAACAATTAAGAAATGCCACCAAAAAAGACATTCTGCTAGACAAAAAAAACTTTTACCTCCACCTACAACAAACCCACAAACAAAACCCACAAAATTTCTGGTCAGCTATGAACAAACTACTTCAGCCAGGGCACTCCAAGACTCCTAACCAATCAGGAATCGCCCACAATAACCCTAAGCTAATTGCCAATTCCTTTACCAACTACTTTACAGAAGCCATACAAATTCTAGCTAATACTCTACCGCCCATTAGCTCCCTCCCACCTAATACCACAACAAATCCAGTTCCGTCTTTTCACATACAACCAGTGCCTACATCCCTCATTCGTAACCTCCTTCAAAAACTCAAGCCATGCACCCCTTCTGCTGACTGTCTACCAGCAGAATACCTGCAAATTGCAGCTAAAGCCATTGCCTACCCTATTTCTATCCTTATTAATAGAACTATTACAGAAAGTAAAATCCCTTTTATATGGAAGGTCTCTCACATCATCCCTCTACATAAAGGTGGGACATCAACTGATATTTCAACTTTAGACCAATCTCCCTACTCTCTCCTATAGCAAAAATAATGGAAAAATGTATCCACCGACAACTACTTGACCACCTCCTCCACAACAATTTACTTGCCAACTGCCAACATGGCTTCAGACCATTCCATAGTACTACAACTGCCCTGCTATCCTTTTTTGACTGTATAAACAAAAATCGTAACAATAACTCTTTCCTCCGCACTATTTATCGACCTTTCAAAAGCCTTCGATATGGTCAACCATAATCTGCTTATTGAGGTAGTAAAAGCCCATTCACTGGATGCACAGTCATTACTCTGGTTTAAATCTTATTTAGACAACCGACATCAAGCAGCCCTTTGGGACAATAATCTTTCAACTCCCCTCCCTGTAAACATTGGAGTACCTCAAGGCTCAATCCTAGGCCCTCTTCTCTTTTCAATGTTTATTAGTGACCTAAATACTAAAATTCCTCAAGCCACCTGCATACAATATGCTGATGATTCAACTTTAATCTGCTCAGCTAGGTCCTCAACCTCACTCCAGACCCTCACCCAAACTGTATTTCATACTGTGAAAAATTGGTTCATGCAACACTGCCTCCTCCTGAACCCCAAAAAAACAAAGTTATTATTCTTTGTTCCTACTCAAAAATAATCACAAATTCACTTCAAAATAACCTCTAACAATGGAACCACCATATCCCCTGATACTACAACCCGTCTCCTGGGCATAACCATAGACAACAACCTTAGCTATGACAATCATATCAACACTACCATAAAGTCTGTCAACAAAAAACTAGGTTCCCTGTATAGAATCAAACCCTTCCTTACACCAATAGTCAGAACCACTATTGCCCAGACCCACCTGATCTCTACCCTGTTCTATGCTTCTGCCATTTATACCAATCTTTCTAAAAACAACCTTAACAAACTTGTCACTAGCTATAACATAGCCAGATTCGCCACTGGCAACCTTTTCAGAACCCACGACTGTCTCAACCTCAAACAATTGGGATGGTTAGAAGTGCAGCACCAACTACTCTGTCATCAACTTACTATAACCCAAAAGATACTTTACCACCCTAATAATACCCCAATCCTCACTAATCTGACTATCCCTTACAAAAACATTACAACTCTTCGCAAAGCAAATAAGATTCTAGTTTCCACTAATAAATCTAACACCAAAGCTGGGGACTCACTATTCACTAACACAGTGGGAAAAGCCTGGAACCAGCTTCCAAGTGAACTTTCTACTCTCTCTTCCACACATCTTTTTAAAAAACATTTCAAAGAACATCTTAAAACTCACTGGCTTTGTCCCTGCACAAACCCTGACTGATTTTTCACTTTACCCATTCCTGCTCTCCCTTTTACTTCACTTCTCTACTGTACTATATTGCTCAAACCATTCTCTGTCCTTCTCTACTGTACTATGATTCCTACTTGTACTAACAATTAAGCTAACCTCAAACCATCCTCTGTCCTAAAAAAAAAAAAAAAAAATGTTTATAAATTTTTAAAATGTATTGCTCTTTTTTTTCCTTCTCAAATATTGTTTATTTTTCTGTATTTGATCTTAGTTCATTCCCCACTAAATAACTGTACACATTATTTTTTTCTCTCAAATATTATCTGTATTTGATCACAGCTTAATATTTTATATTAATATTGTATAATAAGTTTCTGTCTATGCTTGGAGCTTTTCTCCCCGGGCCTCTACTGAAAATGGACATGTATCCAGTTAGACTAGCCCGGTCCACAAATGTAAATAAATAAATATAAATAAATTGATAGCCTGTTCCAGAGAAGTGGCAACCTCTGTGAGATGACTTTGTCTCTCCAGCATGTCCTATTTAAATCAAAGGCCAGATTTAGGTCGCTGGAGCAAGTAATTCTAGTCCCATTTGACTTACAGATGTGCAGCAGTTTCATTAGGCTGAAGTCAGACAGTGATCTATAAGCCAGACACAACTCTCCACTAAGCAGCCTATATGCTACTGAGTACAGTGACTTCAGTCTGTCCATGTAAGGCATGTGCTGAAGACCATGGATTTTCTTAGTTAAAAATCTCTGGGGTCTCCAGTTGCTGCAGGTGCTTGGTATGGTACATACCAAAGGGGGCGTTATATTCAATTATGGGCCTGATAAGGGATGACTATAGGGGGTTATAACCTCTTTTGCTCTTGAGGGTATGCCTTTGCTAATCAAATGTGCGATGTAGAATGCCTTACTACAGTGGACACATGGTAGTCAAAGTTTAGGTCACAGTCTACTTGTGTGCCTAAATCCCTCACTACAGCATTCGTACTTAAGGTATTGTTGTTTACTTGATAGTTAGTAGGGACATTGCTTTTACCAAAAGGGTGATGATGCATTTTTTTGCATTTAGTTTGAATCCAAGGCTTTGGTACAAATCGTTGGTCTGTGTATGCCTCTCTTGGAGTACATTGACATTATTTGGGGAGTCAACGATCACGCCAAGTTTACAGCTGTCAGCAAACATGGTCATCCACAACCCCTTTGTTTTGGCCTGAACTTCCGAGAAGTAAATACCAAGCAAAAGGGGGCCCAGTACTGACCCTTGTGGAACCCCACTGGTGACAGGTCTGCTGGTTGAGGTGGAGTCACCCACTTTGATAGCATGTATATGGTTAGTGAGCCAATTTGCAACTCCTCTAACAAAGGGGTTGACATTTAGGTGGGCGATTTTCTCAATAATGCCTGAATGGGAGATTGTGTTAAGGCCTTCGCCAAGTCCAGATATGCTGTGTGCACTAATTTGCCCTCATCTATGGCCCTGGTCACATTTTTGAAGAAGTCTACTAGGTTTAACAGGCATGATTGACCCTTTACAAAGCTGAACTGGGTTAGATCAAGGGCTTGGAGGTCACCTATGTCTTTATTTAAGAGGTCTGTGATGATACATTCCATGGCCTTGCAGATAAGGCTGGTCAGGCTCATGGGTCTATAATTCCCTGGATCTCTTGCTAGGCCACACTTGTGGAGTGGAATAACTGTCACGGTTTTTCATTTAGCTGGGACAAATCCTGTATTTAGGCTGTGATTAAATAGGGTGCGCCTAAGGGGGTTGCTAATTCCTGTTTTAGTTTGTTTAGAATGCAGCCTGGGATGCCATCAGGACCCATAGAGGTTGCATTTTTTTTATTTAGACAGAGCTTTGATGATCTGTTTTTTAGATATATAGGGTGGGGGAGCTGTTGAAGGTATGGTTTGTGATATGTTTGGAGAGGTTAAAGGGGAGACATTTTCTCCAAACCTGTCCGCTAGTAGGTTAGCAATTTCTGCAGGATCAGTGTGTGTGATATCATTTGTCACTAGTACAGCACAGGTCAGGGGTCCTACCTTTTAGGCAACAGATGTAGTTGAAGAAAGCCTTATGGTTATCCTTAGCTGTGTTTGCTAAATTTTTTTCTCAAAGTTGCCCTTAGATGATTTTATAAGTTGTCTTATTTATTTAGGCTTAGAATGCTATGTTTTCAGTGCTGGGACTTCCCTTTGGTATTCTTAGACAACAGCTTGTTACGCTTGTTGTATAATTTATGCGAGATGTCCACCAGGGTGGCTTGTTTTTTTCTTGAAACTCTTACTGTGGTCTTATCCAGCACAATAGAATCTATACATTTGTATAAGTGTTGATACAGGGCATTAGGGTATACTTTAGTATAGCTGCCAAGACCATCTGTGGGGACTGGGTCTTGGAAATCATTTCTGACTATATCCTCCTAGTGGTTGGAATCTTTAATGAATTTTTTTAATCTGACCACCTCTGATGGGTTCTGGAGTTATTGCTACTTCAAATGTGACTGGCTTATGATCAAATTTTACTAAGGAGGGTCCTACACTTAAGGTAGCACAATAGGACTCTCATTTTGGTGAGAATCAGGTCAAGTATATTTGAGCCCCTTGTATAATTTTGTACAATTTGTTCCAGGGCATTTGAATTAACAAAGTCAAGGAACTTTTGTGCAAGTTAGTCGAGGCTTGTATAGGTTTCCCAGTTCATGGTAGGATAGTTAACACCCCCCCCCCCCGACAAAAGTGTTCAGTTGTATTTTGATTGACTCAAGTAAAGCCAAATAAGCTGCATGAACATCTTAGTTCATGGAGGGGGACCTGAAACTAGCAGTGACTTGAAGGGGGGGGGGGTCCAGGAGCAGCCTTAGGTCAGCTGGTGCCCTAGGCAAAAGGGCTCCACAGCACCCCACCACACTACCTGGTGCCCCCATCCTGGTCTACCTACTCAAATAAATACTGGAAAAGCATCCCTGCTACAGTGGCGCCCTAGGCAACTGCCTAGTTGGCCTATGCCTAAGGCCGGCTATGGGTCTTAACCCCGGTAATCTGAACTTGGAGTAGCTCCATAGAGTTATCTTGTTTAACCATTCTGGAGGAGTATTTATCTTTACTGTAGGTAGATACTCCACCATCATTGGTTCTCTCACTTTCATTTTGTGGTCTGAAGGTGCAGAAGGAATTGTAGCCTAGCAAGGGTGGGGTACTCTCTGTGACTCTGATCCAGGTTTCTGTGACTGCACAAATGTCTACATCATCCAAGGAAAGGAATGCTTCCAGAGAGTGTAGCTTTTGGTTTAAACTCTTAGCATTCAGCACCATAACCCTTATTTTCTTTGTGCTGGATATTTTCACGTTGGAAGTTTTGTTTTTGAGACCTTGCCTAAAAAAGGCACTATGGGGGAGGCAAGAGCCTTAGCCAGCAGCTGAAAGCCCAGAGGTGCCAGATGCAGACCTCTGGCAAAACAGCGACGTCTATCAACCATGTCATCCCAGGCTGACAGAAACTGGATCCCTCTTGAATGACACCAGAAACTAAGCCAATTATTAAAGTCAGTCATTTTTTCTTTATCTTGTGAACTCATTCTAGGTAAGAATCTCTAATCTCACTATAGAATCTCCAAAAACAAGAAAATTAGGTTTGGGTGTGTTGCGCCTTAAGGGCTTAGTTGGTGAGATACTGGTGTTGTGTGACTTGAGAACTGTGGGTGCTGCGTCAGGCATAGCAACCTTGTGTTTAGGAGGTCTCTGATGTTTAGGTACATTTTTGGAGAGTACCTATGCGTATGATGGTCTATGTGTTGAGTTCAAGCTTTGTGTAGGAGTTGTGGCATGTCTTTTGTGTAAGATGTGTGTGAGCTGACAACCTCTTCAGTGTTATTATTTTATGCGTGAGTGAGCAGGGATTCCAGCTTCTTGGTGTACATACATCTCTTGCACTCTGTACTACTGTGATTTAGTAGTAGAGGGTTGTCTGTGTACATGAGGCAGTTGCTACACTACCTCAGGAGACCCATATCAACCAGGCTGGCAGGAGAAACAAGGGTTGTCGACTCTCCATAATGCTAGGTGTAGACCTGTTACTGAGCAGCTTATTAATTGATCACACAGTAGATCTGGAAGATCAGTGGAGCAGAAGCAGGTCACCAAACCCACTCAAGCTGTGTTAAAAACAAGCACAAATGCACACAAATACGGGGCTTTTATAACAAACGAGGAAACGGTTGGAAACAAATTAATCAGTCCTAAAGCTGAAAACTGAGCCCTGTTATGGTAACCTTCAATTAGATCAGTCCAAACTGTATTCTCCTCCCACGAGGGCACAAGGGTACTTCAACAAAAGATTTCCTGATTTAGTGCTCAATCTATACAACCAGAACTAGATTCAGCCAGGTCTGAATCCAGCCTATGCTACAGCAACTAGAAATGCAACCAAGAATCAGAACACAGTAAACACAGTGGATATGTTTTAAATGCAGCAAATGCAATTAAAACTAAGCCCTGTTACAGTAAACTTCAATTAGATCAGTCCAAACTGTACCTTCCTTGCACGAGGGCACAAGGGGGGCCTCTAATAAAAGATTTCCTAATTTAGTGCTCAGTTTGTACAACCAGAACTAGATTCAGCCGGCCTGAATCTAGCCTATGTTACAGCAACTAGAAGTGAAACCAATAATCAGAACACAGTAAAACCAGTAAAAAAACAGTTAAATCAGCTAATACAATTAAAGCACATATATGTATTTCATATTCATGGTATGTTAAACTGTCAGACACAGGGAGTCGTTTATACTGCTTTATGCCAAGAATGTTCAGGATATTATATAGGAAAGACTGAGCAGAAATTAAAAGACCATATGTATGATTTAAAGAGAATAAATGACAATAACATCCTGGTTAAACATCTAAAAGCTCACCCTGAACATTAACTTTCGCTAAAATGACAAAATGATAAACAGGAAGGGCCCTGGCCACTATTAATGGAAAAAAGAGAACTTTACTGGCAATTGACTTTAAATGCTAGTACGTGGCCAGGCTTACATGAACAAACTTCCATAAGCTGTTTATTAAAAATAAAAGCACTGCAAAGATAAACATTGTGGATGTGTTATAAAATCTGTGTCATGCTGGGGAATTTTATACAAGGGATATTTTAAGATCGTTTTATACAAGAAAAAGGGTTTTCAAAAATGCTTTTAAGTACGTTTTCCTTTGAATATTGTTTTGCATGTAACTAAGGTATTGTCACTTTAAATCTGTTATGTGAGGTCAGGAGGCTTGAGGTCATGTGACAAGACCAGGTTATATAAGCAGCTTTTGAATGTGGATGAACTTATCTAAAGAAGTTTTTACTAGAGCAGGGGTGTCCAACCTTTTGGCTTGCTGGGGCCGCATTGAGTGAACAGAAATGGTCTTGGGGCCGCATATAAAATATATCATATAGTTAACTCTTTCGTTGCTCCGGAAGACCACAGTCGACCTCCTGGCTGTACTGTAGGTGCATTTGAACAATGAATAAATGTAATAAATGCCTAATATTTGCCTTAAAATTCTATTTCTAATTCTCTAATCTAACAGTTAACTCTAACATCTTAGTTAATATATCTAACATCTTAGTTAATATATCTATATTTATATATATATATATATATATATATTTTTTTTTTTTTTTTTACAAATAAACAGATATTCACTACAGCACTAGCATTTCTCACTGGGAAAACCATTCCAGCAGTCCAACTACGTAAAATGTCAGCATCAGCAGTCCTACAACACTATAATCCACAAAAATAAGCCAACAAATTTGCAATAAAATAAAGAATTCACATTACTGATTTAATAAAACCATTCTGAATAAGCTACAAGAGGGTCTCACCCAAACAAATAACTGGTGCCAGAAATATGGCCTCAAGCTAAATGCCAAAAAATGCATCATCATCCTCTTTGAGGAGAGTGATGTCCCCACAAATTATCACATTAATAACAATGTTGTAAGCACGCAATAAGTCGTATGGTACTTGGGCACCCAGGTTGATAGAAACCTGATTTTGACCACCACACTGTCTCCGTTGTAAGGAAAGCTTTTTACATGGTCCACTTCATTAGTAAGGGTATCTCATCCAGGGACAAGGAGGTCATAACATCCCTGTATTCTTCCTTTACAAGAGCCATTATTGAGTGCAGTGCCCCTTTTGGCATGTGCCTTAGCAAAACACCCTGCCAAAAGAAAGTCTACAACCATTTCTGACAAAAAAGGTCAAAGGACTAAGTTCACTTAGTTATTCAAACAGACTAAAAAGCTTCTTGCTTTCCTCTGTCTCTTACTGGCCCCTATAAATTTCATCATTGGCTTGCTTTCCAGGCTAAGAAAGATCCTGCCTTAAGAGACTTCCTCTACCTCAGAAATACTGGTTATACTTAAAACGCTCAATACAAAGACCACAGCCTTCACTGCAACATAAATAAGCCACTTTTTATGGACAGGTTCTTGACACAAAAACCTTCAACCTCTGTAAAAAGCTCCTCTCATTATCAAACAATGTCGTTCAGCAACACGATGGCTGGATGGATAGCCATAAATGTAGTCCTTGGGTAAGTAGCATAGCCTTCATCAAACCAGATGGAAAATCCACATACTAACCTTTCCCAGCAGGATGGCTAAGATCTAATATTGGTTACTCAAGTCTCGTTGCCCAAGAAGAGGGGCATGTTTAACTAAGAATTCCATTTGCAAAATTATATTCAGTATACATATTAAATCTCTCTCTCTCTTACACACACACACACACACACACACACACACACACACACACACACACACACACACACACACACACACACACACACACACACACACACACACACACACACACACACACACACACACACACACACACACACACAAAAGCCCCTACTTGTAAAATAGGCAACCTCAGTAATCATATGACACCCACTCACTGAATGAAATTGTCTGGAAGTCAAAATATCTGAAAAAAAAAATCATAATAGAGATGGATTCATCCATGTAATTTCCCACCACTAAAAGGACCATCAATAAATCAACAAACAGCTGCTCGGCAAAAAGTAAATCAATAAGAAAACCATAAACTATAATGCTACATACCGGTGTAAACATATAACTTGTGTCAATCCCTACCAAAAGATTGTTTCAGAGCTTCAGCTATGTACAAACAGCTTTTGCCTAAAAACTTAACTCATTGATATTTGCCTTGCTGTAATTATAACTGTAAAAAATGTTTTTAAGTTTATTCTGTACCTCAATGATTCTCACTGTTATGAGATGTAATCTCTGCCATATTGCATGAGTACTACATCCATAATTTGCTGTCTCTCTCTCTCTCTCTCTCTCTCATGTATTGTATTATATTGTTTTGTGTTATTTTTGGAGCTTTTCTCCCCGGGCCTCCGCTGAAAATGGACCTGTGTCCAGTCGGATTTTCCCAGTAAACAAATGTAAAATAAAATAAATAAAAATAAACTTCCCTCCAATCTAAAGCCATTTGACATGCAGACATTTTAATTTGTGCAGAAGTTACTCACAGACTGACAGTTTACTGAGCTGTAATGCTGACCTTCGCTTTTGAAAAAACTAATTCCCAGACTTTGTCAATAGCTCAAAGTGTAGAGAGGATTATATTATATATTTATTTATTTTTGGAAAACCTCTTTAAAACTGTTAAATTGATTACACACCCAGAAACACAGAAAAGTTATTGTGATTATGTAAACCACAGACTGCTGCAAGAAATCAAAGTCACATTAGCACTCTATGCTTATGTCCGAACAGATGAATCATACCTGTCAATTCCAAAAAAAGTAAAGTAGCTTAATAAGCAAGTTATTTGCAAGGTTACATGGCAGCTTATATTGGAAATAAGCAGATATATTAAAAAGGCTCTGTTTTTCATAATTGTGCCGAATAGTCTTCCAAGGTAAATACAACTTCTGATTTAGTATGGAACGATACCTCTCAACCTTAGAGCAAGAAATCTGGACAAAGCGAAAAATAAAAATGGGACACAGGCCCAAAAATAGTTATAGTTTCATAGGTAAGTACTAGGCTATCTGCCCATGGGCATTTATAAGCCTAGACACAGAGTGATGGCTTTCGCCTCCCCATTAGATTGGTAACCTGGGCCTCTGTCAACAAGGCTCCTGAAGTGATCTCAGGGTAGAACTTACGATTACGCATCGACTCATCAAGATTTCTCTTGAAGAGGGTCAGAGAGGAGCTGTGTCGAATATGGATTGGAATTCTATTCCAGAGTGAGGGGAGTCGCTGGGACAGGAATCTATCCCTCCGGAATGTCCTGTTTATTGTTGTACATAGGTTCAAGTCGCTAGAACGAGTGGTTCTGAGGGATCTCATTTTTTGAAGCATGTCCATTAGTTCAGGGTTTGACATGGCCCTATAGGTCTGGCATATGTCACCTCTGACCAGACGTTAAGTGACTGAGAAGAGCTGGAGCTTAGTTGTGCTTCATAGGGTAATTGTTTAAGGCCCTTAATCCTCTTAGTGAGGTACTTCTGTGGTCTTTCTAGTTGTTGCAGGTGTCTAGTGAGGTACATCCCAAATGGGGCATTGTACTCTATTATGGGCCTAATGAGTGAGGAGTAAAGGGGCACAATCACCTCCTTGGATCTGGATGAGAAACCCTTTGTGATCAGGTGTGCCACACAGGATTTCCTGACCATTTTGGCTATGTGGTTATCAAAGGAGAGCATGCTATCTACTTGAGTACCCATGTCCCTAATTACTTCTTCTGTACTTAGTGGATTCCCATCTATGTGGTAGTTTGTAAGTATTTTGTTTTTCCCAGATGGGATTACTATGCATTTTTTGGCATTTAGCTTGAGGCCGTGACTTTGACACCAGGTGTTTTGTCTCTGTGAGACCCTTTTGCAGGATGTCTGTGTCAGCTGGAGAGTCAATTATTGCGCCCAATTTACAGTTATCTGCGAACTTGGTTAGCCACAGTCCCTCTGCCTTTGCCTGTACTTCGGAGAAATATATACCGAACAGGAGGGGTCCCAAGACTGAGCCCTGTGGGACTCCGCTTGTGACTGGTTTAGAGTCAGACATGGCGCCTGCCACTCTTACCGTGTGGGTTCTGTCTGAGAGCCAATTGGCAACCCATCTCGTGACATGGGGGTTGATATTTAAGCTGGTGAGTTTGTCTATGATTCGTGAGTGTGGGATGGTGTCGAATGCCTTAGCGAGTTCCAGATATGCTGTGTGGACCACCGTCCCTTCATCTATGGCCTTGGTGACTGTTTCAAAGAAGTCAACCGAGTTCAGGAGGCAAGATCTACTTTTAACAAAGCCAAACTGGGTGGGGTCCAGTGTCTGGAGGTTCCCAATGTCCCTGTTAATGAGCTCCATGATGATGTATTCCATGGCTTTGCAGACCAAGCTAGTCAAGCTTATAGGGCGATAGTTCCCAGGGTCAGTTGTGGCACCACCTTTGTGGAGTGGTATGACTGTTTCTGTACGCCATTCTTTGGGTACATAGCCTGTAGAGAGGCTGAGTTTGAATAGTGATTTGAGATGGGGGGTTAGTTCATTTTGAAGCTCGTGTAAAACACAACCTGGGATAGCATCTGGTCCCATTGATGCTGTGTTTTTGGCCTTTGCAAGGGCTGTCTTTACTAGTGTGTCTGAGATATCTGGAGCGCCACATTCTTCTGGGATGGGTGCTAGCCCCTTTGATGGAGAGGGGGGGGTGAAGTTTGCACTGAACTTGTCAGCCAGGATGTTGGCAATGTCGGTTGGTTCAGTGTATTTATGGCCATTATGCACTAGCTTGGAGCATATCTGAGAGTTTGCCTCTAGACTCTTGACATAGTTAAAGAAGGCCTTGTGGTTATCCTTAGAGTCATTGGCTATTTTTCTTTCGAAGTTGGCCTTGGATGATTTAATGAGGGAGCGCAGTTTTTACTGATGTTCATCAGAGATGCCTTCTTATTTTGGGATTTTGCTCCATCTTGCAGGAGTCTCCTCCTTCTGTTGTAAAGTTTATTTATGGCCGGGGTCCACCAGACTGGCTTCCTCTTTTTTGAGGAGTTGGTCTTGGTTTTACTTGGGATGGCTGGGTTCATGCATTCTTGAAGGTGTTCATAGAATGCACTTGTAAAGGATTCTGCCGATGGGTCATCATTTTCCATTTGAATGGGAGCTTTGAAACTTCCCACCTCGGTCTTGGAGTGTGAAGTTGGCTTTAGAGAAGTTTTTTACCTTGATTTCCTTGACTGGGGGGGGGGGGGTCGGGATGTGGATGACCAGTGTGATTAGTTTGTGATCTGATCTTACCAATGACGAGTTTACCTCCGGTGTGGAACATAGGTTCCCCATGTTGGTGATGACCAGGTCCAGTATGTTGTCACCTCTTGTGGGTGTGGTGACCAGCTGTTCAAGGGCGTTTGAGTTTATAAACTCAAGGAAGCATTGGGCTAGGGCATTTGAGCTTGAGTAGTTTTCCCAGTCAATGTTTGGATAGTTGAAGTCACCCAGTAGCATGGTGTTGGGTAGAAACTTCATACTTTCTAATGTTCTCAGGAATGCTGCATGAGGGTCCTGAAACAAGGTGGGAGATCTGTAGCAAGCTATAAATTGAACAGTCAATTTACCCGCTGTCAGTTGCACTTGGATGGTCTCAGATTCCGCGTGCTGTGCTATTAACCTGGAGGTGTGGGTGTTCTTGATGAATATGGACACGCACCCTCCTTTTGTGTTCCGGTCCTGGTTTTGGGAACTAAAGGTATGGTAGGAGTTACAGCCTGGTAGTGCTGGGGTGCTCTCTGGAGCCTTGAACCAGGTTTCTGTCACTGCACATACGTTGATTTCTTCCATACCAAGGAGAGCCTTGAATGCGTGCATTTTGAGGTTTAGACTTCTGGCGTTTAGCAGCATTACCCTCAGTTTGTGTTTATCATTGTTGTTTATGGAGGCGTGTTGTCTTTTGAGCATTGCCTAAAAAAGGCAGTATTGGGGTGGCAAGAGTCTTGGCCAGTATTCGAAAGCCCAGGGGTGACAGGTGCAAGCAGTCTCTGGCGAGGCAACGTGGCTTGTCAAGCATGTCGTCCCAGGCTGACAAGTACTGGATCCCCTTTGAATGACACCAGTAGTTTAACCAATTGTTGAAACTGATCATTTTTTCTTCGTATGCTGGCGTCATTTTGGGTGAGGGTAGGATGCTACTCAGAGTCAGTCATACCAGTCTGGGCTACATGGTCAGAGAGCTCCTCCATGTCTCTTTTCATATAGTCCAGGGAGGTATGTCTCAGGTCATTTACACCAACATGCACAATGACAGAGTCATATTTGTACTTGTGGAGTGACCTGAGTGCATGTGTTATGTGGCGGATTCTGGCACCCGACAGGCAGCTTACAGTAATCTTCTCCTTGTTCAGTCTAGTGAGTGGGACGTCTGTGTGCCTGATGATAGAATCACTGATTACTAGTGTGTTAGGTGTGTTATTTAGCCTTAGGGACTGTTTTTGCTTGGCACACTGATGACGTGATGTATGTGTTACCTGGTTTCTGTTGTGGGGTGGGAGTTGCATGGGTGTATGCTTAGGAGGTCTCTGTTGTTTAGGCAGGTTCTTATTTAGAGCCTCCAAGTATGTTTTTGCATGTTTCTGAGAGTTGTTTTCTAGTGCAGCTATGACTGGTCAATGTGAGTCTGGTAATGTGGTGCTAGTGTTGCCCTTCTCCTTGTGACTGGTTGATCCAGTCGTGGGTTGAGAGAGCTTAGCCTCCAGTTTAGCTGTGTAGCTGCATCTCTCACATATGTTTGTGTTGGTTGGGAGGAGGAGGGGGTTGTCTGTGTACATGAGGCAATTGTAACATTGCCTCAGGATGCCCGGATTCACCAGATGAACCGGAGAGCACACCTGAAGCTGTCCCTTGAACATGCCTGAATAGATGGTTGGGACTGTATTGTTGATTGGATGAGTAAAGAGCCTTATACTTCCTGAGTATAGGGCTGAAGTGCAAGCTGCAAGCTAGTGCTAGTTTTAGTAAGTGCCGGTCTTAAATTGCCTTATTTCTAGTGGTGGATTGAAGTGTTTCAAGTTTCAAGGGAAAAACTGAAGTGCAGACTTCGTGGAGCCTGGAATAGTTTAACTGCAGCTAAACAGCGCTGCGCGGTGCGCAAACCTGCGCTAAGCGGTTTTTAAACCAGGGAGATCAAAAAGGATAGGAATTAGCCCAAAATGGCCAATGAGCTACAAGTTGCTGGGCTGGGACCACTCCTACAGGGACAGATAGGCTGCTCAGAGTTCCCTCTCTCACAGTGAACAAGGAAGCCACCTAATTATCCAAGTATGATATGGGCAACACAGGAACCTTTACCACAGTCCTGGATTCAGCAAAGCCTGAAAACTGGACTAGACTAGTTCAGAAAGGTGGGAAAACAAGGAATTTTTTTGTGTTTTTTTTCGGAAACAACAGAAATGCAGAGTTTAAATTACTTTAAATACACAGAGGAGGCTAGCGCACTTAAGTGTGTAGCCTGCGACTGTGTTACAGGTTACTTAAATGCAAAAACGTCAAACAGTAACTTTTTTCAAGTGCAACAAAGAAATAAGTACAGTAAGCAATGCAGATATCACTAGGGATCCACAGAAGCACCGAAAAGCCACGTTTTAGGCGGGATTAGCATTTCAGGGAAACAACAAGCAAAAACAATACTTAATGAAGTCCAAAGTCTCTCTTTTGTCGCTCAGCTGTTTGTAGGACTCTGCAGGGCACCACGAGGAGCTTGCTGAGCTGTATACAAGCGCAAAACTGCACTAACCGGTTTTTATACCAGGGAGATCAAAAGGGATAGAAATTAGCCCAAAATGGCCAATGAGCTACAAGTTGCTGGGCTGGAACCACTCCTACAGGGACAGATAGGCTGCTAAGAGTTCCCTCTCTCACAGTGAACATCATTATGCATCACAGACACCTTTGAAACAACTGTAGCTGCAAACATTATACATCACTTATAGTCTTTCTATCCCATCATTGTCAGTTAAGCATTATATGGCTCATTCAATCCTGCCTTCTTTTGCAACAAAGAAAACCATGCTTTGAAAGGACAAATGCATTAAAAATAATAAATAAAACACATTGCATCAACATCCTGCAACTTCCTACCTGCAAGCAACCACATAGCTTTCACTGAAACTAGGGCTGCTTGTTTCCCCAGAATGACAGCTCCCCCTAATTAAGTCTAATGGCACACAATCTACTAGTATCTGAACTACCTGAAATAAATTAAATTATGGCCTGTAAATTGAAAGTACACTTTGTTTAATTAAACTATATTTCTAAGCCCACTTACTATATTTTTTCAGTAACATCCCAATATCCATTTCCAGGTCACTTTACAAGACCGTGGCAGTGGTAGACTTGGCATCCTTCAGAACCCCACAGGCACACGCTAATACATTGTCCATTAAATGTAAATATCCATCCACTGTAAATGGCAAGAAGCTATGTCTTAAAAAATCTGCTTCTGGCATGCGTACCCAAGTATTAGGTTTTGAAATAAAGAAACATTCTCCACAGTCTGTAAGTCTCTGTCTTTAATAATCATCTACTGTTGCAGCACTCCCAAAACATAAGCACACACATACACACTAAAATCCCCAACATTTAAAAAATGACATTGTGCCCACTTGATTTGCCAGTATTGATGATCCGCCAAAGTTATGCTTACTGTTGTCCAATCTACCACTGCTTAGAACCCACCAATGAAAAAACAGTACTAGGTGCTTTTTTGTTCGTTTGAAAAAACGATACAACTTTATATGCTACAGTCCCACATAGTCAGTCCACTACTGACACATTAACCCTAGGCTGCTGTCTCATTCTTACTCTCTGGAACTGCATTACCTTGGATGACTACTTTTATTTCCTAAGCAAAAGACACAAATTGGAAGATGAGGCAAAAATTCAGACATTCTTTGAAAATCCATACAGTTAAGAGGTATGAGTGCATGTTCAATACAACACTCTCCCTGTCAGGAAAGCCACAATTTAATGAAAGTGTACTCTTAATGTATGATATATTTGTGAGCTAACTTGTTTGTGTTCAGTAGGTAGACTGATCATTGTTAGCCTCTTTGTGCATGCGTCTCTCTCTCTCTCTCTGTCATGCATACATATACACACATACACACACACACTCTTCTTTTACTTTCACGCACACAATTCTGCTTTCATGCATGCACTCACTCACTCCATACTTACCTATTAACACAGGTAATTGCTGTCCCTTTCAAAGGCAACAGCGTCAAATCCATACATGAGTCCCTCTTCAGCAAGAACACACACACACACACACACACACACACACACACACTGATCGGCGTAAAATAATGGCGTAAACACACTGACCCTTTTTTGGCTCAAAAACAAAACTAGAAGGGTGCTTTGGTGCATGCGCACACGGACATTAGCGTTACAGGTCACGGGAGCGAAAAACACAAAACAAAAAAAGTGTTTTGGGGCATGTGTACATCGATGTTGCAGTTAGAGGTTAAGGGCTGCATGGAAGAGCTCTGAGGGCAGCATGCGGCCCGCGGGCCGCAGGTTGGACACATCTATACTAGAGTCTATGCTCTCTCAATCACAAGCCAGTATATCTGGCACTGAGAACGTTGCCAACACAATCAGTACACCTCAAACACTACCCACATTTACACAACACATACCCACATATGCAGAGGTATTCAACAAAAGCATACCCAAGCAAAGGGGACCTCAGAGACAAAAACACACACAATCCCCACACGACATACCACACATAGTCCACACACCTGTGTCTCACAGCCATTAAGGTTTAACCATAAACCCAATCATATTAGTCACAGGAGACTCCATTTTGAGACATACAGATGTGCCTCTCACCAGGCTGGAAAAGGAGAAAGTCATGGTTAATTGTTTGTCAGGTGCCAGAATCCCCATATCACATACGCACTTAAGTCTCTCAACAACAGGTACTGTTATGATTTTATCATAGTCCATGTTGGCATGAATGACTTGAGATATACCTTACTGGACTATATGAGGAGAGACATGACTGAGCTTGCTGAATATGTGTCCCAGGCAGGTATGTCCCTAGCCTTAAGCAGCATTCTACTGTCACCCAGAATGATGCCTCAATGTTTGTCTTTTCGGCTTTTCCCGGTTAGGGATCGCCACAGCGGAACTCCGGTCCGCTAATGATTGGCAGTCTATTTTTTTATGGTGCCGAGTTGCCAGCCTGACGCCCAACCTTCAGCGAAGGAGCACCCATTCATGTATGTCTTTCAGAGGCCACTCGACCGCGGGAAGGACATGCAGACTCCACAAAGAAGGCACTCCAGCCGAGAATCAAACAGGAGAACCTCTTGCTGTGAGGCAACAATGCTACCGCTGTACCACTGCGGCTTCTATGCCTCAATACAAACAGAAAATGATTGCCTTTAACAAATGGCTTAGTTTTCGGTGTCATTCCAGGTGGATCCAGTACCTGACAGCCTGGGAAGATATGCTCGACAGACCACGATGCTTTGCCACAGATGCCTGTATCTGTCTCACTTGGGCTTCAGTCTTCTGACAAAGGCTCTTGCCTCCCCCACAGTGCCTTTTTTTTAGGAAAAGTGATGAGGTCAAAACTACCAACATAAAAATTTCTACAAAATGCAAATTAAAGGTTATGCTGCTAAACTCTAGGAGTCTAAACATGAAACTGTACTCATTGCAAGCATTGTTAACCCTGGAAGATGCTGGCATTTGTGCAGTCACAGAAACCTGGTTCAAAGCTGTGGAGAGAACTCCAGCCTTACCTGGTTACTCATCCTATCATACATTCAGACCCCAAACTGTGGGCAGTAAAGCCAAAGGAGGTGGAGTTTCAATATATATTAAAGCACTCTGGGCTGGTCAAACACTATCGCACAGGAGACACTCTAGATGCAGTTAACAATTGACAAGACCCATATTCAAATCATAGCTAGCTACCAGCCCCCAAATTTGACTCAAGATACCCACTCTGTCTATCTGGACCTCTGACTCCATCAAGATTCAACTCTTTTCCCTGATCCTGGGCAACTTTAACTACCCAAACATAGACTGGAAGAACTCCTCATGCCAGAGCACAAATGCCCAGAGATTCCTCAATTTTGTCAATGCAAATGTCTTGGAACAGCTAGTCAATACCCCCACAAGAGGTGATAATATGTTGGACTTGGTATTAACCAACATGAGTTACCACTGCAGCATCCCTACAGTAGCATCCTCCCTGGTAAGATCAGACCATAAAGCAGTCATATTTGAAGTCACCATTTCCCCCAACCCCCCCCCCCCCCAACTAGGGTCAAACAAAAAACTTCTCCAAAGCCGATTACATCCTCCTGAGAAATGGTATAAACAGCCTCACAGCCTCCTCTCTCTCTGTAGGAACTGGCACCAATGTCCATAACTACACCAAAGTACTATACGAGCATTTATAAAGATGCATGCAATCAGGTATACCCGACAAGACAAAATCATTCTCTGCAAGGAAGAGTAAACCTGTCTGGTGGACATCTGCAATAAATAAACTCTATAACAAAAGAAAAAAATTGCTGTCCAGTACCAAGAAAGAGCAGGTACCCAACCGGAAGCAATCTCTCCTTAGCCTGAACAAGCAAATAAGAGCACTAGTGAAATCCTCCAAAGCAAACTAAGTCCAAATTGGCCACATCTACTAGAGACAATTATAAGGCCTTCTTCACATATGTCTGCAATCTCAAAAGAAGCACTCAAATCTGCTTCGAACTGGTGGTCCAAGACACCACATACACAATATAGCCAACTTGCTGGCCGAACGATTCAGCGAAAACTTAACCCCTCTGCCCCCCCATCAGTAAATCAGGACATCCCTAGTACCTGCCCCCTTCCCCTTATATCTAGGGAACAGATCATCACTGCTCTCTCAAAGACAAAAAATACAGCCTTCAAGGGACATGATAACATCCCAGACTGCATCCTACATGAACTCAGGCAGGAACTTGCAGCACCATTAGGCACCCCATTCAACCAAAGCCTGAGTACCGATCATGGACCTCATTAACAAGGACATTGGCAATCTACAAACACTCGCTCCCACACAGTTTGGCTTCGTCAAGGGGAGGTCATGTCTGTTAAATTCAGTCGACTTCTTTGAGACAGTCACCAAATCCATGGATGAGGGGAAGACGGTGCACACTGCCTACCTTGTCCTGGCTAAAGCCTTCGACACTATTAACCACTCAGGCATAAATGATAAGCTCTCTCAACTAGGCATCAATCCATGTTACCAGACGGGTAGCAAACTGGCTCACTGATAGAACTCACCTAGTCAAAATGGGGGAAGCCACCTCAAGCAGTAGACCTGCAATGAGTGGCATACCCAAGGGATCGGTCTTGGGGCCTCTGTTATTTAGGATATACTTTTCTGGGGTGCAGGCCAAAACCAGTAAGCTACGGCTGACCAAGTTTGCAGATGACTGCAAGCTGGGCACTGTCATTTCCCCATAGTGTTATGGACATCCTCCAAGAGGCTCTCACCCAAACAAATGACGGGTGCCAGAAACATGGCCTCAAGCTGAATACCAAAAAATGCATCATCATCCAGTATGGGGAGAGTGACGTCCCCACAAATTATCACATTAATAACGTCCTAAGCATGCAAATCAGTAGTGAGGGATTTGGGCACCCAGGTTGATAGCAACCTGACTTTTGACTACCATGTTGCCTCTGTTGTACAGAAAGCTTTCTACATGGCCCACCTCATAAGCAAGGGTATCTCATCCAGGAACAAGGAGGTCATAACATCCTTGTATTCTTCACTTGTAAGGCCCAATATTGAGTACAATGCCCCTTTTGGCATGTACCTCGCAAAACACATGCAGCAGTTAGAGAGGCCACAGAGGTTCCTCACCATGAGAATCCAGGGCCTCAAATATCTACCATACACAGATAGGATAGAAGTCCTGTCCCTCTACTCAGTTTCATACAGACTCCTCAGAAATTACCTCTGTCTGGCATATAAAAGCAATCTCAGACCCCGCCTTGATGGGACTGCTCCATATCTGCAAATCAAGCTCCACTCGAGTAATCCACATGTACAACCTCAGCCTGGTCTGTGGAACAGACTCCCTCTCCATGTCAAGCTGAGTACCTCATTATCCCTTTTTAAGTGCAACCTGGTTAACTGGATGGGAAACAGAGAATACACCACTGGGATTCCACCTGTGGTTCTGCTGGACAGGGGCATCAGGTGCTGACTTGTCTAAACATGGGCTAAACTATTGGTTAGGCTTATAAGGGCCCCAAGGCCAATGGCCTAGTAACTTCCTATGATCCTATAATAAAACAAAAGCGCTCATCATAAAACATTTTTGGAGTACTTTATTTTGTTTTGAAGTACATTTGGTTGAGCCAGGAGCTTACAGTCGGAGTCTCTGCAGACCAGTGGTTTGTTTTTTCTCTGTTTTGGCTTAGTTTGTGTTCTGCTACCAGTTGTTAGTTTGTGGCTTTCCATATGGTTGCAGAAGGACTAACTGGCTCCCAACCTTTGTTTCCTGATACAGAAACCAGCAATATTCCTAATTTACAATGTCCTATTGGGAATCTTACTCTACTTATTCAACAGCTATTCCAGTGAATAGAAGAAATGGAATCTAACAAGACCACTCTTGGGAGGATGGCGTGACACAGCAGACGGTTCCAGGCTGAGAGAATATCGGCACTCTGAATATGGATACAACTAATGGTAATAACTGTAATTTTGCAAGTAGTGGTGAACTTCCTACAAGTCAGTTATCCTGTTTTACAAGAATGGCTTCATGGTAATCTTCATTTGGGTGATGCACAGCAATACAGCACAAATATTGTACAGTGCCTGGCTGAATTTGATTACAAATTGCTTAAGATCAAAAAATTACAACTGGACAATGCATTTTTCTCTGAATGCATAAAAACAAATAGATTACCAAAAGACCTAGGTATATGGCGGTACCCAACAGGGCTTATAAACTAAACTATTCTCCACTTCACGAGTTACAGCAGTTGATGTAATGGGATCCTATCTCGCCTACATTCATAACTGATGGGTTCGGAGCCGATCCATCGGCTCCGACTCGGCCAACTAATACACTAGCACGAAGTCTCTCATTGGCTGGGCTACTCCCTATCCCAGGATGCACTACACCTGCTTCCCCAGATCTCGTTTGCCGCTTTACAAGCTGGACGTGGTCTCGACTTGGCTGGAGCTAAGTGGTTCTTTTTTTACCTTTACTGGTCTTTGACCTTGGGGTTTTTCTCTATATATTAATCAAACAGCTGTTTTAACAGCTATTCTTTGTAAATTTATATATCTTTGTGTGTGTGAAGTGATTTCTGGTACTTTATTTTGCAGTCGGGCAAGGCCCGTTTAAGTTAGAGGGCCTTTGCCCTACCTTTGAGTGCTGTTTAAGTGCTGTTATTTTGGTTAATTGTTTTTTCGGGCTAAGCCCGTTTAAATTAGAGGGCTTTGGGCCGCTGAACTTGTTTTGTCTGCGTCTGTTCACTGTGTTCTTTTTTGAGGTAATTTTTCCTCTCAGTACTCGTGCCTTGTGTCTCGTGCTCTTCAGTTGGCGCAACCTTGTTAATATTTTTATATTGCTTGTACGAGGGCCTGTATTATGTCAAAGGAGCAGAAGTCAGGCTTTAAGAAATGCACTCGGTGCAGTTACAAAATGTCCATTACAGACAGCCATTCAGTTTGCGTTTATTGTTTGGGGCCGAAACATCTACAGGAGACATGTAGCGTCTGTCATGCTTTCTCCTCTAAGGTTCTTCAAGAACGCAAAAACAAACTGATTTTGAAAGGGCTTATTAAACCCTCCTTTGAGGAAGCCTTAGAGCCTCCTGTTGCTTCCAAAAAGAAAAGATCGCCGGCTCTGACAAGTCTGTCGGAACCGACTACTAAAAAGCAAAAATTGACTTCTTCTTCCTCGGCTCCACTGACTTCGGGGCCGAGGGTCGAAGGGTCTGCCTCGATACCTCTTTCCTCGGCTCCATTAGTTTCGGAGCCGCAGGTTGGAGTATCGAGAGGTGAATCACCTCCATCGGTTCCAATGGCTTCGGAGCCGATGGAGGTGTGCAGCTCAGACTCTTCCCCCTCGGCTCCGAAGAAAGCTTCTTCAGCGCCGATGGTGGTCCATGCTGTGGTGGAACCGGCGCCGATAGTGTTGGAGCCTTTTCGGAGCCGGTCCCCTTCACTCTCGGAGCCGAGAGGAAAGTCTTCTCGTTTGTCTACCTCCTCTAAATCATCGAGACTCTCTGATTCGGACCTGGATAGGGTGATACAGAGGCTATTCCAGTCTCCAGTTTTTACTAAATTGGTCTCGGCTCCAGCACAGTTAGCTTCGGAGCCGATCCCCCCTCCAACACATTCGATTCCTCCTCCAACCTCCTCAGAGCCGTTGGAGTCGGTGGTGGTGGAGCAAAGCGGAGACATATGGTCGGAGCAGAGACCCCTTCGAGGTCTGTCGGTTCCGACTGTGCTTCCTACCCTGTCCTCCGGTTCAGGGTTTGGTACTGCGACTTCTTCAGCCGGGCCCGAGGGGAACACTTTGGGATTGGGTGCTTCGGTGCCTAGTCTTCCCCTCGGAGCATCGGCTGCTGGAATTCCCAGTGCCATCGTGGCCTCTAGACCAGTGACCTCCATGGAGTCTGGAGGTCCGGCCTTTGAGGCCATGAGGAGCGCGCTGGCCATGCCTTTGCCGGTTCAGCAGGATTCTACCTCACCGTCCCTAGATTTGGAGACTGGTGCTTCTGTTTTGTTGCAGTTCCCCGGCAGCGGGGCCCCAGGGCCTGAGGATACCCCCATCGGGGGTTCCCTTCTTCCGGGAGGTCCGTCCAAAACTGCTTCGGACGAACCCCCACGGAAGAAATTGTGCAAGAGGAAGCACGTAGACTCCCAAGATGAGTCTGTTACATCGGATACTGACCTCGATGACGCAGAAGGGTCCCCCAAATCATCTTCGGATGATATCTCTTTCTCAGATATCTTGGAGATTCTGAGACAGAGAGGTGACTGGCAGGCCAAAACCCCTTCAGCTGAGGAGTCAGTCTTCCTCAAGGCCTTTGGGGCCCAGCCTTCCGCCTCCTGGGTGTCTCCGCCCTTCGATGAACTCCTTGATTTGGTTTCTCGAAGGGCGTGGGAACACCCTGATTCTGTGGAACCGGTGCCTGCGAGACCCAATAAGTTTCTGTCAGCCCCCCCCCAGAAGGAATTTCTGACGGAGGGTGTGCCTGTAGATGCTATGGTGGTGGCTTCTGCCACACAGCAGGACGTGGCAGAGGCTTCAACGTCTGTCCATCCTCCTAATAAGGATTCCAGGAGCATGGATAGGTACGGGAAGCGTACCCTGTCTTCAGCGGCCTTTACTCTACGGTCGCTGAATTATTTATGTCATTTTACTAGGCTCCAAAGGGACCTCCTTAAAGAGCTAAATGACTCCCTCACTGGTAATCTACCTGAGGCGCTGGCCCCGACTGTGGGCGCCCAGATGACTACCCTGTTATCCATCGTTAACTCGTCCATGAGGCTCATTTCGTATGCGGCCGAAGGGGCGAATAGAGCAGCGGGAACAAGCGTTGCCCTCAGGAGACACGCCTGTTTACGCTTGTGTTCATTTGCGGAAGCCTTCAAGTCTTCCTTCGCCGACGCCCCCTTTGATGGGTCATCTTTGTTTGGACCCAAGGTGAAGGACACACTAACTCGGTGCGAGCAGGAGGGCAAGACTTTGACTGCCGTTGGGGCCCGATTTTCCGCTCCTTCTAGGCCTTACCCCAAGGCTCAGAGAGGAGGGAAAATGTGGTTTAGAAAATCTCAGAAGTCTTTCCCTACTCCACCCAGTGATTCCCCCTCCAGAGGCAGGGGGGGGGGAATTCTGGAAGACGCCGCCCCAGAGGTGGCAGAGGCCCCCGTAACTCTGGAGACCGCGATTCCTTTCGTGGTTCTTCATACAACCAGTGTCCCTGAGTTGTTGCCCGACTGTGCAGCTCCGGAGCCAGTCGGGGGTCGGTTTGCGGCGCACCCACAAGCTTGGGAATCCATAACAAGCGATCAGTGGGTGCTTCGCATTATTACCGGAGGATATATCATCCCCTTCAACAAGCCCCCCCTTTCCTTAAGGGAAATCCCGGACGTACCACCCAGTCAGCGGGATCAGGCAGCATTAGAGGTTTCAAAGCTGCTAGAAAAAGGAGCCATCCAGCCTGTCCCCACCGACCAGATCGGATCAGGAACTTACTCAAGATTATTTTTGGTACCAAAAAAGACAGGGGACTTCAGGCCCATTTTGGACCTCAGTTCATTGAATCGTTTTGTGCAAAAGTCCAAATTCCGAATGGTCACCCTTCAATCTATTCTTCCTTTGCTGGAGAAAGATGCATGGATGTGCTCCATAGATCTCCAGGACGCTTACTATCACATTCCGATAGCTCAAGAGTCCAGGAGACACTTACGCTTCCGCCTCGGAGTCAGTCATTTCCAATTCCGAGCACTGCCTTTTGGTCTCACCACAGCCCCCAGGGTGTTCACCAAGTGTCTGGCAGTGGTAACTGCTCACCTGAGGAGTCTGGGATTCCAAGTGTTTCCATACCTAGACGACTGGCTCCTTACTGCCACCTCCGAGCATCTACTATTCTAGGCGCTCAACGCCACGTTCACCTTGGGCCATTTCTTGGGGATTACGTTCAATTTGCAAAAATCTGTACTACAGCCATCTCAGCGTATTACTTTTATAGGTGCAGACTTAGACACAAAAAGAATGCGCTCCTTTTTACCGGCAGCAAGAATTCAGGTTCTACAAAATCAAGTCAAATCCTGTCTTCCCCTATTAAGAGCCCCGGCCCATCGGATTCTACAACTGTTGGGTTCGATGGCGTCAACCATACTTTTAGTTCCTATGGCCAGACTTCACATGCGAATATTACAATGGCTTCTGTCGGTTCAATGGTCCTATCAGGAACTCCCCTTGAACCATTTAGTCATGATCACGGAGAGTTGCCATCGGGATCTGCGTTGGTGGCTTCTCCAATCCAATCTCGACCAGGGGCGACCCTTTATTCCTCAACGTCCCGTTGCCACTGTGACTACGGACGCCTCCCAGGTAGGGTGGGGGGGTCATTACCTGGACAGGTCGGTCCAAGGCACATGGCAGATCCAGGAAACGCATTTGCATATCAATATCCTGGAGATGACAGCGGTACTCTTGGTACTTCAAGCTCTCCATCACGCTCTTCCTTATGGTCCGATTGCTATCCTATCCAACAACATGTCGGTGGTTTGGTATATAAACAAGCAAGGTGGAACCAGGTCTTACCCACTGTGCAGAGAAGCCATGAGACTTTGGCACTGGGCGGTAGCTACCAACCGCTTTCTAATGGCAACGCACATACCGGGGAAATCCAATGTGATTGCGGACAGATTAAGCAGAACCATTCTTTTACCCCACGAGTGGTCCCTCAACCAGAGAGTAGCTGCGAAAATCTTCGACAAATGGGGTCTCCCTTGCTGCGATCTGTTTGCCAGCCCTCACAATGCGAAATGCAGAGAGTTCTTCACGCTGTTCCCCTCCCAGGGACAGATTCCCAGGGACGCTCTGACCCACATTTGGCCCCCCGGTCTTCTTTACGCCTTCCCTCCGTTTCCCCTCCTACCGAGGGTAATACAGAAGGCCATTTACCTGGAGAGCGAGATGATTTTGATTGCCCCGCACTGGCCTCGTCAAGTTTGGTTCCCTTTCCTACAGAGGCATGCGGTAGAGGGTCCATGGTTTCTGGACCCGGTGCCAGACCTGTTGACTCATCAGTCAGGACGGCTTCACCCGTCTCTCAGGTCTTTGAAGTTGGCAGCATGGTTACTCCACTTCCATCCTTAGTCCGAGACAATTCTCTTTCTCCGGACGTGGTCCACATATTGTCTTCTTCTCATAAACCTTCCACTGTCAAACTTTATTCCAGCAAATGGAAAAGGTTCGCCTTCTGGGCTCAGGAACGGGGTATAGACCCCCTTACTGCATCAGTATCGGAGGTTCTGAATTTCCTGGCCTCCCTTTTTCAGTTGGGCTCTTCAGTTTCTACCATTAAGGTTCAGCTAGCGGCTATCTCTAATTTTCATGCTTCCTTTGAACCTTCATTGATGTCTCACAAACTTTGTAAGGCTTTCCTTAAAGGAGCATGGCTCCTTAGGCCTCCAATATCTCACCCTGTCCCCCCTTGGGACTTGAATATGGTTCTTGCTGCCCTAACTGCCCGTCCTTTCGAACCAGCTGCTACCTGCGATTTAAAATTTCTGTCCTGGAAAACGGCCTTTTTAGTGGCCATAACTTCCGCCAGGCGGGTTTCAGAACTTCAAGCTCTTTGTTCTGATCCTCCCTATTTGATTTTTCACAAGCATAGAGTTTCCTTGAAATGAAACCCTTCCTTTTTACCAAAGGTAGCCTCCTCTTTCTGTATTCAACAAACTATAGAGCTCCCTGTGTTTTTCCCAGAGTTCTCTAATAACGCAGAATATACCTTGCATCAATTGGACGTCCATAGACAACTGCGTTTTTACTTGAATAGAACCGCTCACACGCGGAAATCAAATCAATTGTTTGTTTCCTTTGCAATGAACAAATTGGGTCAACCAGTAGCAAAAACCTCCATAGCTAAATGGATTAAAGATTGTATCATTTTTATTTATTCACAGGCTAACAAAGAGCTTCCCTTTCCAGTCAAGGCTCATTCTACCAGGGCAATAGCTACTTCTGTAGCTTTTCACTCCAAATTATCAATAGATGATATTTGTGCTGCGGCAACCTGGACTTCTCCGCACACTTTCATTTCTCATTACAAATTGGATGTGGTTTCTCGAGGCAGGGCTTCCTTTGGTTCCACAGTTCTCAGGAGTGTTTTCCAATGAGCCACCCGGGATTTAGGTGCTAGGGACGCTGTCCCATCAGTTATGAATGTAGGCGAGATAGATCCCATTACATCTTTTAGTTATGTACTTACCATAACTTCGGATGTATGGGATCCATCTCGCCTACATTCATAAGTACCCACCCTCCTTCCCCCTTCCATTCGGATTTAGAGGAGCTGTAGTCCCATTTGGAGATCTTTTCTTGAAGAACTTTAGTTGGTTATAGTGACTACTAGTTTTTCTGTGTTTGCATGGATGTATGAAAGCGAACAAACAAGATCTGGGGAAGCAGATGTAGTGCATCCTGGGATAGGGAGTAGCCCAGCCAATGAGAGACTTCGTGCTAGTGTATTAGTTGGCCGAGTCGGAGCCGATGGATCGGCTCCGAACCCATCAGTTATGAATGTAGGCGAGATGGATCCCATACATCCGAAGTTATGGTAAGTACATAACTAAAAGTTCGATCGTCATGGATGCGAGTACATGGAAGTACAGAGAAATTCCAACTCCAAGAACGTAAATACTTTATTATAGGAAAGCTTTTGGATATATTCCTTCTTCAGTGCAATATACAATCTGTAACATTCTTTCAGTTTTTGTAAAACTAGAGTAAAATCATGTGAGCACGGCTAGCTAATCACATAATTTCTACAATAATTTAATTAACATTTTAGCTTAGAGATATAGCAGTTCCTTAAAAAGTACTCAGATATACTTTTAACTCAATTTATAAATACATACTAGAACTATATAGTTAAATAATTATCTAATAAAATATTACAATTTTTTTACTTGTTCAAATTATTTGCACATATACAAAAAAAGAATACATATATATATGTATATACACATTTAAAATACCTAGTGCAGTTGCATTTGTCTAGTTGCTAAAACTGGCTTAATACTAACCATGTTATTCAACCCTGGTAATACATCTGCTTGCAGTCTTCAGATTCATACATATTCTTTATTCTCCAGAAGGTTATTAACATCAGCCCCTCTTACTTGCTTATGCACTGTTTCCATCACCCTAAATTTAAAGGTGTGCTCTGTACCTTTCTCCAAAATATGCTTGCATTCTGCTGTATTTCTGTACATATCTCTGACTTATGTTCTATTATTCTTTCCTTTAGTTTCCTTGTACTTTTCCCAACATAAAATGAGGGGCATTTTAGGCAGGTAGCAAGATATATTACATATGTAGCATTGCATGTTGCTGTACATTTGAAAAAATATTTTTTATTTGAAACTGGATGGATGTACATATTGTTGTCCTTCATAAAAATATCAGTACAGCAACTGCAGTTCAAACAAGGGTGTGTGCCTGTTGTATATATTTTCCGAGCTCTCTTCTGATGCCTAAAATCTTTATAGCACAATCACATTTTTAAGTTCTTTAAATTCCTATATGTTAAATCTGGCTTATTATGAAATTTCTGACGTAGTTCTGGCATAGCCATCAATATATTACTCCCCTAGTCTTAGTGTTATAGGTAGTTAGATAGCTAACCTTATTTTCTTCTTCTTTATTCACTATACTACAAGTATATTCACTACTAAAAAATAGGTTTTATTAGTCCTGTTCTACTATTAAAAACTTCATTTACTAGCTCATCCACCATAGATTTTGCATATCTTCTCTCTATAAATTAATTTGCCAGTTCAGTCATCTGAAGCTTACATTTGCTGTCATTAGTATTTAACCTACTTGTTCTAATAAGTTGTGCTTTCACTATTCCTTTAAAAATGTGTGTGTGTGTGTTGGGGGGGGGCTGCATGGTCTCTTTATGCACATACCGATTACCTTGCACTTTCTTTTTATGAACACTTGTTACAATTACATTCTCTTCCTTTTCAAGTAGTACATCCAGAAAGGAAATTCTTTCAGCTGAACATTGCTTTTTAAATCTAAAAAATGCAGTGGTGCTCTCTAAATATTCCACATACTCATTCAGCATTTGCTCAGTACCACTCCATATTAATAGGCAGTCATCAACAAATCTTTGATAAAACAGAACCCTGTTATTCATAGCTTGCTCATTATTAAATGCAACTGATTTTTCCCACTGATGCATATCAAATTTTCATAAGTATTTGCCATGGGAGTACCCATGGCTACTGCAGCTGAATATATGGTTGCTCATTAAATAAAAATAAATTTTTAGTTAATACCAGGTCTAACAACAGACAGACAGTTTCTATTTCATTAGCTGGCTTAGTTTTTCTTCATTTAAATAACCCTGTATTGCTTCTATGCAATATTCATTTGGAATTACAGTGAATAATGAATTGATATCCAGTGTTATAAACATAAAATCATTACATTTATTCATTGTGTTCCATTCTTTCAGCTTGATCAAGAAGTCATTTGTGTCTCGTGGTGGTGCTGCGGTAGCGTTGTCGCCTCACAGTAAGATGTTGTCCTGTTCGATTCTCAGCTAAAGTGTCATGTGTGGAGACATGCGTGAATGGGCGTACCTTCGTTGAAGGTTGTACGTCAGGGCTGGCAACTCAGTACGTAAAAATCTGCTGCCAATCATTAGCGGACCGGAGTTCTGCTGTGGCGACCCCTAACCGGGAAAAGCCGAAAGATACAACATATAACTCCAGTTCTGTGGTAAATACTTGCTTAAACATTCTTGCAAGTATATAGAAACAGGTTGTTACCCAGCCTCTCCCAGAGACTATAGGTCTCATGGGTGGCTGGGTCAAAGATTTATGGATTTTTGGTATTCCATAAATTACTGGAGTTTTTGGGTAAGGAACACAGAAAAAGTTCAAAAGCTCTATACTTCTGTTAGTAAGTTGCATATCATAAATTCATGCTCAACAGCTGTCAAATTATAATACTTTTTCTTTGTTTTACTTTCATATAAATCCCTCAATTCCTTTTCACATTTGTCATGAAAAGCTGTTACTACAGGAAAACTATTTGGCACAAACATGCTTTTTTTCTTACACACAGACACATTATTAAACTCACATTTAGAGATGCTAGAAGTATTGAGATTCAATGTCCTCACAAAAATTTTTAAATCAGTTAATGCATTCACAGTATCATCTGAGCAAGTAGGAATAAACCTTAATGCAGAAGGGGCTGAAGTTATTTGAGAAGGAGATCGCTCAGTTAGAAATATTTACAATACCTGCAGTTCTTTCTTTTTGTTTTAACGTTGCGCTGCTGCCTTCTGAAGAAAAAGGCTGCTGTTCTTCCGATTGCTGGTATTGCTTGTCTGTTGCTGTAGTGAACGACTTCTTTGCTGCTTTTGTTGATAAGTTTCTATGTTCTCCGGTATTTCTAACTGGAATGGTGTTTGAGCCTTGGAAAAAAAAAAAACACCATTGCTTTTTCAGTTGAATTCATGCCATTTTTCTGCTGCCATCATTAGATGATGTAGGGGCCACATCCACTGATGCCCCTATGTCTTTTGGGGCCTCATTATTCTCCTGATGAATATTCATTGATACCTTCATTCCCACTAGTTGGTTGGTACTATCAGTTAGTATGGTGAGAGAATTACTGTCCATTTCTTGATACCACTGACTGAACTAATGGCTCAAATTGCTTATTATTTTTCACTGCTTGGCTAGTACTTGGCATATTTTCTATTGTAATAAGATCAAGTTGATACAACAAACAAAAAAGGGGGAAATGTATCACATTTTTACTCTTCCTTTGGCTAGGAGAAAATATGCCCTGCTTTATAGTCATTCATATCTTGCAATAATTTTTGTTTCTTTGTAGATTCTAGCCTATTATCTAGTGCTTGCAGCCTAACATTTGTTGGTAGGAATTAAGCATGGCATTAAAGCAAGAACTGCTGACAAGTTCATTCTCCATTTTCATAATTTCTTCCATTAACAGAGATTCAGTTGGTGCAAGTCATTCATTAAAGACATGTAGTCTGCGCTTAGTTTCAAATTTAGCTCTTACCACTTTTTTAACAAGTCAGGATATGTATTTGCATAACAGGGCATTTTTTTGAATACGCAAGCCTCAAGGTGCAATCCCGAGCTCCAAATATGCATTAAAGCTTAACCGCTGCCATTGGAGCCTTTTACAAAAATGCATTTTTCTTTCTAGCAGAATCAATTGTTCAGTAAACTTATCTGTTTGCTGGGCAGCGGCTCCCATTACTTTTGGAACATTATGTATTGCATTTAAAAGTGGATTACCTTCTCTATTTAAAATTACTTGCAAAGAGCAGGTTCTAGGCACTTGTTCTGATTTTCTTGATGCTGTTTCCATGCTGCTGGCCATGCTTCTAGATGATTAAAGTATTACCACGCCCACAACACTGCCAGAATTCAGAAATTTATGACCAAAGGCTGATGTAGTGATAAACCAGAAGTTAGAAAATAAAAATTGAATAACAGAGAAATTCCAACTCCAAGAATGTCAATACTTTATTACAGCAAAGCTTTCAGATAATAATCATTCTTCAGTGCAATATACAATCTGTAACATTCAGTTTTTGTAAAACAAAGAGTAAAACCATGTGAGCATGGCCAGCTAATCACATTATTTCTACAATAATTCAATTAACATTTTAGCTTAGAGATATAGCAGTTCCTTAAAAAGTTTCCTTAAAAAGTACTCAACATACTTTCAACTCAATTTATAAATACATACTAGAACTATATACTTAAATAATTCTATCTAATAAAATATTTATTACAAAAATTTTTTACATGTTCAAATTATTTGCACATATACAAAAAAAGAATAAATATACATGTATATACACACACATTTAAAATACCTAGTGGAGTTGCATTTGTCTAGTTGCTAAAACTGACTTAATACTAACCAGGTTATTCAACTCTGGTAATACATCTGCTTGCAGTCTTAAGATCCATGCATATTCTTCATTCTCCAGAAGGTTATTAACTCGACGGCAGATGACCCTGAGGTGTTAGAAGAATTTCAGATTATTAGTAATATGTTCTTAGATATGGGCTATGAAAGACAATATTTAAATTTGTTACAGAGAGAGATTTTTGATAAAAGGATGTCCTATCCACCTATTTTAAGATTCCCTTTGGTATTAAACAATAAGAGGGCTAATAAATCCAAAGTTACTCTGGATTTGGACAGGACAGTTGATAGTCAAGCTATTAAGGGCACAGTGCAAAGAAATTGGAAAATTTTAGAGGGTAATAGCGATATAATTAAAGCCGTTGGAACGAGACCCAATTTTGTTTATAGCAATCAAGTAAATATTAAAAAATGATTAGAAAACAATAAGCCTACAAAAAGTTTTAATAGAATTAATATCCATAAGAAGGGCATGTATAAATGTGGAACCTGTAAGTATTGCAGATACATTATGGAGGGTCCATATATAGCTTTAAATCATATAGATCAGATTTTGAAAGTACCTGGGTATGTAAATTGCAAAACAGAAGGGGTTGTTTATATTGGAATATGTAGCGGTTGTGAGGCCTACTATGTAGGAATGACTACGCATGCCCTAAAGGATCGTATAAGACAGCACCTTTACGATATTAAAATACAGAAAAGTAATAGTGCCCTACTTAAGCATACTTTGGAGTGTAGTAAATATAAAAAATTCCTGTTCTCTGTATTGGAAATAGGGAACAGAGATTTGAGAGGGGATGACTTTAACATTTTTTTTAGAACAGAAAGAAACTTATTGGCAAATAACCTTGGATGCTGATAATAAACCAGGCTTAAATGATTTGGTTAATATAAAGGGTTTTTTAAAATATTGAATTTCTCATATTTTATATGTATTTTTATATGTATAATTTATATTTTTTATATAGATTTATTTTTTGTAACATTTGAGAATTTTTTCATATAGTGTGCTTTAATTAAGATGTATAAAATTATTAATTGCTTGATTGATTTTTGGCGCCAAATTTAGGGTATTTAAGGGATAATTGTTTTGTGTTTTTGGTAAGATTTGTTTCTGAGGAAGTCAGTTTCTGACAAAAGCGGTAATAAATAGGTTCGCTAATTTTGTTGTGTTACGTGTTTCCTTGTCCATTGGAACATCTCTGCTGTTTTTCATGGTTTTTGGTTGCAGTGATCCCCACGTTCGTGGTTTTTACATTCAGGCATCCTGAATCTAGTTTTGTTTGTATAACTTGAGCACTAATCCAGGCCAACTCTTTTGGAGAAGGTTCCCCTGCACCCTAGTGGCAGAAGTGTGCAGTTAGAACTTGTCTGATTGACGACTGCTGTAACAGGGCTCAGTTTTGAGCTTTACTGGTTAATTGGGCAATTTGTTAAAATCACTTTGCTCATTTTCTATTGTTATATAAAAAAATTGCACTTATTCATCTGCTTTTACTGTATTTGTGTGTCTTCCTACTTTATTACTTTATTTTGCTTTTGCTGCTTGTTCTTAAAAGTACTTAATTGCATTTATTCTGCTGCATTTATTACTGCTCGTTAGTAGCCTGATTAAATTGTAACTGTTATTCTAAGCCTTTGGTTGAAGCACTTGGGCTTCAGACCAGTTATTTTACATTAAGAAGGTTTGTGGTCTGCACTGTTGTGACAGGACAGGTAGGGAGTTGCTGATTGAAGGCTTATTGTCTGTTATTCTAAGAGTGTATTAGTTCTGGTTTAAGCACTTGGGCTTTGGGCCAGTTATTTTACATTAAGAAGGTGTTGTCTGAACTCTTGTGGGAGGAGAGGGTAGATTCTGCCCTTCTGAGCTGGTAGTTTCTGGTTAAAGGTTTATTGTGCCTGCTTATTTGAACTGTTTCTTTCTAAAATTCGTACACCTTGTTTGCTGTAGCATAGACTAAATTAAGACCTGCTGAATCTAGCTTTGTTTGTATAACTTGAGCACTAATCCAGACCATCTTTTTTTGGAGAAGGTTCCCCTGCACCCTAGTGGCAGGAGTGTGCAGTTAGAACTTGTCTGATCGAAGACTGCTGGAATGGGGCTCAGTTTTTAGCTTTTTATTGGTTAATTTGTTTAAATCAGTTTGCTCATTTGCTACTGTTATATTTAAAAAAAAAAAATACACTTTATGCATCGCCACTTAGCTAGGGTTAAACTATTCCCGGCGCCATAAAGTCTGCTCTTCAAATTTTCCATTAGAATGAGCCAGTTTTTTTAGTTTCAGTACTAAAATCTGTTTCTTTGAGCTCAGCACTTGCTCAGAACTCATTGTAAGCACTAAATAAGCTACAAATTACTACAGCACTCAACTTCCTTCACTTGTCTAGAGGTAAACAGTTTATAGTACTTAATAAATAAGCACCTATCCAGGCATGTCTAAGGGTCAGCTCCCGGTGTTTTCTCCTGTCTACCTGATGAATCTGGGCATCTTGGGGCAATGCAGCAATTGCCTCATGTACACAGACAACCCTCTCCTCCTACCACCAAACACTACAACCTGTGAGAGATGCACTTACATAGCCAAACTGGAAGCAAAGCTCTCTTCACCCAAGACTGGACTAGACAGTCAAGAGGAGAAGGTAAACACTTGCACCACACCCATCACATAGTCCCTCAAAACCTACACCACCAACACACACACACACACACACACACACACACACACACACACACACACACACACACACACACACACACCTACATTTGTGGAGGCTCTCAATAAAAGTCTGCTTAAGCAACAAAGACCTCCAAAGCAGAAACGCAAGCAACCTCCACCCCCCAACAGAACCAAAATGACACATAGCCCACAAACTCAGTGAGCCACTCAATCACAGCCTATAAGGCATAACAACGTACCCAACACTCGAGTCATAGGTGACTCTATAGTCAGGCACACTGATGTTCCACTCACCAGGCTAAACAAGGAGAAAGTTACTGTCAGCTGCCTGTCGGGTGCCAGGATCCACCACATAATGCACGCACTCGGGTCCCTCCACAAGTACAAATATGACTCTGTCATTGTCCAAGTTGGTGTGAATGACCCGAGACGTACCTCCCTGGACTACATGAAAAGAGACATGGAGGAGCTCTCTGATCTTGTAGCCCAGGGAGGTATGACCCTAGCCCTGAGTAGCATCCTGCCATCACCTAGAATGATGCCACAGTATAAGGACAAAATGACTGACTTCAACAATTGGCTAAGCTTCTGCTATCATTCTAAGGGGATCCAGTATTTGTCTGCCTGGGATGACATGATCAACAGACCACGATGCTTTGCCAGAGATGGCCTGCACCAGTCACCCTTGGGATTCCGGACACTGGCTAAGGCTCTTGCCACCCCTATAATGCTTTTTTTTAGGCAAGGTTCAAATGACAAATTCACCACCTTAACAGGTACAAGCAAGCAAAATCTGAAGGTAATTCTACTCAATGCTAGAAGTCTAAACCTCAAAATGCATTCACTCGAGGCACTCCTTAAAATGGAGAACATAGACATATGTGCAGTGACAGAGACCTGGTTCAAGGCTCCAGAGAGGACCCCTGCATTACCAGGCTATAATTCATACCACACCTTTCGGCCACCTAACCTGGACTGAAACACTAAAGGCGGTGGCGTGTCCATATTCATTAAGGATATCCACACCTCCAGGCTAGTGGCTCAGCATAATGCATCCGAGATTATCCAAATGCAACTAACTCTGGGCAAGACCGCAATACAAATTGTAACTTGCTACAGATCACACACCATACCCCAGGATTCCCACTCCTCATTTCTTGATACACTGGAAAATATTAGGATACAACCCAACACCCTAATAATGGGCGATTTCAACTACCCCACCATTAACTGGGAAAACTACTCATGTACCAACTCTTTTGCTCAACGTTTTCTGGAATTCATAAATTCCAATGCCTTGGATCAGCTTATCTACACCCCCACCAGGGGCAGCAATATCCTAGACCTGGTCATTACCAACATGGGAGACTGGTGTTCCACACCAGAGGTCAAGTCCTTGTTGGTCAGATCTGACCACAAGCTAATCATCCTAGACATCCACATCCCACCCCCACCTCCCATTATGGAAACCACCATAAAATATTTCTCCAAAGCCAACTTCACACTTCTTAAGACAGAAGTGGCAAACTTGACGACACCCATGCAGACGGACAACAGAGGTACGACTGCTGAATCCTACACAAATGCACTTTATAAGCACTTGCACAAGTGCATGGATCGTGCTATTCCTAATAAAACCAAGATGCTGTCCTCCAAAAAAAGGAAGCCAATCTGATGGTCCCCTGCCATAAACAAACTCTACAGCAGAAGCAACTTTTTTTTTTGCAACAGAGTAAAATCCCATGATTGGAGGAACTCCCTGGTCAGCCTCAGTAAGAAGCTGAGATCCCTCATAAAATCCTCCAAAGCTAGTTACGAAAACAAAACGCCACTGCTTCTAAAGACAACCACAAAGCATTCTATAGCTATGTCAAGAATCTCAATGGCAACACTCAGATCTGCTCGGAGTTACAGCACAATGGCACTAAATATACAGAATCAACTGATATTGCCAACATCCTGGCAGATAGGTTCAGTGCTAACTTTACCCCCTCTCATCCCCTAAAGGGCCCATCTCTATACCGGAAGAATAAAAGTTCCTGTAATCACAGCTGCACAGGTAAAAACCACACTCTACAAAGCCAAGAACATAGCATCCATGGGACCTGACAACATCCCTGGCTGCATTCTACACTAACTGCAGAATGAACTGGAACCCCACCTAAGCACCATGTTCAATCATAGCCTCACCTCAGGCTTTGTGCCCACTGAATGGCGCACAGCGACGGTTATCCCACTCCACAAAGGGGGAGCCACCACGGACCCTGGGAACTACTGCCCCATTAGCCTAACGAGCCTGGTCTGCAAGGCCATGGAACGTATCATGGATCTTATGCAAAAAGACACTGGTAATCTCCAAAATCTGGACCCCACCCAGTTTGGGTTTGTAAAAGGCAGATCACATCTTCTAAACCTGATAGACTTCTTTGAAGCAGTCACCAAAGCCGTAAGTGAGGGTAAGGTGGTTCACACAGCCTATCTAGATCTCGCCAAGGCTTTTGACACCATCCCCCACTCCGGAATTATAGATAACCTCACTAAACTAGGTATAAATCCCTATGTCACAAGATGGATTGCTAACTGGCTCACTGACAGGACCCACACTGTGAAAGTAGCAGACTCCACATCCGACTTCAGACCAGTGACAAGTGGAGTACCACAGCGTTCAGTCCTGGGTACTCTCCTGTTTGGAATCGACTTTTCTGAAGCACAAGCTAACAGCGAAGGTCTTTAGCTAATGAAGTTCGCAGATGACTGCAAACTAGGAGCCATAATCAAAACTCCTAATGATGTGGGCATCCTACAAAAGGGCTTCACGGAGACAGATGCCTGGTGTTAAAGCCATGGCCTCAAGCTCAATGCCAAAAAGTGCACTGTCATCCCCTTTGGTAAAAACTCTGTACCCATGAGCTACCACATAGGTGGTAGTCTGCTGAACACCGAAAGTGTGATGAGACCTTGGGACACAGGTGGACAGTAGTCTCTCCTTTGATAATCACATCACCACAGTAGTCAGGAAATCCTTCTACATGGCACACCTCATCAAAAAAGGTTTCTCATCCAGGAAAAAAAAAAAAAAAAAAAGGAGGTCATTGTTCCCCTCTACTCGTCAATCATTAGACCCATTATATAGAGTACAACCCCGTTTTTGGTATGTACCTCACAAGACATTTACACCTGGAAAGGCCGCAGAAATATCTCACAAAGAGGATTACTGGCCTCAGACAGATGCCCTATGCAGACCGTCTCAAAAAACTCCAGCTTTACTCTGTCGCATATCTCCTACTCAGAGGTGATCTCTGCCTAACATACAAAGCTAGGTCAAATGCAGAGCTGTTGGACATGCTCCACTTAAAGAAATCCCAATCCCTCCAAGCTACACGCTCTAGGGACCTAAACCTTGTCACTACAATAAACAGAACATGCTGGAGGGATAGATTCCTGTCCCAGAGACTTCCCATACTCTGGAACAAACTACCTACCTTTATTAAACAAAGCTCCTCATTAGCACTCTTCAAGAAAAATCTTGATTGGATGGTAAATAGGAAATTCACCCTGGGGATCACCTCTGTGGCTCTGCTCGACAGGGGCACAGGAAAATAATTTTCTTGGGTGGCGAAAACTAGAGTACCTTTTCGGCTAGGTTTATATTGGCCCTAGGGCCTATAGCCTAGTACCTACCTATGAACCTATAAGAGAGAAAATAAAATCTATGTCCCATTATTAGATACTGGGGGAACGTAATACAGGTAGATACAAGTGGGGATGAACAAAATGTAACAGTTGCTACACATTATTGTGATATTCCAGCACTGAACGAATCTGAAGGACTAAACTTTAGGAACTCCTTTATAACAATTTTCAGCACTGACAGTTACATTATCAAAAACATCATTGAAAAGAATTGGCAGATTCTGGGACAGAAAAGTGAATTTCTTGAAAAAGTTGGACCCAAACCACACACAGTATATAAAATGGGTCACAATTTAAAGAACATTGTTGAAGCCTTTGGTACTAGACAGAATAGTAACAGGCCCGGCAGAATAAGTAAATGTGGAAGATGTTCTTCTTGCAAATAAATACTAGAATGTAACCATTTAAAAATAAAAGATTATGTACTTCATATTCATGGTATGTTAAAATGTCAGACACAGGGAGTTGTTTACACTGCTTTATGCCAGGAATGTTCAGGATATTATATAGGAAAAACTGACATTAAAAGACCTTATATATATATGAACATATGTAGGATTTAGAGAACAAATGAAAACAATGCCCGGGTTAAACATCTAAAAGCTCACCCCAAATAACATTTTAAGTTTGTCATTTTAGAGAAAGTTAATAACGATAAACGGGAAGGGCCCTGGCCACTATTAATGGAGAAAAGAGAACTTTACTGGCAATTGACTTTAAATGCTAGTATGTGGCCAGGTTTAAAATGAACACACTTCCAAAAGCTGTTCATGAAAAATAAAAGCACTGCAAAGATAAACATTGTGGATGTGTTTTAAAATCTGCGTCACACTGGGGAATTTTATACAAGGGATATTTTAAGATTGTTTTATACAAGAAAAAGGTTTTTCAAAAATGCTTTTAAGTACGTTTTCCATTGAATAAGCTGTTACTTTAAAAATCTGTTGGTGAGGTCAGGAGGTTTGAGGTCATATGACAAGACCAGGTTATTTAAGCAGATTTAAAATGTGGATGAACTTATCTGAATAAGTTTTTACTAATAAAATGAAAGTGCTCATCATAAAAACGTTTTTTTGAGTACTTTATTTTGTTTCAAAGTACATCTGGTTGAACCAGAAGCTTACATTCAGAGTCTCTACAGGCCTGCGGTTTGTTTTTTCTTTGTATTCAAAGAAATGTCAATAGATTTCATGGTGGGTGCCCTTTAACTCTGAAAAGCTGACCAATAGCAGTGTGGTAGGACTGATATTGCAACAGTGGTCTACTAGAACAAACATCTACTGTTATGCTAAGTTTACTTATGCAACTGTACTTTCTGGCAACTATTTGTCTTAGCGCTCTAGGCTTACTAGCAGCTTCAGTGTGTATGGTACCTAGTGCATGTTGCCATATCACAATATTACAATAGACACTGAGGGTTCAGTAGAATCAGCTACATGATTCACTGGACTTCCCCTTTCAGAATCTTCAGCACGTGTGAAGATCATATCAGTTTGTGGATTCGTGAAACCATCTGGTCTTTGAACAACCCTTTAAAGGCCTCAAACTGTGACAGTTGCTACATGTTTCCTCTGGGGAAGACATTATCAGACAATGCAAGGAAAATGGTCATGGATATAACAGTACTCTTCAGTGTTCTAGAAATGAGGACAGTTCTTCCTCTGCAAATGCTTCAAGGCTCTGTCTGCAGAGGTGCTACTGACATCTACATTGATAATTACGCAATGGTACACTGTATCAACAAGCAAGGAAGTAGTCATTCCTATCCTCTTTGCTAGGAGGTCATGAAGGTTTGGGAATGAGCCTTTGCAATCAATCACGGTCTCACTACCAGCCATATTCTTGGACATGGCAGCTGTAGCTTCTAATTTTTACCAAGACATCAACTCCTTAATGTTAGCCTCTTTGAAGGTTTAAGAACTTTTCTCAAAGGCACCTTTGTCCCATCCATGTCTACTGCTCCATGATCTGTTTTTTCTTTCCCCCCTTTTTTTTCTCCTTGGGACTTTTTATTTTACATTTGTTTACCGGGAAAAGTCCAACTGGCAAGTTGCCCATTTTCAGCGGAGGCCTGGGGAGAAAAGCTCCATTTATTTTTAACAGTACAAAAATTATAAGTAAAACAGTAAGAAAAGAAATTACATTACAGAAAAACATATGTACTGCATTCCAGTATTTACATAAATAATGCGTTATGGTAATACTCAAAATCAGTGTTTACATTAGCTGAAGAGTGTGACATAATACATTGTCGGATAATTCCATAGGTTAAGTTGGCAGTAGTTAGAAGGATTACATAATACATTGATTGCAGTTCAGTGGTTACATTAGTGATTGTTTATTAATAAATTGTGCATAACTATCAGACAGACAAATGACATTTTAAGCACTGTCTGTTAAGATTCAATCAGATAGATCAATGACATGATTTACATTTTTGGGATAAAGGGAGACAAAGAGTACTTAAGGGATAGAATGATTTGTATTTATTCTTCAATTTAGAAAACATGATAGAATGATTTGTATTTATTCTTCAGTTTAGAAAACATGAGTCAGCAACCTTTCTAAACCAGTCATTGCAACATCTATAATTTTTGAAAAAAGCTCTATTTCTGGTGACCATAACTTCAGCCAAGAAAATTTCTGAAATGCAAGTTGTGCCTTTGCATCCTCCTTACTTAGCGTTCTATAAAAACAGTGTGTCCATGAGAACAAATCCTTATTTTATACCAAAGGTTGCAAAAGAGACAGACTTTAACCAGACCATTAGTTTGTCAGTATTCTTTCCAAATGATATTAACAAGATTGAGTGTCTGTTGTACTGCATAGATGTTCACAAATAATGCAAATTGCATCTGGATAGAACAAAGGCAATTCATAAAGACGCTCATTTTTTTTATTGGGATTGATATTAGCAATTTGTCTACTAGAAGCAGTTTTGTAAAGAGAAATACCTGCAAGGTCTGCGTTAGCATTAGAAGACAAGTATTTAAAAGTCTGAGGTATCCTGTATCAGAACTCCAAGAAGCAGGAGGCAGACTGTCAGGTAAACTGCAAGCTGTGAAAAAAAAAAAAAAAAAAAAAAAGCAAACAACAAGAGAAACAGTTGCTGATTGGGAAACATCCAAATAGTAATTTCATTTTGCTGCCACTGAAAAAAACCTCTTTCACTGTAGATAAAATTTCAGAAAAAGGTAGTATGGATAAATCTTTCCTGTCCATGAAAATAGAACTAGAAGAAGAACTCACATTTTCACCCTTTCTTTCCTTTTCTTACGATCCCCTAGAAAGAATCAACCAAAAGCAGGCACCATCTCCTGGGACCTAGACTCCTTATTGTGGCTATTAGGTAAAACACTTGCCCCTTCTTCTAAGGCCAACAAGAGTGGTTCTCCCTTACCCATGGAGAGTATCCCTACAGCCAGAGAGGATGTACCTATCCTCCTGGTCCTTAGTGGCTGTAAGGATTACCTCCACTGGGCTGCACTAGAGGAACTGGGGGAAAAAGAGGAGTAATCTGAGGAACCAAGACTGAACATATCAGGGTCACCCATCAACAGCTGAGGCATACCTGGACCTGGCCTGACACCCAAAGACTTCCGGACAACTTTTTTTGATTTTTATGGACAGGGGAAGCAAGCTCCACGGAGACTCATCACTGCTCCATAGGTTCAGGTGAGGATGAAAGCACTGAAGACAGGTAGTGGAGGCTGAAGGAATTCATAATTTTTTAAAACATTAAAAAAGCTGGTTCATGTAAGAAAAAACACTGGCAGTCTGCACAAGCACAAAATCATAATACATAAAACCTATACAACCTGTAGGAAAAATGTCAAAAATACAACTTTTTAAAAGTTGTTCACTCAAGCATTCACACTGATTGTACCCGACAAGACATAATAGACCAAGATTTAAAATTAGTTTCCTAGCAAAACACTACATATTTTTACAGGAAAAAAACAGAGGTGCCAACTTGGAAGGCCTAAAATAACACTTCCTCATCTGGGAAAAGGGAGGAGTCAGTGGGCCAAGTCCTCCTCTGATGCATCATTTCCATGATCTCTCCAAAGCCAGAGCCCTCTGGGGGGGGGGGGGGGTGCAGGGGAAGATTTCCCCTTCATTGAGGTCAGTGTCTGGTACAGTGTGCCTTCTTTTGCACTGTCACTTACCAGGACTTTCAGAGGGGAGTCATCCAAGGATCCAGAAATATCCCTGGAGCCTTGATAAAGGATTAATTCCAGGCATTCTGATCTGGACTGTTGTTGGTGCCAAACTGCAGTGATTTTTCAGATGTACCGGTGCCTGAGAGTGGGGCCAAAACCAAGAGAGCATCCTTTTTCTACATCAATGATTGGGCAATGGTCCATTCAACTAACCCAAATACCAATGTGAACCCGAAAAGTACCATTAATAAACTAGTGAGAAATATATCCATATCCAAAGAGGAGAAGTCAGAAGGAACCACGTGGCATATCCCTAGCCCCAAAAAGGGCCAGAGAACTCTGGGATGTATATCAGCACGGACATACTGAACATAGAAGAATCTGATATCAATAATGAAGCAAAACAGATTGGCACTACAGTCTGCTCCGAAGGCTTCAGAGTTGTGTGCTGGATGTATGTACTGTGTTGATTGATGGGAATCCATTAACACATATCAAGATTAAACTGGGATAGATTTTGGCTTTGAGATCACTGGCACCAAAAGGGGTGCCATGGAAAGAGTGACAGAAACAGGAGTTGGTGGGCCAATCCTATCTACCCTAGATGGAGAAGGGGATGGGATGACTCATGTCTGACCTTGACAAATGCCCTCATCATTCAGTCCCAGTCAATGTCCACTATACTCCTGGTAAACCTAAATGAGGAAAGCGAGCAAGGCTTCAGTTACTGGAATCTGAAGAATGCCCTCTCCAAGGATCTGGCAGTCTAGGAATAGCCTGATTTGATCAGCTTGGAGCTGAAGGTATAGTTCAAAGAGATGGCTTAGTAATTTTTGGTATCGGAGAAAGAGAGGAAGCCTGTCCAAGGTGTCTATTCCTCTTTTCCCTTTCTTTGGCTTTTTTTTTGTTTTTGCCTTTCTCTATCAGTCCATCTTGCTGCTTATATTGTAGTCTTTGGCCAAGACTCCTGCTGTGACAGGAAGACGACCTTTAAAAATTAGTCTGTTCTTCCTGTCCATAAGGGTTCTGGGTCTTAAGGACTTACAGATCTCGCACTGAGCTTACACCTGCTTTGGCTCCAGGCACATAATGCAAAGCTCATATCTGCCCTGTGGAGGGATTTTATGCCCATGCTTTGTGCATTAGCAAAATCCTGAAACTTTCATTGTGTCTATTAAAAGTGTGCAATTTTAAGCAAATATATAATACGGTGGTGGTGCTGCGGTAACGTTGTCGCCTCACAGTTAGATGTTGCCCGTTCGATTCTCAGTTAGAGCGTCTTCTGTGTGGCGACATGCGTAAATGGGCATTCCTTCATTGAAGGTTGTGCGTTAGGCCCGGCAAGCCAGCATGTAAAAATCTACTGCTAATCATTAGCGGACCGGAGTTCCGCTGTGGCGACCCCTAACCGGGAAAAGCAGAAAGACACGATCGATATAATATTATATAAATGGTGGAGAAAAATAGGTTCACAGGTGTGTAGTAGGCTAATGGCCCTGGAGCCTTTACAAGCCTAGCCCATAGAAGTGCCCTGGCATCGTGCCACCCGACAACAGTTCCCAGTGCCTCTATCAAGTAGAGCCACTGGAGTGATCCCGGGTTGAACTTTCTATTTCCCATCCACTCATCAAGATTTATCTTGAAGAGGGCCAGTGAGGTGCTCTGCTTGACATGTATGGGAAAGTCTATTCCAGAGCATAGGCAGTCTCTGGGTTATGAACCTGCCCCTCCAGCATGTTCTGTTGATTGCAGTAATTGGAGGGATTGGGATTTCTTTAGACGTAGCATTTCTAAATAGAGCTGGGTCGGACATGGCTTTGTAAGTCAAGCAGAGATTGCCTCTTAGTAGACAATAGGAGAGAGAGACTAGCTGGAGGTGTTTTGAGTCTTTCCATGTACAACATGTGTTTAAGGCCTAGGATCCTCTTTGTGAGGTACTTTTGTGGCCTTTCCAGCTGTTGCATGTGTCTAGTGAGGTACATGCCAAATGGGGCATTGCACTCTATGACTGGCCTAATGAGGGAAGAGCAGAGAGAGATGATGTCCTCTTTCTTCCGGGATGCAAAACCCTTGGTAATGAGATGCGTCACATAAGACTTTCTGACCACAGTGGCAATGTGGTGGTCGAAGGAGAGGTTGCTGTCAACCTGTGTCCCCAGATCTCTTAAAATGCCTTCAGTGTTCAGTGCGTTCCCATCAATGTGGTAATTAGTGGGAACTGAGCTTTTCCCAAAGGGGATGATGACGCATTTTTTGGCATTAAGCTTAAGGCCATGGTTTCAACACCAGTACTTTGTCTCAGTGAGGCCTTTCTGTAGGATTTCTACATCACTTGGGGAGTTAATAATGGCTCCCAGCTTGCAGTCATCTGCAGACTTGGTCAGCAAGAGTCCCTCCATGTTGGCCTGGACTTCTGAGAAGTAGATGCCAAACAGGAGAGGACCCAGGACCGATCCCTGTGGGACTCCACTCGTGACTGTTCGGCAGTCTGACTTGGAGTCAGACTTTCACGCTGTGGGTTCTGTGAGCCAGTTTGCAACTCACTCATATAGGGGTTGATGCCTAGTTTGGTGAGTTTATCAATAATTCCTGAGTGGGGAACAGTATCAAAGGCCTTGGCCAGATTGAGGTAGGCTGTATGAACTGCCTTGCCCTCATCCACAGCTCTGGTGACTGACTCAAAGTAGTCAACCAGGTTGAGCAGGCATGATCTACCTTCCACAAAACCAAACTGCATGGGATCTAAAGTTTGGAGATTCCCTATATCCTTGTTAATTACATCCATGATGATGCACTCCATAGCCTTACATATCAGACTCGTCAGGCTAATGGGGTGATAATTCCCAGGGTCTGTAGCTGCTACCACTTTGTGGAGAGGGATGACTGTAGCAGTGCGCCATTCTCCCAGTAGGGACAAAGCCTGAGGTGAGGCTGTGATTGAACAGGGCACACAGATGTGGTGCCATTTCACTTTGTAGTTCATGTAGAACACATCCAGGGATACTATCAGGTCCCATGGAAGCTGTATTCTTGGCCTTGGACAACAGTTTTAACCTGTGCTGCAGTAATGCTGGGTGCCTGGCATTCCTCCGGTATTGTGACCGGTCCTTGTGGGGGGGGGGGGGTAAAGTTGGCAATGAATCTGTTGGCCAGTATGTTGGCAATATCTGTTGGCTCGGTATAGGAGGTACCACTGTGAACTAAACTCAGAGCAAACCTGGGTATTGCCGTGGAGATTTTTGATATACTATAGAAGGCTTTGTGGCTGTTTTTAGTGTCTACTGCAATTCTGCCTTCATAGCTGCCTTTAGAGGTTTTGATGAGGGATCTCAACTTTTTGTGGAGGGCTAATAAGGGAGTTTTTCCAGTCTTGGGACTTCCTTTTTCTGCAACAGTTTCTTCCTTCTGTTGTACAGATTAGTAATGGCAGGGGACCACCAGATTGGCTTCTTTTTTTGGAGGAGAGAGTCTTGGGTATGGCTAGTTCCATGCATTTATGTACATGTTCGTACAGTGCATTGGTGTATGATTCGGCAGTCATGCATCTATTTTCCATTGACATGGGTGCCATGAAGTTAGCCACCTCTGTTTTAGGAGCCCAAAGTCAGCTTTGGAGAAGTTTTTCATGGTGGTTACCTTTGCGGGGGGTGTGGCGAGATGTGAATTTCCATGGTGATTAGTTTTTGGTCGGATCTAACCAAGGAGGAAGAGACTATTGGTGTTGAGCAACGGTTGCCCATGTTAGTAATAACCAGGTCAAGTATGTTGCTTCCTCTTGAATAGAAACGTGAAGAAAGTGTAGAAAAATATGAAAATTTCCTATCAGAAGTGTAACTAATAGTAACAGTGGACTTGGGTAGGTTTCTGTATTTCTAAGAGAAGACAGGCGTACAAATATTACAAATGTAGTTCAGTTATGAAGTCTGAATAATATCAGAATATATAAAAATACAAGACGTAATGATAAAATATCATGGAGAGCTAATACTATTAAGCAAAGTTTTCACTTATCTGGTCAATCCAGATGAGTAATGGAAGATCATGTCTGATGCAGATGGTGGTAAACAACATCTGAGGGCAATAGGAATCATGGGAGAGTGGAGCTCAATCACTGCAAAAGCTTCTGTGTGGGAAATGTTGCTGGTTCAGATCCATCACTAGGATAGATAACCAAACAGTGGAAATGGTCAGAGAGGAAAACACAGGATCTGTCTGTTATTATTTGTTGATTATTTACTATAGGCTTCATTAGAATTAGTTTTGTGCAACACATACCCTTTTATGGTTTTATGACTGGATAGAATTACAGTTGCAAATGTATGAACAATGATCCCTATTCTTACCTACAAAGAAGACACACAATTCCCACTAAGATTATCAGTAATCAAAAAGACAATAAGTAGATAAAAACATAGAATTGATGGTGTCAAGTCTGTGTGATCAGGTGTTTGTACTGGTTTGTTTTAAATATTGCCCTTAAATCTTATAGCATGAAAGGCAAAGGAAAAGCACACTGGTATGTTTCTGATGCCATTAAGGTATCATCTGCTTGAATCAAAGTACTAAACTCTCACCTTCATATGCTCAAAATCTGTGATTCCAAGCTGAGGGAGATGAGAGCAGTTGACCAAAATGAGCTTTCTGCCATCAATGTTGTTCTTTATAAAACAAGCCTGCAACATAAAACAAACAGTCATTAGACAGTTAAAATGTCAGTTAATTCAAAAGTCTGTCAGCTCTGCAACATGAGTACATTTCTAATATATACCCAAGCCACATAAAGCATAATGTCAACTTCTACAGATATGACAGCATGAGGATATATCTATCATGGATATTTGTTTTCACAGTGACTTCTAATATTTATGTAATGAGATTAGCTGAATGGGATCTTTTGCTATGGCTGCATTCATGGGGAATACAAAATGTTAACCTAATTACAAAAAGTAAACATCTACCCAGTGATACACTGTCTAAAAATAACACTGCCAGTTTGGCATTATTTTCACGTACCGTGTAGTAATTTTACACACAATATTCTGACCCTAAACACTGAGGGTCATTTACCAACATCACATCACAATTCAATAACAACTAAAATACATTCATCAAAAAATCTGTAAAGGACATATTTTACAGCTGCAAACTACTCCAATATACACCATTATCTTTATAAAACATACTGGGTATTTTTAATTAAGAAAACACTGAATATAACTGGTTTATGTTTCTCACTTCTGAATGATATCATTTCAACATGTAGTCCAGGGAGGTTCAAGTATAATAAACAAACTATAAATAGGATAGCTCTATGGTAGTGTGGACACGTAAAATACTCTATATGTTGAGGTCATAACTTGGGCACATTTCAAATGTATTAGCTGTGAGAATAAAATATTTTAAGAAAGTGTTATGAAAACTCCTTACAAAGTCAGTACATACAAAAATTGAGATCTATATGTTTGTTTGTGTCTTTTGGCTTTTCCCGGTTAGGGGTCGCCACAGTGGAACTCCGGTCTGCTAATAATTGGCAGTAAATTTTTACGTGCTGAGTTGCCAGCCCCGACACGCACAACCTTCAACGAAGGTATGCCCATTCACGCAGTCTCCACACAGAAGACGCTCTAGCTGAGAATCGAACAGGACAACGTCGTACTGTGAGGCGACAACACTACCACAGCACCACCACCGCAGCTACATTAATTCATGCAGTAAGATACCTATCAGAACAGGAGCAGTTTCAATGTAAGGAGAAAACACTTTATATCTGAACTGAAATAGCACCTTTCAGTGAATGGATCTATAGTATTCTCTCCAGCATATCATGCTGTTAACATGGAGCAGACTGAGTTTTCATTTTAGGTGAACTTTCTCTTGCCATCAGTGAGTAAATACTTTCATTAGTAATTCGAAATGTTACTAGTCACATGGGCTCTGATGGGACAGCTGAAGGATTTATTAATCAAATTGGTACTTTTCCATTAAACCCCTACCATGTGTATCACCGTGAATAAAGATGCAGCGGAGTCGCTTTCTATTCACATTACTCTCTCAAGTTACTGGTTCTTACTCTTAGGATATTACAGAAAGTAAACCTCACAGTACCCTTTTCTTAGCAGACAATTATAAATGTGCTGCATTTTAGCAAATGGAATATACTGAATACCATTTTTTACTTTGAGATCAGTTTGTTTACACTGAAACAGCCAGACTGAAATTCTTTTTTTTTTTTACCTCAAAGGAAGTCATCCTACTTCTGTTTTAATCTGTTTCTGGTTACCAATCTATAAAAAACATTCAAATCTCACTACCAATGTTATTTAATGGATTCATAACAGCAGTATACGTACCCACAAAGGAAAGAGGTATACGTTATCTTTACTCACAAGTCAGAATGTAAACAAACTTAGGCTAATAAGCTTAGCTAGATGCCTTCCTCGACTAGTTTAGACCAGTTTACAGGCATTGCTGTATTCTGGGCTGTGGTGTAGTTCCTGTGTTGTCCATTACCTTACTTGGATAGAAGGAAGTTTTATCATTTTTGGCTTCTCTTGTCTGACCTTTAGGAGTACCTTGGGGAGGAGAGGCAGAGGAGGGAAGGCATATACTGTAAGGGCTTTCCAGCTGAATGAAAGGGCGTCCACTTTCCATGCTTGTTTGTGATGAGTCCGAGTGCAGAACCTCTGTAGCTGGCAGTTGAGGGGAGGCGAATAGATCTATGTCTGGGCATCCCCATTTCCCTGTTTTTGATTTATATGAAGATGCATTTGGCTTGCGGGCCATGTGCCCTGAATACATTTTCCTGCCATGTGCGCCCCCCAGGCATAATCTGATGCATCTGTTGTTAGCGTCTGCCTGGCAGTGGATAAAGTGAATGGCTGTCCCTTGTTGTGGTAGGCCTGTGCCCACCATCGAAACTCCTGTTGCAGGCAGGGAATGAGAGTAATTACTGTTTCCAGGCTGTGGCAATGTTGATTCCAAATACTTTTTAGATACCATTGTAGTTTCCTCATATGCAGTCTTGCATATGGAATTAGTAGAATGCAGGATGCCATGTAGCCCAGAGCCTGCCGAAGTTTTCTTGCAGATAACTGGGTCTTTGTTGCCATGTTTTCGAAGTAAGAAGTCAGTTGCTATTGTTTGTCTGGCGTGAGATAAGTCATTTGGGCAGTTGTATTTAAGCTTGCACCCAGGAATATTATCTCTTGAGAGGGTACTAGTTTTGATTTCTTTTCGTTTACTGTGTACCCTAGGCAAATTAGTAATCTTTTTACAAATGCCAGATGCTGTAGTAGAATATCTCTGGTCTCTGCTTGAATAAGGCAGTCGTCCAAGTAGGGATATATCTGAATTCTTCTTTGTCTGCAAAATGCAATTACTGGTGCCAGGCATTTTGTGAAGATCCTGGGCGCAGTAGATAAGCCAAAGGGCAGTGCAGAGAATTGGTAGTGCATTGAGCCAGCTATGAATCGGAGGTATCTCCTGCAAGATTGTCTGATTGGGACATGCAGGTATGCCTCTTTGAGGTCCAAAGTTACTAGCCAGGCCTTCTTGTCCAGCATGGGCAGAAACTGCTGTAGAGTCAACATTTTGAATTTTGGGACGTCCAGAAAAGTGTTTAGAATAGACAGGTCCAGAATTAGTCTCCAGGCTTTGTCCTTTCTTGGTACTAAAAAAAAATCTTGAGTAAAATCCTTGTCCCTGCTCTTGTTGTGGCACTGGCTGAATAGCCCCCATGTCCATGAGAGATGAAACTTGTTTTTGTGCCTCTTCCCATTGATTGTGTGGCAGGTCTGGTATACCTTTTGCCTTTGGAAGGGTGTGAAAGTGGAACCTGTAGCCTGAGAGATTATATTTAAGACCCATTTGTCCTGGGTGATCTTGTGCCAGTTTTGTGAAAAAAGTGCTAGCTTTCCCCCTAAGGGTGCTGCCAAAAAATAAGTGCTTGGCATTGGCAGAGGGAAGTCATTGGGACTGTTTTCTATATGGCTGTAATTTGTCTTCTCCGCTTTTGGAGGTAGAAGGACCTCATTGTTTGGGCCTGTATGGGCCCTGGGGCTATTGCCTGCCTCTAGGGCATCTGAATCTGCCTCTTTGTGGTCTGTCACTGGAAAGGACCAATTCTTAGAGGGGTCAGTTCCTGCTAAATCTGGGTGGCTGTACCTGTAAGAAATTCTTTACTGTCTGCATAGATTTAGCTTTATCCTCCATTTTCTTCAACACCTCTTCTGCCTTAACACCAAACAAAGTATCATGCTGTAAAGGAGCATCCAATAATTTTGCTTTAACATGATCAGGCAGATTCTGTTCTTTTAACCAAGCATGCCTTCTAATACCAGAACCTGTGACAGCGACCCTGCACGAGGCCTCCAGTGAATCATAGCCACATTGCAAAGTATGCTTTCCCACTTGTTCAGCTGCATGCAATAAGTCCTGCAAATCTTTGTTCTCAGAACATTAAGAATTTGTCAACATTTTTTTTTAACAAAGACATTAAGTATTACTGATATTTAAGCATATGAAATTGACAATTTAAAGCCCTTGCAGCCAAGGTAGCAGAAGTGTAAACTTTTTTCCCCCATCTGTCCAGAGCCCTAGAATCTCTATCCGAGGGGACAGGGTTTTTAGCAGTAGCAGCCTTGACCCCCTTGGGACCCTGTGAAATAGTTTCTGGGTCAGCAGCAGGGTTTTTATAAAGAAATTTATGGGAGTCTGGGACCCTGTAGTATCTGTCCGGATTAAAAGGAGCAGGAGGTAGAGAGTCTGGAGTCAGGCAGGACTCTGAAAATACATCATCGACTATGTCTAGAACAGGGGGAATTGCAAGAGGTCTGTGCTGAGGAAGTAAAAGAAAGTCTCGAAGACTTTTCTTAGAATCGGAATAATCTTGGCTCTCCCAGTGGAAATGCTCCCTCATGGTATGCAGGGTTTCCCGAAAAGAGTACTCCTCAGGAGGAGAAGCTGAAGGAATGGAATCTTCAGCATTGGAATCCTCATAGGGAGGAATAGAACATCCCTGTTCTGAAGAGGAATTAGAAGAAATGGAAACCTGATCAGAGGAATCATATTCAGTGTCTTGCCTAGGCCTCTTATCAGGAGGGGGATCGGAACCCCTGATCAAAGTAATTAGGTCTTCGGCCATTTTGAGCATCTGTTTCTTGGGCATAGAAGTCTGTCCTGGAGAATGCTGTCCTTGTTTCCTTGTCTTTAAAACTGTTTTAGACTTTGTCTTGGATGCTGAAGTAGGCTTTATATAAAGTTGTGTAGGTCTGAAGACACCCTCAGAAGCCGATGCCTGCTCAGCAGCTCCTGACCCATCTGAGGGATTAATTTCCGAAGGGCCAATACCTTGAGTATCCTGAGGCCTAGTTGTCTCCACGTGGGAGTCAGAGGCGGCCTTTGGCTCTGAGGTAGCGGGAGTCAGGGGCTGCGAAAGCATCTCACTGAGCACCGGCGAACTGGTGACTGGCCTAGAAGAGGCTTCGTCGTCGGTTTTGGACCTCGGATGCTTGTCCTTGACTTTATCCTTGAATTCCGGTCGTCGGTTGTTCCGACGGCATTATAGAGTTAAACCTTCTACCAAAATAATGAAAAGCAAAATCATACCGACGCTTAATCGTGCGTTGGTTAAATCTAGCACAAAACCGACAACTAGCAACGTTGTGGTCAGGGCCTAGGCAAGGAATACAGTAAGAATGAAAATCCTTATGAGGTATTTGCTTCCCACAAGAAATACAATTGTTAACTTTTTCTGACATCGGCCTGGAGCAAGAAAAAAAGTTTCCCCAATGGGGTACTTAGCTTTATTGAAGACTTCGGATCTGAAATTCGATTTCGAAAATCTCAGGAGTCGGCCGACCGGCACTTGCAAACTGCTTTTGCTTCGGGCACCGAGCGGCAAGAAAGTCTGAAGAAAATGGCGTCGGCTGCATCTTTTCTACCCCTGGCGCACTGACATCAGGGAAGAGGCGACAGCAACCGACGCCGGACCAGGACTTTGGAATTCAGGCCGACTGCGGGTAGCCTGCCAGCAGGATAACCCAAGTGTAATGACTGCAACAGTAAAACACGAACATCCAGTGGTCTGTGGCTGACCACGTTTGCAGATGACTGCAAGCTGGGCGCTGTCTTAAATTGCCCTAGTGAAGTGAACATCCTTCAAGAGGGCCGTACCCAAACTAATGACTGGTGCCAGAAGCATGGTCTCAAACTGAATGCCAAGAAATGCATCACTATCCCCTTTGGGGAAAATGGCATCCCACTAATTATCACATTAATAACAACGTACTAAGCATGCAAGCAGTTGTGAGGGACTTGGGCACCCAGGTTGATAGTAACCCGAGTTTTGATCACCACGTTGCCTTTGTTGTACGAAAGGCTTTCTACAAGGCCCACCTCATAAATAAATGTATTTCATCCAGGAACAAGGAGGTCATAACATCCCTGAACTCCTCCCTTATCAGACCCATTATCGAATACAATGCCCCCTTCAGCATGTACCTTGCTAAGCACATGCAGCAGTGGAGAGACCACAGAGGTTCCTGACTAGGAAAATTCAGGGTCTCAAACACCTATCCTATACAGACATGCTAAAAGCCCTGTCCCTCTACTCAGTCTCGTACAGACTACTCAGAGGTGACCTGTGTCTGGTATACAAGGCCATCTCAGACCCAGCCTTGATGGAGTTGCTGCATATCCGTAAGTCAAACTCCACTCACGCAATTCGCATGCAAGGCTTTAACCTGGGCTGTGACATTAACATAACTTGTTGGCAGGATAGATTTGTGTCCCAAAGACTCCCCATCTGTGGAATAGACTCTCTCCATGTAAAGCAGAGTACCTCTCTAGCCCTCTTTAAGAGGAACCTAGATGACTGGATGGGAAACATAAAATACACCCCTGGGATCCCACCTCTGTCCCTACTGGACAGCAGAAACAGGTGTTGACTTTGAAGGAACATGGTCAAAATTCTAGGCTAGGCTTATAAGGTCCTCCGGGCCAGTAGTCTAGTATCATCCTATGAACCTAAGAAAAAAATGTGGGGCATGTACTACTCTGAAATAAACACATCAAAAAGGGATCAGGAAACAGAGCGATAAATCTTGGACTACAACCCAGGTGACCTGTGTTCAGTTAGTGCTTTGGGTACCTGAAGGAGGTGGCACAGAGAAGATGGCTGCATCTGTCTTTTGAGGAGGGAATAGAGCCATTCTATGCTGCAATCCCTGGGAAGAAGGACAATGACACTTGTGCACGTTTCTGGGGTGTGCAATTGACTTACTAACCCATAAATGCAAGTAGCCTTACTGAGCAGGTGCATAGAAGTGAGGAGCTGAAGTGGTCTCTGTGGTGATATGGATCACACATCCTCCATCCAAGGGGAGGGGCTAGAACAAACAAAATCCACCCTTCACTGCCAGGATGGTGGTGAGGGCACAAGTACACCCTAAGGCTGGCTGGATGATGGCCCCTCTGTAGTTGAGGAAGGGTTGGTAGTCATTTGGGAAGTGGGACAAAAGTATCAGAAAATACAGACATATAAAAAGATGCTTACTTGAATACCCACAATATGTTGCTTCAGCTGTTGAAAATGTCACTAACTGTATCCTGAAGAAATGCAAAATGAAAGCACAAGGCACTGTAAAACGGCATCATCTGAAGTAGTTTACTTAATTTGGTCTTCAACCTGTGGGATACCAGATCCGTATTGGATCAGAGCCGGCAGTTGCACTAGCATCTACTACGAGCTCCAAGCACCTCCCCCTACCCATAATACACCTCCACTACCTTCCAACCACCAGATCTCATTTGCTGCGGCTTGCCTGAAGCATCATGATCGCCTGAGCTCTGAGTTAGTGAGTGGGTTTTTGCTTTTTAAGCAGCTATTTTGCTAAAAATTTTCAGTGTAGGTTCCCTCTCCTCCTCCCCACGCTGGTGCGTCGTGTTAGAAAGTTTCCCAAGTAGTTTAGTGCTAGTTTGTTAGTCTATATTGCTTCCCCTCTCCCCTCAGTGCTCTGTGTCTCGAGTGTGTGGGGAGTGGTTTGTGACTGGGAAATAGGTTATTTTTCTTTGCCCATTTCCTTCTCCAGTGTGTATGTTCTTCGTGTTTCACTGTTGCAGTCTTTACATTTGGGTTATCTGCTTGCAGTAGCCCTCAGTCGGCCTGATTAACAAAGTCTTGGGTCCTGCATCGGTTGCTGTCCCTTCTTCCATTACATCAGGTCGTCAGGGGTATAAAACATGCAGCCGACGCCATTACATTAGTCTTTGTCATGCGGTTCCCGAAACAGAAGCAGTTCGCAAGTGCTGGACGGCTGACTCCTGAAATTTTCATTTTTGAGTTTCAGAACTGAAGTCTTCAACTAAAGCCAAGTACCCCATTGGCGAAACTTTTTCTTGCTCCTTACCGATGTCAGTAAAAGTTAATAATTGCATTACTTGTGGAAAGCAAATACCTCACAAAGATTTTCATTCGTACTGTATTCCTTGCCTAGGCCCTGACCACGACGTACCTTGCTGTCGGTTTTGTTCTATTATTTAATCAGTGCACTATCCGTCATCGGTATATTTTCACCTCTAAATATTTCGGTTCTCGGTTTAATTATCCAGAAATGTCGGTTAGCCATCCAACTACTGGGATTCTGAAAAAACTCAAAGATCAAGACAGACAGGCTGCCAAAGATGCTTCTCCTAAGCCAGTCGCCAGTTTGCTGGTGAGGTGAGGCGCTTTCACAGCCCCTGATACCGGCTACTTCTGACTCGCAGGCCTCTACTGAGACCCATTTGGAGTCCGGTATGCCATGAGATGCTTCAACTGTGGAAGCTGCGGATGTCGCTACCTTGGACGGGTCCGGAGCCACTGTGCAGGCACCGGCTTTTGAGGGTGTAATTCAGGCCTACGGACTTGCATATTAAACCGACGCCTCCTTCATTTAGGCCAAAATCTCAAACCATGCCTAAGAAACACCCAGGCCGCATGCTCAGGCCTCTATGCCTAAAAAACAAATAAGAATGGCTGAAGATCTTATAACTCTAATCAGGGGAAGCCAACCTTCCCCTTCTAACAGACCTAGGACTGAAGTTGTTTATGACTCTTCTGACCAGGATTCTGTTTTTTTTGATTGTTCTGATAATCTGGATTTGCCCTTATCTACTTATGGGGATTCTGATGCAGAGGACTCTATTCCCTCTGCTTTCCCTCCAGAGAATTTTTCTTTTGGCGAGACCTTACATACTCTAAGGGAGCATTTCCACTGGGAAAGCCAGGATTTTTCTGATTCAAAAAAGAAGCTTAGGGATTTATTACTCCTGCCTCAGCATAGGCCTTTAGCTATACCTCCTGTACTAGACATTGTTGATGCCTTTTCAGAATCTAGTTTGACCCCCGATTCTTTGCCTCCTGCTCCCAGAAACCCTGACAGATATTACAGGGTTCCTGATTCACACAAGTTCCTTTTTAAAAATCCTACTGCAGATCCAGAGACTATTTCACAGGGACCCAAGGGCATTAAGGCTTCTACTGATAAAAATTCTACCCCCTCTGATAGAGAGTCCAGGGCGCTGGATAGATGGGGTAAGAAGGGTTACACTTCTGCAACCTTGGCCATTAGGGCTTTAAACTGCCAGTTTCATATGTTAAAGTATCAACAACATGTTATTGGATTGCTTAAACAGAAAATTATGTTGATTCCTGACTGTGCTCAAAAATAAAGCATTTAATGCATTCTGCTGAAATGGTTGGAAAACATACTTTGCAATGTGGATTTGATTCATCAGAGGCCTTTTTCAGGGCTGCTGTTACTGGGTCTGTGCTCAGAAGGCATGCTTGGCTTAAGGAGCAATCTTTGCCTGATCATGTTAAAAATAAATTGTTGGATGCTCCCTTAAATCAGGACCACCTGTTTGGCAACAAGGCTGAGGAAGTTCTTAAAAAGATGGAAGATAAAGCTAAATATATGCAAACTGTTAAAGATGTCTTACAAGTTCTGCCTCCTAGATTTTGTAGGCATTGGCTCTCTAAAAAATTGGTCCTTTCCAGCCCCTTCCAGGTCTTCTCAAGCCAAACCCAGACACAACAGAAACCCCAGGTTTCAATCCCAAGGGACACACAAGACTAAGCAGTGGAGGTTGCCGCACCAAAATCTGGGAGTAGTAAGACTCCCACCTATGGAAAACTGTCACAATGACTTGCTTTTAAAACTTCCAAGAATTCCCAACTGAATGCTTCTTTAGGCGAAAAGATTGGTCTGCAGGCCAAAAACTGAGAACTCATTACCTAGGACAAATGGGTTTTAAATATAGTGTCCCAAGGATACAGATTTCACTTCCACACGTTACCAACACCAAACAGGTGGCCAGATCTACCCCCAAATCAGTGGGCAGAGGCCCAAAATCAAGTACTCTCTCTCGTAAACATGGGGGCTATTCAGTTGGTACCAGAAGAGGAAAAGGGACAAGGTTTCTATTCGAGACTTTTCCTGGTACCCAGAAAAGGCAATACACGGCATCTTATCTTGGACCTTTCTACTCTAAGCACCTTTCTGGTGATTCCAAAATTCAAAATGCTGACTCTTCACCAGCTGCTTCTTATGCTAGGCAAAGATGCATGGTTGGCAACACTAGACTTAAAAGAAGCATACCTGCACATCCCTATCAGGGAGTCTTGCAGAAGATACCTACGTTTCAAAGGAAGCTACATGCACTATCAGTTGTCTGCACTGCCCTGTGGCTTATCTACTGCGCCCAGGGTATTCACAAAGTGCCTAGCTCCAGTCATTCCATTTTGCAGGCAAAGAAATATTCAAATATACCCACACCTGGACAATTGTCTAATTCAGGCAGAAAGCCAGGACATTTGTTTGAATCATCTGGCCTTTGTTCAGAGGGTACTGACTTGTCTGGGGTTCACCATAAACAAAAAGAAATCACACCTGGTACCCTGTCAAGAAATTATATTCCTGGGAGCAAGCTTGAATACAACTTCACAGATGGCTTTCCTCATGCCAGAAAAACGGATTAATTTGACAACCTATTTCAAACAAATGGCCACAAAAACCCAGCTATCTGCAAGGCAAATACTGCAAAGCCTTGGGGTTCATGGCCTCCTGTATTCTTCTAATTCCATATGCAAGGTTGTATATGAGGAAACTACAATGGTATCTCAAAAGCCTATGGTGTCAACATTCACAGGCTCTAAAAGCAAGGATTCCTATCATACCTTGCCTACGTCTTAGAGTTCCTTTGCCACCAAAACAGGGAACTACCATTCACATTACCTCCTGCCGTCCAAATCTTAACAGACGCATCAGACTATGCATGGGGGTCTCACCTGGCAGGGAAGTGCATTCAGGGCAAATGGAACCCAAGTCACCTGCACATAAACCAAAAGGAAATGTTAGCTGTACAGAATGCTCTGACAGCCTTCAAGGACCACATTCTTCCAGGACAACTAATGGTAAAGACGGACAACACCACTGTTATGTGGTACATAAACAAGCAGGGGATACACATTCTTACCCCCTCTGCAGACTAGCCATGGCATTGTGGAACACAGCCTTGAGCTACCAAGTGAATCTACAAGCTCAATTCCTGTCAGGAAAACTAAATACACTGGCAGACGGACCAAGCAGAAACCTCATGGACCCACACGAGTGGAAACTGGAACCAAGGATTTTCCACATGTTGACAAGCAAATGGGGGAGCCCAGATATAGACCTGTTTGCCTCCCCCCAGAACCATCAACTGGACAAATTTTGCACAAGGATTACCCACAAGTTAGCTTGGAAAGTGGCTGCTCTATCCTTCAGCTGGAAAAAACCTATCAGTTTATGCCTTTCCTCCTCTGCCTCTGCTCTCCAAGGTACTACTAAAGATCAAACAGGACAAGCTAAGGACGATTTTAATTGCACCAGACTGGCCTCGCCAACACTGGTACCCACTCTTGCGCAGTGTGTCATGCTTGGCTCCATGGCACCTGCCTCAGACTCCTCCTCTGTTGTCTCAGCAGGAGAACCAGATTCTGCACCCTCAGCTGCAAACCCTGAACCTAGCAGCCTGGCTAATTACCTAATCTCTCCTTTACCATCCCTCAGTAAATCAGTGATGGATATCATTAGAGGCAAGGAGGCCTAGTACTAGAAAATCTTATGTTGCAAAATGGAAAAGATTTTGTGCCTGGAACCAATCTCAAGGAATGAACGCAGCAGTGCCCAATTTACCTCACATTCTACAATACTTGACTAAGATGCTTCATAAGGGCTTGTCCTTTTCCTCCATCAAAATTCATGCCTCAGCCATTTTGGCTCATTATAGCACAGAGCCTCCCCTCTTCTCTCACCCACTGCTCAAGCAGTTCCTCAGAGGGGCCAAAAAGTTAAGGCCACCCAGGAGAGCTCCAACTCCAGCCTGGGATCTTAACTTTGTCTTGGAGAAACTCACTCTTCCTCCTTTCGAGCCAGCTGCTACTACAGATTTAAAATTTCTTTCCTGGAAAACAGCTTTCCTTTTAGAAATCACTTCTGCAAGAAGGGTATCTGAATTACAGGCTGTTATGGCAGTGGAACCTTTCATCATCTTTCATGTAGACAGGGTGTCCCTCAGGACCTATCCTCCCTTCATGCCCAAGGTGGTATCCAGTATGGCTCTTAATCAGTCCATTCATTTGCCTACCATCTTTCCTAACCCACAGAACAAAGGGGAACGGATACTGCACTCTTTAGATGTGCACAGACAGCTTAGATTCTACTTGGACAGGACTAAACCTCAAAGGAAATCTGAACAACTGCTTGTGGCATTTGCTGCAGGGCCAGAGGAGAAAGCTATTTCAAAACAAACCATTTCAAAATGGATAGGCCACTGCATTCATTTCTGCTATACGCACCATGGAAAACCTATCCCACAGGGCATCAGACCCCATTCAACCAGGGCTGCATCTCTCTCTACAGCCTTTCTCAGCGGCGTCCCTACTAGGAACATCCTAGAAGCTGCTACCTGGAGTTCTGTACATACTTTCACCAAGCATTATCATTTGCCAATTTTCTCTAAATCCAGAGCTGGTTTTGCCACTGCAGTCTTGCAGGGCCTTATAGCTGGTCCTAATTCTATTTAAATTCATCCTCCCAACCTTAGCTTTGGGAATCTACCCAGATGTAATGACTGCAACAGTGAAACACGAAGAACATAGTACAGTTGTGTACACTTACCATAAATGTAGATGTTAGAGTGTATTCACTGTTGCAGTCATGGTTACCCTCCCCTCCAGCCCCCTTTCTTCTTTTGGCTATACCTCTACTCTCACTTACTAGGCTCAGAATGCTTTTTGGTGTATTTGCTTTTTTGCTGGAGGTATATCCTTGTATTGCTAGATTTAATTGCTTCCCATTAGGGGGGCTCCTGACATCTGGGGCAAGAAAAAATTGATGTAATGGCGTCGGCTGCATGTTTTATACCCCTGACGACCTGACGTCATGGAAGAAGGGACAGCAACTGATGCAGGACCCAAGACTTTGTTAATCAGGCCGACTTGAGGGCTACTGCAAGCAGATAACCCAAATGCAATGACTGCAACAGTGAATACTCTCGAACATCTACATTTATGGTAAGTGTACACAACTGTACTTTTCTTGTACAATTATGGCTGACCCCAAGCCTGTATTTAAAAGGTGCACTGAGTATGGCCATAAATTGTCTCCTGCAGATGGCCACACTCTGTGTGATGTGCTTGGGTGCTGCCCACTTGAGTACAGAGTGTACTATCTGCTCGGGTTTTAACCCGCATGCTATTAAAGACAGGAAGGCTAAGTTGGCCCTCAAAGGCCTTCTTTCCACTTCTGAGGCGGCTGCATTGTCCACGGCTTCGGTCACAGTGGCTGCTGTGGCCACCTCTCCTTCCTCTCTTGCCCTTGCTTCTCCTCTCTCCCAGGCTGGGACTCAACCTCCCACTTCTAAGCCTGTGGAAGTGGAGCGGAAAAGGGGCAAAGAGAAGGAGAGAGAGCACAAGGACAAACACTCTTAAGCCTGAGAAATGCAAGGGGTCTCCGGACCTTTCTTCTACTCCCACCAAAAGTCAGGCTAGGATCAGTGACTCTCCTCTGCTCCGACCTCTGAGATTTTCCCTGGAGCCGGAGGAGACATGTCCTCCATCTAGGGCCTTGGTTCCTCGACCTGCCAGGTCGGAGTCAGTGTCCTCGTCGAGGTCCACACAGAGCTTAAATCGGAAGTTGACATGGATAAAATGATGAGGAGGGTCATTCATACTCCGATCCACATGGGAGTCTTGCCAGCCCCTTCTCCCTCTGGAGGGGGGAGCTCGCTTCCCTTTTTCAAACCAATTTCTCCTTCTTCGATCCGTCCACCGGTTTTGGAGTACTCTGATCAGAGGATGGCCTTTAGTCAGGGGGTCGGTGCCAATGGTACCTGTATCCTTGATGCCGTCAACTGCCTGGAGCGTGTTCATTCTGACCAGTTCGGATCAGAGTGGCTCTCAGAGCCGGAGCTTGAGTGTCGGATCCGAGGGAGCGGAACTTATTTCATTGGCTCCGGTGTTGTCAGGCCAAGTTCCCTCCCTCAGAGCTCCGTCCACTTCGGGCCTGGCTCTGATTCTCACGTCGGATCCGGGGATTGCGGCTTCCGTTTTGGTACCCCAGGAGGTTAGTTCCCCCTTGGCATTGGACGTGGTGGAAGGGTTCTCTCCTCTGGATCGAGACCCTTGACTACCCCCTCGGATTCTGCCTTGACCCCCTCGGCTCTGTCTACACATCCCATCATTTGACCAGAGGGACAGCCTGTGCTCGAGGAGCCCCAGACAGTTCCTCCTGAGGAACAAGTGGCTTGTGAGTTCCCCCCAGAGAGCCCCACCGGAGATGTGCCTCGCAAGCATATGTGTAAGGGGAGGCACTTTGACTCCCCCCCCCCCCAACTTTCTTCTGACGAATCAGTGTTCCTGGAGGCTTTCGACATGGGCCCACCTACTTCCTGGCTGTCCCTTCCCACAGATCCCCTGGGAGGACTTGGTCACCTCACAGGCCTGGAAGGAGCCAGACACCGTGAAACCAATCCCTAAACGTCCTGATAAGATATTGAGTCCACCATCAGATAGACCAGCGTGGAAACAAGGGCTCCACCCATGGATGCTATGGTGGTAGCAGCAGCCACAAAGAAGGAACTAGCCCAAGTGAGTTCCTCGGTTCATCCTCCTGACACAGAGTCGCGGGTGATGAACCGCTTAGGGAAGCAGGTTTATGCTTCAGCGACCTTTTCCATTAGGGCGCTGAACTACCTGGCCCACGTCACGAGACTCCAGCACGACCTGGTCAAGGAGCTGGCTGAGTCTCCCACTAAGTCCATGTCATAGGAGGACAGGGAATCATTCTCCTTGAGGATGGCCACTTTGAAAGCAGTCACCAACATGTCCATGCGACTCCTCTCACATGCCACTGAAGGAGTGGCTAGGGCGGCTGGGTCCAGTGTGTGTCCATGAAGCGCAACGCCTGGCTGACTGTGTCAGTTTTCGGAACTTTTCAAGGCGTCCTTTGCCAACGCCCCTTGTGACGGCTCTACATTCTTTGGTAAGATCATCAAAGAGACTTTTTAGTCCAGAGTGAGAAGGACGGGAAGGCACTGTCTGCCATCAGAATCCACTTTGCGAACCCTCAAAGATCCTTTTCCCAGAATCAGACAGGGAAAAAGAAGATCTGGTTCCGAAAGTCACAGTATTCCCAGGACACTTAGGGCTCTTCCTCCCCCAAAGGCAGAGGGGGACAGAATGGATGCCGGCACAGAGGGGGTCTGAGGAATTTTGGGTCTCAAGAACCCCTCTCAGACAGGCCCAGACAGCAACCTTGAGGGAGGCAGTTGGGAAAGATTGTCTTTGCACCTGGCGGCATGGGAGTCCGTAACATCAGATCGCTGGGTGCTTCAGATCATATCCAGAGGATACTCTTTCCCCTTTGTGGTTTCTCCCAAACACCTCTCTGACGTACCACCCATGCAAAGGGAGGTAGCAGCACAGGAAATTTCCAAGCTGATAGAAAAATGAGCCATCAAAACCATCCCCCCAGATCAGGCTTCTACTCCAGGTTTTTTTTGATGCCAAAGAAAATGGGGGACTTAAGGCCCATTCTGGACTTGTCTACCCTAAACCTGTCAGTTGCCAAAGAAAAATTCCGGATGGTCACACTACAATCCATCATGCTGTACCTGCATGAGAGTGACTGGATGTGCCTGTTAGACCTCCAGGATGCCTACTATCACATAAAGATGCACAGAAGCTCCAGGAGGTTCCTCCGCTTCTGGCTAGGAGTTGCTCTTTGGTCTCAACACAGCCCCAAGGGTATTAACAAAGTGATGGTGTTAACAGCAGCTCACCTGAGGCTTCAGGTCTACTCATACCTGGATGATAGACGCCTGGTGGGAGCAGTGAGGAGCCAACTTTCTCAAAACAGGGATTATTTCTTAAAGCTTGCCCTGCATTTGGGGATCACAATCAACGCATCCAAATCACTTCTAAATCCTGTCCAAGTGACAGACTACATTGGGGCAAGGATAGACACCTTACAGTGCAAAATCTTCCTAACCTTGGAAAGGGTACAAAACCTGAGGATGCATGTCTCTCTGATCTACCATTATCTTCCATCGGCAGAATCAGTGTCACCTTAGGTTCAATGGTGGCGACCATAACGTTTCTTCCCTGCGCCCGGTTACATATGAGAATTGTAAGTGGACACTAGCTGTACAATGATCCCTGTTGGAACTTCCATTGTCGTATCCAATACAACTCAGTCGAGTCTGTCGGTCATCCCTTCTGTGGTGGATGTGTTCTCCAGAGATCTTGGAGGGATGACCCTTTGTTTCAGCCCCTGTCCAAGCCACAGTGACCATGGACGCCTCCCAACTTGGGTGGGGAGGGCATTGTTCAGGCAGGACAGTCCAAGGCCTGTGGTCCCCTGCAGAGACCAGCTTGCACATAAACATTCTAGAGATGAGGGTGGTCCTTTTGTCATTGCAAGCCCTTAATGCCTTTCTTCCTCTGGGAACCATTGCAATTCAATCAGACAACAGGTCAGTGGTCTGGTATATCAACAAACAGGGAGGGACCAGATCTTACCCCCTTTGTCGCAAGGCCATGAGAGAGTGTGGGAATGGGTGATCTCAACCGGTCGTTTTCTCATAGCAACACACATTCTGGGACGGTCCAACATCCTAGCAGACAGGTTAAGTTGGACTATTCTGATGCCTTACGAGTGGTCTCTGAATCTTTCAGTAGCGGAGCAGATCTTCCTGGAGTGGAGTCAGCCTTGCTGTGATCTCTTTGCATCTCCTTCCAATGCGAAGTGCAGCGAGTTTTTCACTCTGAACTCCCTGCCGGGGGAGTCCCCCAGAGATGCTCTAGCCCATGCTTGGCCTCCTAGTCTTCTGTATGCTTACCCTTCCATACCTATTATTCCAAGATTTCTACAGAAAGCTCGTTGACTGGGGAGCAAAGTGATCTTCATTGCCCCATTTTGGCCTTGCCATGTATGGTTTCCCTTCCTTTGATCTCACCTTCTGGCTCCGCCCTGGATCTTTGATCCCATTCAGGATCTGATTTTACATCCATCGGGGGTTCCTCATCCGAACCTGGACAGTTTGAAGCACACAGCTTGGCTGCTCCAGCTCCCATGATTGCTAGGACTCCTGGATTATCCTCTTCAGTTAGGTCTATTCTGGTGGCTGCTCACAAGTATTCAACCAGGAAGGTTTACAGCAGCAAATGGAAACGATTTTCCTTTTGGGCATCTCAAAGGTTTTAGACCCCTTCACGGCTCCTATTTCTGCCATTCTTGATTTTCTAGCCAATATTTTTCAACAGGGAATTAGTCCTTCTACTATCAAAGTTCAATTGGCTGCCATTTCTCATTTTCATGTGGGTGAGAATTCTGCCTCACTAGCCTCCTCCAGACAGTGTAAAGCCTTTATCAAAGGGACAAAGCTTGCAGTTCTGAAGCTCTGTAGAAACCTTGGAATAATAGGTACGGGAGGGTAAGCATACAGAAGACTGGGAGGCCAAGCATGGACTAGAACATCTCTTATGAAAATAAAATCGCCACTGATTCTAAAGACAGCCACAAAGCATTCTATAGCTATGTCAAGAATCTCAATGGCAACACTCAGATCTGCTTTGAGCACAATGGCACTAAATATACAGACCCAACTGATACTGCCAACATCCTGGCAGATAGGTTCAGTGCTAACTTTACCCCCCTCTCACCCCCTAAAGAGCCCATCTCTATACCGGAAGAATGCAAAGTCCCTGTAATCACAGCTGCACAGGTAAAAAAACACACTCTCCAAAGCCAAGAACTCAGCATCCATGGGACCAGACAACATCCCAGGCTGCGTTCTACATGAACTACAAAACTAACTGGCACCCCACCTAAGTACCATGTTCAGTCATAGCCTCACCTCAGGCTTTGTGCCTGCTGAATGGCGCACAGCAAAAGTTATCCCACTCCACAAGGGGGGGAGCCTCCACGGACCCCGAGAACTACCGCCCCATTAGCTTGACGTGCCTGGTCTGCAAGGCCATGGAACGTATCATCATGGAACTTATAAACAAAGACATTGGTAAACTCCAAACTCTGGACCCCACCCAGTTCGGGTTTGTAAAAGGCAGATTATGTCTCCTAAACCTGATAGACTTCTTTGAAGCAGTCACCAAAGCCATAGACAAGGGTAAGGTGGTTCACACAGCGTATCTAGATCTTGCCAAGGCTTTCAACACCATCCCCCACTCTGGAATTATAGCTAAACTCACTAAACTAAGTATAAATCCCTATGTCACAAGATGGGTTGCCAACTGGCTCACTGACAGAACCCACACAGTGAAAGTAGCAGACTCCAAATCCGATTTCAGCCCAGTGACAAGTGGAGTATCACAGGATTCAGTCCCGAGTCCTCTCCTGTTTGGCATCTACTTTTCTGAAGTACAGGCTAACACAGAAGGTCTTTAGCTAACGAAGTTCGCAGATGACTGCAAACTAGGAGCCATAATCGAAACTCCTAATGATGTGGACATCCTACAAAAGGGCCTCACTGAGACAGATGCCTGGTGTCAAAGCCATGGCCTCAAGGCTCAATGCCAAAAAGTGCACTGTCATCTCCTTTGGTAAAAACTCTGTACCCATGAACTACAACATAGGCGGTAGTATACTTAACACCGAAAGTGTGATAAGAGACCTTGGGACACAGGTGGACAGTAGTCTCTCCTTTGATAATCACATCATCACAGTAGTCAGGAAATCCTTCTACGTGGTACACCTCATCACAAAAGGTTTCTCATCCAGAAAAAGGGGTCATTGTTCCCCTCTACTCATCACTCAGACCAATTAAAAGAGTACAACGCCCCTTTTGATATATACCTCACAAGACACCTACAACAACTGGAAAGGCCGCAGAAATACCTCACAAACAGGATTACCGGCCTCAAACAGATGCCCTATGCAGACAGTCTCAAAAAACTCCGGCTTTACTCCATCGCATATCACCTACTCAGAGGTGATCTCTGCCTAACATACAAAGCTATGTCAAACCCATTGCTGTTGGACATGCTCCACTTAAAGAAATCCCAATCCCTCTGCGCTACACTCTCTAGGGACCTAAACCTTGTCACCACAATAAACAGAACATGCCGGAGGGATAGATTCCTGTCCCAGAGACTTCCCATACTCTGGAATAAACTACCTATCTATATCAAACAAAGCTCCTCATTAGCACTCTTCAAGAAAAATTTTGATGATTGGATGGGAAATAGGAAATTCACCCCGGGGATCAGTTCTGTGGCTCTGCTCGACAAAGGCACAGGAAAATAATTTTTTTGGGTGGCAAAAGCCAGTGTACCTTTTTGGCTGGGCTTGTATAGGCCCCAGGGCCAATAACCTAGTACCTACCTATGAACCTTTCCATTACGCCCCCCCCTCCCCCATCAAGGATCCCCCCCCCCCCCATGGGACCTTACCATGGTTCTTCAAGCTTTGGTCGCTCTGCCTTTTGAACCTGCTGCAACCACAGATCTAAAAGTCTCATCTTGGAAAAGGGTTTCAGAACTGCAAGCTTTGTCCAAAGTTCCATATATGATTTTCCACAAAGACAGGGTTTCGGACCAATCCATCCTTTCTTCCTAAGGTGGCATCACAAGTTAAAATCAATCAAACCATTAAAGTTACCCGTCTTCCTTTAGACTCGCATGAAAAAAATACACATGACTGAATACCATTACTAAGCCTGGGAACACAGTTATAAAAAGATAAAAATAGGACTGCATGTTAACAGAACTAATCAACAATCACTTAAAGGCTCATATAAACTTGTGTGTACACACACACACACACACACACACACACACACACACACACACACACACGCACACTTCCCCGACCATAATCAAAAAAGTTTCCTTACTGCAGCAGGTCTGTTCTCACACTCCCATTCCCCAAACATAATTTCCAGTTAGCCATTTGTTTTGGCTAAGTGGAATTTACAAATTCAGTAACATTAAGAAAACATAATCAAAGAGTTTTAATTGCAATCACCACCAATGTTGATTCTAATGGAGATAAAGAGGATAGTTTCCAATTATCATGCATTTTCCCGCCTGGACTGCAGACGGATGTTATACAGAGGTGCTGATCTTCTCTGATATACTTCATGAAGTTCTAATGTTACACTAGAGCTGCACTGTTCTATAGTTAATCTCAACTTCTAGTGACAGGAGCATTCCCAAGCACAAAAAGCTGACCTGAACCAAGTATTAGCTGACACAAATCAAAACACCTAAAAGGGAATCCCTGACAAGCATTAAAAATGGACCGGAATACAACTCCAGCATTAAAAATGGACTGGAATATAACTCCAGCAAGATACAGTTCAAGAGCAAAAAACAAATGCTTAATGATCACAAGAAAACCAAAGAACTGCAAATTCACAAACTGTAAACAAACAATGGTACTGCTATATACCAAATGACAATGAAATACTATGGAAACAAAGGTGCAGGAAGCAGTTCAGCAGGTCCACCACCAGAATCCAATCAGAAGCAAGATTAAAAGCACCTGCACCAGTCCATCACACTGGTCTAGAAAAAAAAGAAAGAAAGAAAGCAAATCCTGCCAAATGGAAAAGCCCCCATGTCATCAGCTATTAGATCATGTAGCTGAAAATTCAAGCATTCTCTGCAATACCTAGCTGCCTGGAAATGTGCATCCAAAGAAAACGTTGATTCCCAGTTGTCAAGAACAAAACTAGATTCACAGGTATCTGCATAATATGTACTACCAGTAACCTGAACCACCCCTGTTAGTGTACAACTCCAGCGACCTTCTCAACCAAAGCCAGAATCCCCATATAACAAGAAATTTAGCAGGCATTGCAGCTGCAAAGCAAGGGAAATATCACCAGAAATTGTCACTGCAATTCACTCTAGTGTGAGAAATGATTAGCAATGTGACCATGAGCAAGACTGCTCAGGGAAAAGGTAACAACTATTAGTGAGCTAATCCAGTCAACAGACAATGAACCAGAATGTGATTACTCTAAAACTAGAAGCCTTCTATGTTAATGATGAAAAAATGTCCAGCAAAATTGAACTAAGTAGTACGAAATATTTGAGTTAATGCTTTGTGTCACTGCACGTCAGTTGCTCCTAATTTATTCTATCAATACATTTATTACCACAGTTTTAAACATAGTTGGATTACCTATAATACAGCTAAGCATACCTTTTAAGAAGTGTGCAACAGTTTATACCTAGTAAGTATTTTTTCCACGTTTCAGCTGCTCACTAAAAGTTAAATTTACTCCACTTGAAGGGCAGATCCCATGAAACTCTGTAAACGAGTCCTTAAGCCACACACTAAGATACAAATTGGTATTTTGAGGTAAAGTTTCTGTGCCTCATTCGTTGTGCTATTAACATATTTATGCCAACAGCCACAAAATACAAGCTGCAAATAAAGTTCGTTTGGTTACTTTTATGCTGGCACTTGCTTGATGGATAATGTGTCATTCAGCTCCATAGCATAAAGCTTGGAATGGTTTTTCAGTACACATTTGGTTTTATGGTTTGCTTTTACTGAGGACTGCTCTCATTTCCTTTGGTTATTAGAACTAAAATAAGCACACTGGGGACAGCTGGGCACACCATGCTCTGGGCCCAGGCAAGAGTATGTGGAAGTCTCGGCAAGTACTGGTCTTAACAGTGGATATCCAACCATACAGTACAAAGAAAAAGTGTTCTTTAGCGGGGCACTTACCTTGATCATAGTTCAGACTCTGGCTTCAGACTGACTGAAGACGCAATGGATCTGTAAAGTGCTCCAAACACAAGAAAGCACTGAGAAAAATGATGCTAGCCAACAACCATTATACTCAGACAGAGGGAAGGGCATCCACTAGTCCATCAGCTCCTGCTCGCAACAGCCAGGCCAGCCAGAAATGCGTGCACGAAGTCGACGTGAGCTCCTTGAGCTCAATACTGACAGGCTGGTAGCCCTGACAGAGCTGACGTCATCCCGCACGGGATGACGTCAGCTTGAAAACCCTGAAAGTTAAAAAAACAAAAGAAAAAAATCTGGACAAAGCCCCAAGAAAATAGGGAAACATTTTAAATATTTCTGTTATAAACTTAGAAAGTTGCTAGAATAAAAGGTATTGTGTTACCATGCATTTTTTTTGAAAGATATGTCTAAAACCTAAATTCCTGTCATGATATAATGAAGTCAGTCCTCACTGATTTGACATAAAAATCCAGAAAACCACTTTTTTTTGTTGAGAAACCGACCAAAAATATGAGGCACAAATCTGGACAGTTGAGTGGTATGGCCCATTGAGATGTTGCCAGGAAAACTGAAATGACCTTGACAACAAAGTTTGAAGTCATCTAAATTGCCTAGTTAATACAGACAATCTGTTGAAAAGCTAACCCTAAGAGGCTAAACTGGAGTCTCTCCTGAAGTTACACTGAGCTGGGGTAATACAGTTAGCAATGGAAGTAGTTTATAATTTGTATTTATATTGTATAGCCTTACCGTGCACTGCAAATGTTATACTTATTTACTTAAAAAAAGCAAAGATGCTTACTTACAATTCTGGAAGCCACTTTTGCCAGACTGTGGGAATATATTAGTGTAGGCACATTGGTGGTACTTGCACACTTTTTTCTCTTTTGTTCTGCATTGTCATATTGCCTTTTCTACATTCCTAAAGCAATACAACAGTATTGTATGATGTAGATGAAGCTTGTTAATTGTGTTTGAGTTGCTGACAATATTAATGCAGATACTATTTTCTTGGTTGAACTATATTGTGCGTATGCAGGCATGTACCACTGCAATTACTGACATTTGTGAATTTACTGTGTATAACTGCTGCCTTGGGTGGTGACTTGGAAACACACTGTAGAATTGCTGATATTCAAGGATTATGGGAAAGGTGACCATTTCCATGGACACAGGCAAACTTACTTTTATATAAAAATAATCATAAGTTCACATTTACAAACATTATACATCACATATATGTCCTGTAATCTAAGCAATTTTACACACATTATTCAATCTCTTCCTTCTTGTATGTATTGTTCTTGCAATTTACACTTTGTTCTATGTAATTTCTCCTACCCTTTTCTAAAGATTCCACTTCCTGTTCTTTTAACTATGTTATAATATTTACTACTTCAGGTATAGTAGGTTTAGATTTTGATTTCCATTTGCTTATAGTTGCTTTTTTGGCAGCCACCAGAATTAAAGTTAACAAGGCCTTACTGTGTCTAGGCAATTCAGATCCTGTATCACAGCTCAAAAAATAATTTGCTTGGTTACACTCATTTGCTCACCCAGTATTCCTGGCAGAGTACTCTGGAGGGAATATTTAAAGTCTGCCAACTCATCAGACTCCCAAAACATATGTTCCCAGTTACTTCTACCTCATCACACCTCCAACATTTGCCCTCTACCTGAGGAAAAATTCTTTGGAGTCTGTTTCGGGTATAGAAGTAAATATGCAAAAATCCTAAATCTTCTACATTTTGTTTCATATTTGGGAGCCATATACATGTGCTTCCATTGTTTATTTGTAAATTACATATCTAATCTCTCCTCCCCAATCTTTTCTGACCTCTTCTGATTGATTCCTTCAGCTATTGTGCAATATTTATATGCCCTACCAATTCTTTTTTTTTTTTTGTTTTTAACCACAACAGCAGCTGCTATTGCTGCTATTCTAGATTCAACTAAAAACTCAACCAGTGCAGGTCTTTGATTTAAGATTCTCCCATCCCTTTCTCTTTGTCTATACTCGGATATCAACCCCTAATAGGGAAGGCAATCACTACCCTGTAACCCAAATGTCTTATTGGCTTCTTCCGATTTTTACCTTTTCTTCTCTAATTATCTGTTCTCAACTCCATGGTTCTTTTGCCATCTTTCTCCAGTAAATTCCAACACCCTCTTGTCTGTTTTCTGTACCCCTTAATTGCAAGTATTTTTTCGGAGGTTTATACCAAAAGACCTAATGATTTTTATTTTCCCTTTCTATGGATTCAAGAAGGTGAGATATCGGATGTAAATGAGATTAAAGGATATTTGAACAAACTATAATAATGGGTTAGTGTTAGCATACAACACTGACGCAAAAATGATTAAATGGATTGTTGAGAAAAATTAGAAGTTTTTTGAAGTAGGTGGTTGTTGAAGCCCCATGCATTATTATTTATAAAAAAGACTATGTATTAAGAACCACACAAAGATTTTGGGGTGGTCCTGAAAATGCACAAGGGAGTTATTCCTTTAAAACCTATGTTAAAGGCTAGAAAATGTTAATTGGTTAAAGGTTTTAATTAATGGAATTGGTTTTTCAAGTGTATTTATATGCAGACTGATTTTATATTTTTGTACTGATCTGATGAAGGTGTCATCTCCGAAAGCGCTTATCTGTTTACTGCTTATTGTTCATTAAATACATGTCCTTTGCCGTGGTTGTCCCATTGTTGTTACTCAAGTATTTTAACCTAATTTTTTTTACACTGGGGCTGATTTTCTCCTTGTTGCCGTTTGCCTTCTTTATAGTGATATATATATATATATATATATATATATATATATATATATATATATATATATATATAGCTGTGTGTCATAACTGTCCATGTTTTTGTATAGATGGAACCAAAAAAGCTCTCAGACAGAATTTATCAACATCTATACGGGATTAAATTAAAAGGCCAGCACAGTGCTTTTTGCAGACAGACATATTCAATAACACGTAGGGCATGAATTCACTTTCTATGAACTAGATGTTGTTGAACAAGATGCAAAAGGGGCCATGGAAAATAAAAACAGAAATCAAGGAATTACAATGGCAACTTAGGACACATGCTAAAGGATGTTATGGTTTGAATGACATGCTTTCTCGGACTAGTGTATTAAAAATAGAATCTATTATAATTTAACCAACTAAAAAAAATTATGTGGTTATGGGTCAATTTGTAATTCTATCAAGTTCACGTGACTAATTGATTTTTTTTTTGTAGTATCAAATTTACACTAATTTATTAACAACGAGGTAGGGATTGGGGAAGTGTTTTAGAGAATATAAAAGCATCATGTGACATTATGTTTTATCTTTGAAGAAGTCCCGTTTTATTGACTTGCGGGAGAAAAAGCATAGGTTGAATTTTTATAGTAATTTTTTTTTTTTTTTTTTTAGTACTGGAGTGAGTAGTTCTTAGCAGTGTGATACTTTGGTTGCCTGACTATTGTTTGTGCAGCTAATGTTGTCTTTCAGGTCGGGCTAATCTATGTTTTTTTTTCAGTGTTTTCACTTGGTTGGTTGCTGTATCTTATTCACATGCAGTAATCTCAGTCTTCATTTTTCACTGAACTGCTTGCTAGTGTACTGTTATACTTTGCATTTCCCTCAGCAAAGAATGCACAGAACTCTCAAGATTAATTGCTTACACCTATAGACAGGTTGTCTCTATGTAAAACTAGTCAGCAATGAATCTTCACTCAGTAGAGAATGTAAAGCTACCTTTCTTTATTTTAAGATTTGTTGACCAGGAAAGTCCAACAAGGACAGAGCCTATTTTCAGTGGAGGCCTAGGAAGAGACATTCCAGACGTACATCTTTGGAATGTGGGAGGAAACAAGCACCCGGAGGAAACCCACACAAATGCAGAGAGGACATGTAGACTCCACACAGAAGGCACCTCAGCTGAGAATTGAACTGGAGAGCCTGTTGCTGTGAGCGGACGTTAACTGCTGCACCACTGACACCCTTCAGCTGCAGACTTCGACTCCCACTGAACATTTGATAATGAAAAAAAAAAAAAAAAGCTTAATATCTTTGCAGACGTACGAAACTTAGCATTTTTCATAGCTTTCATCATTTCGTCTTATTTTAAAAGCTTATTTTTCCCCTAACAGTTCTGTTTGGTTTTCAATTGAATTATACAGGTTATAGGTCACATTAAAAGGTGGGAAAAGTTTTGAAATGATTTATTGCTGTCTTTTTTTATATCACAAAAACTTGGCATTTTAACAGGGGTGTGTACACTTATATCCACTGTACTTGCTTACAAAAAATGCTTATTTATAGCTAAATCCAGGGGTATTAATGTAAACATTCACCCTTATAAAAATAAGAGAAGATAATCTTCATTCTACATATACTGAAATCAGTGCAGCTTCACTCCCGACCCCAGAAGCCCAAGATTACAGCACATTAACACTAAACTTGTTGTCCAGCCTTTCATCTCTTGTTGTACTGTAAAGCCTATATTTCTTACAGCTAAAAAAGTATTTGCTTACTTTAATATCTTTAACACTTAAATACAGTCACTGAAAGACTCTTCCGCATTAAAAATACCCCTGACTACATACTACACAAAACTGCTTTACTATATATAATATGCAGTTTATCTCGTGAAATGTTTTATACAAATACTAGTAAGGACAAAAATGAATTTACTTAGTTACTTTTTTCTCTGATTATTATCCTTCTAAACATTAATGACACAAAGTGGGGGATATGCTTTAGAGTCCACCCTTTTTTCAGACACTTTCTTGCAAAGCCGTATTACACAAACGTGAGCAATGCTTTATAGCCTCCCATTTATTCACTAATGTCATTGTTGCTGGTCTTGTTCATGTCCATCTCCCAACACCATACTCTGGTTCAAGTTCCAGGTACTCCTGATCAGGTACTCCTCATTTTCATTAACTCCTGTGCTTTTTTCTACCTATCAAGCATTTTCCTTTGGAACACTGGAAAAAGTTTCACTGGCAAAGTCTCTCTATAAACTTCTTCCTGGCTCACTTTTTTTGGTGGGTAAACATTTTATTTCCCCTTTAACCTGGTCTGCATCAAAAATGTCTTTAATCCTCCAGGAAAAAATACTCTGCAGACAGGTGGATACAGAAGCTTGAATCTCACACCTGCCTGTTAACATTCTGTTAGAAAAATATGTATTTGAACATATATAAAGTGCTAGTTTAAAAGCAAATAGTATATAATGCATTTTATTCTATTAATAATATGGCAATGAGAATGATTTTACATGTAATTGCTTGAAGCTTTGGAACTGCAGTGTATTTAAACTCTGACCCTGGCAGTAGCCAGCTCAGCAAGCTTATGTTTTTCACTAATGATTATCTGCTGGGTCAGGAAATTAAATGTATAAGGCATTGAGAATCTTCTTCTCCTTCCTCTGGGACAATTGGCCTTGTGAATGTTACCAAGATAAGACACAGCTGTTGGAAGAATGTTGCAAGAAGAACAAAGAAGTGTATTACAAGACTGAACCAACTATTGTATTCGAGCAGGCCTGAAACCTTGAAGGAGTAACATTTACAGAAAGACATTATAACTGACCAGGTGCTTTGCAAGGCTGTATTATTCCCAAGGGAAAGCTTTTTTTAAAAATATAACATCAGCAATCCTTATGAATAGAATACTGTTAGCAAAAGTGATGTAGATGCCCTGTGACTAACCACGTCAGTAAGGTGGGGAAAACCTGAATGAAAATACTATAAAATATTCTGTACTTCCTGCATCATGTCAGACAAAACTCTGTACTTGTATGTTTTTTTGCCTCCTGGTGTACACTAGTAAATTTTTGCATCTGAGCCTCCTGTGTTGTTATCATTGTTTTTATTTAACAGTTTGGTCCTTCATGAATCGGAAACCCTAAGACAGCTACAGATCAGAGTGTACCGGTGGTCGAACACTGCGCAGGAGAAGCTACCGAAACGGTTCTTCTTGAAATACAAAGACCTCCGACTGAATTGTCGTTTTGAGAGGCTGGCCACTTTCTGATCTGCGGCCGAAGAGCGGTCTCGAACTGGTTGACTCAGGTAGGAAGATATTTGCCTTTTTTCTGTTTTAGATCAGGGACTAGGTTACAGTAAATACTACTGTCAGAAGATTTGTTATACAGATCAGGGACAAAAGGAAATTACTGTATATTTTGTCAGGGATCAGGGAAACAGAATAAGGTAGGCAGTCATTCTAGATAAACTGTGAAAGGAACTGAAATACCACGTGGTGAAAAGGGTTACGTAACATTTTATTTTAATATGGGAAATCAGTGCACTAAAACATCGCGAGATCCGGTCCTAACTGAGGACGCAAAATATATGCAATTACAACGGGCTGATAATGTTAGGTAGTATACAAAATGGGTTAATAAATACGGATTTGATGGTAAATTAGATAAAATTTCATTAGTTAAACTTTTAAAACAACTTAAATCTGACGCAGAAGGTCAGGCAAAAAAACAACAACGATTAGGCATTCCTCAGGCACACAGGTGGATTGAGGAAGTAAACCGAAGGGAACAAAAAACTAAAAATGCTAAGACGTTATTTTTAGATAAAGAGGATAATAATATAGTAATAGCAACGACTCCTCCTCCCCCGCCCCCTCCGATGCCTTTTTCAGGATATGAAGCAGGAGTACAAGCTGGTCCACCTCCACGTTATCCTGATGTCACAAGAACACTAAAACCATTTGTTAGAGATCCTGTTGAAACTAGGTCCCGGACAGGTAAAACACTTGGGGACACAGACTTGTATCAAGTAGGGAGAAACACACTAGAGGAAAGTGAGGAAGAAATCTGTCCACTAATCGAGGTACCAAATCCTCAGGCAGGACAGGAAGGGCAGGATTCAACTCTTCTAGTATACAGACCATGGACACCGGAAGATATTCGGAAAGCTACAGAGGGAATCCCTCATCCAAAAGTTAATTACACAAAGTTTTTACAAGATTTACAAGGTATGAGACTAAGTTACCACCTGAATGGGGAAGAAGTAGAAAAGGTAGTTAGACAAATTGTGGGTCCAGACTGGCACATTTGTGGCACCTGGAATCCTCGTAATGCAGAGCTTAAACCACTCCCACATAGTGACGCAGAACTAGACAACAGAGTGAAAGGTCTTACAGACCGAATTTCCGAAAAATGGAAACCTAGAGCAGATTGGACTTGCATTAACCAATGCATACAAGAGAATGAAACTGTAGATGGGTACTATGGTAGATTATTGGAATGTTTCAATAACCATAGTGGTATGGCTATTCCTGAAAATCAGACACATGATACCTCGTATGAACAGCAACTGAAAAATGTGTTTTTGAAAGGTTGCATTGCACCTATCAGTAGCTTTATTACAAAGCATATGATAGATCATCGAACAAGTAGGCTACAAGCCTTACTTGAATATGCTAGACATGCTGAAAGACACTTTAATAGTAAAAAGAAAAAGAAGACACAAGTCTTCACTGCTGAAGACGGAGCTGAGGTTTTTGTAGTACAGTCCGGTAAAAAGGGTAAGAAAAATGCCCAGGGAAATAGACAATCTGACAAACGGTCAGAAGATTTTGAAGAGAGAAAAAAGAAAGGTGAGTGATTTAAGTGCGGAAAGAAAGGACATTTAGCAAGGGATTGCAGGCTAAATAAAAAGGTGACTACAGAAAGTAAGGGTGATGAGGACTGACTATATGATAGTGATGAAAGTCAAAAATCATCAGGAAAGGCAAACAAACAAAGGACAAATGTAAATGTAGTAGAAGGAACAGAGGAAGTGCAAGCAGATGTAGAGGATGAAGAAAGTGAAATTTTAGATTTGGCATTACTGAGCTTGGAGCTCTATCTGGCAGACACAAAACCGGAAGTAACACTTCTGGTGGAGGGGAGGGAAGTAAAATTTCTGTGTGACTCAGGAACGTCACGGACTTTGATACACCCCTCCAAGTTACCAGAATATTCCGAATCACCTGATTATATATTAGTGAAAGCAGCAAACGGACAGCTATATAGGGAGCCACTCTCCCATGATATAGCAATAACTGACCCTGTTTCAGGTATGACTCAGAAAAGTAAAATTGTAGTTTCTGCAAAATGTCCAGTAAACTTACTGGGAAGAGATCTTATGCAGATATTTGGCATAGCGGTAGTTCCCACTATGCAGGGTATGGAGGCACAAAGACAAATGTACTTTCGTGGTGCGACCGGAGGGTGAGACTTTTTACTGGTACAGCCAGGACCTAGTTACGACTGGTCCAGGGGCAGTAACCGAGGAACTGATGAATGTGGCCATCAGTAAGGCCCCCCTCCCTTGACACTGACCAACAGCATTTGTTACACTGTACTCTATACTACTGTAGTATGCCAGGACCTGATAAAGAATATGAGCAAGAATTATTCAAAAATCCTGCTAACAGATTAGTATTACGAACCTTGTATTGGGATACTGAGGGAAACAGTGTGGTAAGCTGTTCATTACCTCAGGAATTCATGATACTGTACAAATCTAATCGACTACCACATGTCAGCTTGACGAAAAACAAGAATATGAAATGGGCAGACTTAGGAGAAAAAGTAACAAGATGGGAAAAACAAACTGATTTAGAATTATCAGAACAGGGAATACAAAAAAGAAATTGAATTGGCTAACACAGACACATCCAGCTGTACACTTACAAACTAGTGAAGACAGCTGATTAACATTCTTATTAGAAGAAGAAGAAAAAGCCTTGTGTGACATACCAAAGATTCTTTGGTCAACAGGCAAATCAGATGTAGGACTTATTCAAAACAGCAGGACCAGTTACTATTACACCAAAATCAGCATTTAGACCACAGAAAAGACAATATCCCTTGAGGAAAGATGCAGAGCAAGGAATCAAGCCTATAATAGCAGCATTATTCAAGGAAGGAGTACTGGTAGAATCTCTTGATTCACCATGTAATACCCCTTTATTTCCTGTTAGAAAAGCAAACGGGGAATGGCGGATGGTACAGGATTTACAAGCTGTAAACAATGCAATAATACCTAGAGCACCTATGGTGCCAGACCACACACCTTGTTGAACGATTTAAAGCCGCAACAAAAATATTTTACTATAGTAGACATAAGCAATGCTTTCTTTTCAATACCTATACATCCTGATAGCCAGTATTGGTTTGCATTTACATTTCAGGATAAAAGATATACCTATACTCGGCTACCACAGGGATATTGTGAAAGTCCAACGATATTTGCACAAGAAATGGCAAGCAACCTGGCAGGGTTTACCCCACCAGGACGTAGTCAGATTCTACTTTATGTAGATGACATTTTGCTAGCAGCCCCCACCCAGCATCAATGCAGGGAGGATACAATAGCATTATTGAAATTTTTGGCAGCACAGGGACATAAAGTAAACAAAAGTAAGTTACTACTTTGGAGAAAACAGGTTAGATACCTAGGATATGTAATATCCAATGAAGGTAGAATATTAGACGAAGACAGAAAAACACAGCAATTTTACAGGCACCTAAACCAGCAACCAAGAAGGAAATGATGTCCTTCTTGGGAACGACTAATTTTTGTCAAAGCTGGATATCAAACTATGCTTTAGAATCTGCTCCACTGGCTGATTTAATATACAAAACACCAATGGCAGCACAAGATGCATTACAATGGACACCTGAAGCAGAAACAGCTTTCTGCAGGCTAAAACAATTGATAGCTTCTTCATTAGTTTTAGGACTTCCGAATTACCACAAAAGATTCTTTCAGACCGTAGATTGTAAATAGGGATATATGACGTCAGTTCTGACGCAACAGCATGGGGATAAGCAACGCCCCATAGCTTATTATTCATCACAGTTAGACCCAGTGGCACGATCGTTGCCTCACTGTGTGCAAGCAGTGGTCGCAGCTGCAATGGCAGTACAAGCTTCGGCCTCGGTGGTGTTATTCCACCCTCTCACATTGAAAGTGCCTCATGCAGTCGCGATAATTTTACTGCAAGAAAAAATAGTATATTTATCTCCTGCTAGACATCTTTCATGTATGACCATACTGCTGAGCCAACCTCATATGGTAATTGAACGTTGTACTTAAACCCGTCAACGTTACTTCCAACTCCTGTGGATGGCACACCGCACAGCTGCCTGCAGGAAATTGAGCAAATAACTTTGCCCAGACAAGACCTCACTGATATGCCCTTGGATGATGCCGAGGTGACATTTTACGTGGATGGCTCATGCAGAAAGGGTCCTACAGGGAAAAATCTAGTAGGATATGCAGTAGTTACAGATGCAGACATCTTAGAAGCCCAACCTTTACAGCATAACCTATCTGCTCAAGCAGCAGAATTGATAGCCTTAACACGGGCTTGCACTCTAGCGAAAGATAAATGTGTGAACATATATACTGACAGTCAGTATGCTTTCTCTACAGTGCATGTTTTTGCGCAACAATGGAAAAATAGGGGAATGATAACATCTAATGGCAAACTGATTAATCATGCGCAACTTATTTTGAACTTATTAGATTCCATTCAGTTACCTACTAAAGTAGCTATTTGTAAATGTTTAGCTCATACAAAACAACAGGATAGAATTTCAAAAGGAAATGCAAAAGCTGATGCAGCTGCAAAGCAAGCAGCCTCAGAAACTTTACTTTTAACCGAGGAATTACAACCCTCTGAGATTTTAGATCTAGAAATGTTAAAAACAATGCAGACACTAACTACGAAAGCAGAGAAACAAAAATGGGAGAAACGAGGTGCAATCCTCGAAAATGTCTGTATGTCTCCAAAGAGAAAAAAACAATATTACCGTCTAATTTATTTAGATATGCAGCTTTGTTGAGCCATGGGCAGTGCCATGTCTCAACAGGGGGGATGGTACAGTTAGTAAATCGAATATTCCAAACATACGGATTCATAAATTATACAAAAAAATTTTGTGCAGCATGTCATATTTGTAACAAACATCATGCGCAAGGGGCATTCAAACCCAAGCAAGGGAGTTTTCCTACACCACCATATCCGTTCCACACTATTTGTATGGATTTCATAGAATTGAATAAATGTGAAGGGAAAAATACTGTTTAGTAATTATAGATATGTTTTCCAAATGGGTAGAAGCGTTTCCAACTAAAAATCCGGATGCAGCAACCGTGGCAAAAGCCCTAGTAAAAGAAATAATTCCCAGATTTGGCATACCGGAAAGGATTTATAGTGACAATGGGACACATTTTGTTAATCAGAAGATTCACCAGCTTGGGAGATTCTTTGGAATCTCCTTAAAGAATCATTGTGCTTACCACCCACAGTCTGCAGGACTGGTGGAAAGGTACAATGGAATTCTAAAAAACAAATTGAGGAAGCTAGTGAGTGAGACACAGAAAAACTGGATTTGCAGTTTGCCTTTGGCACTGCTGAGCATGAGAACAGTTTCAAATGTAAAGGGTTTGACTCCCTTTGAAATGATATTTGGAAGGGCATATTATGTGCCACAGTGGAAAGCTCTCATGCCTGCAGAACTAGAGGCTGACAGCTCATTAGCTAGCGATATGAGAAAACTGTTAACAAATAAAACTGTTTTGCAGTTGAACTCTTTTTCAGATAAAAGACAGACCAGACCGTTAGAAGCAGTGCTGACTCCGGGGACCTGGGTGTGGTTGAAGGTTACGAAGAGGAAGAATTGGGCGAGTCCAAAGTGGGAAGGACCGTACCAGGTACTGTTGGCAACGTCTACTGCAGTCAAAGTTGCTGAGAGGTCGTCCTGGGTCCATCTGACGCACTGTAAACTGGTAAAGAATTTTCAACTTGATAAACATTTTGGGACTGATACACAACAAAGGCAGGATGGCCAAGAGCAAAACGAGTAAAAATACAGATCAACCCCAAAGATGTTGCTTAATCATCTTGTTGACTATGCATTTATTGACTATGATTGTGATGACCTTCCTTTTGTTGTGGTTTTTCCTACATGTAACCACACAAGTGAAAGTGGAGAGACGTGATGAACTGTCTATAGACTGGCATCCAAACTTTAACACATACCTAGCTATGAAGCGTGTATATGTAGAGACTATGATCATTTCAAATTGCTGGGTTTGTACTGCTATACCAACAGCATATGGAGGACTGTTAATGTCCGCTGTCCCTTGGGGATAAATGAGACTTGGGAGAATTTACTTTTTGATACAGGATCTGTAAGATCACAAGACAAAATTGCATTGTATTTGCCTATTACACAGAAAGGAATTGTATGTTTTTATAAGAATGATACACTTCAAGTGGGTTGGAGTAACTGTAATATAACCATATCTTATAAATGCTACATTAAAGTTAAAGATAGAGGCACTGTTTGTAATACGAATTATGATTCATATTTGAGTTTAATGAAAACAACATTAAGTGATGTGCAGAGAAATCCTGTTTTGCATAAACAACTGTCTATTATACACAAGAAAATGTTTCATTCAGAATTAACCCGCATCAGTACTAAAGTAGAAAACTGTTATTTTGTTTGTGGGAAAAAGGCATACAAATGGCTACCTGAGAATTGGTCCGGCAGTTGTTTTTTGGGTTATCTGGTTCCGGCCATAAGACATACTGCAGAATTACCTCTAGGAAAGATACGAAATGTGAGAGATGTAGCCCGGAAACCTGAAGGTCCAATCGGAAAACCTGTAAATCCAGTGGGACAAATCGAAGCTGGTTGGAAAGACCATCATTCCGTAAAAAACAAAGAAATATTGACTCATATGGACTTGAGTGACAGTGTAATATCCTGGGCTGGAATACTTCCAGCATATGGAGCAGTCAAATCGATCTGGGAGTTGAGAAAGCTGTCGAAACTTCTCGAAGTAATGAGTAATGCAACTTTTTCTGCTCTCGAACTAGTGACTGACGAACTGAATGCAATGAGAACTGTTGTGCTACAAAATCGAATGGCTCTTGACTTCACCCTAGCGGCGAGAGGTGGTACGTGCGCGCTTATCAAAGAAGAATGCTGTGCGTTTATACCAGACAATCGACATGAAATTAATGATCACCTAGAGGTAATACAGCAGGTATCGGCCATGACTGAACCAGGCCCAAACCCACTGACGAACTTTTTCCAGAGTCTGTTTGGTGGGTGGGGTTCTATCCTAAAGAACATCTTGATTGCTATTTGTGTTGGTCTGCTCCTATTAGGAGCATGTGTCTGTTGTGGGATTCCCTGCATGAAAAGATTAATCAAAGATTTTATTGATATTTCTGTAACTGAAACTTTGTACCAAGACATCAAGTTAGAAAAATTAATTTCAGATGAAATTCTTTCCAAAGTATAAACTAAATGACTTACCTGGTTGAAAGTCCTTAAAGGAGAAGGCTAGGGGATGAAATGACATTGTTTACATTTCAGAATAGAATAAAAGTATTAAAAGGGAGGAAAATGTTAGAAAAATATGTATTTGAACATATATAAAGTGCTAGTTTAAAAGCAAATAGTATATAATGCATTTTATTCTATTAATAATATGGCAATGAGAATGATTTTACATGTAATTGCTTGAAGCTTTGGAACTGCAGTGTATTTGAACTCTGACCCTGGCAGTAGCCAGCTCAGCAAGCTTATGTTTTTCACTAATGATTATCTGCTGGGTCAGGAAATTAAATGTATAAGGCATTGAGAATCTTCTTCTCCTTCCTCTGGGACAATTGGCCTTGTGAATGTTACCAAGACAAGACACAGCTGTTGGAAGAATGTTGCAAGAAGAACAAAGAAGTGTATTACAAGACTGAACCAACTATTGTATTCGAGCAGGCCTGAAACCTTGAAGGAGTAACATTTACAGAAAGACATTATAAAACTGACCAGGTGCTTTGCAAGGCTGTATTATTCCCAAGGGAAAGCTTTTTTTAAAAATATAACATCAGCAATCCTTATGAATAGAATACTGTTAGTAAAAGTGATGTAGATGCCCTGTGACTAACCACGTCAGTAAGGTGGGCAAAACCTGAATGAAAATACTATAAAATATTCTGTACTTCCTGCATCATGTCAGACAAAACTCTGTACTTGTATGTTTTTTTGCCTCCTGGTGTACACTAGTAATTTTTTGCATCTGAGCCTCCTGTGTTGTTATCATTGTTTTTATTTAACACATTCCCTTATTGATGGGATAAATTTACTTCTCCTCTGCCTGCTATGCACTCAGTAATTATTTTCTACAAACACTGTGCTGTCTCCAATTTTTAATACTTTGCCCTTCTGCCACAGTTTTGTAAGGATCAACTCTTTGTGCTGGTATGCTTGCTTTATGACTAATAAACCCCTTGGTCACAGCAAGATTTGGAGCATAAACTTAATGTGCCCTTTCAGTTAAGGAATCATACCATGAAATACCAGTCCATTTGTTTATTTGTGCTTTCCTAAAATGAATACAGTCTGTTCCTTCCAGTTGCACTGGCACTGCAGGGGTTTCTCTGCTTGCTTTGTCTTCTAAATCTGTTTTTTTTTTTTTAAACATCTCTTCGTGAGAAGGCTCATGCTCGGCCAGATTTTTCTTCATTTCTTTCTCTGATTTTTGATGTTTTATTAAGTTCATCTGAACAGTTGGTTAAAGCTTATTCTGTTTTTTTTTTCAGCCTTTTGTTATTCGATTTGCTACATTCATTCAGTGTTTCATTTATTTTAATCACCTCTAAGTTCATTTGATTTATTTTTTCCTCAAAATTATTTAAAGCCATTTCGTGAACCAAAGCCGAAGTTAAACTGCTTTTTACTGAACAGCTGCAGAACTATTCCCAGAGTGCGTTTTCTTTTCACCTTTTCTGGTTGATGTTCTTTCAGGTTTTCCATATGTCTTTTTTGCTGGCATCCAGGAGTGTACTTACTAGCCAGTAACTGAACTGTACCCCAAAAACAGTTTCAATGGCACTACTTTTCCTCTTTTTCTTTTTTTCAAACTGGGAGCTGTTGATCAGTGTGTAGCCATTTGTAAGTCCAACAGCTTAAGAAATATTAAATCACCTGATAAAAATACCAAGTCTTTATGCATAATTTCTGCAAAAGTAAAAGTCATCTGAATGATTCCACATTAAAGACAATTGTTACAAATGGAGATGTTGTTGGCACATAACTCTGTATTTTAGTGCTTCATTTACAAATGTAGTGCCTGCTACCCTTGAAGAATGCATCATGTGTCATTAAAAAATTAGTGTGATATTTTTATAACATTTCCTGAACCAGATTAGTTATGCAATAGGAATTAGTTACTGGACATGCAGTCCAGGAGACCATTAAGGAGCTTAGCCCAAATTCCCAATTGCACCAAAGTGCTGTCTGGTTAAGTGACTTGGTCAAGGTTACATAGTAGGTAAAAGAATGTCGAAAGATTCAAATCATTCAATCTTGGCACATGAAGCAGCTCAGTAACAAATCAATGTTTTAGTCCTCTGCGTCAAATCCCAGAGTAAAGGTTTTTAACTAAATGTAGAGATCCTTAACAAACCAATCTTTTAGAGAAAGTTGTATCAAACTAATAAGCAGCAATGACTGCATAAGGGATGTTGAAGATCAGATGGGTCTAATCATCACTCCAAATAATGCAGACTATATAGCCTAAGTATCAACCCCTTTGCAGTTGCTGGAGGCTGTAAAGAAAGTACTGTAAAATATTACTAAAATGCAACAACTTGAAACTATATAATCCAGGCCTAGTAATGAATTAATTCATTCTTTAGTGCGCTGAATAATATATGTACATATAGTGAGACCTGTGGGTGGCCACGGTGGTGCAGTGGTTAGCATTGCCACCTCACAGCAAGAGGTTCTCCGGTTCGATCCTCGGCTGGGGTGCCTTCTGTGCGGAGTCTGCATGTCCTCCCTGTGGATGCGTGGGTTTCCTCCCACATCCCAAAGACATGCTTCAGGTGGATTGGACACTCTAAATTGGCCCTAGGTGTGTGTGTGCGTGCATGTGTGTGCCTTCTGTGGAAGGTTGGGCGCCGGGCTGGCAACTCGACACCGTAAAATTCCACTGCCAATCATGAGCGGACAAGGTGATCTGCTGTGGCGACCCCTAACTGGGAAAAGCCGAAAGAAGATAGTGAGACCTCTATAATCCAATGTTACAATACAGGTGCAGTAGTCAAATGCATGCTTGTCTGCTTCTAACTTCATAGCTGTATGTATTATATAATAAATATATATATATATATATATATATATATATATATATATATATATATATATATATATATAAAATCCTCTATTCACCCTCCATTTTCCAACAATCTCTTCCTTCGTGGTTGCATATTACTTATAACTAATGACTGCTATAGTTATTATGTTCCATGCTACTACTTTTAAGTTTCTGATCCATGGATGTCTCAGTCATGTATAGTGTGATCACCTTATATTTGCTTATATTGCATACATAATTTTTTTCTCTTCAGCCAAAATATTTAATTTGTAAAAATTTCTTAAATATTTCATTGGTAAATTGTCTGTATGGAGCTTTTCTAACCAGGCCTCTGCTGAAAATGGGCATTTGGCCCAGTTAAGACTTTCCCGGTAAACAAATAGAAAATAAAAATAATAAATAAATAAATGCAAAACAATTAAATGCAATAAAGATGCTGCAGTAGCTTTTGTTCAACAACCCAAAAGTCATACAAAATCAGAAATATTACTGCATACAGTATACCGTTTTTTTTTTTTTTTTTTTTGGGGGGGGTGGGGTCTATAATCGCATTTTTGACATCCTTAGGTCTTCTGTATCCAGAATAGCTATCTCCTTTGTCATCACTCAGTACAGACGTGACCTACCTGAATGACTACTAACATAGCATACACCTCCAGAGTGAACACAGCCATATCAATGTCAAAGGAAGTTGTATGCAGGGTAATGAACCAAGCCCCTGCCAACCATACCAACGTCCCATTACTTGTCTCTCTCTCTCTCTCTCTCCTCAACTGACAAAATGTTCAAATCTGTCTGTGCGCGTACTATTTTCTTTACTTTTACACTTAAAAGATTTGGATTTCATTTAAAACTTTTTATTTCATATTTTTACAATAAAATCACTGACGGACATTTTTTAAACAAACCACTCTCACATTGAAAACAGACTTGGTATGAGAAACAACAAATTTCTCTTCCCTTGAAGGTCACATTTAGTGAAAATGCATCAGACAACCCATTAAACTAAAAGAGATGCACTTGATGTCATAACCAAATTGCATATAGTGAATGACTAATTAGTGGCTGTGTGAAAGATGCAAAAATTCAGACACACATTTGCTAGCAGCCTGGGACAGCTCACTGGACAGAAGTGTCTCTTCTCAGCAGCAGTCCAGGAGTACTGTCTGGTAAAGTAACTTGGTCAGTCAAAGAAGACAAAGACTGAGGAAATCAAATCTTGTACTGTAGGAAGTAGCTCTTTTTAACAGCTCATAACCTCTCAACTGCGCTAAGTGCTAGACAAACTGTTGTAGTCTAAACGCACAGCATTTTTCACCTGTGTGTCTGCAAAAATTAAGCTAAATTAAAAATGAATTCATACAATGAAACAAATTGTCATATGATGATGCTCATGTTTATTATCAATTTTTTTCCTTTACACCACAGCTATTCTGGTTCACAGGTAGTTATCAGGCTTGCGGTCTAGGGCACCATTGAGGAGCCTAGCCCAAATTTCCAGTTGTCACAAAGTACTGTCTGGTTAAGTGACTTGCTCAAGGTCATATAGTATGCAAACGAGGGCTGTAGGAATCAAACACTGTACCACAGGAACTATGGCTCACAGCCATAACTCCTTGCACCAAGTACCATATAAAGTAAAAAGAGAGGATAAGGATTCACACCTCACACCCTTGACATGGCAGCAGTAGCATTAACCGCTGCACTAATTTGCAAGTTACAAGTGAATAGCGGGATGCATGAACCAAATATTTATACAAACACATGCAGATGTAACCACAAATTACAGCTTGCTCAAATTCAAACAGAAGATATGTGGAGCTGAAGGGGTTCAAGGCTGTACTTTTGACAATAGAAAGCAGTGCATTAATTTCACTAGAACTCTAATGACTGGCATTATTGACTGACTGCTTAGTGACTTAAAATCCAGTGAAGTATGTAAACGTCTGGCAGTTAGTGCACAGGATTAAGGCTTGAAGATATTAATCGGCTCCTCCCATTCTGTTTGTGGTTCTTCCTGTACAATGCTGACTTCTGAGCAACAGACTTCTGAGGTTGCACTTTAGGTATGGCTAGTTATGGGCCCCACCGAAGCTGTGGGCCCTGGAATGGATGTGACAGTTTTCTGTCTTGGAATATTCATTTTTGATGCTCACTTTTTTATTGTCCACCTGTCCTTTTACCAGTAATTCTCTCTTTTCTTAAACTCCATTTGAAACCGGTTATTAAAAATAACTACATCTGATCATGTGTTAGTACACAGTAAAACTTATGTAGGCCTTCAGTGGCAAGTTGACGGATGCAGAAGCAGAGGCCAAAACCTGTCTGCTGGTGCGATACTGGAAATGGATTTTGGGTCGGACAAAGAACCGAAATGGATTTTTTTTTAACTGATGATGGTGGATGGGGATGATGGAGGAGGAGGAGGAAAGGTCGTTGAGTGGTTGTGGCCATTGAGGTCTGAGGATGGCGCCATTGAGGTCTGAGGATGGCGGCAGTTGTGAGGCCTGCAGGGTCGGATAGTTGGTACTGGAGTGGGGATGCAGCAGTTTGAAGATTCTGAGCCTTCGGTTGGTCTGGGACTTTGATGCTTCTGGTACTGGAGTGGTGATGTGGCGGTTGAAACTTATTTGCCTGCAGTTGAGCCTTTGGTGGCTCGTTTCTGATATTATTGTTCTGTGTTGCTGTGTAAATATTTGTGTTTATGTTGAGCTTGGAGGAACGTAATTCATTCAACTGTGCACTCGTGTGTGGTTGAATGACAAAGTTATTTCTGATTTTTGATTTTCTAAACCATTAAAGCAATTTTGTTTGAATAGTTGTTTTGCATATGCCTGTTTTCCATACAAAGAAAACATCTTTGCTTATCTACTGTGCAATATCTTGCAGTTTACAATACCTCACTTAAAACATATAAAAAAATGCTCTGTTTATTTAAAAAACAGTATACAACTTTTTGACATCATAATAGCATCATGAATGCTTTTAGAGTGGTACTCAGTCATTGCGGTTAGGTGTAAATGTGATCTGAGAACATCATACACAAGCGCAACTTTGGCATGATTCATAGAGACCAGCTGGGCTTAGGCATGGCCGCTTTTAATCAACTTATGTAAATTAACATTTAATGAGATGGAAATGGGAATAGCCCCATAATTTCCTATGCCAACGAGTCCTTTTCCTACCTTTCTACGATTCCTAGTTTTTTTTTTTTTTGCATGTGCGCGCTTTGGTGGCGTGCACAGAGACATTATAAAAGATGAAGTTGTGCCTTGTTTAGCTACTTTGCAATTGGCAAAGATGCTTGCATTAGCTGCCAGCCAGGCCAAAACTGACAGCTCCCTGTGGCACTTGCCAGCCAAGAAGGTACAAATATAGACAATGATTAACTTATTATAACTTTGCTGATCAAGAAATTCTTGACAGATTTAAACAGGATATTTTAAGGGATTTACCGAATTTGTTTGGCCCAGAGACAGGAACTTGAGGGATGCATGATCTTCCTATACCAGAGGATACTAAGGTATGTATAGCCCTCACTATACATGCCATGGTGACCTTCCAGAGACAGACTGGGGACATGTTAAGTATTTTTTAGGTTTCTGCTTTGAGGGTGCCTCAGCAATTTCCTGACATAACTCATGACACATGTGGATGAATATATTTATCTGCCATAGTCACCTCAGAACCGAGCCAGAACCATGAGTGCCTTTTATTGGGTGGCACATTTTCCTGAAATGCTTGAAGTGTTAGACTGCACTTATGTTGCCAGTACAGCCCCATCAGGACCATGAGGGGGAGTGATATTGAAATAGGAAGGGCCCTCATTCCATCAATGACCAGGTAGTGCGTGCGTGTGTGTGTGTGTGTGTGTGTGTGTGATGCATTGGGGTGCATCACCAATATGTCAGCCCAACATCCTGGCAGTGCCCATGATTCTGACATCTGGCACACAAGCACGCTCAACCACCTCTGACTGCATGGTAGGATGCCCTATGGTCAACTTGTTGGTAAGGGAAAAAATGTTAACTATAATTATGACAGTATCCTCAAAATAGGAGAACATGGATCGCAGACTGTGCGCTGTGTCAAAGCTAGCCACACGACAGTGTAAAAATTGCCTCTAGGTGATTTGGTTGTGTTGCCTAATGTTGCCATGGGTATTTGCTGGTGATAAATGGTTTGAGGACCCCGGCCTAGTTTGACCTATGACCTATGCCAAAGATGCATGCTAACAGTAGGAGAGGTATGTGCCCTTATTGGTCAGTGCGTGTTCTTACCATGAAGCCCTGTAGCTCTGGGTGAATAAGTTACTGGCCAGTGTCCACTTGCCCAGCTTTGGTTATCTGGGATATCTCTGATGAGTGAGCCAACCAACCTGCCAAACATTGCTACACTCAGCATAGTTTCACTGATGATACACATCTTGGAAGTGGATGACATGATGGTAAGGTGGAGGCTGGACATGTGTATCCCAGGAGATTACTAGGCTACTGACTCAGAGGTCATTTTAAGCTTAGCCATTTCAACCCAATGTAATACCGTAGAGGTACTAGTCAGGCAGAGGAGACAATGGAGGACAGCGCACCAAAGCAATTTGGCTTAGGATCCAGAATCTACTAATCAGGAGGAGGACAGGCTTGAAATGGTATTGGAATTGTGGTGAAGGAAAGACTTCAGAAGACAGTGAGGGATGTCATCAGAATTGGTTACAGACCCACAGCAGGGTTGTGATAGTGATGAAAAGTGTGCATTTAGACAGCAGTTGCAAGTTTTACTAGATAAAGCAGGGCGACAAGAACTGGTGTTGATAATCCTGAATGCTCCTGTCAGTTCAGACAGTACAGGATACGAGGACTGCCTGGGTTCATGTGGATAGGGCAACAGAAATAGAGAAGAAACTGTTCCAGACCTCTGTCTGGCAAACGTCTTGATGGTAGCCAACACATGGTTCAGCAAGAGACGGTCACAAGAGTAAATACAATACTGGCCAACAGGCAACTCACACAGATATTCTCCTAGTAAGAAAAGAGCAGTAGGGTAAAATCAGCGATTACAAAGTCCTTTACCGTGAACCATTCAGCTCACAGCATAAACTACTTTTTTTTTTTTTTTTTTTTTTTTTTTTTTACAGAAATGGAACTGTAACACTTAGAACAACACTAATTCTGTTTTGAAACATTCGCTTGAAAAACGCAAGTTGTTAGTGTTGGTAATAAACAAGGTTAAGTATTGATTTGCTTTATAATGATTGTATGATTCATTGGTTGGAAAGAAACTCTCTTTTTCTGTCGGCTGTTCCCATTAGGGGTTGCCACAGCAGATCATCTTGTTTCCATTTCTTCCGGTCCTCTGCATCTTCCTCTGTCACACCAACCACCTGCATGTCCTCTCTCACCACATCCATAAACCTTATCTTAGGCCATCCTCTTTTCCTCTTACCTGGCAGCTTCATCCTTAGCATCCTTTTCCCAATATACATAGCATCCCTCCTCAGCATATGTCCAAACCAACGCAATCTCACCTCTCTGGCTTTGTCTCCAAACCATCCAACCTGGGCTGACCCTCTAATATACTTATTCCTAATCCTGTCAACCCTCGTCACACCCAGTGCAGATCTTAAACATCTTTAACTCTGCCACATCCAGCTCGGACTCCTGCCTTTTTGTCAATGCCACTGTCTCAGGAGCGGCCTTAGGTCAACTGGTAGCCTAGGCAAAAGGGCTTCATGGTGCCCCCTATGGCACCACCTGGTGCCCCCATCCTGGTCTACTTACACCAGATAAATACTGGAAAAGCACCCCTGCTACAGCGGTGCCCTAGGCGGCTGCCTAGTTGGCCTACCCCTAAGGCCGGCTATGCACCGTCTCCAACCCATATAACATAGCTGGTCTCATTACCCTCTTGTAGACCTTCCCTTTCACTCTTACTGGTACTAGTCAGTCACAAATCACTCCTGACACTCTTCTCCACCCACTCCACCCTGCCTGTACTCTCTTCACCTTGCTCTCTCTTCCACACTCGCCATTACTCTGAACTGTTGATCCCAAGTATTTAAACTCATCCACCTTCGCCAACTCTACTCCCTGCATCCTCACCATTCCTCTATCTTCCCTCTCATTCACACATGCATATTCTGTCTTAGTCCTGTCGACCTTCATTCCTCTCCTCTCTAGAGTATATCTCCACCTCTCCAGGGTCTCCTCAACCTGTTCCCTACTCTCACTACATATCACAATGTGTTCTGCAAACATCATAGTCCACTGGGACTCCTGTCTGATCTCGTCTGTCAACCTGTCCATCCCCACTGCAAATAAGAAAGGGCCCAGAGCTGATCCTTTATGTAATCCCACCTCCACCTCAAACACATCTGTCACTCCCACTGCAGATCTCACCACTGTCCCACTACCCTTTGTACATATCCTGTACCACTCTTACATACTTCTCTGCCACTCCAGACTTCCTCATACAATACCACAACTCCTCTCTAGGCACCCTGTCATATGCTTTCTCTAAGTCCACAAAGACGCAATGCAACTCCTTCTGACTTTCTCTGCACTTCTCCATCAACACTCTCCGAGCAAACATTGCATCTGTAGTGCTCTTTCCTGGCATGAAACCATACTGCTGATCACTAATCATCACCTCCCTTCTTAACCTAGCTTCTACTACTCTTTCCCATAATTTCATGCTGTGACTGATCAATTTTATCCCTCTGTAGTTACTACAGCTCTGCACATCACCCTTATTCTTAAAAATCAGCACCAAAACACTTTCTTCACTCCTCAGGCATCCTCTCACTTTCCAAGATTTCATTAAACAATCTGGTTAAAAATTCCAGTACCATTTCTCCTAAACACCTCCAAGCTTCCACTATGTCATCTGGACCAAAAGCCTTTCCATTCTTCATCCTCTTCATTGCTATCCTTACTTCCTCCTTGCTAATCTGTTGCACTTCCTGATTCACTATCCTCACATCATCCAACCTTCTCTCTCTCATTCCCTTCATTCATCAGCCCCTCAAAGTACTCTTTCCATCTGTTCAACACACTCTCCTCGCTTGCGAGTACATTTCCCTCATTATCCTTCATCACCCTTACCTGCTGCACATCTTTCCAAGCTTGGTCCCTCTGTCTAGCCAATCAGTACAGGTCCTTTTCTCCCTCCTTATAGTGTCCATCCTTTCCAACAACTCTTCATACGCCTTATCCTTAGCCACCCCTTTCTTTGCCATGCACCTTATACTCCAGTGTACTTTCTTCATCTCTCTGACAATCCCACTTCTTCACCAGCGTCTTTCTCTGAATACTCGCCTGTACTTCCTCATTCCACTACCGGGTCTCATTGTCCTCCTTCCTCTGTCCAGATGTCACATCAAGCACCTTTCTAGCAGTCTCCTTTACTAGCTCTGCTGTAGTTACCCAGCTGTTTGGTAACTCTTCCCTGCCACCCAGTGCCCATCTTAACTCTTCACCGAACTCCACCTCACAATCACCCTTTTTCAATTTCCACCATTTGATCCTTGGTGCTGCCCTCACACTCCTCCTCCTCTTCTTGATCACCAACGTCATTCTACAGACCACCATTCTATGCTGCCTAACTACACTTTTGCCCGGCACCACTTTACAGTCTCCTTCAAACTGGTCCTCCTGCATAGGATATAATCCACCTGTGTGTCTCCCTCCACTCTTGTATGTCACCCTATGCTCCTCCCTCTTATTAAAATACGTATTCATTACAGACATAGGTTCATAGGTTCATACTAGGCTATCTGCCCTAGGGCATTTATAAGCCTAGCCAGAATGTGTTTGGCTTTCGCCACCCATTTTAAATTTATTTTGCTATGCCCTTTTTCGAGGTTAGTATACTGTGCCTCTGTCTAACAGTGACACAGAAGTGATACCCGGGGTAAACCTACGATCTCCCATCCACTCATCAAGATTCCTGTTGAAGAGAGTCAATGAGGGACTCTGCCTAACCTGGACTGGGATTTTATTCCAGAGTGAAGGGAGCCTCTGGGTTATGAATCTGTCCCTCCAGCATGTCCTATTTATTTCAGTGCTGAGGTTCAAGTCTCGAGCACGTAGCTCGATGGGATTTGGATTTTCTGAGGTGCAGCATGTCCATTAATTCCGGGTTGGACATGGCTTTATATGTCAGGCACAGATCGCCTCTGAACAGGCGGTATGCCACTGAGAAGAGCTGGAGTTTCTTTAACCGGGCAGCATATGGCATCTGTTTGAGCCCTTTGATCCTCTTGGTGAGGTACTTTTGGGGTCTTTCCAGTTGCTGCAGGTGTCTGGTAAGGTACATCCCAAAAGGGGCATTGTACTGAATTATGGGCCTGATGAGGGATGAGTAAAGAGGCACGATGACCTCCCCTGATCTAGATGTGAATCCCTTCATGATTAGGTAGGCTATATAAAATGTTTTTCTAACCACTTTGGCCACGTGGTTGTCAAATGAGAGATTGCTATCAACTTGGGTCCCCAGGTCCCCAATTACTTCTTCTGTACTTAATGGATTACCACCTATGTGGTAAATTGTGGGCACTTTGTTTTTGCCAAAGGGGATGACTATACACTTTTTGGCATTTAGCTTGAGGCCATGGCTCTGGCAACAGTTGTCTGTTTCTATGAGGCCCTTTTGGAGGATCTATGATATTGATGGATGTCTATCCTTTTTGCAAATTCCACTACCATCTGACCTTCTGCATTCCTTTCCTTAACACCATACCTACCCATCACTTCCTCATTCCCTCTGTTCCCTTCACGAACATGCCCATTGAAATCTGCTCCAATCACCACCCTCTCACCCTTTGGTACAGTCATCACCACTTCATCCAACTCGCTCCAAAACTTTTCTCTTTGTGTCCATCACACACCCAACTTGTGGAGCATATGCACTAACAACATTCATCATTATACCATCAATTTCTAGCTTCATAAACATCACTCTGACACTCTTTTCACCTCCAAAACACTTGACATACTGTTCCCTTCAGGATAACCCCTACCCCATTTCTCCTCCCATCCACACCATGATAGAACAATTTGAACCCGCCTCCAATACACCTGGCCTTACTTCCCTTCCACCTGGTCTCTTGCACACACAATATATCAACCTTTCTTCTGTCCATCATATCAGCTAGCTCTCTCCCTATACCAGTCATACTGCCAACATTCAAAGTTCCTACCCTCACTACCACTTCTAACCTTTCTCCTCTCTTCCTGCATTCGGGCATGCCTTTCCCCTCTTCTTCTCTTCCTTCGGCCAACAGTAGCCCAATTTCCCCCAGCACCCTGTTGGCTAACAGTACTGGTGGTGGTCGTTGTTAACCCGGGCCTTGACCGATCCGGTATGTAACTCTGTATTGTTTTCCGCACATCTCATTTGGCAAAATGTTTTATGTCGGATGCCCTTCCTGACGCAACCCTCCTCATTTATCCAGGCTTAGGACCGGCACGAAGAAATGCACTGGCTTGTGCATCCCCAGTGGCTGGGTTATTAGTTGGAAAGAAACGTGATCACAATTTTTTTTATTTAATCATGTGATTTTAAATGTTTTATTAGTTCTGATGAAGTTTCTTATGTAATGGGGAACGAAAGCGCTCAACTATTTTGTAATAATTTTTTTTTTTTAAGCAGTAAGCATCTCTAGTGTCATTGTAAGTGCTACAAGTAGATTTCTTTAAAAGTTCATGGCTGTCCTGTGGTTTACCAGTTTGTTAGGTGGATAAATGACTAGTTGCCACAACTAGAGGCAAGCAGCAGTCAGAAAAGGTTCTAATATCAACAGAAACTAGGCTGAAGACCTGGAAGTTCACTGGAGGGAAATCACAGACATTCAAAAAGTTACTCATGGCTTTAGCACCTCAAAACAGCATGGAGTTGAATGGCAGCACCTCAAAACAGCATGTGAGGACTACAGAACAGAAATGCAGCCGAGCCAGATATAGAAATAAGGCACATAGGCAAAGCTGGTTGTGAAATGCAGAAGTCCAATCAAAAGAAAGGAGTGCAGTAAAAAGTAGGCTACAGAAAAGATGGACCAAGCTAAAAAGAAATACTGGTTGGCAAACAGTAAGGATAAGAGAGGAGCTGCAATAGCAAAGAACAATTCATCAAAAACACTCTACCAGCTTCTGGAAAGTGACTCAGCAGATGTCACAAAGAAACTATCAGGTTGCAAGGCAAAGACAGAAAAATAAAGAAGATAGTCAGGCACCACTCATAAGGGATGCCAGCAACAGCCTACTCACTAGTCCACAGGACATGAAAGGCAGATGGAAGGAGTACATCCAGCAGCTTTTAATGAAGAAAGCTCCAAAGAAACTGTACTGCCCCAAACTCTGCCTACAATGAGGAAAGAGAAGGAGCCCACCCTAGAAGTATTAAGAACAGCACTAAGGGAAATTAAGTTAGGGAAAGCAGCAAGAACAGTTGATACCACAGCAGATATGATCAAGATGTTGAGTGAGATAGTGGAGAAATAGATCCTGAGTGTACTCATAGCAGTATGGAGAGAAAGGTATATCCCAGATGACTGGCGAGAATAAGCATACTAGTGCCAGTGTACAGGTATCAAACTATTGCCACATTTCACAAAAGTTCTGGGAGGATGACTGATAAATGAATAAAGCACAGTAGTAGAAAGTAAGATGGGAGAGGAGTACTTCGGATTCAGTTCACAATGCAGCACAACCAACCCAATGTTTGCAATGATACAAACAGTTGAGAAGAAGCTAGATATGAGGAAAAAGTCCAAATGTGCATTCCTAGACTTGGAAAAAGCATACAACAAGGTAGCAGTAAAGAAGATTTGGTCAGTCCTGCAGTAGTCCCAAAAACATTGGTACAATTAGTGCAGGCTACGTACAAGGATCTGATGACAGATGTACATACAGTGTTCAGACTCACAGAGTGGTTCCCAATGGGACTGAGTGTGCATAAGGGTTCATCTCAGAGCCCACTGCTGCTCATACTGGTGATGGACAATGTTAGCAAACAGGTCAGCCGGGACCAATCAATAAAGTTGCTGTTTACAGACACTGAGGTATTACAGGCAGATTCTGAGCAAGAACTTCAACAAAGGATAAGGGAACGGAATGTAAAACTGAAGGCACACACTATGAAAAAAGTACAGAAAAGACAGATGTAATGGCAGCAAATGGGGGAAATCATAAGAAGCGAAGAACTGAGATAGAAGAGAAGAGAAAATAGTGGAACAGGTTAGCAAATTCAAGTATATGAGAGGGGTGGATGAGGAGAAGGGAAGCCTGAATGAGGAGGTCAAAGCTAATATCCAAAGGGCTGCAGTCAACTGCCACAGATGATTAGTAGTAGTACATGGACAGAAGAATGCAAAAAAAAAAAAGCTGAAAAGTAAGGTGTACATAACAGTGGTGTGACCAGTACTACTGTATGGTACAGAGACCTGGGTAGTAAAGGCAGAGCAGCTGAAGAAGTTAGAGGTGATTGAGATGAAGTGCTTCACACGGTGGTAGGATGCACACTAAGACAAAGAAATGAGGACAGCAGAGCAGAAGCCAAAGTAGCCTCAATAGCACAGAAGTTCAAAGAGAACACATTACTGAGGTTCAGGCACATGTGCAGAAAAGAACAATCTGGTGAGGAAGATCTGGAACAGACGGGAAGATGTCAAGAGGAAACGTGGGTGTCCAGCAAAAAGACGGATGGATTGTGTGAGAGAAGACCTGCGACAGTCAGGTAGGACTGTCGAAGAAGGTAGGACAGTGGCATTGAATCGAGAGAGATGGAGGCAGTTGAAACAACACTCACACAACATGCTGAAAATGGGAAAAGGGGTTTGATGATGACAACGACAATGACAACATATCAGTAGGTGTAGTTTTGAAAATGTATTGCTTAATAGTGAACCACCTTTCCCTTGTTTTGTCCCTCCCCCCTTTTTTCTTGTCCTTTGCAGGAGATGCAGGTTACCTACTCAAACAATGGCTGATGGCACAAGTCTATAACCCTGAATGACTTGCCAAGGAAGGGTACAATTCCGCCCCGTCTCAGACATGGACAGTGATAGAGCGAGTGTTGGGCCTGTTTAAAGTCCATTTTCTGGAGGAGTCTAGGCTTGCCCTTCAGTATGATCCTACTACTGTATGCAGGATGTTTATCGGATGTTGCATTCTACACAACATAATCCTGCGTCAGACTGGTGCACAAGTGCCCCATGATTGCAGTGCAGCTCCCACTATCAGACCTCCCACCAGTGATGATAGTATTGGTGGACAGCAGTAGTACAAAACCCCATGCAGCAAGCTCATCCACAATACATGGCTGCACAGGCAGAGAAAAAGGTGTACAGTCCGCAGCTATGTTCCATGACATTCAGGTTAGTGTTACATTTATTATAAACAATACACAGAATGTAACTGATGCATGCAGAGCTATATGTGGGCTATGCTGTACTGTGCAAGGTTTACTGCCACTGTAAATCAGACCGTTCCTCTTATCTTTAAACAAATTTGAGTACATTTATATGCTTTACATATCTGTTCTGTTTAAGGGCAACATGCATTCACTGTCATACCGGACTGTTCCTTGACATCTGTGCAGTGAATTCCATTGGCAGGAAGCAAATATCAAGTATGACAATTTCTACTATATTGTTGTATGTGGTTACGTTTAGGGACCTGCAGTGAAATATTCAGGTTATATGCTTAGCAGTAATACTGCTTCTGCTGGAATGTTCATTAGTTGAGAATTGTTCAGTAAGGATTTCAGTTAATAACTGGAAGAAATATGTATATGTAAGCATGTATCGGTATAGTACTCTACAGTGCAATTTAGAGGATGTGTTGAATTCCACTGGAAAGAAAAGTTGTATTACTGCTTTCTCTATTTTTTTTTTCAGATATATAAGAAATAGCTTATTTGCTTCTCTATTAATGTAGCATCACTTCATCAGAGAAAGCCCTTTGTCACAGGCACCAACATTTTTTTGTCATCAGAAGTTGTAGTAGCAATCACCATTTGTGCAGTGTTGAGGGTGAAGAGGCAATGCTGCTAGTGTTGTTGGCAGGATTTCAGACATCTCACACATTCACTTTAATATGTTTATAAAACACATATCCTGTCCAAGTTTAACACACAAATATTCATTACTACCCTATCTATTAACGAGAACATCCTAAAAAAACACACCCTGTTAGATGATGTTGTAAATGAATTTAATACAACTTTCCTAAATAGCCTTGCACCTCCTAGATGAAGAGCGTAAAAACATATAATTCAATTTGGCTATCCAAAAAAGTAGAATGCTAATAAAGGACAGAGAAAAAATGAGGAAAGAATGGCAAAAATGTAAAACACAACAATATCTTGCAAACTTCACAATGCTCTGTAAACATACCAAAAATCAAATAAATAAAGACAAAAAGCTATATTATAACAACATTCAGAACAATGGTAAACACGACCATAAAAAATTCTGATCAGCCATTAAAGAAATCTCGGCCCAAAATTCAACCCTAACCCCTCTCCCAATAACTCACCACCTGAAACTGCAATAGAATTCAACCCTTATTTCCTACATCGTATAGTGCCCCTAAACAAGGATTTCCCAACATCTAGTCCCAAACCTGCTCAACAGCTACATATCACCACATCCTATTTTAGCTTCAAACCTGTGCCCACATCATATGCAAAACTACTTATAAAACAAACTCAGACAATGCTCTGCTTCAGCTGATAATCTTCCAAGAGAGTATCTTAAAATAGCAGCCAATAACATTGTCTAGCATGTCTCAACAGGCTAATATAGGAACCCCACATTCCCTCTCTCTGGGGGGGATAAAAAAAAATCACATATCCCTCTACACAAAGGAGGAGGTCCAACAGACATCACTAACTTTAGGCCAATAAATATTAATCTCCCCCCCTCTCCAAAATACTTGAGAAATGTATTCAAAAACAAGAACTCCCATCTCGCACACAACACAGCTTCCTACCCTCCCGTAGTATTAACAATGAACTTCTAACCTATATAAATACCATCAATAAAGCTAAAAACAGCAGCAAACTAGTCTCCTCCTTATATCTAGACTTGTCTAAAGCCTTCAACACAATTTGTCACAGCAAACTTCTGCTTCAGATATCCTCACTAGTGCCATCTCAGTCCAACCTTCTGAGACTCAAAAGCTACTTGTCCAATAGGTATCAGATCCTGGTCACTACAGGTGTACAGCAAGACTATCTGTGGTCCCCTCCTCTTTAACAATCTCACCAACACCCTCCACACAACAGGCTTCCCTAACACAATATGCAGATGACTCCACACGCACATGCACGAGACAATCTGGCATATCTCCAAAAAATTAGTCAGAAAGCTTTAACAGCCACTGAAACATGGGTTTGTAACTCACAAGTTATGCTCAACCCCTCTCCCCAAAAACGACTTTTTTTTTTTTACTCAAGCCCCCCTCTCATGAAAGAAAAAAAAAAAAAAAAAGATACTTTTTCTTAATTATACAACCATTGAAGTCATTTCTCAACTGCTCATAGCAAATGATTAGGGATGATGGTGGTTGACAATCAGAAATTTGATTTGCAAGTAGAAACTTGCATGAAAAACTCACCAAAAACTAGGGATGCTTTACTGAGCCAAACAATTTCTTGCCAGTACAACTAAAACTGCACTTGCCACTACCTACCTCCTCCCTTCACTAGTTTATGTTGCTCCCATCCTTACTAACCTCCAGGCATCACGAAAAAAAAATTGAACAGTGTTGTCGTTTTTTGGCTTTTCCTGGTTAGGGGTCGCCACAGCGGAACTCCGGTCTGCTAATGATTGGCAATAGATTTTCATGAATGCCGAGGTGCCAGCTCGACGTTCAACCTTCAACGAAGGCACGCCCATTTTACGCATGTCTTTCGAATGCCCATCCAACCGCGGGGAGGACATGCAGACTCCACACAGAAGGCACTCCCTGCACTCCAGCAGAGAATCGAATGGGAGAAACTCTTGCTGTGAGGCAACAGCGCTACCGCAACAGTGCTATAATAAAATGTCTAAATTTGCAGCAAATACCAGTTTCAGAATGCACCACTGTATAGTACTAAAAAGCCTGAATTGGTTAGAACTACTCCATTAACTAACATACTCACAGCTTACCACTTATCCAACATTCATCACCTGTTTGTCTGGCATAACTGTTCTACACAAATTATGTTTTCACTTGGTCATTATCCAATGACTAAAAACTTCTCTCTGTCCACAAACCAATCAAATCTGCTGGGCGAGGTCTGTACTCGTTCTACACTGTCAAGGCCTGTAACTCCTTACCTGTGTCCGTCAGGTCAACACTCTCACTCTAGTCATTTAAAACCATTCTGAAAGACTTCCTAGCCAAATCTGTCTTTATTCTTGCTCAACCCCAGCTAAACTACATCCCTAAACATGAAAAAAAAACACATTCACACTTTTCACCTACTTACACCCTTTCTTCACTCACTTTGTCCCAATATGCCATAACCTTGTTTTTTCTCCCACTTCATATTAAATTCCTGTTTGTATTACAGTACCTTACCTTTAATTTTTCTAAACTGGCTAACATTTCTCTAAATACTAAATTGTCATATAAATTGTAGCTAGTCCTAACCAATGTTTACACATTATGTCTAATTTGGTAAATTATTTAAACTGTAGATGTTTTAGCATTATTTTTGAAGATGGTAAAACTGATCCAATGATGTCAGTTTTCATTCTGTCCTCAACTGATGGGTTCAGATCAGGGCCCTCGGATCCAACTTAGCCATTGTAAAAGCTTGTGGCAACCTTGAACTCTCAAGCTCCTCCATTACCCAGAATACATCACCCCCCCCATTACCTCAGATCACACTTGCTGCTTCCAGTGAAAAGACGTGGTCTGTCTTCCTCTTAAGCTTGGGTGATAAGGAGCTTTTACTTCAATTACTTGTAATCTACTTTAGCAAAAGTTATTTTGTTTATTGGTTAGTTTTTCTCCCTTGCTCTTCTGACAAATCTCTGTTCTTTTTCTCCTTTTACCATTCGCGGTATTTCTGGTTAGTATTGTTAGCAACCCTCCCTTCTACATTTTTCATACTCTTCAGTACCACTGTTGGTACTTTCTTCCCTTCCTTTCTTTCTGCTTTAAAAAAACGTTTTACGTTAAAAGTTGTAATTCTGTTTTTACTGTTGCTGCTGTTGTGGTTGTGCTTGGACTTTCGCTTTTGGTGGTGGTTGAGAAGGAAAAACAGCCAGGCAGGGATCAAAAAAATGTGGTCAGAAGATCCCCATGTCTGACTCGCACACTGTTTTTTTGCTCAGGAACTCTCCTCCTCCAGGAAAATTGCGCAATCTGTCACGCTTTTAACCAAAGGGCATTGGTAGATCACAGGAACAAGCTTATTCAAACGGACTTTTTGCCTTCTTCCTTTGATGAAGCTATATCTGGACATCCCAAGGAAAAACCTAAAAAGTCAGCTCTTACTTTTTCGAGCACTTCTGCATCCTCCAGGTCCTTGGAAAAAAAATCAACAAAAAGAACTTCTTTGGATCCTATAGTTCCTTCTGATCATATGAAGCAGCAGCAAAAATCAGATCCAGCCCTTTCTTCGGATTCATCTAAGTCCAAATACAAGTCCTTGGATCCAATGACTTTTTGGATCCAAAGTGTCTAAAAAGTAAAGATTTGTTAGATTTGAAGACTTCAGATCAGATGCCCACTTTACTGACTCAGACTAGAACAAGGTGCTCTCCTTCAATGGACCAGGTTCCATCAAGAGTGCCTTCCCCGTTTTTAGAAAGACCAAAGTCTCCATCGGCTGTATCCATCCATTCATCCAGAAGTCTCACTGAAGAAGACCTAGAGAGGCTAGTGGGAAAGATCCTCTCAGCAGAGCCAGTCTGCTCTTTCTTTGGCACCTACCCCATCAGGTTGGGAGGACCATGCATCTACTACTACTCCTCTACCAATTCCTCCTTTGACTCCTGTCCAGGAGCCAGAGCCCTCGGATCTGAATCGTCCAGTACCATCCTTTTCGGATCAGAGGATTTGGATATCCCTGGATCTCAGACTTGCTCTGAGCTCTTCAGTTCAGTCGATCTGGAGAGCTCTCGGAGCAGATTCTACCCCTTTCGGTCCGAGGTGCTGCTGTCATCTCTGCATCTCGGAGCCTCAGCAGTGGTCAGCTTGTGTCTGACTTTGGACTCCAGGCAACTGTCCTTGGACCAGGGTCGGACTAGGAATCAGAGACTTGGCCTCTTAGATCAGTGTCCTTATTCCTCTCCAGGACAGTCTGCCTTCAGGGTTTGGAGAGAGCTCTGCTTGCACCTCAGACCCAGGCAATGCCTCCCTGTTTGGATCCTATGTCTACTGCTGTTCCACCTCTGCACCTAGAGTCTCAGTTATCCTCTATACAGTGACAACAGATACAAAAACCCCAGGCTTCCCAACAGGGTGTCCCCAGCTCTTTTGATACCTCCCTGGAGTATCCCACTGAGGAGGTCGCCAAGAAGAGGGCATGCAAGAGGGAGCATATTGATTCCCTTGAACCAGTCACAGAGGACACATTTTGATGAGGACGAAGGGTCCCCATGGTCACCTCCTGAAGATGTCTCATTCACAGACATCCTTGAGATCCTGAATCAGAGAGGTGGCTGGAAGTCCAGCAACCCTTCATCGGAGGAATCTGTGCTACTGGAGGCTTTTGGTACTGGCCCATCTACTACCTTGGTGGTCCCACCTGCTGATGAGCTCCTGGAGTTGGTCTCTCAGTGGTCATAGAAGGAATATGACACCACTGAGCACATTCCCAGCAAGTTAGGTAAGATTATGACCCCCTTGGAGTCTACACAGTTTTGGTCTAAATGTCCTCCTGTTGATGCCATGGTCGTAGCGGTGGCCACTAGAAAGGAACTTGCTGATGAAAGTACCTCTGTCCATCTCCCTGACAAGGATTCGCTGCAGCCGATGAACAGATAAGTGTGTCTATGCTTCAGTGACCTTTGCCTTAAAGTCTCTGAACTACTTGGCACATTTTACTAAACTTTAGAGGGCTCTGATTAAGGAACGTTTAGGTACCCTCACAGAAACAGTGTCTGAAGAGATTAATGATTCTTTCACTTCTCAGCTGGCGACCCTACAATCGATTTCCAACTCATCCATGAGGCTTATTTCTAATGTGGCAGAAGGAACTTCAAGGGCAGTGGGTTCAGGCGCAGCCATTAGGAAACGCATCTGGATGAGCTTTTTATGGAGCCTTTTAACTCTATGTTCTTCAATGCTCCCTTTGTTGGCACCTCTCTTTTTGGCCCCAAGGGCAAGAGATATGCTGTCCAGGTGTGAGAAGGATAGAAAGACCCTTTCTGCCATGGGTGTATGTCTTTCTACTCCCAAAGATCCTTTTTGAGGAATCATCAAGGTGGTGGAAAGATGTGGTTCAAGAAATCACAAGGATCTTTGCAGGACACATGTGGAGTGTCTTCCCCCAGAGGCAGAGGGGAAAGTTCAAATGGTAGATGCCACCCTCACGGCAGAGGAGGCCCGCAACATCAGGGGTCCAGAGAACCTTTCTTTTTCAAACAATTCCAGTGCTGCTGAACAGAGGCCAGATTGTCTCCTTCTGAAGGCAATCAGGGGTTGTTTTGTCCCTGCACCGCAGAGCCTCTCTACAAATAAAAGATGCTTGGATGCAGAGGATCCTATCCAGAGGATACACAATTCCATTTTCCCTTCTTCCCAATTCCAGGAAAATCCCCAATGTTCTACCCAGAATTACGATGACAGACTGCAACCCACCATCGGCTATGTTTGTAGTTAGTAGCGAAAAGAACACGGCTCGGACTGAATAAAAACTTTTTTATTACTCAAAACCATTAGGAATGTACAACTAGGTTTAGCGCTTTCATCTGCAACAATGTAGACTTCTTCAGAACAGAAGCTCTGAAGAAGTCTGCATTGTTGCAGATGAAAGCGCTAAACCTAGTTGTACATTCCTAATGGTTTTGAGTTTCTTTTATTAAAGTTTTTATTGTCTGAGACGTGTTCTTTTCGCTACCAACTACAAACATAGCTGACGGTGGGTTGCCGTCTGTCATTGTAATTCTGGTGTTTTGCAACAGTGCTACAATGTTCTACCCAGTCAGAGGGATCAAAAAGCCATTCAAATACAAAGGCTGCTAAACAAGTGTCATCCAAGAGGTTCCCCCAGACCAGAAAGGATCCGGAACTTACTCAAAATTATTTTTTGTGCCAAAGAAAATGGGGGACTGGATACCAGTTCTGAATCTCAGCAATCTGAACAACTTTGTTTGGAAGACAAAGTTCCAAATGGTTATCGTTCAATCTATTCTTCCATTTCTGGAGAAGAACTGAATGTGCTCAGATCTCCAGGATGCGTACTATCATATAAAAATGAATGGATGATCCAGGAAATTCTTATGCTTCCAACTAGGAGCCAGTCATTACCAGTTCGGGGCACTGCCCTTTGGTCTCACCACAGCCCCCTGGGTGTTCAAATGTATGGCAGTGGTAGCACCTCACCTGAGACTGCATAGATTCTGGGCTTTTCCTTACTTAGACGACTGGCTCATTTCTGCCCCAACCAGGCATCAACTCATCCCAGCAAGAGAAAAGTAATCCAGATCTGTGTGTGGTTAGGAATAACAAACTTCGAAAAATCAACATCTCAAACCTTAGAGTTCATAGGAGTGTTACCGACACAAGATCAAACGCTTCTCTTTCCACAGTTCAAACTTTAAAATCGCAAGTCAACAAGATACTTTGCAATACCACAGTCCCTGCACGTCTAGTCCTACAAGCACTAGGATCGATGGTGGTAATGATATCCCTTGTTCCGCTGGCCAGATTTCACATGACAATTCAACAACTCCTACAGAGCTGGTTATTTGTCCTGTCTTAGCCCAAGGCCACAGTGACCATGGATACTTCCCAGCTAGGGTGGGGTGGGCCATTACCTAGAAAAGACAGTCCATCTGTGTTGTCCATTTTCATTCTTCCTTAACTCCCCACCCAGCAACCCCAAACCAGTGTTATCTGAAGAGCAAGTGGATAGAGCCAGTCTTGGGTTCTTTCCCTTGCCTTTTGAGTCCAGATACAGCTTTGTGCTTCTCATCTGCAATATTTCTGCTTAAAAATGTTTCTATATGAGTAAAGTGCTTACTCTTTTGCTATAATCTACAAACAAGATCTGAGGTAAAGGGAGGTGGTGCATTCTGAGTAAGGGAGAAGCTCAAGGGTCCAAGGTTGTCATGAGCTTTTACAAGGGCCAACTTGGATCCAAGGGCTCTGATCCAAAACCATCAGTTGAGGAAGCATAAAAATGGACAACACAGATGGAACGTTATAATAAGTACATTATTTCATTTTCTTAAAAATATTTTTGTAATACTTCGGAGCTTTTCTCCCATTCTTCCACTAAAAATAGGTACCTCCCCACTTGAACTTTCACAGTAATCAAATGTCAATAAATAAAGATTTATTGTACTACTATAATCATACATCCTCCATGTTTAGTTGACCCACAGTACTGTTCTATACTGTAGTCTGCAGAGCCCCTCCATTTTTTTGTTTAACCTTTTTTCTTACTTTAAACAGTGACATTAGTCATGCCAAATACATGCTGCTCAGTTGTACCTTGTGATATTTTAAGTAGAAGCACTGTGCACCATGGCTTATAATAGGTCAAATGTGTCATACACAATGTCCTCCAAGGATAGTGTGGAAAAAGAGTGGACTAATCCTTTATACTACATCACTTTAGCTACCCGATCTAGGAGACTGTCTCTCTCGGATACCATCCCTGTGCGTGCTATCACTTGTGACTGAGAGGAAGTGCTACTGTGTGAACTTGATGCTAACTTCATACGCTGATGCGACCTAATGGATGCTGGTGATCCTACAGACACTGACTTCACCGAGACCACGACTGAGAGGTTCTGGCAAGTGGAGATGAAGGCGGATGAGGCCTCTCTGTCGTCTTGTGGACTGTACCCCCTGCCTCATTTTCCCCATACTTTCCTGAGAATCACATAGTTCACAACCTACTCTGCCCCCACATCTGGACAGTGTCCTGTATTTTGTCCCAGTCCACCAGTGTTTCCAGTCCGATTCTGGCAGGTCCTCACTAGTGTGCAGATGGAGGTGGAGATTGCTGCTGTGTCTACCACCATATTGTATATGTGTGCGACCATGGTATTATCATTACTCTCTACCATTTCCATGTACTGGCGGAAATCCTCATGTACAACCCGCAGTACTCTGACCATTTCGAGCTGGCTCTCTGTAGCAGTGGAACCCCAAAAAG